>NC_133616.1:83679102-84374697 GCF_964106895.1 Numenius arquata | reverse complement strand
TATAGAGTGAGATCATTGACCTATAGTCGTATTTTCAGGGGAACAAAATATCTATATGTCCCCACTCCAGGCAGTGTTTTGGCTGTGTTGCCAGCCATCCCCCAAAGTCCAGCTTCAACTTATCACAACTGATGTTGTGATGGCCATGATGGCCATGGCCCGAGCGGGTGCCGGCGGGGCGGGGGAAGAACAGGGAGAACACATCGCCACAGTTCCACGTAGCTCGTACCTCAGAAAACTCCCCGGGGACCTGGCAGAGCTGTCGGATAACCATGTGTTTCTGAAGGCAGCCCTGGCACGGTGGGCTCCAGCGCGCTGGGTTTGGCATGGGGACAAACAGATGGGCTGTTCTCACGGCGCGTGTGCAGGATGGGCTCCCCCCGTGTGGGAAAAATGCATATCATGTCTACATGGGGTTTAAACGGAGACAGGGAGGATTCTCACGGAAGAGCTGCATGGTTTTTGCCCTTGCTGGGTTATCGTTGATGGTAGGCTGCTCCAAAAATCAGGTTTCTTTGAAGTTGTCCATTTACTGCAACTTTTCTCAGTCGTACCCCTGTGCTCTGCACAGGCAGCACTGTCTGCTCCAGGGTGTGGAACCCTGAAGTTGTTTCTGCTCTTTCCAGTTATTGGGACTTAATGGTATTTTATTCTTTGGTAATTACCAATGCAGATTATTGCAATTCTTTCTCTGTAGATAGTTCAAGAAGTCAGTAAGAGCGAAACTAAAATGCAAATTTTAAATGTTCATTTCAGTAGCAATGCATACAAATTTATCAGCCAAACCTTTCCCGTGCTATTTTGAGAAAGATTTTATTTATGAAGTCGGAAGATTTGAGGAGCAAACTGAGGATCAGGCCCCCGTTGGTGTAAAAGAAATCCAAAGTTCAGAAAAGCACACGGGGTTTGAACCACATAAACACAGCACAGCTGGCTCAGAGGTGGACCCCAGTTCTGTGCAATCTGTGACGTAAACCAGAGGGCATCACGAAAGGGAAAAACCCACAAAAGATAATAAAAGTTTAATCCTAAAGTTGTTGGGTGGTTCAATCTCATGGCCTTTTCAGCACCGACGTGTACAGGAGGTGTCCGGCAGGAGGGAGCAGTGGGGAGCCGCCAAGGGCAGAGGGGCTGTCGGTGGGAACCATGGGGTGGCTGGACCCAGGGTGGGACATACAAGTTCCTTCAGCCCCAAGATTCCCAAAGCCAGCAGGAGTCCACCAGGATGGGGACCCTGGAGAAACTCTGAGGAGATCAGAGAGAATCACTCGTATGGGAATCACCAACCGACCGCCTGTAATCACCCAAGAGATTGGAGTGGGACCTAAAGGGCTTAAAGGTACTCACTTTTTTTTTCCGTATCTTTTTTTTGGGGGAAGAAGATGGATTAGTTGCATCTGAACAGCACGAGTCTTTCAACTGCTCTAAAGGAAGACGTATTCGTCTTCCACTGGGAGCAGACCATTAGCGCAGAGCCGCTCCATGAACTCAGACCTGATGGTTATTTGCGTGCGTTTGTTTTTTTTTTTTCACATTACGAATGCAATTAAAATGATTGCTGTTGTTATTTCAATGTAAAATCTGGCAATTCTTGCTTCTGTAAGCAAGAATCATGACATTCTCTTTTAATTGAACACGCTGATCTAAAGAGATATATGTAACAAGGGTACAAAAATAGAGAGTGTCAGCGAGAGCAAAGGTGATATGGCAGCAGGTTGCATGTGTGTGTATGTGTATTCAAACAGCATAAAATGTGATATTTTTGAGCATTAAGCACTTGACAGTCCAAGTCGTTTTATGTTAAAACATCTAGAAGGCAAAGGTAGCACAATAATGCCGCTGTTCCCATGCATCAGACTACTAGGTCTCATGTGATTTGCTGTTTTACTGGTTTTTATTTGCTGAATGACTACACAGTTATTCCAATTAGATTTTTATGGCTTCCTATCAGAAGGGTGCTAGCTCCACACAAGTAGGAAATGTTGTTTCTATTATCTTAGCTGGACATATGGTCATAATATTTTTCGATGATGAGCGCAACAGAAGTATTTATTAAATTCAGTGAATCAAATCAAATACACTAGCATACCTAACAGCACAATAATGAAATAAATACCACTATAAAATAATCTTGCAAGAATATAACTGTTCCATCCCATGATTAAATTGAGACTTACACTGCACGTGAAACACAGTAAAGCCCAAGTTTAGCAATACACAGGAAATCGTATCAAGAAATTACAATGCTGCTAATGCTTTTTTTTTATTTGGTAGGAATAAGATATACTTCATAAACAAATTAGGGAACTTTACTTCACAACTTAATTTATTGTCACCTGACGCTTCTGAAGGGGATAATTTGCCTGAGGTCGGTTACATGTTCCCATTAGAGAAAGACCATTATATATTTACATTAACAGAAAGATACCCCTGCATATCACAGAATTTCCCTGGGACTGTGGTCTTTTGCAGACATCACTGGTATGGTCTGCTCTGTTTCTCTAAATATGTTTATTCTCCTCTTAACTTTCTATCACTGTGAAGGTCTTGTAAATTCTCCTTGCGAGTAGGGAACATGAGCAAGATTTATTTCTCAATAGAATGAAAGGGGCTACAAGTTTTTAAATTTTTGTAGAAACATGAAATTTCTAGGTAATTAAGCCAGTACTTATTTTTAACATTTTAATCCTAATAATAGGATATTTATTAAAAGATGTAATGTTGAGTAATAAGCATAACAATTTTAAGGATTAATCTAGAAAAGGATCAAAGGTATTTAGGGGCATGTGCCAAGCTCTTCAAGCACCCACAGTCTTTTATTACCCTCTGATCAATAGCGTTGGGTCTGCAGGAGGTGGGAAGGGAAATAATTTCTGCCCTATGTGCTCTCAGAAGTAAAATCTCCTCTGAGCATCATCCAAGACAAGGACATTGAGAAAAAAAAATATTTTGTAGAAAGAAAAATGAATGTGATCCCGGTTATTATTTCTTGTTTCTCTTTAATTTGGATTTTTTAGAAAATGTGCTCTTTCAGCAGCATAGGCTGCTGTTTCTGCTTTTATTACAGAAATGAGTGCACTTTCTTAGCGTCATGTACTTCTCAAAAAACAAAAAGAGAAAGAAGAGGTGATGAAAGCTGCTTAATATTAGCAGTTCTAATGCTGATGAAATAGAAAAAAAAAATGTGGCTGCCAACCTCAGTTAATCGGAAAAGGAGAACAGCTACTGCAGCTATTACTGGGATTACAGATGTGCAGTGGGGAGGGCATGTTTGGTACCATGCTGTAAAAAACTCCTGACGGACCAATCCCCATAATATCAGCTAAAGTGCTCCATCGTGAGTATATGAGCTCTGCATGTGAGATGTAACAAAGGGGTAACTTCACATTAGTGACATAGTAATGCTGTTAAACAGACCGGTTTATACACAAAAAGTATTTGAATATGCACTTCTGCAGTTGCTAGTCTTGTGTAATTAATCCTGTGGTGTATTTATACCAATGATTTATCAATGTCTGTTCGTATAAGCATGATATTAGTGCTGGACCTATCAACCCAAAAGTTTGGCCAAGTAGCAAAGAGATGCAACAGGAAAGGCCAACCAGCTCTAAAATAGGCCACCCTTCCCATAATCTCCAGTCTTGTTCAAAACCATTTGTTGTCCCAGTTGATGCTTAGGAGTGGAAAATGCTTCATGTAACGAAGCTCAACACAGTGAGTTTAAGTCCCTTTCAAAAAAACCCAATTTATTTATTACCCTTCCGACCTTTGCTGGTCCTCGGGGCAGGCAGCTGTAGGAGAGAGCGAGGTTGGACAGGAGGGGTTGTCACCGGCCACTGTGGGTAACGAGCGGCTCCAGCTTGGAGACCTGCTCGTGGGTGCATGAGGACATCCCACCATTAAGATGTTGTCTGTGTGCTTTAACTCAAATATTATGCCACTCACTTAGGCAGCTGACTGTTTTTATCCCTGGTATTCATTGTAAGAATGGTGTCACAATTATTTGAGGAGCCACAGTGTTTGGGACAGGGTCAGTTTTAGCATGTTCCCCACTTTGGTCAACACTTAACGTGTCTTTCAGTGTCGTGTCTTTGAGATATTCGGTGAAAGAATGAGACAGCATAAAGCCTAATGCAGAATGACTCTCTTGATAGCCGTGGAGAAGAGCAATTAATGTAGTTTAAAGCTTGGAGTAATAAAAGCATGACATCATCTCCACAGAGAGCGTGGCCATGTAGTCATGTTCTTCTAAGTGTCTTGAGACTCACAAAAAATGACAAAAGGAAAGAGCCCTTTTTGGTTAGTGGAGAAAGCGGGAGTTGGCTCGGAGAAATATATTTTGTAATGTAATTGAGGGAGCAATTTGGCTTAGAGTTGATAGTAGAAATTAAATGTATTTGGTTTGAATGTTTTTAAATCAAAAAATGTAGAATATTCTGTTGCCTATAGAGTAAACCAAATTTGACAAAAACTGGCACAGAGTCCAGGATGAAAAAGAGCATGAAGCGAGATAAAAGATAGGGGAACCTGGGAGCCTTGCCTGGACACCGCTGACATGAAAATAGTGAAAGCTGCCAAAGAAAAGGGGAATTTTCCCGTTGCCATCATGCTGCATAAAAGCAGTAGAATGGAAGAATTCTCAAATCCTGTCCCTGTTCCAAAAAAATAAAACACCAGGGTTACATATGGGTATAAAGAATACCAACCTTCCTCACAACTCAAAGTTGACTGAGACTCTTAGGAGATACCCCTGAGAGTATTGATTTCACATTGTTCTTCCATTTATAGTTCAATTCTTTTTGGCTGAACATAGTGATACCTAACAAGAATTGTGTAATATTATCCAGAGGAAGAAAAAACTGCTACGAAAATTAGATAAAGTTTTGCTGCACTTAAAGATACTGCTCCAGAAGACCCTGTCTTTTTAATTGATTTTTGTGGAAACTGATGAAACATGCTGCAGATAAAACTTAATATCTTTATTGTGCAAAAAAAGTATACTCAAGTACATATAATACACAACATAATAAAGATAATGACATTTAGCTGTTCTAATGACGTGACATTTCTACTACATTGCTTTGAACATTTAAGTTGCTGTCAATGACACATCATCGGCTTATGAAGATCAGAAGGACGTAGGTATTATGTAGTCAATTCAGACGGTGGTGTTCATTACTAATCCTCTCTAATGTTTTGCTAAGCATCGCTAATTAAATATCTCACCAACATGTTTTACCTACAATCTAGGATATTTAATCTACTTATCACGTCAAACAACTTTTCAGTGAAACTGTCATTCCAAAAGAAATTGATGGTTGGTTCTTCCAGACTTGTGGAGGCCACTGATCTTGTGTCACTTTCCATCTGCTTCTCTCAGGCCACTCAAGACATAACCGAAGGCAATCATTCCTTCCTGCCATTCTGGAAGAGCTGACACATTCCCACACCTAAGCAGTGCCAGGACGGCTGGCGTAACATTAATTGTGTCCACTTTTGGGCCCGTCATGACAGGAGGGACACTGAGGTGCTGGAGCGGGTCCAGAGAAGGGCAACGGGTCTGGTGAGGGGTCTGGAGCACAAGTCTTGTGAGGAGAGGCTGAGGGAGCTGGGGGTGTTCAGCCTGGAGAAAAGGAGGCTGAGGGGAGACCTTCTCCCTCTCTCCAACTCCCTGAAAGGAGGGTGTAGCCAGGGGGGGTCGGTCTCTTCTCCCAAGGAACAGGCGATGGGACAAGAGGAAACGGCCTCAAGTTGTGCCAGGGAAGGTTTAGGATGGAGATTGGGAGAAATTTCTTCCCGGAAAAGGTAGTGAAGCCTTGGAATGGGCTGCCCAGGGCAGTGATGGAGTCACCATCCCTGGAGGTATTTCAAAGCTGGGCAGACGTGGTGCTGAGGGACATGGGTCAGTGGTGGGTTTGTCAGTGTTGGGTTGATGGTTGGACTTGATGATCTGGAAGGTCCCTTCCAACCTGGACAATTCTATGATATGAGGAAATGATTCCTGGTGCAAAGTACAACAGAGGGGTCTACGTTAGTTTTTCCTACCTGACAGTGACTTTCCGAAACTATGATGATAGTAAACATGAAGACCTACTTTTTAAAATAATTTGAAAATTGATGTATTCCAGGCACAAAATGACTCAAACTCCTTTACTGTTTTAACACCTCTTTATAATTTGATCAGTAGTCTATACAGGAGATTTGTAAAGGACTGGATTTGCCATTTTTATGACTTCTCTATGTTGTCCCAAAGGACTTGGTCAGGTGGTGGTCCACACGTGTACAGATACCGGATATGGCTCTCTGCCTGTACGTAACGAAACAGTGAGCACCGTTGTGCATATTCACTAAGGAAAATAGGTCCTGCATTACAATGTCATTTATCATATTATTAATTCAGATGAATGCTTGAAGATGTCTAAGAAGGTTTCATCAGCTGCGGCCAGAGAGGAGGCACGGAAAAACCCACTAGAAATTCCTGCGGAATGTTGCTGCTCTTACCGTCCTCCAGCTTGGCTTCACCCCGAAGTGCAGGTTGACCTGAATTTGGCTGAGAGAAATGTCATTTTGACTTAGTCCAAGCAGGCGTCATCCTGCCCGCTGCCCGCATCCAGTGCAGTCCGCAGATCCCGGCGGATGGATGTAGGTCTCCGTGAGGAAGCAGCGCTTGTAAAACAATCCCCCGCGAGCCCTAATTACAGGAGCCGCAAAGCGCCGGTGATGATGGATGGGGACAGCGGGCTTTCTCAGCGTGTGACAGCCCGCTTTGATTAAATCAGCAAAAAAAACCCCTGCCGCCTTGCCCACGCACACGACTGCTGGTCTCCATCCAGTGTCGCGGGGCTGTTTCGGGTGGGGAAGATGTGGAAATGGTTCCCTGTTGCACAATTATTTTTGTAGCAGTGAATTTACAAATATAGGGAATAGTTTCCTCTTACGGTATCATTTACCCACATCATATTCCTGATAAAATGTAGTCCTTTTCCCAACAGACACGGCCACCAAGCTTTGGACGAAATAATTGTTGGCAGTATTTTGTGATGACTCATTGTTTTCCACCTGGCTGTGGAAGACCGAATTAATTAAGCCTCTCAACACCCCTCTGAAGTAAGTGTTACATTAATTAAAGCATGCATGGCCCCGGAAAGCCTACTGCACATCTAAGAACTCATATTGTAACAGAAGAAAATACAGGTCAGCTTCCCGGTCCGTTAATGCAACCAAACGAGAAATGGATCTGCACGCCGGCTGGTTACAGTGGGAAGCAGATAAATGCTTTCTGTGGGCTCCATTCCACCCCGTCATTTTCCATTGGAAATCCATACCAATAACAAGACTCTAGAAAGAGCAAGCCAGAAAGATCCACTGTAAACCTCCCAATAAAAGGGAAAAACATGGACTTTCATATCCGCTTGGGGTTCTTTTTGGGGGGAACTAATTGGTCAGTCTTTCTTAATTTAAAAATAAAAACGATGCATGTCACAGGGAGCATGAATTTTACAAGACGTTGTATTCTTTGTGTTTGAAATCATGAGGGAACGCCTGCCTCTGAAGCAGGTGGACTAATTAGCTTTGTAGGCTAGCAGGCGGGGGTCACGGCAGACAAGGCGTACTTCAGCATCCCACTCCTCCTGATCAGTGATAAAAAACCATTATCTCCACTTATTTATCTTGCGTCCTTTCCTAAGCAGTTTTCAGGCCAGCTGAACAACCTGCCAAGGGGTATTTTTGAGAGAGGGAAGACGCTGGTTTATAACATTATCCATCTCAGGTGTTTTGGGTCAGTAGCATTTAGGGAAGTGATGGTCCCCCTGTCCTGGGCACTGGTGAGGCCCCACCTCGAGGGCTGTGTCCAATTTTGGGCCCCTCACTGCAAGAAAGACATTGAGGTGCTGGAGTGGGTCCAGAGAAGGGCAACGGAGCTGGTGAGGGGTCTGGAGCACAAGTCTTGTGAGGAGAGGCTGAGGGAGCTGCGGGTGTTCAGCCTGGAGAAAAGGAGGCTGAGGGGAGACCTTCTCCCTCTCTCCAACTCCCTGAAAGGAGGGTGTAGCCAGGGGGGGTCGGTCTCTTCTCCCAAGGAACAGGCGATGGGACAAGAGGAAACGGCCTCAAGTTGTGCCAGGGGAGCTTTAGGATGGATATTGGGAAAAATTTCTTCCCTGAAAGGGTTGCAAAGCCTTGGCAGAGGCTGCCCAGGGCAGTGGTGGAGTCACCATCCCTGGAGGGATTCCAAAGCCGGGCAGACGTGGTGCTGAGGGACATGGGTCAGTGGTGGGTTTGTCAGTGGTGGGTTTGTCAGTGTTGGGTTGATGGTTGGACTTGATGATCTGGAAGGTGCCTTGCAACCTGGGCAATTCTATGATTCTGTGATTCGTTACCCCTCAGGCACTACTATCACTAACCCAAAACAATAGAAATGGAATATGTTGTGTCCTTAAAGGCCTTTGCTGGGACAGTGTTAGTAAGAAGATACATACCACCTCTATTGCAGCACAAGGAAAGAAAAAGCAAAAAAGAAGGGTTCCTGTGTCCTGTAGCTATTTGCAGACTTACTGAAGACACTGTGACTGCTGAGGCATTTTTGGGACACATATGCAAAGTTTTCATCACAAACACTGAATTTAGAGGCGTGACTGCTCTTACCTGACAGCTGACAGAGGAGATGGTGCCCTGCACAGCAGTGTGTTAGCAGGGTACCATAACACCAGCCTGCACAAAATCTTTGGGAACATTGGTGTGACGAAGGGGTGTGGGAATGCAGGTGAGATTTAATTGGGGGGCCCTCGCTGGCCCTCCCTGGGCTGTGGTGACCTCAGCTTCTTGCATCACCCAGGCAGGGACCTGGGGACCCCATCCCCCAACCCAGCACCATCCACTCTGCTGGGAACTCAACTGGGATGTCCACCAACATTCGGGGCTTCCAGGACCAGACGTGCAGCGGGGACTCATAAACCCTGGGAGCCAGCACTCATCAGAGAGGTCTGCAGCTTGGGCTCCATGGTGTAAATGAATTTTCAGGTTTTTTTCCTAAAATTCGTACGGATGAGTTTTCTGCATGTGCCAGTGTACAGTTAAACACCTCAAGGTCAAACGATGAAGCATTCACGTCACGGTGTAGCTCTGTGCATCGTTGTGCAAACAGCACACGCCAACCACCCCCTTGAGAGTGCGACGGCTACAAAAATGAGCATCGCAGTAGTTGCCTGTGATCCTCACTTGTAGTTATTTGTACATGTATTTTAAAATTTAATATTTTTTTGATCAATTTGTTTCATAGACCATTGTCTCCATTTCAGGAATGCATTATGCATCAAATGACTTCCAGCAATTTTCAATCATCCATTAGCCCTTTTGATTTATTTGAAAATGCTCACATTAATTTCATTAGACAAAAATTAATTTTTCTATGCATAATTGACTCTTTGACCAGCTGTTGTCACTGGTTCCTTGAGAAAAACACATAAAAAGAGCTCATTATGAAAGAGAAATCATTAAACCTAGTTCCTAATTTCCCACCAATGACTGCGTTTCTCATGGATACTTTCAGGCATGAAGAAAAAAAAAAACAAGAAAAAAAGCACATCTGTCAGAAGTAAGAAACAAATGAAATATCTTCTGAAAAAAACCTCTTTAAGTATCTAAGTAGTGTAAGCGAGCAGTGAAATGTGCAAGTGTTGCTTAGATGGATTTTATTTTTTTACTTTTCATCGTAATATTCCCTAAAGTGTTCTGGCACTTTAAACTCCTTAAATCTGCCACTCAGAGTTAAAATGTGGTATGACAGACTGTAGGACTGAATCCGACAGAGTTTCTGATTTCTCTTGAAACGAAAAGGCAGAGACAACTCGGAAAAAACAAAGAAGTCAAAAGAAGAGTGAATGAGAGAGATAAAATAACACCCAGAAAGGAATAAACAGAAAGAGGCAGAGAGAGTAATCACAGTGCTTGAAAGGATTAGTGGGAGGGAAATGATGGAAGAGGTACGTGGGCAGTGAGAGCGTGTACGATGCGGGTAGGAACGCAGATCACAAGGGGAATTTGGGTGTCGGGGGATGAAGCTTGCTCAGCCCCCTTATTTTGGGATGCTGCTGGAAGCGCACGTCGTGCTGTAAGATGGAGCTCAACACAAACATGTACCCTTGAATGCTTGTTATACCCCACATCTGCCCACGATGGCCTGAAGGAAGGAAAACACATGCCTGCCACGCTGCTCTGCGGGGACTGGCAGAAGGAACAAGTCCCTTCGGGGCCGTTTATCATCCTGCAATGACTCGAGCTATAAAAGCACAAGGGCAGCACCATATTAACCTTGAGAGATGAAATTCTTCCTGTGCAAGCCATAAGGTGCGGGAAGTCTTTCAATTAAAACAGTAATTTCTTGTTTCCTTACAAAGTCCATAAAAGGATGGGTGGTAAGGAAGCCTCTTGTGGTGCAACCAAATTCGGTTGGTTCTAGAAGAGAGGATCTGTGCTTTGTTTCTAAATGCCATCTACTTTGGCTTTTTATGTAATTATGAAGTCCTGCCGTAATCAGTCTGTATAATTAGGGGTTACCCTTCCTGGGGAAAGGTGTGGGACTGGTTTCTCACGCAGCACAGCCACCAGACAACAGTTCTACTCCTCACTTCCCTTCAAAACTGGTCCTTGTTCAGCAGAAAACACGGCACAAAGTGGGAGAAACACAGTCAGACCCTCCTGAGCGCTGGGTTTCCTCATGTACACATATCGGTGTATAGTTCTGCACATTTTAGTAGAAAAAGGATGTGCCTTAGTATAAATAATAGATAAAAACTACGCTACTTATCATATTCAAGAGGTAGTTCTTTGCTTCATAATAAAGGTTAATTTTTTTTCATTTGAGAGTATTCCCATCACAGTTGACATTAATTCACACTACTGCACCGAACAGAACGCCTTGCATAGATACATTATTTTCTTTCTAACTCCTTGTTTCCTGCTATTCCACTTTTTCTGAATTTCTGCTTTTCCAACTGAAGTTATCTGATCATAATTTTCTAGGCAAAAGGGATTTCTGAAATTATTTGATCAAAATAAGAATGCTGTTCTGCAACGTAGCAGACGAGGGTTGGGAATACTTACTCTGCTGCTGAATAACTGGTATATTTTTCTTTTAATAGCTTTGCAAGCAAAATGACTTTTATGTTCTGCAGAAAATTACTTCACGTCAATTGAATTATGAGGCTGCTGCCAGATTAGAGGCACAACTGCTCCACTCCTCTTGGACTACCCCCACTTCTTCCGTATTGTCTCCCCAGGACCAGGAAAATAAGTGAGATCCCTTGGTATGTCCTTATGATCTTCTAGAAAACACGCTATAAACCTGAAAAAGCAAATTATTGCTCCTCTGCAGTACTGCCTGGCTGCATGAGAGCCCTCTCTGTGTCTCCTCAACTTCTGCTGGAAACAGATTATAACAAAATACAGGGAAAAATCAGATGTACTTAATCTTTTCATTGCCAGTGATGATTGGCTATACAGAGATTTTCACCACTTTGGCTTCCAAAGGTAGCATAAATTCTGAAATGCTGAAGTTTTGAAGTGGCAAACAGTTTTGTACTCTCCTGGGCTGTTGTTTAAATACTTAAAATTGATAAGGAAAATGTCAGACAGAGGGACCTCTACTAATCCCGTCACCTTATAAGAACAAATTATTTTCAGCAGTCACCATGAGTCACTGCCACGTGCCCCACTGATGCCCCAGGACGCATCAGCCCAGCTCCGTGGTGCTTCACATCTCACCAGATGTGAATGGGCCAGGATCCTCCAGCAACACTTGAGCACCGCTTTCTGAGGCTTTAGAGCATTCCCTAGTGAATAAAATTGTTCAGCCAGAAGTTAAAAGGTTTTTCAGCTTCATTTTGAGACAGCCTGTTTCACATCTATTAACGGATGTAAAAATCCTGCTCTCTTAATGGCATATGTGACAAACCTATAATAATTACGACAGCTGCTTAAACATGCAGACAACTGCTTTGGTTCTGTCTTTTATTGGTGCCTTCTTGTAGAAGGCACGAAGTTGGCCCTGTCTGACAGTGAGCCATCTGCAATCACTAGTGAGCACGAAGAAGGGTGAGTTGTGGGTCTAATAACACAGCGAGGAAAACGGGTGCCAGATATTAGCAGGTACACACCGATTCTTGGTTGTGTAAGGCAAAATTCTGGGTTCAAACCGTGTGTCAGAAAGAGTTTGCTTGTAGTCACCTGCCCGTTGTGAAACAAGCTCACAGGAGAATGGGCATACCCAACACTCAGCATGCATCCAGTTTTGAGTCCCTCATGACATTGAGGGGCTGGAGCGTGTCCAGAGAAGGGCAACGGAGCTGGTGAGGGGTCTGGAGCACAAGTCTTGTGAGGAGCGGCTGAGGGAGCTGGGGGTGTTCAGCCTGGAGAAAAGGAGGCTGAGGGGAGACCTTCTTGCTCTCTCCAACTCCCTGAAAGGAGGGTGTAGCCAGGGGGGGTCGGTCTCTTCTCCCAAGGAACAGGCGATGGGACAAGAGGAAACAGCCTCAATTTGTGCCAGGGGAGGTTCAAATTGGAGATTAGGAAAAATTTTTACACTTAAAGGGATATTAAGCCTTGGAATGGGCTGCCCAGGGAAGTGCTTGAGGCACCATCCTAGAGACATGGGTTAGTGATGGTTTTTTATCAGAGTTAGGTTGATGGGTGGACTTGATGATCTGAAAGGTCTCTTCCATCCCAGACAATTCTATGTTTCTATGGTTCTATGACAAGAGGAACCGGCCTCAAGTTGCTCCAGTGGAGGTTTGGGAGGGATAGTAGGAAAAATTTCTTCATGGAAAGGGTTGTCAAGCCTTGGAAGAGGCTGCCCAGGGCAGTGGTGGAGTCGCCATCCCTGGACGTATTTCCAAGCCAGGCAGACGTGGTGCTGAGCGACATGGGTCAGTGGTGGATTTGTCAGTGTTGGGTTGATGGTTGGACTCCATGATCTGAAAGGTCCCTTCCAACCTCAAAAATTCTACGATTCTAAGCAAAATTAAGCATGCATTCAGCACATTAGACTACTTGGATTTCTCAAAGGTGTGATCTCAGTCCCTTGTACACCACTTCTGTGACATCAATCAGCTTCCTGAAAAATTCTGCTTGGTGGGAAAATCCCATGAGTCCTGCCTAATCTCAGTGAGTGGGTAAAGAATAAAAGTTTGAGAATAATATATTCAGATTACACTTTCTCATGTGAGGAGGGAAAATTAATTTGTTTGTTGTATGGGATTGCCACAGATTGAGAGGATTTGTGTTAGTTTTGTGTTGCCAGAAAAATTATTTCCCCCGTCATAAGGACACTTATTCTTTCTGATGTATACAATGTAGAAAAGATACTAAATGTAATGTCATTTTAACATTTAAAGGTGTTTGTCGTGGTTTAGGCTGAATTTACCAAAACCGGACCGACAGATGGCCCTTCCCTCCCTTCCCCCCCCAAAAAAAAAGAGGAGAGAGGAGGAGAAAGAGATAAGGAGATTCAGAGGTTTAGAATGAACTAAACTACTTTAATGAAGAATTAATATTAAAATAAAAATAAAGACGAAAATAATGAAATAGATACAATATATACAAAACCGTATCGAGCTCCCAGGATGACAGTCACGTCACCGGCAGGCACTGGGGAAGTCCCAGGCTGGACTCAGTGACGAATGGGAACTGGATTCCAGCTCTGGAGTCAGGAACACACGGATCGGGATCAAAGGCAGATGGACAGACAGAGTCCTCTCTGGACGTCGGCCATCGCAGGAAGGGGCTGACCCTTTGATCCCTCAGCCTTTATACTGAGCATGGGGCAGATGGGATGGAATACCCCAGTTGGTCAGGTTTGGGTCACCTCTCCTGTCCACTCCTCCCCACCGATGTGACCCCTCTACGTTTTTTCCGTTTCCGACCCTCTAAGGGGCAAATAATGAAATTGGCTGCCCTTGGTTGTTACAGCAGTAAGTATAAGCAAGGGCCTCCCTGCTCACCATCCCTTGGCATGGAGCACAAACATTGGGCTTATCATTCTGAGAACGAGCAGTTTTCTCCACAATGTGCCGTTAGTTTCAGAGAGTTAGAGGAGGCCGAGCTGGGATGTAAAGTTACAGAACAGAAAATTGGTTCAGTTTTACTTCAAACCGGGACAGTGTTCAAAACGAAATTAAGGTGAGCTGTATACATAATCAATCTCCAGCTGATAAACAGGCATCTAATGGGGTTAATAATGGGCTACAAAGAGTCTCATTTCCCATGAAAAGTCCTCCTCAAATGGATGGGAACTCAGAAAAAGGTTATATTCCCGTTGCTCAAAGCATAGCGTTTCTGTTGCTCAACCCTGGCTCTGTTTTTCAGGCAACACAGACTCGTACTTTTTGGCTTCAGTTCTCGATGTGGCTTACAGTTTGGGTGTTTGCACATGCAAATAACTGCACGTGTAGTCAAAGTGTGTGCAAATATGAGTTGGTAGACATCCAGCCTGAGATTTGCAATGCTCAGTTCAAAATATTAAAAATAATAAAGTGTGCATGTTGCATACATTTCTTTAGGACTTTGCATGTGCAAGCAGGTAATTAGATAAGAAGTCACTACTGCTTGCATCTGTCATTTCAAAAGTCCAAACGCAGAAGAGTACACAGAAAATATGACATTGCACTCACAGCTCTGAAAATCTGCCTGTCGATGAACATTAAATTCGCCATCTGGCTTCTGCGCTGTAGATGCCTTTGCAAACCCTCAGAAATCAGTTTTGTTTGGGCTTCTGCAGGATCCTGTGCACCAGATGGCACTTCTATGGAACTTGGCTCACAAGTAGCTGGACATTAATGACTATGTGTTTTATCAGTCTTGTAAAAACGTTTACCATTGGAGGTAACTCTAGCTTAGTTTGTTACTCCCTCTTGATATGCAGAAGTTCGTTCCTCTCTGTCATGCAACTTGAATAAATGCATTTATGAACTTTGAAAAAGTTGACAACAGAAAATATCTAGTAAAAGCAACTGAACAAATTAAACACATAAACATTGTATTTCTTATGAGCTTCATACTGAAGTTGTTGATGAAAAAAATGAAAACAAGGTCAAAATTATACATATAAGACAGTATCGTACACATGGAAAATACCTATTATTATCTAAGTGTCTTTGTCCACTGAAAGTATAGTGAGCTGTTTTAAAGTGATTGGTCTAAATTAGAGACGGAACACAGACATCACCTGAAGAAAAAATCTAGCCATGTAGTTGGAAAATAGAGTTGGTCCAGTAGGACTGAAAAGTCCTTGCTTTCCAGGAACCATTTCCATGTTATTGTTGTCTATTGCAGTTTCTCTTTATCAGAAATGGCACTTGCATTTCACATTGGCTATTATAAGTTGGCTACAGATGCAGGCACTGGTAATTAGGTATTTAATTACCTGTTTGCGCATGTGCATTCTGTCAGGTTAATATGATTCTTTAATGAACTGAAGCAGAATGAACTTAGGATTGTATTTTTAAGACTGTCCCCGCTGCATTTACATCTGCATCAGAAGTTTTATTTTTGTCTGCTGCTCTATGTTTTTTGTCCCCAATGAGTACGGTGGATGCAGGCTTCATCCAGCAAAATCAGACTCATTTGAATGGGGAAGCCTGAGGAATATGGGACTAAATAGATCCAGAAACACATTTCACATATGTGACACAAATTAGGTTTTTTGCATCCTTTTCCTTGTAGATACAAGCAACAGCTTTTTAAAGAGTAACTTTTGTAAGGCTCAAAGCAAGCCCATTGCATTTTACAGTAAGGAACCACCAGTTTAGTCCATAAAGCTACAGATCCAGTGTACATATATATATTTCCCAGAGTGTAACACAGCCTGTGTGTGTGAGGTGTACTTGTGTCTCTTCTCCCACCCAGACGTAAGGGGGAATTCGCAGCCAGAGGTTGCTCCATCCCCCTGCCGTTCCCAAAGAGCTCGTGGTACGCCGGACTAAAGGAACGCCAATGTTAGTTATCTGTCACTGCTGTTATTCTTCCTACAGAAGCTTTAGTGTTTTAGTCACATCTTAATTTTATATTACCTTTTCCTGGAAATTTACCCCACAAATTATTCAGTATCTTCCTTCTTTTCTTGTCCTTTTAAACTTTTAAACTTCCTACTAACCTCTTAGTACAGATTCTTTGTGTTACTTCTTAGCCTTATTTCTCTCCACTCCTTTTTTATTGGATTCTCCTCATGAACACTGACTTTTCTATTTCTTGTTTCAATTAGTCTTCCTCATCTGGAACCACAGAAGACTAATGAGATCTGAATCTGAGCTATGGTTTTGAATCCCATCTGACTGAACCTCAAATTAAGGCAAAAATACATTTGCCTAATTTGCCTGCGTCTTGTAGTAGGATTTTATTTGGAAGATCTTTTACTAAAAATAACACATAACCACAAATCACTTCCTGAGATGGTTATGTGTCATTTACACGTTAATTCAGAAAATGTTTTTTTTTTAAAAAAAATGTTTTTTTTTAATCTGTAAAATGCTCCCAAGGGAACAATGTCCAAAGACACTTTGGAGGGAACAAACAATGCTGATTTAAGCCACTTGTTTTGGTCTTTCTTGTGACGAAGACCAGACTGTCTCTGACCTTGTTTCAAATAGTGATAAAACAATCTTTAGAAGAAAATGGTTCTTTTATTATTGATTTCTGTAGGCTAGTTTTGACATAATGAAAAATCATGAAGTTCTGTATCACACCACTAATTCCCCAATAATCAAGTTCATCGGGTTCTTTCTTTCAGAAAGCTCTAATTCACAGTGTAGGTGTGGAGTTGACTATGAACATTTCCCTGAGTGTTGTGTTCATCTTTGAAATCACTGGTAACTCCTAAATGGGGCTATAGCAGATTTTTTTGAGAAGTCTGATAAAGAAATAAGGTAGAAGTGAAATATCTACGTCTATCTGTTATCTCAAGTCAAAAAAAAAAAAAAAAAAAAAGTAGTTTTCTTCTACTCTGTTAAGAGCAGCACAAAGCTATAATGTTTCACACACGTAAGTAAGACTCTTTTTTGAGCTTTAGGTATGTTACTAGTGTATTAGAATAAAATATATTTGTGGCTTAGACAAAAATGCATTAAGGAAACATGATGAAAACCTTCTTCATTTCCAGCCTCAGTCATTTAATGAATCAGTAAATGTTCTCCTTTCTCAGATCAAATGCTGTCCACATGGAGACAGAGAAATATAGAATACAGGGAAACTCCAGAATGAGATCTAACATTAAAAAGCTTACCCAAATACCAGAAGATGAAGAGAAAATATCCAAAATACCAAGAGAATGATCAAGGTCCACAGCAAACAGTCAAAAAGTCATACCATAGTCACTTTAAAGCAACCCAAATCATAAAGCAGTTGTGTACCAATTACTTCTCATGAAAAAAAGATGAATTGTTAGCACTTAAAATTACTAGTCGTGATCCTAAAACCAGCACTGCAGATTTACTGAAGGCATTGTCCACCTGCCACTTGGTGCTGTCTGAGCTTCTGACAGGTTGTTCTTGCTCAGATATCATAGAAACACAGAATGGTTTGGGTGGGAAGGGACCTCAAAGCCCCCCCCCAGTGCCACCCCCTGCCCTGGGCAGGGACACCTCCCACCAGACCAGGTTGCTCCAAGCCCCCTCCAACCTGGCCTTGAACCCCTCCAGGGATGGGGCAGCCACAGCTTCTCTGGGCAACCTGGGCCAGGCTCTCACCACCCTCAGAATGAAAAATTTCTTCCTGAGATCTCATGTAAACAGTTCTTCCCTTCCTGCCCCCTTTCTCAAATGTGCTTTATGTTTGGATTAATGCAGTCACAAGGGGGAAGGGAAGGGAAGGGAAGGGGAGAGGAGGGGAGGGGAGGGGAGGGGAGGGGAGAGGAGAAAAAGAAAAAAGTCTTAGTAATTACATCAGTAATGACAGCTACAAAGATGGGTCCTAGTACTGAGGAGGATGTTGGAGAGCAGAGATGTGATATCAAGACAATAATAGCTCTGGAGTGTTACAGTCAAATATTGGAACTTCAGGGCTGTGGCAAAAATATTATTACTCTAGGACTGCTACAAGGGCCCAAGAGCAAATTGTCTGCACTGCAGCTTGAAACATGGGTTTGCCAAGCCAGGAAGGTGGCAGTCAAATAAAATTGCAGCTGAAAGGATACATCAGACAGAACAAGAGCTTTATTAGAGTACATTCAATTAGAGCAGAGTTATACGGTTACAGAAACCTCTCTTGGTTCTCAGTGCTGCCAGAAAATCAGAAAAAAAAAAAAGTACGCAGACAGCCAAATTGAAAAAAAAAATAAACACAGAGGCAGCCAAGTATTCTTTTATTTAGGTAACCTGATAGGCAGTTATAAGGAAGAGGCTGAATTTACAGACAACCAAGGCACTAAAACACTCAGTCAAATTAAGAACCAAGACATTTTTCACCTTCACACCAGATAGCTTTCTATGTCCTTAGACATGAAAACAGCTTTAAAAATATGACCCAGAGGAGAAATCAGGCAGCTATATACAACCAGATTTATAGTTGGCACAAGCTGTGTAACATAGCTGCTAAATTCAGTCTTGCTCCAAGAAATTCAAAATGTGACAACAGCAGCAGAAATGCAGACAACGGTTTTGCAAGAACAAAAGTTTTGCAAAGGAGGAGGGAAATAAGTCATGCAGAATACTAATCACTGTGTTAGGAAACCCTGGGTAGCCTCAAGGAAACACTAATGTGGTCTTAGGAAAAAAGCAGCAATTAAGTATTTTGAGAAACACAGAGCAGATGGATAGATAAACAAGGAAGGTCCAGGGCTGTCAGATCATAATATGTTCAGGCTGAAACGCAATAAAGAGAGGTATTTGAGGTCAAACAACAGGGACAAACAGACATAGTACTGAACTCATTAAAATAACTTAAGAAGGCCAGACAAGACGTGTTTAGGATTGACGCAGTTATATCTCAAACTGATACTCCCCAAGTCTGGCAGTCAAGAAGTATTGCCTATTACTTAAAATGTACTACTTGACTGGTCT
Organism: Numenius arquata; assembly: GCF_964106895.1. Taxonomy (NCBI): domain Eukaryota; kingdom Metazoa; phylum Chordata; class Aves; order Charadriiformes; family Scolopacidae; genus Numenius; species Numenius arquata. The sequence continues at coordinate 84,355,654 of NC_133616.1, read as the reverse complement.
TACATAAGGCGTAACATAAGACTAAGCAAAAAGCTCCAAAGACTCAAAAAATGAAATATTTACATTCTGTGCCTGAAATCACTATGGTCTGTGGCGGAATTTATTCAGGAAAAGACAGTCTGTACAATACACAGATGTAAAGTCGTATGTTTAAAATCAGGAAGTGGTAATATGATGTTATATATATTGTTTCCTTTATTATTAATAATTCCAGAGCAGAAGGCAACCAAAGCAGCTATTTGTATGAGAAATCATAATTAAAAGAGCTTGACATTTTGGTGATGGAAATAACAGAAAAAGGCAATATGATTCAGATTATATATATATATATACTTAAGCTCCAAATGATTCTGCAATGAGCCTTTTCCTTTCCCACTCCTCTTAATTCCAGTGCTGGGATGGAGGAGGAAATGGAGGACAGCCTTCAACTCCACCACCATCTCTCATTCCAACTGGAATTGAAATTCCTCAATTGCTGGAATTGCCATTTGAGGACTCAGGAGGCAGTTCTAAACCTGAGCGATATTAATGGGAAAAAATAACGCATAAAGCTTATATCCTTTTGGGACACTGAGACCTTACAAAACAAGAAGGCTGTTGGGAGGAAGGGTGATTTGAAGCAGTGATGGCTCGTGAATATGTAGAAGCTTAAGAGAGAAAAAAAATCTTTAGTTATGTTCAATGGTAGCCTGATAACAGGTGAAGTGTATTGACTGTAAAAGTCAGTAAATGTTCTGGATATTGCAGTATTTGGAACTCTAATTTATGATGCACATAGTCAGTTGTCTGTGTATCTGACGTATATAATATATATTCAGGGTCAACAGCAGACACCTGAAAGAACAAGCAGGAATGGAAAAAAGGGCTCACCATCGGTGATGCTTCAACAGAGACATGAAAGCTGTCAAGGACTACTACCAGAAAGACTCACTCTGAACATCCAAGATGCTTTACATCCAGACGAACCTACAGAGGTGCTTTTTTTGATGAAAGGGTAGAAATACAGTACAGTGACAAAGAGTAGAACTGTATAAGAAGATTTAAGAAGCACTGTGTTAAGGTGGCTAAGGAACCGGGCAGGATCTGAAGGATGAGATGCTTAGCAACAGAAGATGCTATAATAAGATCAATATGGAGACTATCTGCAGTTTTAAAGCTCATTTTCTGGTATTTCTTTTCATTACTAAAATAAGTCATGTTCTGGTTCTAAGAGGACTCTCAACTCAGTGGCTGCTGTGCATGCACAAGAAGGAAATAAAGAAGCCTGAACTTCATACCTGGAGAGACAGAGGAGTTATGGAGACACAGGTCCCAGGCTACGGGAAGATCATGCAATTTTCCTGAACTTTAGGCAAAAGCCTAAAAGCAGCCCCCTCAGAAGGAGCTCTCAGAGGGACTGAAAGGGGAAGGAGCTACCCCTGGCCCAGTAAGCCCGACAGATACTGAAGGAAACACCAGAACCTGTCCTAAGGAACGTGTTGAGGAGCTGAGGAAGCATTTCGAGGTTTGCCCATTGATCTAACAGATTATGAACTTGGACTTTTGTAAAGATATAAAACTATGTGGGTCAATCAGCAAAGATAACTTTAAAAGCCAACATGACTATTAGTTGTGAATCATAAGCACTGGTGGGTTTTACAATACAGGAATAAAAAAACAAGGCTGAAATTGCGATGAATCACAGAACAGAAAAGAACAATTGATGGACGTATTTTGTTGTGCAAAAATACTTCTCATGCGAGCAAATAAAGATTAGATTTGTAGAAGAGGTGAAAATAGTCAATATTACCAATTCCTGAAGACCCTACAAGCATTTAAGGATATACATTTTTTTTAAACAGATATTTGATATCTGTTTAATATAAAAACAGCACAGATACACTGTAAAATAGGCAAAGGGTACTTTGAAATGTTGCATCCAGTGTAGACTATCTTGTCAATGCTTATATGTATTTACTAGGGAAATACTGAAGATGCCAGACAAATTTAGAATAAAATTGAAGCTTTACAAAATTTCCAGATTAATATTACAATTTAGCACTAACACTCTTGCAATTTAGTACTAACATTGGAAGATCAAAAAAGTGAGCCAGAACCCACTTGAAGAAAAAGAGCTGTCTATTCAGTGGTGGAGACCTGAAGAGGAAAATAAACCTGCTAGAATCAGAGGGAGTGCCATGTCTTGATGCTCAGTCCTTTAGTAGGGGCTAAGGTGCTTCTTCCCAGTTGTGAGAACGTCTCACTGGATCTCCCATCGTTGCTAAGGTGGGAAGCTCAGGAGCACCAAGCAGAAGGCTAGCAATATGGTTAAAATATTACAGAAAAAGATGCACGTGAAAAGAAGGGAAATCAATCTCCAGTAAATTGACTCCAGTTCCCGTAACAGTGCATCCTATAACCTTCATGGCACTTTGCTAATACAAAAAGGGGGTTATTTCACTTTGGGAGAGCATTCTGAAGCCTGTGCTATCTTAGATTAATGGCTGAATCTGTATTCTCATTGCTACACCCCAAAAACCCAATATCTGGTTAAAAATATTCGAAGCTGCAGTAAGACGAGGAAGCATTTTGCAGAGCTAAGTTGTGATTGGCTTTGTGAGATGCTATGTTTTGTCAAATTAGAAGAGCCATATGTGGTGGGAGCATAATTATCCGTATAAAATCTAAGAAGAAATGTACTCATTACTGTGTACTTGTGGGTGAAGACAGGACTTGTAGTTCTGCCTATAGCTAAGGTTGCCTGAAGCTTCAAATCATATGACACGGTTTCAATACTTTTTAAATTTAAATACTTTAAATTACTATTTTGGCTACAATGTTCTATGCTGGATTTCTGTTCTGTGCTGAATCCCAATCAGAAAGTTTCAGGTAAAAATAAAGAAGGCATGGACAAGGAGAGTTAAAGAACACGTGGTTGTCTGCAGAACACAAGATTTCTTACAAGTGGGGGAGAAGGTGCCTGAGATCACTTATCATACCCGAAATTCGTCAGCGGGTTGCCTATATCCCATTGTTACTGTGGGGGAAGAAACAAGCAAAAAACAACATTCAAGGCTGTCCTGAAAAACTGCTTTATAGACATGAACTTTTCCATTTGAAACATAACTCAGATGAAACAAAGGAGACACAAATTCATAATAATTCAGACTGAAGAGACATTGAGAAGGAGTAAGACAAAATGACAGCAGTGAACACGTGCAAATGGTATTAAAATGCGGTTCCAGGCTGAGAAGAACAAAATCATGCTCAGCCTTTGTGCCTAAGGCTGTCTCCAATCAAATATTGACTCCATAGTCGTCTGCTATGTATTTCAAAATATTACCGTCTTTGCTGTATTTTAGATTCTGAATGATGGGAGAAGTGAAGGTGTTTCAAAAGGAAGCATTGACTAAGAATTTAAGTATATTTCCAAATATAAATACCTATAGGTAATGATCTAAATATCAGAAGCTACGAAGCAACATTTTTTTTTCTCCAAGAAATAACCAAGACCAAACCAAGAGATCTATATTTCATCTAAAACACTGGAGAAATTTGGGGCTTTGGGTCAGTCTGCAAGAATGCTAGAAAACATTAAAAAAACTAAACAAATTTTATAGAAAGCACAGTGCTTAGCATTGAGCGGTACAACTGTTTTATCAGTTTAAATTAAACTAATTAGCGTAATGACATATATGGCTAGATCAAATACAGTTCTGAGGAGTTTGATAGTTGCTTTCCTCAGAAAACGTTCTTCCTTTTTGACATGTATAATTGATATGTTGGAAACAAAAAAAAACATTCTCTACTATGAATCTCCTTGGTTTCACGTTTGAAATACCTGATCATTCTTTTTTTTTTTCTTTGGTTTTATGTTCTGTTTTGTTTTAGCTTATGAAACATTGACGCAATAGGGCATAAAGAAGTGGTTTCAGATATCCTTAATTTATTTCTGAGGCTAATAAAGACTTATTTGTACCTTTTGAAAAGTGCCATTCCCACGTGCACAGGTGTTACATCCATATCCTTGTTAAGTGTTGAGATTTCCATTTGAATGCTGCTTGAAGTCTTGCTGTGATCTTTCTGCCAGATTCACCTTCAACTTTAATAAATGAATACGGCTCAGAGAATTCAATGTGGAGAATGAGTCATTTTATTATAAAACTGTTTATGGTGAATTGGTTTGAATTAGTTCTAGAATAATCCCACTCCGCCTGTTACAGCGCGGCCATATCCTGCCTTCTGGTCCCAGATCCACTTCGCCCCCGGGACAATGAATGTTTCTGCAACTAAACAGCCTAAGCTACTCTGACCTTTTTCTTTTACAAACAAATCTGCTTTCTGGTTGGGTAAAATGGACACGAATTAGGCAGATTTGGAAATGATGATGTAACGACACAATTTTAATGTAAGGAAAGCTTATGCTGGCTTTTGTGGACAGAGAATGAGGAGGCCTGCCAGCGAGTAATTTGGGACCACTCCGATGCAGGAGTGATAAAAATGCAGCACAAACTGCACGGAAAACACTAGTATTTGGTTCTGTGGCTTGTGTCCACTCCTCATAGACAATGAGCTTCCATGTAGTACCGCACTTACCAGAGTAGCTGCTGTAGTGAGTATTTTTATACAAATAACAAATTTCTGGTCTTTTATTTTTTTATTCATAGGAAAGTGTGATCAATGCTGAAAGTAGCTGTTATTTAAAGATATGAGAGTAGTTTGGTTTTTTGTCAAATAAGCGGTTCTTCTGAATACAATGTATTTTTCCTATGCCTATTGGCTTTGTGAAAACAGTATTCACTTTTTCATAACTGTAATAGAAATTACTCTTTATCTGAAAAGCTGCTTATTTTAGAGTTTTTCCAACTGTAATGTGAAAATAAAAAAACTAAACCACAAGGCAGATACAGATATTGACATACTCTTTAGGCAGCCTCTGTCACTCTCCCCAGTACAGATGAAGAACGAAATTAATCTTTTAACTCGTTTGATTCCTGCTCATTGAGTAAATCCATTATTTACAAGAAAGGAAACCTTTTAAAGAGGTTCCATTTCAGCACATTTCTTCTTTGATTTAAGATGTCTTCTGAGAAATTGAGACACACAAGCTTCCTCCGGGCCTTGATCCATTTGAGCTTTGCTTTTGCTGTTAGGTGGTCAGAAGCTGATTATTCGTACTCACTTCTAGGGTTCAAAGTAGGTTGACTTATCTATGATATTCTATCTTCAGGGTTTTTTTATGTTTTGTTTTGTTTGGGTTTGTTTGGTGGGTTTTTTTGGGTGGGGGGTGGGGAGGAGGGGGGCTATGACTGTTTTGGCTTTTTCTGGTCCTGAAATGTCACTTATCTGCCAGGGCGTCTCAAAAATGATCTCCAGTGGTTCAGAGGTTATTTTTGCTATTTTCTCAAATATTGTAGATTGAATTCTCAATTGGTGATCTAAAAGCATCCCTTTTATCTCAGTACTTTTAATTAGCTTTCTTCCTGTTCTGTTCAGCAGAAACTATACTGTCAAATGCCTGGTTGCAAACTTTTCGGGGAAGCCTGAATCAGAATACAGGTGATCAAATCCTCCACGCTGTAAAAATGTGACTTTTGAAATGGAACCTAAAAGTACACTGCAGAAAAGTATGGTTTACTGTGCGCAAGAAATATGTATTTATTTTATCAGCGGGTGTAGTGATAAGACGAGGGGTAATGCTTTTAAACAGAAAGAGGGGAGATCAAGACGAGATCTCAGGAGGAAATTCTTTGCTGTGAGGGTGGTGAGAGCCTGGCCCAGGTTGCCCAGGGAAGCTGTGGCTGCCCCATCCCTGGAGGGGTTCAAGGCCAGGTTGGAGGGGGCTTGGAGCAACCTGCTCTGGTGGGAGGTGTCCCTGCCCAGGGCAGGGGGTGGCACTGGGGGGGCTTTAAGGTCCCTTCCAACCTGAACCATTCTATGATTCTGTGATTTGGGTTGTTTGTTTCAGGAATGTAGAAACCTGTCCTAAAATAATCCCACTATTTTAATTTATTATTTCAATTAAAAAAGAAACTTTAGGTAGCATAAAGCATCCAAAAATGCAGCGATGGGGCCACTAGTACAGCGTCCTATGACGAGAAAACAAGGAACTATTTACAATGCCCTTTTTCTTTTTTTTCTTAAGAAACAACACGAGTGTGACAGATGAGCCCAGGTTTTTCCCCCGCACACGTAGAGGAACCGGCCGGGCCCTGCCTTCGCCATTCGCGGGGGACAGACGCGCCCGCAGAGCCCTCGGGGACCCAGCCCCGTTTCTCTGCCGGCCCCACCGCCCCTCCGCAAGGTCACCGCGGCCGGGACCCGTCCCCCGTCCCCTCCTTCCCCCGAAGGTCGGGGTGTCCCCGGGGCTCCCGGGAAACTGCAGCATCACCGCGCTGCCCCCCCCCCCCCCCCCCGCAGCAGCCTCCGGGCTGTGCCCGCCTGCGCCGCCGCCTGCCCTCCCTGTCACTGTCACCAAAGCCAAATAAATCGCCGGGGAGGGGGCAAGGATAAGCCCACTCCCGGCACGTCCTTGTCCCGCCGCACCTATATATACATCTACAGCCCAGCCGCCGCTCCGCGCCCCTCCGTTAACTTTCCAGCGCAGCCCCCGCGGGACCGCCCGGGGCAGAACCGGGGCGCGGGGGCATCGCGGCGGAAAACTTTCCTGCCGGCGGGGCCGGGGAGGGGGCTCCGTCCGCCCTTCAGCTCCCCCCGGCGCCGGCCGCGGCCCTTCCGCGCTGAGGGGAGGGAGAGCGGGCGCGGGGTGGGGGGGCGGCGCGGCGGAGCCCCGCGCTCGTCCCCGCCGCTCCGCTCCGGCCCGCCCCGCACGGGAGCGAAGGCGCCGGGCTCCGGCGGGCTCTGCTGCTGCTGCTGCTCCCGCCGCCGCCGCCGCCGGAGGAGGAGGAGGAGGAAGAGGATGGAGCCGGGGAAGGAGCCCCGGGCGGCCGCGGGGGAGCCCGAGCCGGCGGTCTCCTTCCAGGCCCGGCTGTGGAAGAACCTGCAGCTGGGGGGCAAGGGCCGGAGCGGCGGCGGGCGGGCGGCCACCGAGCGCCGCACTGCGGACCCCCCGGCCCCGCCGGCGGCCGGCGGCAAGGGGGACCTGCCGACCGGAGCCAAGTGGAGCGGCTTCAAGCGGCGGAGGCAGGTGCTGGACCGCGTCTTCTCCTCCTCCCAGCCCAACCTCTGCTGCTCGGCCGCCGAGCAGCTGGAGCCGGGCGGCGAGTCCGGATCCGCCCTGCGCCGGCTGCGGGAGCACCTGCTGCCCCAGGGCAAGGGCCCGCCGGCCGGCCGGAGGGAGGACGCGGCCGGCGGGGATGAGGGGGCCAAGGGCGGGAAGGAGGGGCGCCGTCCCGGGGCCCACCTGTCCCACCAGAAGAGCTCCTCGCTGCCCAGCACCGCCTGCCTGGAGCAGCTGCTGCAGGGCTCGCCCACCGCCGGCAGGAAGAAGGAGCAGCGGGCGGAGGACGGCGACGGCAGCGCGGTGAGTGGCGGCGCCCGCCCTGGGTCCCCCCGCGGGGTTGCGCTGGCGAGCAGCGACGGCGGCTCCCGACGGGACGGGACGGGACGGCGGGACCCGGGGTCCTGAGGCGAGGCGGGAAGGTGGTCCCCGGGGAGGGGAGGCGAGGCGGGAGGGCGGTCGCCGGAGAAGGGAGGTGGGCTGAGGGGACAGGCGGCGGGGTGAGGGGACAGGCGGTGACATGAGGGTGAGGGGCGGTGAGGTGAGGTGAGGTGAGAAGCGGGAAGGCGGCCGGGCCGGGCGCTCCCCTCAGCCCGCTGGTGCGAAGCGCCCTTCGCCTCAGGGGGGGAACAGCCTCGGGGCGGCCATGTCCTGGGGCGCCTTCCCCCGCCGCGAGGGCTCCCCTCAGGCGGCGGCCGCCGTGACAGGAGGCGGTGTGATGGGCTGTGTTTGTACTTTGAGGGGTGCTCGTCCTCCAGAGCAGCAGTGAGCTCCCTCAGACCTTCCCTTGTATAAAACATAGGGAGAAAAAGTGTCCCAAAGGCTCAATTTGGGGTTTTGTACCCATATGGCCCCTCAGGCCTTCACCCCAGAGCCCCCCATCTGTCTGAGGGAGCCCCTCGCTGCTGGTGTCTTGATGCCTCCAGTGTGGCTTCAGTGTGGCTTTTGCTCAGGTAATCGCTCAGCTAACCTCCACTTTTTCCTCGCCTGATAATCCAGATTTCAATTACTACTTTAGTTTCTGCAGGACACCCGAAAGACTGCCACTAGTACGAGTTTAGTAGACGGCAGGTCGCTCATTGGCAGAAGGTACCAGGCACCATCACCGGTGGCTGTCGGTGCAGGCTGATGAAATAGTGGTTCTTCCCTCGCTGCCGGGGGAAGGCGGTGTGAAAAGCCGTAGCTCTTCCCACCATCAGTTTTGGAATTAAGTGGTGAGGCTAGTGTTAATAGGGGCTGCCGAATCTTGGAATAAATCTCCTGCGAGGAAAGTGCAAAACATATGAGTCATTCTGGAGTTTGTGTAATTCTAAGCAGTCATCCACTTTTTTTGCAGCAATAGTTGGCTAATACGCATTATTACACATTGTCTTCTGTCATAATTAAGGAGAAATGAGTAATTGAAGTAAGAGGCACGCTTCTGTCTGTTTTGGTGTCAGAAAGAAACTGTGTGAATATATTTGGCTTCTGTCAGAAGCTGTGGTCGGGATCTAGCGACGACTTGTGAGCATCCCTTGAGGACAGCGGGTGCTGACATGAAACTGCGGTGGTTATCCCTTGTATAAATCACGCTTGTAAGTGGTTTAGGTCATTGCTTTTTGACCTGGGATTATTTTGATAGGCGCTTGTGAAGTGGGCATTTCCCTTAAGTAGTCAGTCCCTTTCTACCCCCACCCCTGGGTCACAAAAATTTATGGCACATTTTAAGTATTTTTGTTCAGGACTACAGGATATTCTTCTGTTTTACAGACTCTTATGTCTAGCAGTTAATAAATAGGAAAATGTGGGGTTTTAAATAGGAAAATGTGGAGGTTTTTTTCAGTGCCGTTCTGCTCTTGAGTTCGGCACAGAAACAGCGCATTTATTTACGAAACATGTCAATTGTTATTTAGTTGTAAGGGCATTACTCTTGTTTTGAAGAAGGTACAGTCATAACATTTGGAAAGAATACTGCGAATCAAAACAAAGTGGTACTCAAGCTTTCCAACACTTGTCTTTAATTAGCAGGATTATCGCCAATTCCTCCAAGCAGTTTCTAGTATTAACTTGGGCTATGCTTGCATACCAAAATTGGTATTTTTGGTATTAAGTAGAGCTTGTTACGTCCCTTGCTTGTTGGTGGAGTTTGCAGAGCTGCTGATCATGTTTTTTTTCAGAGGGATGATTTGAAACAGCTGTTCTGCTGCTCCATAATCGGCACATCCTCTGCTCCTCTCATCTCTAGATGCATAATCTCACTTAGATTATTAAATCTGATTTAATTCACCAGCTTCATTGAGCTATGGGATAGTTGGGGAAATTAGACACGGACTATAAGGTACTGTTGGACTGTCTTAATTTGTGTCTGGCACTGTTTAGTGGTCTGTGCCTTCCACTCTGACCGGCTGGAGTTTCCGATTCAATGTATTTCGGGAGTTGAGTCTTGCACATTTACACGCTGCACCCTCAGGTCGGTAAGGTCCCTGCCTAACTTTAGTCATGGCATCTACACACCTCAGAGCACTGGGTTTAGATGTCTGGTAACAGAAGTTTGGAATAACTTACATTTTTCAAATCCACGTTTTACTTACAGTAGCACAGACTTTCAGAGGTGTCCAGATTTTCATTGCCTTAAATTACATTTCAGCCTTACAGGTCCAAAGATTCGAAAAATTCTGGCAACTAGCAGAACCACAAAAATAAGATTAAATTCTCTGAAAGTAAAACAATATTAGAATTACAAATTGCTTTAAAATGTATTTAAGATTTGATTGAAATAAAAGGGCAAACAAATGCTACTGCCTTTTTCAGATCAAGACTGTTGAATTTTTTTTAGCAAATCCATACACAAAAAGACCTACTGGGTATCTGAAAGAAGATGATGGGGAAAAATAAAATCCTAACAGAAGTCACATTTCATGTGCTTTTAAACTGAAATAATACAGTTGTCCTTGGTGAAAAGGAGCAGAAGTTAGTGCAGTGGCTGGGAAGAATTACAAGTTGCACTACTCTGTTGGATTTAATCTTGGAATGTACTTTTTGGCGTAGTCAAACCATTTAAAAAATAAATTGAACTAATTAAAAGGGGGTATAGTGATACTGCATTGGATGTGGACAACATAGCAGAGCCCTAGTTTTCTCAGCATTGAATAAAGCCTCTGTTGCAGTGACTTGGGTTAGTACCTTGGTTTGAGTGACGGTGTATGCTTAAGAGTGGAGTCTTATGCGAAGAATAACCGTTATGTTCGAGCACTACTTACTGATGTAGTTCTCCCCCGGAGACTGAATACTTCTCAAAGCTGTCACTGAGTGGTTTTGGGGAGAGAAGGGCATCATACCTACTACATTTGGTGGCAGGAAACTTAGGTTCCTTTTAAAGGCTAGCCAAAGTGTGAACATGGTTTATCAGGACAATGAAATAAACACGTGTAATTAAACATCCTCCTCCTTCCAGCTTCCAAATGCTGCGTGTCAGGTTTACTCGGCCAAACCTTTGCTAACCTTACATATGGCAAACAGTCATCTCCATATGGCTGAGGGCTACAGGATGGGTGCTGCACCCTTGAGGAAACGAGCTGAGCGTGGTAGAAGCCTCTTGGAGTGTTTCATGGGCTGGAGATGACAACGGCTCTCTAGGCGTTCTGCTGCTCCACGGGACTTCCAGTGGCTGAGTGTGCTGCTGAGCCTCAAGGCAGTTCAGCAAGGGTTTTTCCACTTGCGCCTTAAAACTTGTCTTCTTGCCAGTGGGAGCTTGGATTTACCCAGCAGTGCCCCTGCCAGCATGGCCTTTCTCCTGAACATGAGATGTAGCTTCACGTGGAAAGCTTTACACCACCTGCAGTGTGTCCTACTCAGGTAGAGAAAAGCAGGAGGGCGGAAACACCACTTTTTCTTAAGATTTGCAATAATAACCTACAAGTGTTTTATCATCTCAATTGGAGAATGTTGGTGTGGGCATTCCTCATCTTGAGCCAACAGTGGAGGTGAAGATCCTTAGGGAGAGGGCTTTTGGCTGAAGGGCTGTCCAGGCTGCAGTCTGGCTGCCGCAGAGAGAACTCCTACGGGCATGTTTCTCCGGTGGGTTTTCTTGCAAGATAATGATTTGGTAGCAACAAACTTTGTGACTTTGTAAAGTATGTCCAGATTGATCCATTAAGCTGAAAAAGCAGACGGGTTCTTAACCGCTTCCCTCCCCGTCTGTCTCCCGTTTGGTGGTTAAGTGGGTAAATTGGAGATGTGGGAGGGCTCTGGGGTTATTGCAGGGGGAGGAGTGGGGGAGGTTGAGCTGCCACTCAACCACTAGATGCATAGCCATAGGAAATGAAGGTTCATTAGTTTTGCTGCACACACAACTATTTGCTTAATTAATAAGCAACCTTCAGAAAACATTTGTGGGTCTTCAGGGTCAGAGATAACAGTGGTCTGGTTCGTATAACACAGCATGATGCAAGAGAGAGATGAGACGATGAGAAAAATGGGTGATATGTACCCTGATAGAGGGTTTCTCTCATTCTGTCAATAATTCTGTATAAGTATTGCTAAGTAAAGTCGGTGTGAGTTGAGCTGCATGGCACATGAGAGGGATCTGCAGGAAAGGGGTGGTGTAGTGAGCTGGGTCATACGAAGAAAGGTTGAACTTTCAGGGCAAGGAGCATGGTGTTGTACCGAGACATTGGGAAGGAGAAAGGGAAGGGTAGTGATGAAAGGGGAGCAAAGGCACAGCTGTGAGCAAGCCTGAAGAGAGGAGAATTTTGAATTTGGTGTGGAAGGGGATGAAAACCGACTGGCACACTGTGCACGTTTCTCTGCCTATACCAGAATAAATCTGTATCTGGCTTAGAGCCATGGGAGTCAGTGAAGTTACACAAGGGAAAAATTTGGCTTGTTTGGTCTAATTGGCGTATGTTACAGGTCACGTTTCAGTAATTGATCCAACCAATGAAGGTAAAAGAACAAAATAAAGACAAAAGAAAAGGCAGAAAATGTCAGTGAAAAGCTAAACAGATAATGTCACCCAAGAGAATCTTAATTGCTGCTTCAGATTTCTAAGAAACTGCACTGGGAAAGGTAAAGGTGGTGAGGAAAATTGAACACTTTTGACTGTCAAGGTTTACTTTTTCCTGAGATAATGCCAATACAAAACAAGAAGAGTTGGAGAGAGCTAATTTTCACAGGTTTTTGGAACATGGTTTGAGGGCAGCAGTGTTCTGAGAATAACAGGGCAAAATTATAGGCAACAGGAGAAAGCTTGCTGTCGGGGATCTGACCCCTGACACATACAGAATAAGTAGATCACTAAATGATTAGGCTGGGTCAGAGGAGCCTGGAGCTTGTTAATAGAAATCACATAGAAGTAGGAATAGCAAGCAGGAGTGAAAAGCCGTTGGCTAATGTTAATTTGTTTTTAAGAAAGCTGTTGCAGTCTCTCAAGGCAGTTTATTTCTTCAGGAGTTTAATTAGACATCTGATTTTATCAAGGGATGTTCTGCATTGCCCTGTTTTGTCATAGTATTAATTTCTGATAAAAGGTTTATCTTTCAGCAGTTTGAGATGCATTAATCTGTTTCTTATGCTCTGTCAGCCTCTGACCAGTCTGTCAATTTACAGTATTTTAATACAGTGTCGGTGTATTGCTGACATGAAAATCAAGAGATGGCATAACAGAACTGTATTTAATTACATCCTGAATAACCTCTGCTTAATTAACTAAAGAATCTCTCCAGAGTTTTCAAAGTCAGCTGCATCATTTTTCAGAATTGGCCAGTTTGCGTTTATCCTTGTGCGAAATACTTAGATATTTTAAAATGAACTGGTAGCAGCTATTGATTTACTGTTTATCCATGACCTCATTTAAGCTTTATGTTCTCTTCCCGCCTGCCCCCCCCCCCCCCCCCCCCCCCGTAAAGGTGTTCTTAGTGAAATAATTGCATGGAGAATAACAGATGGTTGGTGGATAGGAATTGCAACAGTCATTACACTGAAGGAACAAAAAATGCTTCACAGCTGATTCTGCTGTGAAGTGATTGACTTTCAGTGTAGAGATTCTAGCTGGATTTCAAGTGACTGAAAACTCTGTTACTTCAGGGTACTTCATGTATATATTTCATAACATTCTAAATTGTGTTGAACTTTTTAAAAGTAAAGACAAGTAAGACAAACACCTAAACATGGTTATAGCATTAAAATTTTTTTCCTAGAAATGCTGAAAAATGTTCTTTCCCTCTTGTTGAAATGTTGGATGCAGAAAATTGTTAGGCATACCAATAAGACTTATCATTGATTACTGTACTGTTGCAAAGAGAAGTACTTTTTGGGGTTTTAAAAAATATGACTAAAACAGTTTTAAAACTGCCAGTTTGTCATTCAGCAGCCAGCTCTGTAGGTAGTTCTAATTTAACTGTTTTGTCTTGTGATGTGGTGCTAATATAATAATAGATCCAAGCGTTGTTTTTTTTTTTTTTTTCCTCTTGGATGAATTGCTGGTCTTTGGCAAGACAGCTGAGAACTCTGCATTGATCTGAAAACTGAATTTGGCTTTTCCTCTCGAATCTTACTATTGATCCTAGATTTCAGATATCGTGTTATCTTCTAGGGAATTTTAAGGAGGGAACTACAATGTAAGCCCTGAAGCTGTTAAGTGTAAAAAAGAAATATTTTCCTCTTCCCTTGTAAAAGGAGGCTGATTCCCCCAAACTTTTATCTGTGGTAGACTTAATTTATCAAAAAAACTACAATTTATCAAAACTACAAATTAGATCACCTTTAGTTCAGTATGGAGTTTTATGTTGAGTTTGTGTTCTGCTCAGGGAAATAGCAGTGCATGTTCCATACGTTTCTGTAGTGATGAACTGATGACAAACCATAGCAAGCGCGCAGAAAAATGACCCCTCTGGACTTGTCAGTTTCGAAGTCTTGTGGGGCAGCTGATTCATGCCTTGCCACCAAGCCAGAGGTTTCCTATTTCAAAGACTTAGAGCTGTGATTGACCATTGCTATCAAAAAAATCTCATTTTGAAAGTTTTGTACTTTGCCTGTGAGAATTGGGACTTGGGGATAAAGCTATTGCAATACTGGGATATATATCAGTAAAGCCACCTTTTTACTTATGTTTCATGTGGATGATTTTTTGGTGAAGAGAAGACTATGTTTTAGCAAATCAAGTAATTAACAAGGATGGTGATCAGTCTTCGCTCCTTTGTATTTGAATGTTGCTGATACGCTTTTCCATGTAGTCATTTGAGCAAATAAAATCTGTAGCCTCAGATTATTGACCAAATAACATTTGTAGTTTCAAATTCTTAAAAGTTCCCAAGTGCTTAATTACTTCCCTGGAGAGAAGGAATTAACTATATAAGTGACTGGGGGTGATAAATGTATATAAAAGCCCTAAAATAGATTCCTCTGCTTGTTCCAAACAGAACTCTTAACAGCAATTAACATGGAACAGTGCTATATAGGATAAGGATTTTCTTGAAAGGTAGTATTTAACACAGATATTTGCTGAAAGATGTGTAGCAAATGTTGAAAGGACTTGTCTTTTTGTTACTCTTTTTTCGATTCCCTTTTGTGTTTCTTTTGTAGGCTGTATCTGCCACTACAGGTTAACAGTGCTGTAGGGTAAATTGACCTTTTTTGTCTCTGTAGCAAGACATCCAGCTTTGCCTTGTTTGTGCTTTTCTGTAGCCGGTTGAATGGACAAATTTTGCATTTGTCTGAGAAGAGATTTGTCAGTAAGTCATTAACAAAGCATGTGATATTATCTCTCCAAAAAAATTCATTGATTTTCTAGGTGGGCAAATGCAAGTAGCTTGTAATGTAGCTGTGGCCCATCGATAGAGCATGTAATGGGAAGGGCTGGGAGGTACCTGTACCCTTGTTGGTTCAAATGGTTAGGTTTAGTTTTGCATCTCCATGAGAAAATGGGAGAGGCAGCAGCACTGTGTTCACTGTACCGTGTTTGGGCATTGCATCAATACTTTAAGAACATTGTCCATTAAATCCTATTGCTTCTGGAGCAATGTGATTTTTCAGCCTGTATTTAAAGAAAAGACTAAATAGGCATAATGTTTGTGTTAAAGATTCCCTAAGGGAGTAACGATTTGGTGATCTGTTTGTGTTGCTGTGTCATCAGATTTTTCTGTTGATGGTCATATGGGTTTCCATTCATTAGCACTGATAGCAGTCTGATAATTACTTGGCATTTTATCCTTACAAATGAGTAAGAACCTTGTTCTCTGATGCATTTGAGGCTTAGCATCACTGATGCTTAAAATAAAGCTTTCGGCTGTTGTTGATTATGATGCGTTCGTGTTTTAGGTGTTGCCACTTACTTCAGCAGCGAAAGCCTTTAACTGCTAAGCTGGGTAAACAGGTGCTATAACTACCAGCAGTGGCTACTGAATTCTTCATCAATTAATGCATTTTTCCTTGTGGACCTGTGTCTTCTACCCCTATGACCTAACATTGCAGGGAAGTTGGAGATAACGTGTAACCACTGCCACAGAAAGATCTTGTCCCAGTGTTTCATGTCCCTAGTGAAGTTTTTCTGACCCAAAGATGCAGGTTAGAAGAGCGTGTTGACAGGTGGTTTTCTCTGGGAACCCTAAACACAATGCAAGTCCTGTCACAAGATGGGGGGGAAAAAAGATGGAGTTCTTGAATTTATTATTCTTTGGGTTTATGTAATTGCAAAGCTGAACATTTTATGTTTCCCACTAAGCAGAAAAATTCTGGAATATATGATGTTTTAACCATCTCTTGTTTGATCAACTTGCTCTTCTGCCACTTAACTGCCAACTCCGGCTTTACTGAGATATATGTTATTTTCTTACTGACCTTGTGTAGATAAATAGTTGATATCTCGAGGACTGATGCTTTTTTTTTTTTAATCTTCTCCCTTTACCCCAGAAATGTAGCAGAGCAAAAATCTGTGTTGAATTACAGATATGCTATTCTGATGATGTGTCATTTCACAGGTGAAATGTATGCCATGAATGTTGGACAATGTTGAGGCCAGGTAATGGCCTGGAGGCAGTAACCTGCCTGGAGCTTTTGCTGTCATTAGGAAGGGAACTTCAACTACTGGGACAGACTTTAAGATGTCAAAATGTTAAAATATCTGCAGCACTTCCTCTGAACTGTCTCTTCATTTTGATATTGGGAAGCGTAAACCTCTGTGAGTGGAATTTACTCCTTCCTTCAGCCTGTATTCTCTGTCATTCTTGACTGTTCATTCTTTTATATCTTTTCATAAATTATTTTTTAGATCAAATGCTTCCTATTTTTCGCAGTTCTGCACTACCTCCTTCATACTAAGACCACAAGTTGCTGCAAAAAATCCAGAGGCAACAACAGTGCATGCTTCTGAATGAATGCTGTATTTCAAACTTTGCTCAAATATGTGTAAATCTAATTCTTTATAGCTTTGTGATTTTTCTTTAGCTTCTCTCTGCCCATTTGAAAGGGGAAGGAGGAAGTAAATTTCTTTCCAGAAAAACGAAGCCAATTTAGTCAATTGTTTAGCTATTCTACTAACCACTGGCACTGTAAATACACTCTGTAAAACTCAGTATCAAACCAGTTTTTGAAATGCTGCAGTGTTCCAACTTATGCTCTCCTCCCTCCGTCCTATTCTGGGGAAGCTCTGCAACCGTTTCTCATGGAAATCATATTCAAGAATGAGTCATGAAATGTGGTATCAGGCAGATCAGCTGTTTTTTTGGAGAAAGCCCGAGTGCTATTTACATAAGGAAGCTGGCTTTAGTTGGAGCGCCAGGTGCGCTAGGGGTAGGATGCCGTTTGGTTGTGGTGTATTTGATCTGGCGGCATTCAGTTTGCCGTCTCTGCTGTGCTTGTGTTCATGTCAGGCAAAGATGAATGATCCTTTGAAGGCTTGCAAACATTTGATGGACAAGATAATGTGCCTGACAGGTTCTTTGTGAGGTATATCCAATTAAGCCATTCAGTACCTTGCAGTTAATGAATATCCTCATTGGTTTCTCACCTTGTGCGAACTGTTCTGTTTCATATCTCTCATGTAAGAGATGCAAGCGCTGCTAAGACACTTGTTTGCTGCTTCTGATGTGTGTTATTAAATCAGCAGCTAGACTGCCCTGTAGCTAGTAGTAAATATTTTATGGAGTTAAGTTTTAGACAAATACCAAAATCTTCTGTGTACTGCCAGAGGGGTGAAACCCCAGACACTTTTCTGTTGCCTGTTTTTGGTTAAGGTGGCTTTTGCTGCAGTTTGTGTAATTATAAGAAAAGGAGAACTATAGCTAATGCTTTTGTTGCTAACTGTGAGCCAGGTTCTCTTTCCAAGATGTTTCTGCCTGGTTCTGGAGCCTAGAACAAAGCACGCAGCAGAGGTCACCGGCTGAAATGTGGTTTCAGTCCCAATGTGTGGGAATGAAGTTCAGACTTTCCAGAAACTAATTCTTGCCCAGTTTTCATTTTCAGGTGTGGCAAAGCTCCTGTGCTCTGTCCAGAAAACGTTACCTTCCAGGAACTAGTAGTTTCTTTTTTTTAATCCCCAAAGCTAGAAAATTCTTTCTATTCATTTAAGCGTTGTCTTTAAAAAAATCCATCTGATTCTATCTGGCAAGAGGCTCTAAATTCTTGGAGAGAAGGGACAAAACTCTTTTCAGCAGGAGAAAACAAATGCTGACTTCCTATTGTATTTGCTGGGTGAGGAATGATTATCAACTCAAACTTCATGCACAGCAGAGAGTCTGAGGCTGTAGGAGGCTTGATGAAAAGTAGAAAGAAGTATGAAACTGTTAATTGAAGGTATTAAGGACATCCTTACTCTTAGAGGCTTAGTGCCCTCTTTGGCAGAGACTTTTCATTATTAAATATTACTAAACTGTTACAGTTTTAATAACTCCATTTTTAAGTTTTGAACATTATTGACATTAGGTGGGTGTTTTGATGTTCTGAATTACTGTAGTCAGTATAGTATTAATAATGAAAACCATTTTATGCCACAAGAACTGGCTTTTGCAATTTGGTTTTCTACTACATTTTTACAAAAATAACAGTAATACCATGTGGGAATCAGCTGGAGTCCAGGAAATATGAAGGAGTAAATGTGTATTCATAATGTAACCCTTGTGTGATGCATAAAAATCCCTCTCTGAGTTACAAGAATTGGGGATTTTAATCTCTATCATGTTTATAAGATTTATATCTAAGATCCAACTAATAAGTGTAGTTCAATATGCAGGATAACAGTTAATCTCATGCAATTTACGAGCTAGGATTTATGTTACAGTGTTTTCTGCGAGTTAGTGTAGAATAACAATAGTCTGATCATTGTCATATGTTGGAGATCTGCACTTCTGAAATGATCTACAGAATGAAGGGGTTTTCCTTTTAAATTTGTATCTATGCAGTTTGGGGGGAGGGGCTTGGGGAGTTTGGGTTTTTTTTGTTGTTGTTTATTTGCTTTTCTTCTTCTGTTACAGCAGTCGGATGCTTTGGTTGCCTGGCTTTCAGACTATAAACATATGGTGGATGGTGATGTGGTTTTGTGTGGGGAAGACACACTGGGTGTGAGACTGTAGCAGTATTTGGGCATATGGCATGTTGCGTCTAGGATTCCAGATGATACCTTAGGTGTAAGTGACTTAGGTTTGTTTTGATGTGCTGAAACTGGGCTCCTTGGCTTTAGAAAGTTTTATCAGTCATTTCATATGGTTCTTCTGTATTTCATGGATCTCTTACAGAGGCAGTGTTTCTTAGTCACCTAATGCAAAAGAACTGGGCAACTTCCCTGTTTACAGATACCTCTTTATGTTGACCAAGACTAGAAAAATGAAATAGAAATCATCCTAAAAAGTCTGATGTGATAGAAAAAGGTATGTTTGTAATGGCATGAATTATGCCTCTTTCTGCTTTTCCCAGTAGACCCTTTTTAGCACTGTGTCGACATGCAAAGTGCTGCTTTATTTTGTTCCAAATTCTTGTTTATTTTGCTTTCCAATTTTCCTTAAAACTTGAGAATTTTGAGAAACTTCTGTTCGTTTCCTGTGAGTATAAGTTGCTAGAAGAAATTGTCTCTAAAATGGTAAATACACACAAGTGGAGTTTTTCAAGGGCATACAAGGTTCCTCTGTTCCCCTCAAAGGTGGTATATTGAAGGATAGCATGCATCTCAAGCCTTGTTAAATAACTTAAGATGTTTAGAAGCCAAATATTAACTGCAGCTCTACAGTTTTCTGTTCTTTCTGCTGGTTTTCTGCCCTACTGTTCCTCCAGACAAAAATTAATTTCAGGCCTATTTGTAGCAACGTTTCGAATAATACACGCTGTAGTTAGTCATGTATTGCCAGAAGCCTCTGTCAGTTGCAGAACTGCAGGCTAATATTGAATTTACTTGATCTTTCTAGCTAGTGTTCTTAAATATGCATATCTTGGCGTTGAAGACCTGCCATACTCTAGAACCGTTTACTGACAAAAACAAAGGGCATAAAAAAGGATTCTTTATGATTATTCTTGCTTGTTTCCACTTATACTTTTGTGATCACCATTACAGTAAACAAATCACAAAACTCAGGTGGTGGTACATTTTATTATTTAGACAAGGAATACCAGCACTGCCATTTAAGGGTTTGGTGGCCAGTTGCCATATTACGTGATCTCTACTCAAAAAACAACTTTTGTTAAAATCCTGGTGTCAGTTGCTTTAGCTATAGAAGGAGAAGCAGCTGCATATAGTACATTAGAATATTTTTACAAATGATTGGAAATACCTAGAAGAAAAGGAAGAGCTTTTATTCGTCCTTATGTTGGACAGTGTGTGTCTGGGAGCAGGCACCAAAAGCAGTTCGCAGTAGTCCAGCACTTGCCATGAGGATGTACCAGGCCTTTAAGCCACTTCTTCCCTACTATGTCTCTTCTCAGAGCGGGCTCTGGGTGTTTTTGGGGGCCTCCTGGGTGCGTACAGAAACCTCAGGATTTGGCTGAATGTGAGTGGAGGGGTGAGAAGGGCAAGGGGGAGAGAGATACCTGTGATCTGGAGGCAAGATGCTGCGCACAGTATTCTGTCTTGTTGACTTTTGGTGTAATAAGTGATGCAAAAGAACAAAAGGTGCTGACATCCCTTAATTAAGTATGGGTTGTTGTCTTTCTAAGCACAGAGATCTTCACATACTTATGTCTTTGACAAATGCACTGGAGGTTCCATACTAAAGTTTTGAGAGTTATTGTTTGGAGAGGTCATGGCACCCAGGAGAAGTGGGTCCTAGGCAATGCACAAAGCAATTTGGAATGGAATAGTTATGCAAGACAAAGGCACTCAAAATCTTTGGAAGCCCTTTTCCAAAGGAAAAGGTAACAGTCAGTTGCTTGCTCTGTCAGTCCTTTTTTTTTTAGCAAAGAAGAATGACTTCATTCTTTTGATTTATTGTGATATGATTGATGTAATTAATGCATGTTACTTTTATTGCTGTTGAGATAGCAGATGAGAGCAACAGAGGGGAAAAAGAGATGGGGTAGTAAAAGTGGGATTATAAATGGCATTCTTGGGATGCAAGGGGAGATGGCCAGTCATGGACAGGTGCCTTGGTCTGTAGGACTGCTGTCAGCTCTTGCTGGGAAATTTGTTTTGGCATAACAGGTTTGATTTGGTTTCCTTAGGTGAAAGCAGTGTGAGTGTGCACGTGTGTGCATGCGTGCGTGGAGCAGGGAGGGAAGTAGGTGAAGTGGAGGGGAATGCAGGGAAGACGAGCAGAAACTTTTCCATTAGACAGTAGTCCCTTCTGCTCCCCCCTCGCATTGCCACGTGTCTTCATCGGTGCTGTAATTTCTGTACTAATGGTTTATGTGCTAATAGAAGAGGCACAATAAAGTCCCAAGAGATTTACCTAGTGAATTTCAGCAGCTTTTCTGGTAATGTGTTTTCTTGTCTCTTAATTCAAAGTTCTGGATGGAATGGGGGTCTGTCACTGCCCCAGCTGTTACCATCATCAGCGTTGATTCTTGTTTTATAATGGGCTGACTCTGGACCATTTATTTCAAACTGAGTCATCATCTTAATAGTATTGCAATGATAATACAGTACTTTAAAGCATCAGTAGCACTTCAGTCTTCCTGTCTTATTTGCATAATACTCTTACTAATGGTTAGTGTTACAGGTTGTGGGTTTCCACATGTGCCCTGCAGTTTACGTGCTTGGTAAAGCGGATCTGTAGGTCTCCATTATTAAAACAGTACAGACTTCTGCTGCATATGGGTGTGATGACAGATGGCAGAGGGATGCCAGATTGCAGAAGGGTTGCACTAGTGTGTCACTGTCACATTATTTGGGTACAGCCTTCAGAAGCTACTGGTCTGTTCCCTTTCACTGTCTGATATCTGCAGGCATGTTGTCCTTCGGAAGGCACTTGGGAAAGGAGACAGGAGAGGGTTTCTATTATTGCAACTTTCTAGGGCATCCTGGCTGAGGTAGTCATCATTTGGTTTTTATGAATTCATCAGGGAATGGAGTGGTTTTCAGCTATATATAGTGCATGATGAAGTCAATATTTCAGCACTTTGAGGTTTGGCAGAAAAAAGGAATGACATCTTTTATTGACTGAATTTTTGAGGAGCGGTGCAGAACTACAACCCATGGGTTTATTTTTAAAATATGGAAAGGTTTATTACCATGTTACTGAAATCTTTGTTGTTGGGCATAAGATTGAGGTATTAAGAGACTTAAAGGGTAAAACTATTTGACGTTGTCCTTGTTCTCAGGACTAAAAATGAAGATTGAGATTTGAGAAGGCAGCAATGTGAACATGCTTTTTTAAAAAACAATTCTTGTTGAAAAGTGAGTTATTTATGACCAGCAAATACAAAATCTGGACATTTTATATATTGTCTTTTTTCTGAAGTATTTGATATTTAGGGAAAAGCTTCTATCTTGTGAAACTATCTTGTGAAAAGAGTACAAAATATTTAATTTGTCCTGTGCTATATATGCTTATACCATGTACAGTTCTTGTCACCTGATGATGTCCCTGTTTAAAAGAAGCAATAGCTATTGCAGGGCTTGAGTATGAATTTTCTCAAAATCCAGGATTGCTATGTAATTCTCATTCACCAGGTGTACTTATTCTGGTTAATGTGCTGCTCGTTGCCCAGGTTATTGCATGTGAATGATTTGTTATGTCATACAATTTAATGGAAATCATTGTTTCCGACTTCACTGAGCTGCGTAGATGGGAACCTATTGTTGTATTTCACAGTTTATCTTCAAATTTTCAAAAATGCCCCTGTGACGGGGTGCGTGGGAGCAGTTCAAAGCTGCATCAGGGGAGGTTCAGATTTGACATTACAAAATATTTCTTTACTGAGAGGGTGATCAAACACTGGAATGGGCTTCTTAGAGAGGTGGTCAATGGCCCAAGCCTGGCAGTGCTTAAGAGATGTTTGGACAATGCCCTTAACAGCATGCTTTAACTTTGGTCAGCCCTGAAGTGGTCAGACAGTTGGACTAGATCATTGTAGGTTACTTCAAACTGAACTATTCTATTCTAGATTATTCTAGTCTAAGCTATATTTGATTTTTAAAAAGTGAGGAAGATTGCAAAAGCACTGATGACAATAACAAGCTAAGTAACTCAGTTCCAGAGTTGTTCAGCAAGATTAGGGGCTTCTTGTATTCACTGTATTTGTTCATCAAAAAAAGAAGCATTTTAATAAAGTTTTCCTCATAGCCTGTCAGAGGAATTGCTTTCCTAAATAGAGCTAAATGTCAACTGAGTTGTGATTCTCAGTCCGCTGTGTTGTAGTTTGCTTAGACAAACAGAAAACCAATGTCATTTCTCCTGTCTGGGAATCTACTGTCATAACCCATGGGAGAAAAATAAACTAGTATTATTTATTTTTTTTATTTATTTACTGTATATCAGAAAATGCCAACCTACTGTAAGTAACACATTTTATTTGTGTTGCTTGATTGCCTATAATGGAAAAAATGCCTTCAGGCCCAAAATACATTTAAGTGTTGGGTTGTTTTTTTTTTTCAAAATGATACTGTGGCTTCCAAAAAAATAACTGAACAGTTACACACTTCATTTTTTTTTCCCATGTAGAAGTCATGCATCAGTTCACGAGCGGTGTCTAGATGAAGTGATTACAAAATGTGAAAGACAAGATTATTACTGGACTAGCCATTATAACAATAAGCAAGAAAAGCAATCTTTTATGCTTCTTTATGGCAGATGTCTGATATTGTTTCCTGCAGTGAGCTGTAGTTACTGTAAAGGGTGGACAGTTAGACTGCTTCCTAATAATGCAGAACTAGATTCTGCATCACCTCAATCATCAGTGCCCAGACACACTGTCTGTTTATAATTGGTCAATGTTAAAAAAACAGACAGAAATTCAGCCTTATCTCTCTTCCTGCCCTTGCTCAATCCCAACAGCTTTCCCTGGTTTTGTATTTGGGATTGTAATGTACATTATGCCAACAGGGGGCAAG
Organism: Numenius arquata; assembly: GCF_964106895.1. Taxonomy (NCBI): domain Eukaryota; kingdom Metazoa; phylum Chordata; class Aves; order Charadriiformes; family Scolopacidae; genus Numenius; species Numenius arquata. The sequence continues at coordinate 84,332,048 of NC_133616.1, read as the reverse complement.
AAATTTTTTTGCGATCCAGAATAAATGTGCTATGATTCATCTCTTCTGCTGTTTTTATATGTAGAATGTTTCTGTTTTAAAGGTTGACTTCCCTTCACAAGATCTTTATATTTATCTTTGTTGTATTGATATCAGCTTCAAAATAGACATGCATGTTGATCTAGTAGTATTTTTCTTAAATATCTTCTGATACTTATCAGTGAGATCCTCTGAGAGTCCTCCATTGCCTTAAAATGCCTAGAAAAAAAAAATTAGGCATGTAATAAACTGGCCGAGGAATAAGCTACTCTCCAAGTCAAGCAGCTTTCCAGCCCACAGAGGAGCTTTCCAGTACAATTACTTTCAGAACATGAAGCATACTTGCTGAATGAACTAGTAACGGCAGCATGAGATTAATGTGCTCTCCTTGTAAATATGACGTTGATCTGTGGTTTGGGAAAAATCTTTGTGCTTCCTGAAGTACATGATTTAAATGGTGATAATGCACCTGTTTTGTCTGGAATAACTAGTCATGGATTTTCTTACTGGTTCATTTAGGGGAGAGAAATTTTCTGATAATTGGTATTTTAGTTTCTTAGCAGATCAATAAATCCAATTAAAAAGCTTTTATCACAAGCACACCAAACTTTTCTTTTAAACTTCAAACTGAAATAATCAATTTTTGCTTTATTACCTAGGGATGGTAAGGCAGAAACATACATGGAAATGAAAGGTTTTGCCCACAGAAGTTTTTAAGGTGAGATGTAACCCCATAAAAAGTGACAGCAGTCACAAGCAAACAGCAGAGGAGGACAGTGAGACAGTTAAAAGCAGAAGAATAAACAACCATCAGCTACTCTGTTCAGTAATTGCTGTTTCTAAGGAAGCTACTTGGAAACTGACATATGTGATATCTTATGTAAAACTGTGATTAATTTGTTTCCTTGCCTATCAGTGAAGTATGATATATAGAAAATATGCCAGACTTTTCCTTCAGGATGGGAAAGATACTGCTCAGATAATGATGAACTTTTTGATAAAGTAAGGAAGACTCTATTTTAATTTGAATGAAAACTGACTTTTCTCCCCAAGTTCTTGTGTTACAAAACTGGACCATATAAATGGGAGCTTCAACCAGTGGAGTGCTCGATCTGTCGCTGGCCTTGGGATATACTCATTCATTACACTTTCCCATCTGCTTGCAGGTTCTGGATGCCTTCTGTAGGATCCATTTTGTGCCAGCAGGGTGAGTTAATCGACTTGAGCTGCTGGAAAATGAATCCGTTTCACTTAGTGGTCACAAAATTGCTTCATCTAATGCATGGGAAGACCATGTCTCTTGAGAGAGACTGAGAGGGATCCCAGGTGACCGTAGTCTGATGGTTAGGGCATTTAGGTGGGTGTTAGCTGATGTGATTAAATTCCAGCTCCAGATTAGGCAGAACAAGATGCATTGGAATTTTGTCTCAGGTACATTGTAAGATTGTTCTACAGTGGGATATTGTGTTTAAAGTGAATATGCTACCTCCTTCTGTTCATTTTCTCTGATGTCCTGAAGGGTAGGTGAACACCAGGCATTTCTGCCTTACGGCTTTACTCGGGGTGCTGGGGTAAGAAGATGCTTTCTGTGAAAGTTCTGAGAGGGTTCAGATAAAGGGTGGGTTCGGAACAGCTCTGTGGTGTTGAGTATCTGAAACCTTCCTATCTGGAAGGCTTTGCAGACTTCAGGTGCGCCTTCATTTAGATGGCACTTGACCAGGGATGCTGAGGGTCTCAAGGTCAGTGTTGGATATGAGTTCCTCCAAGTTCAGCTGTGTGTCTCATGGAGTTCTACAATGGTAAGTTTTAAGGCATGACCTTGAGCCAAAAGGCTGTCAAGAATGTTATTTGATAAATGGGAGAATAATTTTTTTTGGTTTGGTTGAGAATACTGCATAAGGACTTGTGACATAAAGAGAAAGAATGGGTATGACCATCAGTAGCATAAAACCCCAGAATCTCTAACACTTCAGTGTATCAAAAGCGTAAGTGCCTGCCGAGATGTGTGAGATACAGAGGTCACCCTGCCCCCTCACCCAGAGATTTTGCTTAGGCAGTGTCATCTTTAGTTTGTGTCAGGAATTGGAAATGACCCTGTCCTACAAAAGACTTTCAAAAATTTGATACCTGTAATCTTTCATCAACCAAGTCTCACCTGTTTTGGCCTATTGCAGACTCATGAAGTAGCAAAAAAAAAAAAAAAAAAAAAAAGAATTTTCTGTCACGTTTCTGACCTAATCCTGGCAGGATATATTTTTGCAGTCTGTAGTGTTGAGTGAACTGTATTTAATCTCATACTACTTTTGAAAAACTGTAGTCTTTGGTTTTGAGTGCTGCTGTAGTATCTGACATCTTTAATATTATTGTTTGTTGCACAGTTAATGTGCTGCTAGAACAAAGGAGTTGATGTAGTTAATCACATATATTTTTGGTCAAAGGAGAACTTGGGAGGTTTGAAGTGGAAGGTTCAAAATTTTTATGTTATGGATTATTTATAAAAATGAAACAGCATAGCCTTTCTGTCCCCTATGAGGTAGCAGCAGCTTGACAGTGCATGTGGGCAAGTAATACACAGAGTTTATTCCAGGGCCTTTCCACCCAAGAGCTTGCATGTCTGTGATAAACAGGGAACCCTCTTGCTCCTGAGCTCTAACGTTCTGTTGTTCAGTCTCAGTGATTCTCTTCCCTTGCCCTCTCCTCCCCACCCACATATCTTAAGTTTTATTTGCATTGTGTGGGATTTGTCTTCATTTGCTTTACTTTGAGTTTTATTACTTCAAGTGTGGGTTATCTGAATGAAAATATGGTGAGTGGTTAAAATGTGTGCTTACATTTAAGATGATATTTGCTTAACATACATGATTGATATTTTTCCCATTTCTCCCACCTCCTTATTTTTTCCCCAGTAGAAGTAAAAAGTTACATTGGCAGTGAAATGTTCAGCCTCTTACGGCCCTAGACTGTGAGACCTGGAAATTGTGGTCTTCCCATTTCAGAATGGTCCTGTCCTGCGATGCTGCTTTGCCCTTGGAGATTTACTGCAGGTAGTCTCCTCCTGGTCTGCAGCTGCAGACAGACTTGATTTACACTGAGTTCTCTCTGTGTGCTTTTTTCTTTTTTCCTTCCTTGTGTGGTTCATTAGGCAGAGATGAAACACAGTTGAAATGGAGCGGTATCATTTTTAGCAGGCAATTGACAAAAAGCTAATTAGCATTTAATTGTTCTGAATTTTAAGTGGCTTCTGCTTATTCACTATGGGTTGAAGAACTCCCTTCTATGCCTGACCTGATTACATTAATTACTAGTCTTAGTGTAGACTGCTTCTATTACTTGGAATTAATTTTTGTATAAGGCTAGATCCTCAGCTGGTGTTAATAGGTCTGTGATACGCAGGGCAAAGGATCAGTTTATACGTGCTCAGAATTTGCCTTGGGTTTGGTATAATTAAGTTGTGCTCCAGGGTTACAGGGACCATAAGCAATGGTGAGACATTTGGTTCTACCAAAAGTCAGGAGTTGTCGGGAGTCCCTTCCTAGTAGGCATCCAAACCCATTAAATGTAGCTCTGTGTGACTTCAGAGTTCTCCAGGGGCAAGTGAGTCTGCTTTGAGCTCACCTGGAAGTACTGCAGCCCCTTGCAAAGTTTCGGTCTGAACTGGGGGTCTAAAAAATAAATGTGTCTGTGTCTCAGTGCCCTGAAGAGCTTGCTTTGATAGACTGTTAGGCACTGCCCAGCAGTGAGATTGGGATCCGTACAAAAAATTTGGAGAAGCAGTCTTTTACGTCATGTGGTGGAAAAGAATGTGCTTGTGTCTGCCTCCCAGCCCATTGTGTTACAAGGTAAAACCTGTCATGTAGGAGTTGGGAGGCCTTCGTTTAGTGCCTTCCTATACAGAAAATGTTGAAATTCTCATCTACTGCCTCCTGTCAAGTTAGAGTCTTTTCTCGATAATCATATTATGTGCTTATTGTTGGTGGTGTGCTACTATAAAGGAAAAAATTAAAGATGTAGTGGTTGTAGAAAACACATAAGTAACGTGAATCTGTCACCTAGCAATTAATACTGTAGGTGCTAATACTTGTTCAATCGTTTTTGGTTTTTTGAGGGGTGGGGTTGTTATTTGTGGTGATCTGGGTTAGGTTGTGTTTTTCTTTTTTTTTTTTTTCCATAGAGTGCTCAATGTGAAATGAAGCAAGAATGGGCTTAGGGAAGAAATCTTGGTTCACCTTTTTGTGCAAGATGATACTGAAATTTTTAGTAGCCTGCAGGAAAGAAAATAGAGACTGTGCCAAAGGATAAGTTAGGTTGTGGGAGATAGCTGTCTTACCATTTCAGTACCACTTTAAAAGACAGGCAAAATAATCTTTGTATCTTTAGTATGTTAAGTTCTGTATGTTAAAAAAAAAATAGAAAATACATTTTTTTTGTAATTTATGACATCTCTGAAGTGCTCTGTTAGGAATTGGTGCATATATGGTGACATCAGATGGATGCATAGCCAATTAATAGTCAAAGCTATCACATACCTATGCGGTTTTCCATGTGTGTTTATTCCTCTGTTAATGCTGGAGACGTGCTCACTTCATTTACTCTCAAAATTAAAATATCCTCATTCAGAATAAAAAATAGATACTTACCTCCAACTCTGAATGTTGTCATTGTCACTTCTATTAAAAAGTGGTGAAAAGTGAGGACTAATTTACTTGCTTTCCATGTAAATGGAGGTAATTCTAAACAGTTCTTACATATTTGATTAGGATGTGATGGCTAAATATTTTTCCCTGTGTGTGCACAGTGTCTAAAAGTAGACAATTTAAGTAACAAACCTTGTACAATTTAATAAACTTTGTCATCAAATGAACCTTGTCCTGTCATGGATGAGTAGTTTGCTAAAGTATTTTGCTGAAGGCAGCCTGTTTAAGTTGTCATTTTAATGCGTTTCAGCTTGGTGTTTGTAAAAGGTGGATGTCTGCAATAAACATTTTTTTTTCCTCCTCTTCTATGTGGAGAACTACCCATTTGGATGCGGCTTTTTTTTTTTCCCTTTCCTTTTAGTATCTAGCTTCTCAAAATTTTATGTGGTTTTGTAGTGTATTTTATTGGAGAGAACATACTGCTGTCTCCTTGTTTAGACTATCAGATTGCCTCTCTTACCTATGCCATGTTTAACAGCCTTATGGCAATTCCAGTTGCTTGCATATAAAAGACAATATTTATAACATTTGTATTTATCTCTGTTTTAATATGATTTAACAGTGGAAACTAGGGAAATAAAAGAAAAAAAAAAAAACCCAATCATACACCCCCCAGCAATATATGATAAGCCAGCTGCTGACTGACAAACTGTAAAAGACTTCTGCATTGCAATTGATTTATTTTTAGAGTCCATCTCCTGCTCCTCCTGGAGAAACTTGGAGAGAAATCGGCTTTCTTTTCATCTGTGGGATTCTGTACTATTCTTAGCCTTTCATGACCCTTTTATACCCTGATAAAGTGTCCACTGGGTGATTGAGGCAGCCGAGATACAGGTTTTCGCAGTGTTTGTGCTGCTTTGCACCATTCTGAAAATGTCAGAGCAGCGCTGAGCAGCTTCTGTGGGGTGTTCAGGGATCTTCTACCTGCCCCAAAACCGGCTCTTTGCGTAGTTGTGTCAGATGTTCTGGACATACGTAGTTTCCAATATAATTAGCAAATACTGAAAAAAGAAAAAAAGAAAAGCAATGTAGAATATCTCAGTAAATCTGCCTTTGCACCAAGGTAGCAACCCCGGGGCCTGCTGGCCACTGCCATTACTGTTCAAACTGATCAGTGATTTTAGTGTCAGTTTTCACTTCACGTGATGGAGCAAGTTCCTTTCTCTGGTGTTACTGGTTGTGGAAGTGCAGGTGCTTAGGCTCAGACAAACACAGCTCCTTTTTTTCTGCAATTATTTTTCCTGGTGTGAGGAGGCCCTCTCTCTGTTGGGCATCCAGCCTGGCCTGTGAACCAACCCCTCCAGTGCTGAGGTCCTGTTTTGGGATGTCTGGTGTGGTGGAGCTGGTGGTGAAGCTTCTCAGGGGAGCCAAAGCTGGAAGAGCAAATTGATTTTAGGAGATCTCCATCTGCCCGCAGATTTCTCTAGTGGCAGTTCTGCATCCTTGGCAGCCTATATGTGGCTTGAAGAAGTACCCCTTGTGATGGTTGTTACTATTTGATTTTAATGGGGCAAAAAGATCGTTGTGATCGTGGTCGCAATTTTTATTGCTGGTAACAATGCAGTAGACAGAGCTGAACTTAATTTTGGTCTGAAGTTATTTATATGACTGGGGGGCAACTGCGAATTTTTGTCTATGGAAAACATAGAAGAACAATAAACAATTCCATGCTGCAATTTTTTTTAGAAAAACAAAGTACAGAACTTAATTTTGAAGAGGAGTTTAGCCTGGAAATATGATGGTAGATAGCCTTGGAAATTTGGAATAAAGCTAACCTTTTTGGATTTGATTTGGAGTACATTTAAGTGAGAATTTTAAAAATACAGAAGAGTGATGAATAGGGACAGGCCAAAGCTACTATATATTGAGAAACAGAAGGTACATAGATTAACATATTTTTTTTTTTCATCCAGTGGCCTATGAGGATTTGTTCTGAAGGTTGTACATTTCATCTCAATAAATTCAAAATCATTGCATTTTTAGGTCAGAGCTGAACTGTGGAGTTAGATTAATCTCCCTAATTTATTCCTTTGTGAATGTTCATTACAAAGCTTTAGGAAAAAGGCTTTGGCTTGTAAGGACGAGCTGAACTAAAAATATCAGAGAAATAGTTCAATCTCTTGTAGATAACTTGCACTAGATAGCAGTCATCTGTTTTCCCCACCTCCCAACTTCATAGTTTTTTAAGCATCATGAATTTTGCGTAGCTTTACTGTACCACCAGTTCTACTGTTCTTTGGTCTCTCAGAATTTCAGAATCTTGAGTTTTGAAGGCACTCAGTTTTCAGTTGCATGAATGTTTTTCCACCCAAACGTGCATGGGTTCTTCAGCTCACTTTCAGGGCATCAACACTGTGCTCTGGTGAACGATTTCTTCTCTCTTCCCTGTTTCATTTATAAGTTAAACAGTCTATTTAAAAGAAAGAAAAAAAAAAACCACAAACCCAATCTATAGCTGATCCAAAAGATGTTTTTTCCTGCCTTGGAATTTTAACCCAGAAGATAAATTGGTAGCCCTTGGTGCTAGCAGGGGTTGTACAGATATTTTTTTTTTTTCTTTTAATGCAGCTAACCTAACTGTTCCGTAAAAAAGCAAAGAAATGGATAGAAAAATGAGGAATTATCTCAGCAGTTTGGTTCATATACTTCACATAAGCTTTAATCAGTTAGTGGCAATGTTTGCGTCCTGTATTTGAAGGAAGATTCTGTTACATGGAAAATTACCTTTGGAGCAACTGCTCCAATTAGTGTATTTAAACTGCAGCGCAGAATAAGGCGGCAGAAGCTTGTGGCAGGAGGGTGACAGGCAGAATATAATGGTTTCCAGCACCACATCCACGACATTATTTTGCACCTGGTTTGTTCTGACCCTGGTAAAATGCCCTTTATTGGAGCCAACTCTCATGGGAAAAAGGGTAGTATAGATAATTTTGCATTCCATCGGGTGCTAGAACCCTAACTGGTGTAGCACTGAACTGCTGTCAGGGTGGGATCCTCTCTGTGGAAAAATTAGCTGATGTTTTGGTCTTTTGAGCCCTTCAAGAACTCTCCTGAATGAAAGCTCCATTCATAATTTCTGTTATCGAGCAGAAGGGATGTTCCCATGAGAACCTGTTTCTGTGCTGTTTGGGACAAGGCTGGGCGCGTGGTGTCATGGCTGGAAGGAGCTGTGCACCCCTTGGCTCCCGGAGGTGCAGTGGTCTGGGCCAGGGTCACCACGCACATGAGGTGCCCTGCCCTGCGCAGAGCTGGGTGCTCTGATGGAGACAGTCCTTAACCCCTGCCGCTGGTGGCACCTTGGGACTGTCATACCTGTCTGAAAGCAGAAGGTGGCAGAGGGTAGATGCACCTCCAGGCTGTCGGCTTTCCTTTTCACTTCAGCAGATAACACTGCAGCGGAAGGGCAGTGGTACTGACTTTCACTTTCTCTTTATTTCATAGAATCATAGAATCATAGAATCGTCTAGGTTGGAAGAGACCCTTGGGATCATCGAATCCAACCATCTACCCTACTCTACAAAGTTCTCCCCTATACCATATCCTCCAACACCACATCTAAACGGCTCTTAAACACATCCAGGGATGGTGACTCAACCCCCTCCCTGGGTAGCCTATTCCAATGCCCGACCACTCTTTCTGTGAAACATTCTTTCCTAATGTTCAGTCTAAACCTACCCTGTTGGAGCTTGAAGCCGTTCCCTCTCGTTCTGTCATTAATTACCTGTGAGAAGAGACCAGCACCAACCTCTCTACAGTGTCCTTTCAAGTAGTTGTAGAGAGTGATGAGGTCTCCCCTCAGCCTCCTCTTCCTCATACTAAGCAGTCCCAGCTCCTTCAACCGCTCTTCATAGGATTTGTTTTCCAGGCCCTTCCCCAGCTTCGTTGCCCTCCTCTGCACTCGCTCCAGCACCTCGATATCTCTCTTGGATTGAGGTGCCCAGAACTGGACACAATACTCCAGGTGTGGCCTCACCAGTGCTGAGTACAGGGGCACAATCACCTCCCTACTTCTGCTGGTCACACTATTTCTAATACAAGCCAGGATGCCGTTGGCTTTCTTGGCCACCTGGGCACACTGCCGGCTCACATTCAGCCGCTTGTCAATTAGAACCCCCAGGTCTCTTTCTTCCAGGCAGCTTTCCAGCCACACTTCCCCAAGCCTGTAGCGCTGCTTGGGGTTATTGGGGCCCAAGCGCAGAACCTGGCACTTGCCCTTGTTGAAACTCATACCATTGATTTTGGCCCAATGATCCAATCTATCTAAGTCTCTCCGTAGAGCTTCCCTATCCTCCTGGGAATCAACACTCCCGCTTAACTTGGTGTCATCTGCGAACTTGCTGATGATACACCCTATGTCCTTGTTGAGATCATCAATAAAGACGTTAAACAGAAATGGTCCTAACACTGAGCCCTGAGGCACACCACTTGTGACCGGCCGCCAGCTGGATTTAAATCCATTGAGTACCACTCTTTGGGACCTTCCAAAGGTCCATTTGTTCTTGTAGAAGCATCCTTCAACAGCTGAAAGAAGCAAAAGTTTAATGCTGTAGCTGTGAGGAGAGGTCTGGGTCTCTCTTTCTCCATCCTGAGCTGTTTCCTCCTCTCGCTACGGCTTCTATTTAAATTCCGTCTGGGAGAGGTCTTTCTGTTCTGTACGAGAGTGACCACCAGGATCCAGCCAGGGCTTTTCTGTCTCTCCCATGCTCTCTTCTTCTCCTCACTGTCCCAAAAGCTCTACGACTGGTGTGAGCTGGTGTGAAGATGGAAGGGGAGGAAGGCCATCTTCAAGCCTTGGTGTACTTTGTGAATGTGTGTGTGCATAAGGCCGGTGCGTTGGGCAGGTGTTACTCCTTCTGTTGTATTTTACAATCACAGAATATTTTGCGTTGGAAGTGACCTTTAAAGGCCATCTAGACCAACCCCCTACCATGAGCAGGGACATCTTCAACTAAACCATGTTGCTCAGAGCCCCATTCAGCCTGACCTGGAATGTTTCCAGGGATGGGGCATCCACTCCCTCTCAGCAGCTTGGGTCAGGGTCTCACCACCCTTATTGAAAAATATTTCTTCCTTATGTCTACTCTGAATCTACTCTCATTTATTTTAAGGCCATTACTCCTTATGCTATGGCTACAGGCCCTGCTGGTCTTTCCTGGAGCGCTTTTAGGGACTGGAAGGGGCTCTAAGGTCTCCCCGGAGCCTTCTCTTCTCCAGGCTGAACCCCCCCAACTCTCTCAGCCTGTCCTCACAGCAGAGGGGCTCCAGCCCTCCCAGCATCTCCGTGACCTCCTCTGGCCCTGCTCCAACAGGTCCATGTCCTTCTGATGTTGGTGGCCCCAGAGCTGGACACAGTACTTCAAGTGGGGTCTTCCCAGAGCAGAGGCGCAAAATTCCCCCCCTCGCCCTGCTGGCCACGCTGCTGGCCACGAAGCAAGGCTTGATGTGATTTTTAAGCATTTTCTTTACCACATGGGGGCCAAAGGGTTTCCTTCCTGCATGCTGGTCAGCAATATCTTGAAGCACTGACAGCCCATGACATGGGACATGTTCATCTGGACCAGCTTTAGAGAACAAGTCTTGTGAGGAGAGGCTGAGGGAGCTGGGGGTGTTCAGCCTGGAGAAAAGGAGGCTGAGGGGAGACCTTCTCACTCTCTACAACTCCCTGAAAGGAGGGTGTAGCCAGGGGGGTCGGTCTCTTCTCCCAAGGAACAGGCGATGGGACAAGAGGAAACAGCCTCAAGTTGTGCCAGGGGATGTTTAGGATGGATATTGGGAAAAATTTCTTCCCTGAAAGGGTTGCAAAGCCTTGGAAGAGGCTGCCCAGGGCAGTTGTGGAGTCACCATCCCTGGATGTATTTCAAAGCCGGGCGGACGTGGTGCTGATGGACATGGGTCAGTAGTGGACCCATGGTGGGTTTGTCAGTGTTAGGTCAGCAGTTGGACTCAATGTAAGGGTCTTTTCCAACCTGAACGATTCTTTGATTCCATGATTGTGATATTGCACAAGAAGTTTTGAAAAATTCCTTATGGGGAAGTAAGGGGGTCTGTGTGTAGAAGAGGAAAGGGCAGAGGAAGAAAGGCAAAAGGAATTATATTTGTGTTTCTTCCCTATAGACTTTTAGGTATATCCTCAGCTATTCTCCTCTTCCCTGGGGTGCCTACCCACAACAGAGCTTCACAGTATGTGACCAGAAAGTGATTTTTAGAAGAAACTAGTTGCTACAGGCGTTCCTGTAGGAGAGCACGATAGATTTTTATGTGGCTATAGTAGCATATTCTAAGTAAGAAAGAATGGAAACAGAAGCTTACTGAATCCTTATTACACTTGTAAAGATTTATGTTGTCATTATCTCATTTTTGAGGAATCCATATTCTGATTTTAACAAAGTGTCTCTGTTAATCCATGCTTCTGGCTGTGACTCTCGGTTACTTAAAGTCTTTAAAATTCAAGTCCTGCTGTTTTACATTGCTGTAATGGTATTAAGCTGCTGGAATGATTTGTGCCAGCTCCTGGTGAATTCCTTGCATGTGAGGAGTTTCTGGGTGCTGACGGCCCAAGGCACTGTCAGACAATAAGTCTCTAACACAAGAGATGTTTGCAGAGAAAAAATGATGCATATGCAGCTGTGTATCATGGCAGCCCCTGCTTTCCTGAACGGTCTTCTCGTCCCAGAATCAGGCTGCAGCTTTGTCTAAAGAGTGTTTGGAGCAGCATTGTGGCTCTGCGCCAGGGCCGTCTAAAATTGTCGATCTGCATGTCCTCTGTCTGACAGATCCTGTAGCACGTTGAGCTTGCCAGTCAGGAGAATCTGCTGTTAAAATTCGCTTTATATTTAAAAGTTGTTCTTGCACCCTCAGAAAGTGTAAATTCATGCTGTTTATGTGTAGGTTACTAGCCAGTGGACTAGCTGCTTTGTATGTGCGTGTAAGGTAGTTGTTCAAGCTGTACTGTCGTGCACGCTTTCACTGTGCCAGTGATGCTGAGAATTGCCAGGTTTCTGACTGTTATAAAAATGGAGGGTTCCTCTTAAGCGTTTGTTACAAGTTTTGTCACTGAGAAGTCCAAAGAAGTTGCTGGGAAAAAGTCACGTATCAAGACAATTACCTAGAAACACACGGAGCAAAAGTGCCATCCTGTTACAGGGTAGTTTAGACTTACTGTAACCATGAGTGCTCTAAGAATTAATTGGGGTGGTGAAGAGGTAATCATGTATTGATCTTGAAATGCGGTGTTGCACTGCTGTCCTTGAGCGTTCAAGAGTGACTCACGCTTGTTAGAGTTAACAAGCTTAGAAACTGTGAAACTAATGTTTTATTTTGGATGCATGCTGAGACTCCCTTACGACTTTCAGGAAACTTTAATTTCTGCTGAATCTTCAGAGTCAAGAGTGCAATGGTTATTAAAAAAGTAATTAAAAAATAATGAAAAAGATGGGTTTTTTTTTCACTGTGGTGTATGGATTCTAGGAGCTTTGAAGAAAATGTCAGAATGTCATGAGAACTGTGGTAAAAATTGAAGCATCTTTAACACTGAAGAAACGTGGTGCATGTGATCCTGTGTGGTACAATGGAGGAAATTCCACAGTAAACTCTGTAAGTAAATGTGAGTAGACAGACTGAAGGTATTTTAGTATCTTCTCCAAAGATATTCATGAAAATCTTACTCATGAGGTGAAGCTAATATGCAAGTAGAAAGCATTTAGTGGAATAAAAATGAAATACAGATCAGGATGAACTTTCCAATGCATTTTTGCAGGTTTTCATTCTAAGACTTCCTCTCATCTGGTATAAGCTTTAAATTGGAGCTCTCTCAGCTGTGTCCTTGTTCATAAAAACAGTAATAATGACCTAAGGATGCAGATACAAAGTTCTCATATAGCTGCTGAGGTTTTCTGTGCCACCAGCTACCATACATTGCTTGTGGGGGATTTCTGGATTCCCGGCTCTCCCTGTTGCTCCTGCTGCTCTGCATCTGGGAGGTGGAGTGTTTCAGGCAGCCCAGATCCTTGATTCATTTGCAGCTCTAACCTGCAGGCACTGCCAGGGCTCCAGTCCTCACACCCTGATCCTTGGGCTGTGGAGGGGAACAGAAAGGAATTCCAGCTTTACGAAGTGGGCAAAAAAACAAGTTTTAAAATATACACATGGTAGAGATTTCCTCAGCTGAGCAGGAGGAGAGGAGAGGGTGAGGGATCTCTGATAGAAAACCTGTTTATAGGAAATCTCAAAAGTATTTGAAAGGAGTTTCCAAATTTTCCTTCTGCACAGCCGCCTCACATGCTTAAACACACGAACACTTTATTTAAAGTCCAGTTAAAGTGCTGGCTGAAGTTCATGTAAGTCCAGTTAGAGTGCTAGTTTGAAGATCATATAATCCCTTCCAGCTGATGGTGTTGATATTTCCAAGGCCAAAGGTTAACAGCCCCTTTTTCTGTCTCTTAGGTGACTTCTGAATAGAAAGCTACAGATGCTGCAGATAACTGCTTAAGTTAAATATTTGTAATCATTAACTAAACTAACATTAATGAATGATTATATTGTACAGTAGTATTAAACTATGGCATGTGATCATGTTAAAAATATCTGAGAAAAGCCAGTTAGGTTCTGAAGTTTTTTAGTTCTTGAGGTTTTTGGTTTATTATGTTGGGGTAATTTTTTTTTTTTTTAACCAGGTGTTAGCTGTTGGTTAGTTTATCTTGGTTGATTTAGCTTAAAGCATGAAACGACTTTGTTAGGACAGGAAGGAAATTAAACTGGAACTGTTCAGGTTGAAGTGATCTATCAAAAGTTTTATAGGGAAAAATGAAACATGTTCCATAAAACTTCTCAGTAATGCAAAGATCCCAGTGCAGCCATACATAGCAGCAATGTGAGCTGCAGGGAGTCATGAAACCATAAAGAAATAAATTTATATATGCAAACATGGCATTTAAAAAAAATTATACTGCTCTTTATCACATGGCCTGTATTTTATCTATGAGGTTGCTGGGTTCCCAGCATAAAAACAGAGCTGTGCAAATAATACAAGTATATCTCTGTGTATGTATACATGTCACGTATGGTGCTTGATGCCATGGCATACTATATATAGGGTCTACACGTACACTGTAAATGCAAGATGTGTGGTTAGTAGGTGCTGGTAAGCCAGAATAGTGGGTATCACAGAGATAAGAGTCTAAATTTCTGTTCTAAGCTTGTTTTCAGCTTTAGAATTGTTTTTTTAGTTTTACAAAAACTGATACAACGCAAATTCTACCCTTCCTTAGACCTGAATGGCTATGCATTGCTTGGAGCCTTTAGGGATGTTAGTAAGAAAACTCATGAGTCAAGTATTTCTTGGGTAAGATCCTGTTAATTTATAAGGAATGTAAACAGTCCCTTCTGCTCCTCTATTTTGCTGGGTAAAGTATGAGCAAAAAAAAAAGAAAAAAAAGAAACAATCTCCTTACTTATAATTTGAGGCTACCCCTGCTAGCCATTACTCTTCCCAAATCTTTATTGGCCTTCACTTTGGCTTTCTGTTCCTATGACTGCTTTTGCCATACACACATACAGCTGCATCCAAATCAGTTCCTTGCTCCTGTGTTTCTATTCAGCATGTGGCATTTTTCAAGAGTCCCTAGGGTTGCATTTTTCACAGTTTTTGGCTAAGACAAAGCTACTCTTTCATTTAACTAAATTGAATGTTGCTATTGCATTTTCAGCTTCGCCAAGGCTTGTGGCTGCCCATGGATCACAGGCAGCCAGGAGCCTTGTTGAGGCCTCACATTGTTCATCATGACAATACCATATGCTTGCAAGTGCAGGGAACGCTCAACAAAACAAGTACCCTAAAGAAAAACAGCCTACCTCCATATATGGAAAAATCACTGTTATGTTGCTGCAAAACTGGAGAATGAGTACAAACAGCTGCAGCCAGTGAAGTTACTAGAGCATATTTTATTTTAAATTTGCAGTGGGCTGAGGATGTTTTCCTGGGTCAGTTAATATAGGTCAGCTAACAGCCACTTATTAAACCACAATAAGTCAAAAATACTTAAGTGACTTGTATGTACATGTGTGAGAAGAGGGAGGAGGAAGAACTGCTGAGCTAGACAAACTTTCCCATTCAGTCTGAGAGGAGTGAAAGGATTGCTGATGAGGCAGCAGACAGTGTGGAGCAGAAGGACCAGCATCTCTGGTGTGCGCTCGCTTCCTCTTGCTTCACGCTTTTGCTGGAACTTACAGAGTGTCTTTTGCTGCCCTTCCCTGGTGATCGGGAGTGGTGAAAACAAAGGATAGACTGTATCTCAAAAACACCCAAGCAAAATGCTAGTTCTTTTCCTTTGTTGTTACTAATGTCTGTATAAATACCCTGTTTTCAGAGAGGTGCGTTAAGAGACTAGAGGGACCAGAGATTAACTTCTTCTGATAGAGAAATGGACCTCTGAGAACAAGTCAGGCAGGAAGGAAAGGGAGCTGCTCAGCTTAATGGCCAATACAAAGTCCTTTTCCGTGTCCCCTTAACCTGGTTCTTTTCTTCCTCCTCACTCCTGACTGTTGCTCAGAAACTTCACACAGTGAAAGTAACTGAATATTTTAGATTTTAAAAACATCACAAAATCACTCCATAGATTATGAGACATGTTTAGGCCAAGGACTGAATGAAAGAAATGTTGTTGGTTTTCTTGATCAGCTATGGAGCTGAAGATTTTCAGGCTTGTTTCAGTGCTTCAGGGTGGTAAGTTTGTTATTGTTGTTAGGGTTATTTTGAGGTTGGCTGCAGCTATCTTATTTTCACATACTAGGGGCCTTAATTCTATTTTTCTCATCTTCTTGCTGAATATAAGAAGAAGAGTTCCAAAAAGATTTGAGTGTGTTGCATCGATGCTGAAATCAAAGCAGTAGGAAAAAAACCCCAAATTTCTCTACCTACTTCTTGTGGTCTCTTTTCCCTAGCTTTTGAAGATGTTCTTTTGATGTGTTGGAGGCATATTTCACCCAGTATGTTCTAGAGTGGTTTGAGAAAAGGATCTATGTTTTAATCTTCCGCTAGTCTCTTTTGTGCCTGTGATACAAAGTTGTTGTGCGTTTTTTTGTGCAGACTGATTTTGAACCACAATGAGGTTGCAGGCAAGGAATGTTATTTTTTAAAAATAACAAACCTTAACCTTTTAATCATACGCAACAATGTAAAATTGCTATAACTATCTCTAGCACCAGACACTGGACCTCCTTTTCCTATTGAGTCAAAATGTTTGTGTTATTTTGTTCTTTTCAAGGTTAAGATGGTTTGCATTTTTTCAGACATTAACAGATTTTTCACATGGTAGAAAAAGGAAAATAATGCCATGTTTCTTATTTTAGTTGATACCAGCTGGCAATGAGCAATTTTTTGTGTATTGGAATTGAAACTAGCAAAATAGATAACTTAATGAACCAGGTCAGCTGAAGGTCGTGCTGCGCTTTCTGCATTTGAGCTGTTTGTTCAGCAAAACATGGCCATGTTTTTCCCAGGTGTTTTGAGCAGCATTATCTGCTTTGTAAATTCTGAGGTATTTTCACTTCAGGATCACTAGTTACACATCAAGGGGAAGTTTTTTCCAGTTAGTTTATAGGAGATATATATATATATATTTTATGTATAGGTCGGTTATGTCTGCAGAGTAATGCAGATTGCTGTAGGACCAGCTGCAGGTAGTCGCTTTCCATAAATGCTGCTGCGCTATTTCCCCACTAAAAAATAATTGTGATGCTTTACAAGGTGACAGTTGACTCTGGCTGCGGTGTACTAACGTGGAGAGCATGGAAGATGTGTACTGTATCCATAAATATGACTCGTTTGCCTGACTATTCTCATGTGGTGGGTGGTATAAATTCAAGAGGTTAACTCTTGCTTCAGTCAGTCCATCTAGGAAAAGGAGCAGTGAGGTAAATTGTTAAGTCTTGCTCTACTCTTTGGCTGTAGATACGATAAGGTAGTAATTGGTCAAAATAACTCTTAAAACCAAAGCTGGATATTTGAAGCAGTGAAGCATGAAATTGTGAGATTTGGTTCTGTTGAAAATTACTGACAGAAATATGTATCACAGTTTTGCAGGTAAAGCCCAGAGGCTGTTGTGGCATGGTACTATAGGTAGGGACATAATGTTGTCCTGTAGAGTGGGGCTCAGAACAGAGTCCCTCAAAGCTATTTCAGAGTGGAAACTTAAATTAACTCTGATAATATTCGATGCCTGCTTATGTTTGGGGAGAAAAAAAAAAAACCAACAAAAAGTCCTGCCTCAGAAAGGACTAATGAACTTGTTCACTGCAATCTTTGGACGTTGCTGTACTGTCTCCTACTGTGGAGTTGTTGCAGTCCCGCCGAAGGAGTTCAGGTCTCTACATGAGGCCCTACACATCCTGCGGAATGTATGGGCATGTCCTAAGAAAGGAGAAACTGGAAGATAGCTGAAGCCATGAACACAGACCTTCTTTGTTAGTTTCATCAGAATTTCTTAAGTTCTGTCTTCCCTTGGATACAAGAAATGAAAAGATAGGGTTTTATCTGTGCAAGTGGGTCATTTGGGTGCTAAGGCAATGTGGGGCCTTCTGAAGTAGGCAGGTCAGTGAGAAAGAGGGGTGAAACTTAAGAAATGCCTCTGGGAGTGAGAACCTGCGGGACTGTTGGTGAGGCCCCCGAAGACTTCATTTTAGGAGGAACCAGATAAACAGGGAATGCGCTGCATTCTGACTGCTGCAGATCTTTGGTTTTCTATTGAAGCAGGAAAATTAACTTTTAAACTACCTTCATAGACTGGCATTTAACTTACTCTTTAAATCCCTGAAAAAGGCTTATTTGCTTATTTCAAATACTAGTTTTGTTGTTCCTCAATGTCCTTCTGTGTTTTCCAAATGCAGAGTGTGTTTCTGGTAGGCAGCTGAGAGCAGGGAAGCACAGAGTCTGCCTCCACCTTCTGAGCTGAGGTTCCTCGCTGAAGAGGAGCTGGGCTCCCCAGTTCCAGAAGGACAGGGAACTGCTGGAGAGGGTACAGCAGAGGACCACGAAGATGATGAGGGGCCTCGAGCATCTCTCTCAGGAGGAAGGGCTGAGGGACTTGGGTCTGTTTAGTCTGGAGAAGAGAAGCCTGAGAGGGGATCTGATCAATGCCTATAAATACTGAAAGAGTGGGTGTCAGGAGAATGGAGCCAGTCTTTTTTTCAGTGGTGCCCGGTGACAGGACAAGAGGTAATGGGCACAAACTGGAACATAAGAAGCTCCATCTAAACATGAGGAGGAACTTCTTTCCTGTGAAGGGTATCAGAGCCCTGGAAGAGGCTGCCCAGGGAGGTGGTGGAGTCTCTGTCTCTGGAGACATTCAAAACCCACCTGGACATGTTCCTGTGCAACCTGCTCTAGGAGGACCTACTCTGGCAGGGGGGTTGGACTGGATGATCTCCAGAGGTCCCTTCCAACCCCATATCATTCTGTGATTCTGTGAAGAGGAAGGTTTCTGAGTTGATGGAGCTCTGCTGGCCATGCTACGGATCAGGAGGCCAGGGAGATGTGTACAGGGCTGTGGGGTGTTGCACTATCACCCTTGCCTTCTTCTCAAGTGTCTCCCACACCAAGGATGAGCCGGCTTCTCCCAGAGAAGCCCTCCTGACCTAGACTCGGGTATCTGTTCTCTTTATACTGCTTTGGCCTGTCTGTCCAGCAGAGAAGGCCTGAAGTGCAACAGATGAGAAACAGGCCCAGCATTTTGTCCAAGTGAGCACAGCCACTAAACAGTATAAATTGCTTGTCACAGGTCAGCACATACTTCCATTAAAGTGTGTTGCATAGGTCAGCCAATGATCAAGCAAACCGTGTTTGCTTTTGCTAATGTAAGTAAGTTAGTGTGTGTTTTTTAATGCAAAGCATTACAAATACGTCTTCTAAGTAAGAAGCTTAACTTTGATGGCAAGCAAGTATTAGCGATGTGAGCTGTTTTGGAAAAAGGTGGATACAGTTGTCAAACGCAGGCAGCGTACCAGAGCAAAGTGAGCATGAGCTAAAGTTGAGGACAATTTTTTTTTTCAGAGTGGACTTGTGGTGAAGCATCCTTTTTCTGATAATGGTGTACATTTATTTAAATTTGCATTTCCTCTCAGACTGCACCAAGCTTGTTAAATTCTAGGTTTTACAGATGTCAGCAGCATTTTGTTGTTTATTCCCCTCACCCATCTAGACTGGAAAGCTTTCCAGAGAGAGCTTTGTGAAAACAAACGGAAAATGCCCTTGAGAGCTCTTCTGGCTTTCGCAAACTCCAGCTTGAAATTATCCCATCTGATTCTAGTAGGGAAAGTATGGCAAACCTTTGCTGTTTGGACTTTGGGGTAATTCAGGCATTTCTGGTTGTAGATTAATTCTTTGTCATCTGTTCATTACACCAATTGGAAAGTAATGGCAACTACATTTTTAGGTATATACATACTAACCAAAGGAAGTGACAAAAGTAGTTGTGATTCTTTTTATTTTTTTTTTAAGAAGCTGGCTGAGGCTATTAAAAAAAAAAGAGAAATAGGTCTGCATGGCACAAACCAGAAGGCAGCAACTCCCTCAACCACAAAATTGAAAAACGTACAGCCAGTGTAAGAATGAATCAGCATAAGAAAGCTTCATGTACTACTTAAGAAGCCAAGGCAGAAAGACACCTACAAAGCAAAAATGATTTTTATCTGTCCATCTCCGCAGTCGACTAAGGACGGGAGCACAGGTGGAGCCATCCCTTCCTGGCTTCTAGAGTTCTGGAGTCTGTCTCCATACCTTGTGGGACACACAGAGGTGTGGAGTGCCGTGACAACAGGCAAATGAGCATGATGGGCAGCATGGAAGGACTTGCTTTTTTATTTTGCCATGATACTGTTGCTTTTCTCTTCAGAAAACAAAGCTGTATTTAGTAAAATGTTTGCTTCCATTAAAAGATGCTACGTGACAAGTGCTGAGTTTTAGCACAGCGCAAGCCAGGACGCTTGGTTTGCTGCTGTGATGGTATCGGACTTCCTAAACTTGGGGTTTCTATTTATGTGCGGCAAAGTATGTGCATTAGATGCTCAAGTTCTGAAGTTCTGGTGTTACATCAGGTCTCCCAACCTTCTGTCTCTTAAAGTATAAGATTGGCAAACTTTATCAAGGCATTATTAAAGGGCAGGCAGCTTAATATTGTAAAGAAGTTGCCAGTGGAAGGATTATGCAAAAATGATGTGAAAGAAGAAGCCACTGTACCAGCTTCTGGTGATTGTATTTTCAAATTTCACACAAAGCTTTTGAGAGGCTGAGATTTTTAACAATTGCAACTTTATCTTTTAAAGCTCTCATTTAAGCATTAGTTGAGATTTTAGTGGACCAGAATTTAACATTTTGTGAATTCTCTGAATAGCTATCCTAGATGTCAGTTTCCTTGCTTTTTCTTAAAAAACTTTGAAGACCAAATTAGTCTAGATTGATGTTTGCAGGTTCTGGGGTCTTTTCACATCCTTTTGGTTTGATGCGGATCCTTCCAGGAGCAAAGAAGTGGAGGAAGAATAGGGAAAAGGTGAAGAGGCAGAGCAGTCTGGTAGACAGAAGCACCAAGCAGGAACAGAGGGTAGTAGTGGAAAGTATTCCCTTTTCTGTTTGCCAAGTAATGCAATCTTTCTAGGTGATTGTCAGGGTGCCAGAGAGAGTGCTGTGTTGCTGGTCTTTATTCGGTCTCTCTGGGAACATGTACTTTTAGCCTCGGGCCCCTCCTTTTTGTTTCCACCCCCCCCCAAGGATGAACCCCGTAATCGTCGGCTGGATCGCTGGTTTCAGCTGCTTGGTTTTATCATCTCACAATTCTTCTAGCAGAAGAACTCGAACTCCTGGGCAGGGTTCAGCCTCGTTGGGAGGTATACAGAGAGAGCAGAAATTCTGCAGCAACACATGGTGACCTTTTCCAAACAAGCCCATGTTTATTAGTCAACTTGAATACAGCACGTTCTGTTCTTGAGCTGCGGCACGGGAGAAAACTTTTTGTCTGTGCTGGCAAGGTTACCTGCCTCTCCGGCAGATATGGAAGGGGTTTTATCTGCCTCGATATGTGGGAGCCGCTGAATCCTCGGCCAGATACATGCTTCATGTCTTAAGTCCGTTTGCATGTTCTTTCTTTGAGCAGATGATCAAACATAATGTTTAGACAGCTATATGTTGAGATAATTAGTTTAGAAGACTGGGTAGTTTGTGTCAGCTGGGACTTGATCTAAGGGGTACTTTTTTCATCCTCTGTCCTAGGGAAAGGATTTTAACTCTTCTGTCACACAGTGTATCAGTGTGTGGGTACACCGAGAGGTAGGTACCCATGTTGGATGTCGAAATTTCAAAATTACACTTATGAAATGTATGTGTTAGCATTTGCCTACTGTTGAGCCCCACCTGGTGAGGGAAAACTCACATTTACTATTAATGCCATTTATTTTCTCTATGTATGGAAACTTTTATGATGTAGCTCAGTATTGCAGTTGATGGTCTTAGTTCAAGAACAACTTAAGGTTGAATGGTTGGGGGGTCTGATATTGGGGTTCATTTGGTGTGCTGCTGTGCTCCAGGGAAAGCATGAGGTGTTTAGGAAGAATATTCCTTCCCACCCTTTCCTAAAGAAGATCACATGGGGATCATATTCTGGAACTAAGTTTTCATGCAAGCATTAGGTTAAGCCAATATAATATCGCATCTGGAATTTACTTTGGGTCATATATACCAATCAATGTGAATAGGTAAATATGCTAGCTGCGGGGGGCAGTTTCTGGACTGGTTCTTGGAAGCTGTTCTTACGGGTTATGTCTTGATACCTGCTTCTGACCTTAAATTAGGCAATGAATTTGAGTAACTTTTTCGTTTTTATGGCACAAACTCAACTCCTTATAATATTTTCATGTGATCGTTTAGCAAGACAAGGGCAACAAAAATAAGAACTTTGATCTTTAATAAATAATTAGAATCTATTCAGGTGAATCCTGTCAGTCTCCACTAATTGTGGACTCAGAAATTTCTGAACTGTGGAGGGGTGGTGTTCAAACTGAGTCGCCTTTTTTTTTTTTCGATGTGCTAGTGCAACACCATGAGTTCTTTTTGTCTTTGAAAGTTTTTAAGTAGACAAGTTTTAGTAAGCAACAGCAATAAACTACAAAGGAAATCCTGGCAATGAGCAGTGCTGAGATTTCTGACGCGAAAAAGTGCAAAGGAAGGAGAACAGGGAAGGCAAAAGTGTTATTCATATAAACTTTGATGTTAAGGCAGAGGGTGGTGCGTGCAGGTTTAGCAGAGCTCCAGCTGGTTGTCCTGATGGATTTAAAGGATGTAGCTAAAAAAGAAGACAAATGCCAAAAAAAAGCAAAAAGAATTGAAATAAGCTTGTAGCTTCACTTTCACTTGCACTATGCTTGAGCAAGAAACAGAAACCCACAGGACTGACTCCAAGGAGTGCAGCAGCTCATCTGGCACTGCAGGGTTTTTGGCGATGCAGGGTACCTATACAGAGACAGGAGATTGACTTCCCATGTTACCACAGTCTGTTCAAAATCTAGGTGCAGAAATCTAGCTGCAAGAAACAGATTAAGACGTTTAGAGGAAAGTGAAAGAACGGATGTTTTTTATTGAAGAGGCAAGAAGAAGAGTCTCTCTTTTAATAGCAAATAGTGTCCTTTAGTTCTGGAAAACTGCTAAAATCAAAGATCAGAAAATTCTGTCATACCTTCCAGTACCATGTATTATTAAGTTTCTGGAGGCAATAGAAAAAAAGAAAACGCATGTACTTGAAGATAAATGCCTCAGAATAAGTATGTGGTGTGCTAATCTCTTGTAAGCCCAAGAAGAAAAGTAGTATTTTAAAAAACAGAGAGAGTGGTGGTTTTTTGGTGTGAGTTCTTTTTTTTCTTCAAGCATTTTGTGTCAGCTTAAGAAGGAAATTTTTTACCGCTTCACCTTCCTGAATTATTTAGATTTGAAAACAGAAGCAAACACGTTCATTCTTAAAATGTAGGTTGTTTGGATATTATGAAATATAAAATAAGAACTGCAATTAAAAAATAAAATAGATTGGAACACAGTAAAACCCAGAAGCTAGAAGTGATAGACATAAGAAAAAAAAGTCTGTGCTCTAAACTTCTAAACTTTAGTGAGAGGTTTTAAAAAAGTAACAATTCTGAACGGGCCCCCTCCTAGCTTCCTTTCATAAAATCTGATATTGACAAGACATAAACCATATTAGAAGAGATGAGAGATACTTTTCACATTTTTGTATAGATACTCAAGGGGAAAGGATTCCAAACATGACTATGTTTTTGTTGTTAAGGGAAAAAAAAGTATTTTCAAATTTTGGTATGCAAAATAATGTTTTCATACTACTAACTGATTTACTACTTACTAATGACTCTTCATTGGAAGAGTAAACGCAAACGCCTTGCATGTTTTTTGCTTTTTGTTGTTTTGGTTTGGTTCTTAAGGTCAACATATATAAAAACAACAAGCCTCTGCTTTTTTCCATTAATGCTTAAGAACTGCTCCCCACCCCTACCCCCACCACCCCAAAAAAAAAACCCAAACAACAAAAGCAGAGAGTCAAACAATCCCCTAATAATTAGACTTTTATAATGCATTTTGGACCCTGAAGACTGGAACATTAACCTGAGTAATACAAACAGACGTTCCTCAAATTGGGAGTACTTGTCAGATTTCCAGCACTGCTTTTATCTGCCTGAATTCCCGTTTGTATCAGTTCAGATCTCTGTGAGTTGAGTCCCTATTTGTGAGCATTTTTCACGTATCGGTGTCAGTTTGAGTTGAAAAATGTCTGTGATCCCTGTTTCTGAAGCCACTGTATATATATATATATATATTGCTTTTACAATTGCCCCCGAACAGCTCATTCAGAAGAGATGGCATCAGATCCCAGTTCAGCAAACTATTTGACATCAAAGCCTACCTAAAAGTGTGTAAACCCGATGCGTTGTGTAGAGTTTAGTATTGTCTCTATGTGGTAGATGTGATGGCCTGTAGCTCTTCCCCTGCTAGTGGCCATGAATGCACGTTTGGTGATAGTGCACACAGCAAGGTGGAATTCTGTATCAGAAAATCAGAATTGTATTTGGCAGAGTTTAATGTTGCCTGCATCTTTGCATTTGAGTGCCCAGTTCTAGAAATACAATAAAAAAAATTTGCATCAGCCAAGCACTGCAGTTATGATTTTACTTTTTTTGCCAGCTGGAAGAAGTGGAAATACAACCTGATGGCTGTGTCTGCTTGTGTGGGAAGAATTTTTTCAGGGATATGAATTCTGTGGTAGTATTTTTTTAAAAATACTTTTTATAAAGTATTTTTTAGAAAAAAAAATAGTTGAAGGACAGAAGTTGTGTAGGGAGTTTTTCACTTATGGTGTGACTGGGCTGCGCTGTGTCCAGACTCCCATCTCCTAGATGGGCTGCTTTTTTTTTTTTTGGCTCACTTGCCAAGTTTAGCTTATTTGAAGGTCACAGCTGCTGTTGAGCAGCCAGAATTTAACAAGAAATCCGATTACTGCTTGGAGCGTGAATGGCAGAGCTTGTACCTGCTTTGCTCTCAAGACAAACACCACTCAGACAGCGCGGGGAGTATGTTTGTAAATTTTAATTCCACAGGCTCAGGGTAATCTTGTTTTTTCTTGCTGATGGGATGAGTGAAAGTATCTACCCCGGCTGCAGAGCTGAAGGAGAAAGAAAGCACCAGGTGAAGGAAGCAGCTGTGTTACGAATGTGTATGAATGCATTTGTACTTCCTGGCACGTATGAAGAAAAAGAGTCTTGTGAAGACAAGTAAATGGCTTAAATGGGTAAACTGAAATAATTGCATGATCCGCTTCTGATAAGAGCCTGTGTGAGCTTTTCTGTCAGAATATTCCTGTTCGTTTGTTCATAGGGAACTAACTTAATGGTGTAATATTACTTCTCTGGTGTTTAGGGATTTTTTTTTTCTTTTTAAATCTTCCTGTCCTATACTCTTCCTGTGCTGTGATAAACCTATTTCGCTTGTGTAGATGCCGGCAGTGTTAAGTCTCTTCTGTTAACAGGTAACGGGGTTTCTGTGTGGAGGGTGCTAATCCGCATGCTGGGAAACCTGGATGCTGCCACTCTCTCCCTGAAATCGTTTCACCAAGTCCTGCCTTTCTGCTCCTGTTCCTATGATAATAGTGTGCCTTACTCATCAGTGTCACAGTGGTAAAGATGAGTTAGTTATTAACCACCGATTTCCCTATCAAGTACTGTAGCTTCAGCAGTGAGGAGCTCAGGTTGGGTTAACCCTACCTGGCTAGCTTGAGTTAAATCTCAGCCAGCTGCAGCTGGCTGCATCACACCTAAAACAGACAGAATTTCGGCCGAGACTGGGAGACTTGATGCTGCTTTTGGCAAACTGTGTAGCTTATTGTTTAAATAATAATGAATATTGAACTTTGCAGTGTACCGTCATCCAAAATGGAAATGCAGTACAGATTTACTTCATTAGGTGTCTGGAGTGGAACAGAGTCTCAAAGTAATCATATTTACTTAAATGAGGCAAGTCCTCCACTGTAGAAGTTTAATTTATGACTTTGACCTCGCTCTGGTAAAATACTTTAACATGTGCGTAATTTTAAGCATATAAGGGAAGAGTTGCACGGGTTTGTGTTCCAGGGCCAAAAACAGCAGGCCCTCATTGTTTCTTCAGTCCCAGAATTATTTTTGATCCTGCTGATTTTTTACTCAAACCCAGTGGGTGTATTCTGAATCTCTATTGAACCGATAAACAAGGAAAATAGTGAATTTCACTGAGTTACAGTAATTTTTTTACAGTTACAGAATTACATTCTTTCATGGTCATTCTCTGTAAGCAAACATTTTTCTGCCTATGCTGCTTCAGAAAAATTTTTGTTCTGTATTTTTAAAATTAATTTTAAAATAGTTTGTATTAAACACAATGTTTCATTAGTAACCTTCAACAAACACACATTGCTTTTCAAAAAGTGCATGTGTTCGAATGTGTGGCAAGTATTTTCAGATTTATGTGTAAGAACTGAGACATTTCCAGCTTTCTGTGTAACAGCTGGGGCATTTCTATTTCTTTTAAGAGTAATGCAGTGTGGGGGGGTGAAAGCCTTTAAAATAATTCCTCAACAGAAATTATCTGTGAAAGGAATTCCCCAAAGGGAATGCTACTATTCAGTTCCAGGAAGGAAGAGGTGTGTATATATATATACACATAATATATATGTCAGAGTATATATATATTTCTTTAACTATTGAGCTGTCAGAGGGCCATAGAAACAAATGTCTGTGCATGGAGCACTTCTTCAGGAAGTGCAAGTACTTTTGTACCATATAAACTCAGCAGTTGGGTAACTTAATATGCTTAAGTTTAGATTTATTCCATTGAGAGATTTCTGGCTCTTCCAGACCTGGGTTTTTTGGAAATAATTAAGCAAGTACTTACGTAAATTTGTATGTTTACATTAAGGGGTATGTGTATGCATAAGGTATATCTTCATTTGTACATCAGTGCTACAGTATAAGAAACTTGAGGTTTCGCTGCTCTCCACATACATGGCATTGGGAAGAGTCTACTCTAAATCTCTGTCTCTTCTCAGTGGTGATTTCTTGTTTTTATTAGTTACTTTCCATACCACTGTCAAAGTCTGAATCTGAATTTATTTTGTGCAATCAGCAAGGGAAACTGTTTTATCACAGAAGTGAGTAGGGAGAGTGTATGACACTAGGAAAGTACCGAGACATCCCACCATTCTCCTCTCACTTACCCAAAGGAGTTTGCTGATGCTGCTGTATAATTTCGAGAGCTTTGTTTATGAGTGTGATGTGTTTATTTAGCCGCCATCCTGTAAGGTGTAGACTACCTTAAAGAACTAGGACAGAATGCTGGCAAATACTTTTTCTGTTTGGAAACTAGTGCTCTGTTCACTAGTAACTTTTTAATATATCTCAAGTGTAGTGGAGGAGGTGTGGGCAGTCCGTTGTCCTAAAATGTTAAGTATATACAGTTGGATTGTATTTTAGTGGTAAATTGGTGCCTCGTCATGCAAAGGGAGAAACCAGTTCACTTGCAACCTTCCCGAATGTGGGAGAAGTGACATGACTTTCAAATTGCCTCGATCCAGAGGCTCTGTGGGCAATGATGCTCCTAATGCTCTAGGTACATGTACACGAAAGCAGAAGATCACTTCTTCCATGTGTCCCTGAGCAGCTGGTCCTGTGCAGGAAGGCAGAGGACTCTAAGCAGCAGCTTCCTTAAATTAAACAAGGGAGAAGCAGAAGAGCTTGGCTTGCTGCCTCTCAGAAGCTGGATCCGATGGGGAGAAACTGTGTCAAGTAGGCAGGTTTTAAACCAGGGCTTTGGTTGTAGTTGAAAATCAAAACTCCTTCAGCATTTCTAATCTAGTAAGGAAACTCCCTGAGGTAGATTCCATGTATTTTCCCAGTTAGGAATTATCTCACTTCTTCGGGAAGATGCAATAGTGGTAGTGACAAAGGGTTTTTCAGCCTCTTGTAGGACATAAAGCCTGTTTGAGGGAGGTGGAGATCTCCCTCAAATGCATGATATGCATGAATAAACTCTGCCTCTGTTTCAGTTGTATTTAACTGTATCATTAGATAATTGTTCTGAAAGAAACTCTAGTGTGTTATGTAAGTTGTGCTTCTTCCTCCTAATTATCTGTTTAATTAAACTTACAAGCAGTCTTTGAGAGAAAATAGTTCTTTAAGAGTGGTTACAGATAGTGCTCTTACACTGACTGTCACTTGAAGATTATTAACATTAGTAAAATGAAGTACTACTTACTTTTCAGAGGAGCAAAATTGTATTATAGCCCTATTTCTAGAAAATATTTCGAACATGCTTTTTCAGGTAACCATAGAAGCATAAGCCAGCAGGCTATTCCTTGTGACTGATGAGGAGCACAATATTAATATTACTCACTAAACTGCAGCTGTTAATCCTTCAGAAGAGTATGCTGCTGACACTGGAATTTTAATCTGACCTCTCTTCTATAATTTCCATCCTCTGTTTCTAGCAAATGAACAGTTGGGATTTTTTTGTTGCTTGTTTTGGTTTTTAGTTATTTTTATGGTGGTTTCAGTGGCGATTTATAGGTGAATTGCAGTGCTTTTACTGGTAACATGTAGGGTTTCAGAATGGTCGTACTGGCAGTACTTTAATAAGCATCGCTAATTAATTCTTACTGTTGTGAACATCTGTGTCTTTCAGTGCCAGCAGTGAGCAAATGACTCAGATTGTTCCCTAAGTCCCCACTGAAATCTTAACTGGCGGCAAGGCCGTGTGTGCCTCGTCCAGCGCTGTCTAGCTGGATGCGATACCCTGCTTCTTCTGCGAAGAGACTTCTGTTGGATGCCCTGTGAAGTTAAAAGCAGACCTGTAGTCATGGGATGTCAACTTCTGCTGCTACAATTGCTGACTTTTCCTTCTTCCTTCCTTATTTCTTTTTAAAAATTGGAAATGGTAATAAGAATATCTGAAATAAGATAGAAACCTGCCTGCAAAGTGATGCTCAAAGTATTAAGTCTGATTAGAGAGCTAGATAATTTCATACTTTTCATGAAAACGTAGAAGATCTCGTGAGACATTTAAAAGTACCTGAGGGATGAATATATGAAAATAACTTCATTTTTAAAATTTGCCTCAAGATTTTCCACTTCTTTTATGTGTATTCATCTTCTGTTTGCATGGATTCTAACAGAAAAAGCAGATTGCTTTCTTTTGTTCTATATTGTGCTGGCAAGCACAATTAAGTAACTATTTGAAGCACAAGCTGACATTTTAGATTCGTACAGATGCTGTGCTTCACCTTTCATTTGTATAAGAAAGTCGTCATAACCACAGAATCACAAAGTGGGCTTGGAAGGGACCTCTGGAGATCATCCAGTCCAACCCCCTGCCAGAGCAGGTCCACCCAGAGCAGGTTGCACAGGAACGTGTCCAGGTGGGTTTGAATGTCTCCAGAGACAGAGGAGACTCCACCACCTCCCTGGGCAGCCTCTTCCAGGGCTCTGCCACCCTCACAGCAAACAAATTCCTCCTCATGTTTAGATAGAACTTTCTACGTATAAGTTTGTGCCCCTTGCCCCTTGTCCTGTCACTGGGCACCACTGAAAAAAGACTGGCCCCATCCTCCTGACACCCACCCTTTAGTTATTTATAGGCGTTGTATGTAGTTATTTATCAGATCCCCTGGCAGCCTTCTCTTCTCCAGACTAAACAGACCCAAGTCCCTCAGCCTTTCCTCATCAGAGAGATGTTCTCATCCCCTCACCTTTGTAGCCCTCTGCTGTACCCTCTCCAGCAGTTCCCTGTCCTTCTGGAACTGGGGAGCCCAGAACTGGACCCAGTGCTCCAGATGGGGCCTCCCCAGGGCAGAGCAGAGGGGGAGGATGACCTCCCTCCACCTGCTGGTCACACTCTTCCTGATGCCCCCCAGGATGCCATTGGCCTTCTTGGCCACCAGGGCACATTGCTGGCTCATGGTCATCCTGTTGTCCCCCAGGACTCCCAGGTCTTTTCCTCAGAGCTGCTCTCCAGCAGGTCAGCCCCCAGCCGGTCCTGGTGCAGGGGGTTATTCCTCCCCAGGTGCAGCCCCCTACACTTGCTCTTGTTGAAGTTCATCAGGTTCCTCTCTGCCCAACTCTCCAGCCTGTCCAGGTCTCACTGTATGGTGGCACAGCCTTCTGCTGTGTCAGCCACCCCTCCCAGCTTTGTGTCACCAGCAAGAACTTCTAGGTAGTGGATGGGAACTGGTCTGAACAGTTGCTGTGTGTTTCATTGCTGCAGACTCTGATCGTTTTGGTCAGCTCTTCTAGTTTCTGAATTCCTTTTTGGTTGAATTATATTCAGTGCTTTACTGCAATGTCAGTGGTCTCCTGTGGATGGCCCTGTGACTGGATACTGTGTTTTCTGAGGAAGATTTGTATCCGTAGCATCCACTTGCAGCTTCCTGCTGTTAGATGAAAGGAGTTTCTCGCAATCTCCCATTCTCGCTCATTTTCGTTCATGTCTGGTTATTTAATTTGGGCTGTGAGGTTTTGGGGCCTCACATGTGAGGGCCATGCTGCCCTATAGCCTGATACCAGTTTTCCAACATGCAGTTTTCAGGGTTTATTGAATGTCTTTGAAGATGATGTGTCTGGAGCTAAGGTGAAATGACATAAATCTCAGAAACATCTAGGTTTTGACAACTGCAGAATTTTACAAGATGTTCTAGAGGTGCATGTTTGTTTAGGTTTGACCTCATCTTTTCTTGTGGGAGACTGAGATTTGCCAGTGTTTCAATCTTAATAGTGTTTCTACTTTTTTTTTTTTTTTTTTGTTCTTCAGATTATTTGTACGATGGGGAATTTTACTATTATTACTATTTAAAGAACATGCCCCTTTGGGTAGTTGTTGACTGCTGCCCTGGTCTCGCTCGCCATTGCTTCTACAGCAGCAGCTATAAACTGAATATATAAACCGAATCATTCACAGTCAGCAGCTTTATTGTGAGGACTTGATAAGTCTTTGTTTTACTCACTGATGAATTATGAAAACAAATAATCTTTTGTCAGGGCAATTGTCTGTAAAGAATTGCAAGAGATTTGTCTTTGAATGTGTCAAAATGTGCACAACATGCAGTGTTGGAGTTCATAATTTTATATTGATGGCTCGTAGCATTTTCTGTTGCAACTGTAACAATATTTTCTCATTAGAGAACAAAACTAATACAAGATTTGTGAAGTAATGTAGCTTATTACAATTTTATTTTTGTCCAGGAGCAGGAACTGGTCTTAATTACATACGTTCAAGCAACTGCTGAAACACTTAAAAATATGAAATGTGGAAGAATAATCTATATGAGAGATAATGTTGACAGAGGCAAAATAGTGACTCACGGTTCTCTTGGCGTTTATTACTCAAATAAGAATGAAAGAAATACAGTGTCTTTGTGTTTTGGTATATTTATTTTAAATCTGGTATATTTAAATACAGTATGTGGTCGCAGACTGAGGAAAAGTCCATGACTGATGCTCCTGTTGGCGTACATCTAGCAGTATTGTTGAAGCGTATCAGGGAAGGGATCACCTATCCTTATGCCAGGGGACATCTGTTGAAAGAGCCTTTGAAATGAATAATTTTAAAATGCAAGATGCAGTCCTCTCCCTGCACACCTGAGGTGTCAGGATGTGTCTCACAATGCCCCCGCAGCAGCTTGGTGACACACTGTGCGCAGGAGGTCCATGGTGGTCAGGAGAACCCTGTTACCCTACTTGGGATGCTAGTGAGCTTCTGCTGAGGGCAGGAGTGGGAGATGGGAGGCATAAACTTAGCCTTTTCCTTTCATGCCGGTGACAGCATTACAGGGAGCTCATCCGATGCTGCATGATTGTATCTGAAAATTTTCACTGCACAGTATCATTAAAACTCATGTTAAAAATAGTCATGCACAAAAAATAGTCATTTTCTAGCATCACCGAACAGAAATATTTCTGCTGAGGTTTCTCAGAGCATTCCATCCAGTGCTTTCCAACACTTTATTTAATGATCTAGAAATAAATACATTTGCTGTTAATAAAACTGGCAGGCGACACATTGCAGAGAGGCATAGATGACAGCTTGAGTGACTTTATGAAGTAGCCTCACTTAAAAAAAGAGCAGTTTTTAAATACAGTCAAAATTGGTATTTGCCTATACACTGAGGGATGAGAAATACGTCTCTGTGAGAGGGGAATAGTGTCCTGGAAAGGAGAAATCATGAAAGGGATCTAGGAGTCAAGCAGTTCAGGGAGGTAAGCTAGTGTAACGTTACAGCAAACCAATCTGTAGTGACCTTGAGATGTAAAAAAATGAAGATCCTGTCCGCGAGGCGAGTTGGAATATTGCACGCAGCGTCTGCATCTTCAGGAAGATGTTGAAAAACAGAGTCTTGGGTTGTCATAAAAACAATTTGCAGGCTGAAGAAAATGCCAAGCAGAGGAAAACCTTAGAGTTTAATGTGCTCATCTTACCTAAAAGAAGGCAGAGAACGATTATAATTGAAGGGTCCCTCACCAGAGCAAAAAGGGTCTCTTCAGTAGATTATTTTTTTTTCCCTGCAAGATTACTTGTGATGAGAACAGGGGAAGGGGAGAAGATGCCTTGCTTCTGCAACATTACATAAATATAGGCATGTCAGTCAAGTGGGGAAAGAGCTCCCTGCCTCTGGTTCTTGTTATGTAAAAAGGCATTTCTAAGTTGTTTTTATTAGGATAATTAGCTTTGAGAGCAGCCTGTCACGGTGTGTAGCAGACTTGCTATCTCTTTGCACCTGGGTAGGACCTGTTTTGTCCACGCAATGCGATGGACCCGGTGGCAGCCCAGTGTGTTTCACCATGCTGCCGGGCAGTCAAGGTGTGGGATTTCATAGTGCTGGGAAGTTCTGAAGTCCTGAAGTTGGTGGGTCAGTGGAAATTTGTATGGGTTTTCCTGATCTTTTTTCTTTTCTAAATGTTATGCGGTAGAACTTACTGAATCAGACCGGAATCAGACCATCTTTGCTTCCTCTGCTTTTCATGACGTGTTTATTACATTGTATGTTAAACCTGATGGAGTGTAAAGGGCATTCTTCTACAGAAAGCATATGATATCCCTGAATAGGTTTGAGCATTCTTTTTAAAAAGCTGAATTATTTATACATTGTACTTTCCTTGACATTTCTAGAAAGAAGTTGTATATAGCAGGGATATACTTACATTGTGCTTTCCACTGATGGCATTTTTGATGGGTATGTACCTTACTAAATGAGCAGATAGCATTTAATCTACAATTTATATACCCATGCCAGAGAACATTAAAGCGCAAGAACTCTTTTTGCACTGTAGACAAAATAGTTATTTACAGCAATGGTAATCTTTCCACATTCAGGTGTTTAAGAGCTTGGATTATGAAATACATTTCCCTTTTTCCTTTTTTTTCCCTTTTTCCTTTTTTTTCCCTTTTTCCTTTTTTTCCCTTTTTCCTTTTTTTCCCTTTTTCCTTTTTTTCCCTTTTTCCTTTTTTTTCCCTTTTCCCTTTTTTTTCCCTTTTCCCTTTTTTTTCCCTTTTCCCTTTTCCTTTGTCCCAAGCTACGAGTCGCTGAGCTCCCACGGGGACTGACAGCAGTGGGATGTTGCCCCAAGTTCAGAACCTCTCAGAGCTGGACTCTGAAAGGATGGATTTCCCACATACATAAATGAGTTTGTTTACAATTTGTGTTCATAAACTCCCGTTACAAAGGTGTGCTACACTGAGGGAAAACCATGTCTTCAGTCAGGACCCCATTATAAACAAGGCTGGGGTTAAAGTATTACCTTTTCCGCTTTCTCCCTCCTGTTTCTTCTCTTGTCCTAGGACTGTATTCCTTGGGTAATGGGACACGTCCTTTAATGTTCCAGCCCAGATTTGTTCATGGTCATTCGCAATGTTATACTTTACTTGGATAGCTAGTCTTTGCCTGAATGATTTGTGTACGCACCACCATGGATCTGCTTGAGTTTTGATTATTTTTGTTATTTTTTTAAATAACTTTTCCCCCCTTCCTCCCCAAGATAAAGTAATATTTTGATATTGCATAGCTTACTAGACGTTGTTTTTTCTACAGGTTTCTTTGTGTTGACATATTGTTTAGGTGCAACAGTTGCATATTGCTGGGCTCTGCACAAACAGCAATACCGTGATTCACTCTCTGCATATAGAACGTTTTCTGTTTGTGGTTTTTTTTTTAAATCCATCTGTTAGTTGTATTGAAGTTTTCTAAGATTTTATTTAATGAAATAAAAACAAAAACCTGGCAACTATACCTAAGGAGCCTTACCAGTTGTTTGTAGCTTGAGGAAATCTGAGTGCCAGTCAGTACCACCCTGCTGTTTGAGTGATGGTTGGAGCATGAAAACACCACAAATGCCCAGTTTCCACTTAGTGCTCCTTCAGGCCGAGGGCGTTGCCCAGTTGGGGGTAACTCTACCAGCTGTTGCTACCGCTTTTCTTTTTATTTTCCTGTTAAATTCCAGGGGTTGAAATGAATCGGCAAAGTCGAGCTGATAAACATGTTGAATTTGGAGGAATAATCGTTTTAAATAGTAAACAGCTATTTACTAAACAGTAAACCCTAACTAGAGCAGAGCCATTCTCTGCTATTACTACTTACTGTAAACGGTCACCCAAAAAGGCATATATGACCATTATTTAGAAAAAGCATCTAGAAAGACCTTACTTGGAAAAGCATTGGCTTCAGTGATTGGTGATGCAGTGGGTTTAAATGAATATCCTGCATCCCAGATCTGGTAGATCATATAATGAG
This sequence comes from Numenius arquata, assembly GCF_964106895.1. Classification (NCBI taxonomy): domain Eukaryota; kingdom Metazoa; phylum Chordata; class Aves; order Charadriiformes; family Scolopacidae; genus Numenius; species Numenius arquata. The sequence goes on along the minus strand of NC_133616.1, from coordinate 84,297,997 downwards.
TTTTACTGCATATGTTGTACCTTATGCAGATTACTTGATCTTGATTGATAAATTTGTGCCCATTTTATAGCTAGTAGCTAGATACATTGAGCAGGATGTACAGCTGATCATTGGTTGGCCAGAAAAGCATTCAGATAAGGTTAGGTACTTGTTGGAAGATAAACAGTTAATAATAGGAAGTGGTAAAAGCAAAATAAAGATATGCCACAAAGCCCAATCTTTGGTTTTTAGAGGTGTAGCTTGTTGTCTTTATTGTACTTAAGATGTCCATCTAGGCCTGGCATTTTTGTGAACATTGGAATTTCTTCTGCAGAAGTCAGGCTTTTGCAGGTGACTAGGAATTCATCAGCACAAATGAATTTACTATGAATAACGTAATTGCTTTAAAATTATCTCTTTTCAGAGCAGCTTCCTTCTGTATGCTCCCACCCATGAACAGAAACTAAAGGACTTCGGGGCAGTTCAGCGTCCCTCACGAGGGGCTTCATTCACCTGCAGATCTAATGGCAGGGACCGTAGCAGGAGCTAGTTTAGAATCTGTTCCTGAACTGGTGGTTGTTGGATCTCCTCCAGTGTCTGCTGTCTGTAAACTTTGATCCACCTGTGTCATACGGTTCCTTTGATATCCCGAATATTGGAGGATCTCGCAGGCATTGCCATGATCGCTTCTGCCTGGGTAAGGCAATCTGAACAGTTTTTCATCGATTTATACCCCAGAGGTTTTGGCAGTATCTCGACACAAAAGGCCGTCTGTCCTACATTTTCTTTTTGCTTGGTAAGAAAAGAGAGCAGTAGTACAGCACATTTCAAATCTCAGTTTATGTTGTCACAGTTTCATACAGATTTGAAAATGATTAATTGTCTAAAATTTTTTTGAAGCACTCTAACTCCAAAACTGATCTGTTTTCTTTTGTGTCCTTCCTGCTGAAATCTTACAGCCTTTTTGTTGTTTGGCCCATCATAGACATTGTGGTCTATTCTCACAAATTGTGGATGCTCACAAATTCTGAGCATCAGAGATTCATCTGTTATTTAAATGCTGAATTACAGTTTTCTGTGTAGTCTACGTCTCTGTTGTGGTAAGTTGTCTTGCATTGACTGGGCAGTAGTTGTTTTGCTGTTCAGCTTGCATTTTATTGAATTTATACTTCTTGAGCAAAGGATGGAAAAAAGCAAACCCAACCTCTTCCCTGTCCAGAGCTTCTCATTAGACAGTTATAGTAACTGTTGTAGAATTACTTCTACTATGTATGTCAAGCTCATACTAAATCATCTTTGAAATGTGTATGTATGTAATGCACTTTGAAATTTTCTATTCATAAACAAATGCATCATGTATATATTCAAAGTGAGTGGTTCATAAAAATTGTAGCAGAGAGGTAATGCACTCCTGTACATTTAAAATAATATTTTAAAATTCACATTCTCTCAGGAATTAGGTTAACTGAATATTTGATAAAGGACTCCCCAAACTCGTATGGCTGACTCTTGTTCCTCTCCAGCTCCTCCCAGAGACAATGCAGACTGGGAGTCTGGCTTCTAAGAGCTAGTGCATTAATTTTTAATATGTTACAGGTTTATATACATGAAAGCAGAAACTTGGAAGGGTTTGTAAATGAAGATCCTGAAATGCCAGATACATTTCAATGCTGGAGAAATAAAAAACTCTGAAGGAGATTAGGCTTGGGACCATTTTTCTCCCTCTGTCTAGAAATAAGTAATCTTTAATGCGGTATAAGTTCAGCTCTATTGAGTACTGACTGACACATCTCACTGTACCTTGTCATTTTGTGTCTGATCAATTCTGGTTTGACTCTGTGCTTGGGAATAATCAGTTGCCAGGTTTAATGTTTTGTTATTTTTTCATCTTTCATATGAAAAGTTCTTGTGGATTTCTGCATTCCTGGAAATGTTTTAACAGCTAACAGATTTACTATATGTTTCCTGCCCTTTTGTTAAGTCATGGAAGTTATGTATGCACTTCATGAATGGAAAAGTATGTATGTAAAAGTAAATGCAAATGTTTTGGACAGCATATTAAAGAATTTGTCTGTGTTATGCCTATCATGATATAAGTACGAGAGTGTATTTGGCTGTCCTTCCTTTTTAGTCTTTTCTAGACTAAAAGCCATTATATTTTGGGTTACTTGGTTGGGAGCCACTTCTATGTACCTTTTTTCTGAGGTGGCCTGCTGCCTGTTGCTGGCTCTGTCCTTTTGGCATAGCTGACACAAGCTGCTTTAGATCTATTGTCTGTTTTGGATCTAATGGTTGATGGGTCCAAATCCAAACACCTCTCAAATCTCCTTCAGTTCCCGCATGTCTTGGCTCTCTGGTTTTTTCTCCCGGCTTGATTAGAAACTTCCCAGGATAGCTAATCTGCATCTGTCCTTAAGATGTGGGAACAAGTGGTTGATTCTCGTATTGCTTTGTGAATTTCCAACAAACTCAGTTAATAATATAAATATCAGAGTGCATACTTACAACAAAACTATTGTCAGCTGGCTGAGGCATGCAGGAGTAAGTTCCTAAAGCTGTTAGTACTCCCACAGAGCATGATTTGTTAGATTTGAGGTTTTTGTTTAGAATTTCCCAGTGCTATTTTAGGCTTGTTTTCTGGTCAGAAGTTTACAGAAAGCAAAGTTAATACAGCATTTAACAGGTGCAGAGAGGAGGGGGATACTGAAGAGTAACCATTTTAAGTTCTGAAGTATAGAAATCAACCTGATTAAAGGGGTTGATTCATCAACCAGCGCTAAAAAACTCTTTCAAAGGTATGTTTTCTGTTCGGGAGCAAACTTGCATTGCAGGAGATTACACCTTTCTAAACTTTCTAAACTCCACTTGGGGGGAAGAATGTAATTAGCTGAGAGGTGGAAGAGCAGCAATACTGACAGTCCTGGGAATAGGGGAACCAGCAGGGCACATTATGAATGTTAAAAATACACACAGGCTTCTAGGGACTACTAAAACAAGATGTTTCAGGGTTTAATGTGTTTTTTTTAGGATTACTAGAAATTCAAAGCTATGACATGGGTAATTCTCCAGCGTGTCTGTTCTGTGTCTTCATCACCGAAGGAGACAGTCGAGAATTTGATTTTGAGCTCTAGTTTTACTTCATTAGGCAAAACTTTGCACTAATTTCTCATGTTATGTTATTTTCTTAGAGTGTATGATTTTGCACCACTGTGAATTATTGCTTTCAAAAATTTTATTGTAAGGAGTGTCAAATATTTGTGGGAACATCTTCTTCAGTTACAATTATTACAAAACAATTGCTATTTTTTAAAGCTAACCTGAGACTTTCAGCTGTCATTGTTCTCTGATACCGCTGTTATCTCAAAAGTTGTAAACTTACAATGGAGCAAAGTGATCATTAATTTACTGTATCTTTTGCTCTATTAAAGAGCTTTTTCTAACAGTTTTGGTTCTCAAAGGAAGCAGTTTCTGTTTCCAATTCCGTTGGTTGCTGTTTGATGTAATTGAAAGATTTTTAGCTTCTGAGACTTCTTCATCATGATTTAAAATCAGAATGCTGTGCTTTCATCACCAGTTGTTTGTTACCTGTTACATAGAAAAGCAGAGTTCTCTCAAATGAAGAGGCTAATGAGGGAAAGAGAAAGTAGAAGAAGTTGTACAGTTGCCTGATTTGTTTCTACAAATTCAAGTTGGGTAGGAGTGTTGATCTGCCTGAGGGCAGGAAAGCTCTGCAGAGGGGCCTGGCCAGGCTGGATGGATGAGGGCCAATGGTGTGAGGGTCACCAAGGCCAAGTGCTGGGTCCTGCCCTTGGGTCACACCAACCCCATGGGTGCTCCAGGCTGGGGGAAGAGCGGCTGGAGCTGCCCCAAGGAGAAGGACCTGGGAGTGCTGGTCAAAAGCGGCTGAACATGAGCCAGCAGCGTGCCCAGGTGGCCAAGGAGGCCAAGAGCATCCTGGCCTGTGTCAGGAACAGTGTGGCTAGCAGGAGTGGGGCAGTGACTGTCCCGCTGTCCTGGGCACTGGTGAGGCCCCACCTCAAGCACTGTCCAGTTTTGGGTCCCTCACAACAAGAAAGACATTGAGGTGCTGGAGCATGTCCAGGGAAGGGCAATGGAGCTGGTGAGGGGTCTGGAGCACAAGTCTTGTGAGGAGCGGCTGAGGGAGCTGGGGGTGTTCAGCCTGGAGAAAAGGAGGCTGAGGGGAGACCTTCTCGCTCTCTCCAACTCCCTGAAAGGAGGGTGTAGCCAGGGGGGGTCGGTCTCTTCTCCCAAGGAACAGGAGTTGGGACAAGAGGAAATGGCCTCAAGTTGCTCCAGGGGAGGTTTAGGATGGAGATTGGGAACAATTTCTTCCCGGAAAGGGTTGTGAAGCCTTGGAATGGGCTGCCCAGGGCAGTGATGGAGTCATCATCCCTGGAAGTATTTCAAAGCTGGGCAGACATGGTGCTGAGGGACATGGGTCAGTGGTGGACTTGTTGATCTTAAAGATCTCTTCCAACCTAAATGATTCTGTGATTCTGTGTTTAGTCTGCTTGGTCCAAACATGTAAATCTGGTGTTTCTAATTAACTTGCTTATTAGACTGATGGTTCTCTTTGAGATGGGAATTACAGGTTCAGGTTTCTCAAACACAGAAGACATTTAAGTCAGAGTGTCTGGCTGCTGAGGTGAATAACTTTTTCTGAGGTCAATAACTTTAAAAGGGAGGCCTTTTCCCTCTGACTGCAGGGATCCAGGTGCATCACCTTGAGGGAGTTTCTTGAGCCTTGGATCGTAGATCATCACAGGTGCTAAACCAAGACAGTGCTACAGAATGAGGTGCTTAAATCCATAAGGAAAGGTAAGCAATTGCTCTCCCTTATTAGCATTGACGATGAGACCTTCCAACTTTGCTCTCAGTTTACGTGAAATCTCAGTCAGAGATGCTTAAATTTCTCCTTATGTCGTGGAAGTGAGACATTAACTGATTTGGCGTTGTGCATTCCACAGACCATTAGACATTGTTGTAGTGGATCAAAATTCACTTTGTTGTCTTCTTTTATGATTCTCTTGGTACAGATTCTCCTCCCTAGTCACTCAAATACTTATTTCCAATAGTTTTTCTTGTCTTGTTAAGGATCCTGGCTTCTGTTTATGTTCATGTGTTGGCTTTTCTGCTTTGAAGCACAAAAAAAGATTTGTCTTTGGGGGCCAGACAAACCATACTGGAGGGTAGGTAGTTAGTGGATCTAAGGTCCTAAAATTAGCATAGGCTACTCACACTCAGTCTGCTTCCAGTGGGGCTTTGGGAATGAATAATTAGAGCGAGAGAAATCTGTGAGGCTCTTTGGAGCAGAGGTGACAGAGGTGACCCTCCAGATGTTCCTGTGCATGGGAGGCCCCAAAATGGTGATGGTCCGTGGCCCTTCTGTGTGTAAATCTGGCTGTAATCATCTCAGCTGCAGCGGTCCTGTGTGCTTCTTGGCTCACTGTGTCCTCACCTCCAAAAAATAGTGTATTTCAGCAGTTCTGTGCATTACCCAAAGCACAGCAGTTTGCAGCCATTTCTGGAGGGAGCACATTTATTTAGGTACCATTGCTGGCCTCTGTGCAACCTGTCATAACTGAAAGGTACTAAACATGTTTTAGCTTAAATATCAGTTCTGGTCACTTCATTGTTAGATAATGAACTTCCAGAACAGCTAATCTAACATACTGTAGAGGGTGTGTTTTAATTACAATAATGTTGTTTTAGTATAATGCGAAGCACTTGTAAGATTCTAAGTTTTACCTTAGTGTTTTTCACAGAATATTAGCACTAGTTTTGCTAATGGGCTTTACTCATCCTCTAGGAATGAAGACATTTTATAGATGAGCTAGAGTGTATAAATGTATCAGAAGTTTTTATTTTCAGACACTATTCTTTCATTAAGTGTAAAACCCGTTGTTCAAAGGGAAATTAAGATGGAATGAATGTTACTGGTTTCCAGAATGTTTGTGTGTTAATGTAGGGGAAGTATTTGGAGAAGATTATATACAAATTATTACAAATACAGATTGGGTGGAGAATGGCTGGAGAGCAGCCCTGAGGAGAAGGACTTGGGGGTGTTGGTGGATGAGAAGCTCAACATGAGCCGGCAATGTGCACTGGCAGCCCAGAAAGCCAACCACATCCTGGGCTACATCAAGAGAAGTGTGGCCAGCAGGTTGCGGGAGGTGATTCTGCCACTCTTCTCTGCTCTTGTGGGACCCCACCTGGAGTAGTGTGTCCAGCTTTGGAGTCCTCAACACAGGAAGGACATGGACCTGTTGGAACAGGTCCAGCAGAGGGCCACAAAGATGATCAGAGGGCTGGAGCACCTCCCCTATGAAGACAGGCTGAGAGAGCTGGGGTTGTTCATCCTGGAGAAGAGAACGCCCTGGGGAGACCTTATAACAGCCTTTCAGTACCTGAAGGGGGCCTAGAGGAGAGCCGGAGAGGGACTCTTCATCAGGGAGGGTAGCGATAGGATGAGGGGTAATGGTTTTAAATTGGAAGAGGGGAGATTTAGATTAGATACTAGAAAGAAATTCTTTCCTGTGAGGGTGGTGAGACCCTGGCCCAGGTTGCCCAGAGAAGCTGTGGCTGCCCCATCCCTGGAGGGGTTCAAGGCCAGGTTGGAGGGGGGCTTGGAGCAACCTGGTCTGGTGGGAGGTGTCCCTGCCCATGAGGCTGGAACTAGATGATCTTTAAGATCCCTTCCAACTCTAGCCATTCTATGATTCTATGATTTGAAGGTGAAGGCCTTCTGTAGGTGTACAGGAGCTTATCTTGTAAGAAAACTTCCATTCTGTGCGGAGTGGCATGCAGCTGCAGCACTTGAAATAAATTCTTTTAGTTTTGCTAAATTATTGCTAACACCGTGTAGGGAGGGCATCCAGGGTAATGCACCGCTGGTACTCACCTGTCCCCAGACCACCGATGCATGTGGATTCCTGCCGGCAGGAGCAGTGGTTATTGGTGTGTGCGCTCAGCCTCATATAAACGAGGAACAAACTCTCTTTATGGTGGGCCAATAAAGAAGCAATTTTGCCTAAGGTTGGTTAAAGAGCTCTTGTGAGGAAAGGTAACAGGGTGTTATTAGAAATACAGAACCAGTGTCTGAGAAAACCCAGTTCTTGATCTCCCTTAAAATGCTAACAGGCAGGTTTTGGGTTCAGCCAAGAATCCACTGTGTGTGCTGAAAATTGCAATGCTCTTCCCTGCACTGCTTGGTTCTCTCACTGGGTAAGTGTAAGGGTTAATAGTTACTGAATGAAGTCTTGCTCTTGGTCTAGTCCAAGATACAGTGAGAAAGAATTACCACAATCTCCTTTTCAGGTGCTGGTTGATATTTTGTTTAACACAGAAGTTACAAAATTTGCACATTCCATGAAAGAGACTTTCAGAAGTTATGGAGAACTAATAAGGAGCTGAGGTTTGCTATGGGAAAAGAAAGCTTGTTCAGAATATGGCAAATATAACAATCTTTGTCTCTGCAGAAGCTGGATTTTTTGATGACTTTAGTGATTTAAAGTAACTTTTAACAAATAATTCAATTTTTTACTGTCTGAAATTTGGTAACTTCCAAACTACCGAATTTTACCATTCATCTCACCTCTGACTGGAAACAAATTGTTATACAAAAAAATATGTTTGAGAGAAGAACATGAAAGGAACACAAAATGCACTACTTTCTACCAGGAGGAGGTTAGGACAAGAGAGCTTTTTAATATTCCTACCCACTTCTGCAAGACTGGAAGAGCCAGTCTTTCTAAAGTATTCCTCTAGAAAGTATTAAATTATAGTCCTTCATTACACTTATCATTTTATGTAACAAAGTGGAAATATAGTCTGAAAGAGGTTCTCAGTATGTGGGGATGAAAAATGGTGGAAACACGGAGGGCAGGGACAGAGGAACAGGAGGAAAAGTGTTAACTCTGTAGGAGAGCAGTTGGCCTGTTCTGGGGTCATTTTCTCCCTGCTGTTACCTGTGATCTGGTTGTTGGTCCAGTGGGTGAGCTGCCGAGTGCCGCACCAGCGCACGGGAAAACACTCATCCCCAGAGAGACAGGGCAACCTTTTTCATTCTGATCAGCCTGTGTGATAACGGTTAAAACATAAGAAACGGATTCAAGATTCAGGCCTGTTTGCTTGGGAAGCAGAAAGTTGGCTAGCCTGCTCACAGAATGTGAAATTAAAGTTGTGGCAGCTGAGGCTTTTGTGTGGCAATGGTTGCTGTTGTTGAGCGATGAGTTTTGAAGGCAGCCACACTTCTTGCCAGAGTTTCCCTGCTATATAGCCCTCTGTTTCTTTTCTCCCTACAGGAATGGGGGAGTTGTTTCACAAATCCATAGGCTGGTTGAATAATAGCAGTTTGCGAAAATCCAAATGCTCAAAACCCCAAGATATGGCAGGTGTTCAAGGTAAATAGAGAATCTGAGCACCCTGCACAGGTTTTCTTCAGCAGACAGTATTTTCTGTTAGATACTCTTTATTTATTAACATATTTGTTTATTAATTGCTTTCTGGAAAAGTATTCTCTGCAGACATTCATCTGTTAGTTGACAATAATTTTTCTATCTTGTAGCCCTTTTGGAGTGTTGTGATTGAGGAGAGGTGCGTGGCTGAAGACTCCTGATTCTTTCTGGCCACACAGATCAAATAAATGTGATTTATGTCAGGAATGACCTCACTTGTAGAAAGCAAACTAATAGAGAACTGTGCTTATATGTGACTTTTGACAGCACAGCTTTTGCAGCATTTTCTAAGAGCTGCCAGACATTATTGTATAATAATGGGACTCTGCATTGTTATTGGTGTGCTTGCTGTCCTCACCATTACTGTCTGATTTAATTAATTATTTTGTGTGGCAATACACTATAAGCATCAAGTATTATTTGTAAAAGTGAAAGCCTGCATGTTAAAAATGAAACATTTATGACCGCATAATAGGTTAGAAGTATCCATTTTAGTAAGTCAATCAGCTGGGGTTTTTTAGTTACATTTAGTTACATTTTAGTTAATAAAATACTTACAGATATATATATCAGAAGTATTTTGTTAGTTGGTAATTGTGCATGAAGATGACTGTGATAAAATATGGCATGTTATGCAACTGTGCAGTTAGTTTTTATAATATTTAAAAAACTAAAGCATATTAATAATTTCAGTCAAGCATTCAAAAATGAGTTGTACTATCTTTAGATACAAGATCATGTGCTTTTTATTTTTTGCTTCTTGTGGTATCATGCCACGCTTGCTAAAGATACGCTAAGTAGTTTGAAATGAGCTGAGTGTGCACTATGATTGATGCTTCTCTGCAAATCCTTGCCTTTAGCTGTTGAAAAACTGGCGATAGGGAGGCAAATGAGAAAAGGAGGTCAGGAAGAGAATGATGAACAAGGTTAAAGTAGTTAGGTGCTGACACAGAGAATATATTACTTTCTTACATTATTGCAGAGTTCCTAGAAGGCGTTTCGCTTTTTTTCCATGTGCTGAACTTGGGGTGCCTGGACCGTGATTTGCACCACCACCACAGGATTCTTTCTTCCAGAAAAATTACATCCATACAATGTGGATACCTTAACTCACCACAGGATTTCTGTGACAATAAAATAATGTGGTGAAAAAATATTTAGTGATTTCCTGTTGGATAATACTCATCGGGAGGTAAATTTGAAAGAATAAATTTCAACAAGCGTTTTATTTTGGCTCGTCCTTGCCTTTGAGAGCTTAACTTTAAGGTACCATTGCAGCATTTGTAGGTACCCCATAATTTTGACAGGAATACCTGTCAGTATACTTTTACCTGCTGCTTGTTTTTTCTAGCATAATGCCTTCAGCTAACTTTCCTGATTTTTATTTTTTATAGGTTAGTATTGCACAATAAGTAATGTAATTTTTTTATGTTCTTGGCTATGCTAAACTATTGAGTTTTATTGCAAATAGAGATGATTAAATGTCATTGTCTTACTAGTACACCCAATGGCATGAATTAAAGAAGTTCTTACTACCAATTCGAAGTCTTACTTCTTTAAAATACGAGACCTTGCTTTGATTGAAAATTGAGGAAAATATTTGCAATTCAGTTGTGCTGCATTTTATCTGCTTAAGTACCAAGCTATTAGAAGATGCTTTGCCATGAGTAAAGAATATCAGAAGTAAATTAAGTGGTCCAAAAAAGTCATAATGACAGCTGTAGAAATCTGTTCGGTTTAGTTATGTTCCAGTACCGTTATGTAGATCCATGGGTTGTGGTACGGTCCTAGGAGACTTTAAACTCTGCAGTCTACATTACTGAAAGGACCCAGTAGTCTTCAGAGTTGGTTGACTACTGAATGCTGTCCAGCTCAACCCTTTACTTCTGTTTTCCCAGGCAAAATATCGAATGTCCTTGGGAATTATTATAATTGATGAAGTCTTTCCTGCATTATTCTCCTGTTCAGTAACATTAAACTTCTAGTTTCCTTAGAAGTAGACTGTTTTTTTCATTATTTCTGAGATCTGCATTCCTCTGCATAATTTAGATTGTGAGTATTAAATTATGGTTTAAATTAATAATTTAGCTATTATAGGAATTTGAAGTATTATGGTCATCAGAGTACCATCTCACTTATAGCTCGCTTCTTGTAGCATAGCGATGTTTAATTGTTGCACCCACCTTCTAGCCAAACCCTGCAATTCATACCCTGCATTATATGCTTGTCTTCCCTAATTTCTGGGACTTTTTTTTTATTTTCCAAAATATTTCAGTTGTCTCCAAAACTGCTGAGAAGGAGGACTGTGTTTCAGTTTTGCTAGTGTTTCTATTTTCTCGTGTGTAAAAGCACGATGCTGCATCGTCTAGTGCCAAGAAGAGTGCTTCTTCAAGTAAAATTATTCATTTGCCTGGGGTGATGTTTGCAGTAGGAAACCATGGTGTATGTCTATCCTTTTATGTTAAATGGAAAAATTACCAAATGTAGATGAAATGTTCACTATAAAATAAAAGGGGGGGGGGGGGGCGGGTATTGAATCTGCTGCTATTTTCTGTGCCTAAGATCAAGGAGAGATTCAAGAGAGTGAAGTTTATGTGGAACATAAATGTGTGCCCTAAATTGGTCTGGATGGTAATTGAACCTATTAGACTATAAACAAGAAAGTTGAGTACGACATAAACTGGTCTCGGTGTTTAGTCACTGACAAATTTGGTGCTTAAACAGCTGCAGACGGATTACTTGGTTGTACATGGAGGCATATGGAGCCTCTGAAACTTGAATACGAAATTAGCATTTCTAAGATAAAGAATTCAGCATCAAAACCAACAACCTGTTACTAAGTGATCAAATAAAAGGCCTAGTATTTTGCTAGAAATTTTAAGGGGGCTGTGCAGAGGGGAGCAGAGATTCATTTATCTTGGCAAAAATCCTCAGCAGATATGAGAACTATAAAGTGGCACGTGCACTTGTATGTATTTTGGGGGGAATTCTGGAGGACTGGAAACATAATCAACCTCTTGATTGTGCAACGATCCAGTGGGTCGGACCAAGCTTTTGTCAAACTGAGTTAATCTGAATTGGTCATATCTATTATTAGGATTCCTTTTCTCCTAATAACATCATCATTCACGTCAGCTAGGAAAAGAATTGAATTTAGAGTAGAATAAAGTAGAAATAAGTAGAACAAGTGAGATACACGAGTCAGATGTGCTCATCATGAAGTACAGAACTGGAGAGAGCATTGTTATGTAGGATTTATTCATAGCTACTTGGCAAATATAGGTGATGTAAATCCCTTGTCTAGAACAAAGGATCCCTTTTTCCATGAAGGATACTCTGCTTTTAAAAGGATTAAACTATTATATAGTGAGAACTGAGCGATGTTGTTTTCTGTAGTTGTCCCATGAGATGTTCTCTTTTCCTACAACTTTGTGCTGCTTGAGGCCAGAGACCCTTCCTCTGAGACCCACCTGCCAGTGGCAGCTCTTCCGTCACTTTCCAGATCACGCTACGGGACTGAACAAAATTGATAAACGTGCTTCTGCAAAAGCTATTTTTGTGCTATAGGATCACAGGATGGTTTGGGTGGGAAGGGACCTTCAAGCCCCCCCAGTGCCACCCCCTGCCCTGGGCCGGGACACCTCCCACCAGACCAGGTTGCTCCAAGCCCCCTCCAACCTGGCCTTGAAGCCCTCCAGGGATGGGGCAGCCACAGCTTCTCTGGGCAACCTGGGCCAGGCTCTCACCACCCTCACAGCAAAGAAGTTCTTCCCCACATCTCAGCTCCATCTCCCCTCTTTCAGTGTCAAACCCTTCCCCCTCCTCCTAGGGCTCCCCTCCCTGATGCAGAGTCCCTCCCCAGCTTTCCTGGAGCCCCTTTAGGGACTGGAAGGGGCTCTAAGGTTTCCCCGGAGCCTTCTCTTCTCCAGAGTGAATATATTGTTGCTTTTAGCTATTGTATAGTTTAGGGAATATTACATGTGATGGCAGAAGTGCTGCAAAGCATCCATGCATTTATGTATATGTTGCTTCCTGGATTTGGCTGCTCTGTCCTTGGAGACTAGTCTCCTGTCTCATCTCTTCTATGCCCTCTAAATGGTTAAAAAGGTTTACAACTTGTTTACAAGTTTTTCACGGGAATCTATTCTTGAGAAACTATCTAAAAAGCTACACTCACACATACATTGTAAACTATTTTTTAATACTTTTATTTGCCAAGATTTGTTTATTAGAAAATATTCTAGAATAGATTTCCTGTCAGGGGACTCTTCTTTTTTTTTTTCAAGTACAATCTTACTCACATCTAAATTCCTTGCCTGTCTGTTTATATTTACTACAAATTCCATTTTCTTACAAATTACTGAAAATAGCCATCATGACTTGTCCATGAATTTTCTGAAGAAGCCCAGAATGGAGTAGACTCCTGAGGCAGGTATTTTTGGTGTGGGGGTGGAAGGCTGGTCACGAAGCATGTGTCCTGCTTCTTCACCGAGTTGTTCTGCCCTGCCTCATCTCTGTCTCTTTGTCCTCATTCCTCCCAGTTTGGGAGCAGGGAAGAGCAAACTGAGTTTGTGTTTACCCTCCTGGATGGGGGTTCCTGCCACAGTTGTTATGCTGCTGTTCACATCATCTTCCGTAATGTTCCTCTAAACCACTCAGAATCACTCTTTCAGAGAATATATTTATTTTACTACATAACACAGGGGATCTGCTTGATTGTGTACTCTCCGAATACAAGGCTTAACCTATTTGCTGGATCAGCCTTCTTCACCCCTGAGAAAGAAATGAGGAAAACTCAGGACCTCAATACGATGAGTTTGAGAATTTAGGTAGTTTAGAGTTAGTTACCCATCTTTATATTAGGTGTATTTTTGTGCATGTTTTGTACTGCGCTGTTCGAGGGTAAGTGTCCTGTGATAAAGTGAAGTTGACAGTAATGAATAATGCCAGGCAGAGCATCCACACTGAAAGCCAGTGGCTCTTCAGAGCTCTTTCAGTTAGCATTAATGAAAGAAATGGATCCAACACAATACAGGATGTTTTCTTGTTTCTATTTTAACCACAAAGTTTCTTAGACAATCGCTTGTGTTGTATGGCTGCTGTTGAGGAGGGCTCCATTGCATGTTCCTGGGGAAAAGCATCTTGAAGGCACCTCTGGAAATACAAAGGGAAGGAAGGAGTTGAAAATGAGAGCAGACTTTACTGACGTCAGTGAATATTCATGACTCCATTTTGTTTTCCTCTGTCTTTATGGGTCAGTCTTGAAAATCTCAGCAAGGTTTTTAGTTTAATCAGAACCAGATGACATGAAGAGTACGTAATTAGGATGGAGGCGATTGAGGGAGTTCATGTGGAAACTGAGGTGAAGAGCAATTGCCTACTTCTATTTGAGGGGAAAAGAATCAGATGAGCAGCTAATATTCAGGTTTGAATGTTCTTCTAGTTGAGGTTGTGTTTTGTAGGTTGGATGTGTCTGTTTTCTCGTGGAAAATGAAGCTAGAAAAATAAAGCAAGAAAGCTTGTGGACTGTGTTGGGGAGTAGGAAAGTGCAAAAAGGTGACGAGGAGTTTGGATAATGTGCTAGGAGATAATTGTTGAACAGCTTGACCAGGAGAGGAGTAAAAGTGATTGTGGCTACCACAGGGGTTAGTGTGTTCTGTGTCCCCTTGAGACTGAGACCTTGATAAACAAGCCATTGGGGGGGGGGTGGGGGTGTAGGGGGGCTTACTTTTCTTAGGAGCAGCTGAAAAATCCCTTCTCCCTGAGCAGTTCCTGAACTACTTACAAGGAGCGGAGGAACTGGCAATCTGATGCTTGTTTCTGGGGGATGGGAGCGGATACAAAAGTCCTCTAAAAGAGCACTTTTTTGTTTTGCTTTGTTACCTGTGTTTGGTAGAAGTTGGTTTTTGTTTGTTGTTTAGTTTTCCTCAGTCAGTGACCTTCTGAAGGAAGCTTTCATTGATGTTTCAGTTGGATAAATGATCCTGAATATGTCTGCTGTGCAGTGGTTCATCACATTTTCGAGTGTTTTGCATCATATCAGTGGAGGAAGGAAATACAGCAATACTGTTCAAATACAGCAAATGATGGGTTTGAGTTAGCAGGAGAAAGACTGACTTTTCTGAACAAGTACGTCGTCTTAAGGCATATGAGATTACTCATTTACAGAGTATTGAAGGTGCACATAATTTATTAGATATGATTATTTCACAATATAATAGTGCTGTGCTTTTTCCCTGTCCACAATATTGCACTTCCTAGTTTTGTGTTCTCTTTCTTGGTGGTGAGTGTGTGTTGAGTTTGTATAAATGTCAAACACATCAAGGTTTGGAGAGAGTGAGAGAATGAGGGAGAAATGAATTAGGTTCCCTTGCGCATCGCTTTCTGTTTGAAAGGTGACTTATGCTTCTTGAAGTCAGCCTTTAAAAAAAAATAAAAGGAAGATAAAGCAACCATCCAAAAATACATGAGATGAAAGGTGTAGCTGAATCCGTAAAGGTAATGCAGGACCTTACAATGTGATCTTTCTGAACAGACAGGTACTACTGTACCCGGGGGCTCAAAAATCAGTTCAAGCCAAAATAAAATTTAGAAAGTTTCTCCTAAGAAGAAGAGCACACAAAATCCTCCGTGGCCTCGTCTCCACTGGCGGGAGAGGGCAGAATTTCCTGTCTAGTTGAAACTCCAAACTGATGTGTTTTACCAGTGTACCTGGAGGTGTTCAGCTGAAAAAGAAGTTCAGTTCTGGGCTGCCACTTCCATTTCCAATGCCTGTAATGGAACAGTTTTGGTTTTGCGCTTCGTTGTGCCTTGGTGAGTCCTGAAGCAAGCGCTTCCTTCCCAGGGGACCTGTGTAGGTATGCTGGAATTCCTATTTGAATCCAAACACTCTGGAATTGTGACCATTGCCATTTAGATACTTATGGAAGAAACTTTTTAAGTTTCGTTTTAGTGTATAAACCTGAAGACGCCGATGCTGAAACAAAAATAGCTGAGTTTGGTGAGTTATAAGCCAGATATTGAAAAAATTGAGTGTCCCTTTATTGCTGTGCTGTCAGTATTCTTTATCTTCACTGACTTGAACTTGTCTCTCTGTATGATTCAATTTTATTCTAACTTGTCCTGCTATGCTGAGTACAAACTGTGCCAGATTGTCAGTTTTATAAGTGAATCCCTAATGAATATAAAACTGTACCTACTCTACCGTATGAATTTGATGGATTAGCAGTATAATTTACAAGGTAAGCTTATTTCTGAAGAAATGATACCAGTTTCTATACAGAATAAATGAGCTATGGAGACTTCATGTTTTCATTACAAGTGTAATTCAATTTGTACTTTTGGAATAATCAGCAGTGAATATAAGAGATTTTTTCTGACATCCTTGCTTAAATAATGCTTTCTGTCTTTTATACTTAACTAATTCTGTTTTTACAGTCTAATAAGATCAGAATTCTTAATAGGAAAAAAAAACAAGAAAACATCTCTTAAAAAAACTTTTTTATTTTTTTTAATCTTCTAGCATGCCACCTATGTCATTTTTATGTTTAAGTGGTGATTTGGTAATCATAGAATCATGGATTGCTTTGTGTTGGAAGGGACCTTAAAGACCCCCCCAGTGCCACCCCCTGCCCTGGGCAGGGACATCTCCCACCAGACCAGGTTGCTCCAAGCCCCCTCCAACCTGGCCTTGAACCCCTCCAGGGATGGGGCAGCCACAGCTTCTCTGGGCAACCTGGGCCAGGCTCTCACCACCCTCACAGCAAAGAACTTCTTCCCCACATCTCATCTCCATCTCCCCTCTTTCAGTGTCAAACCCTTCCCCCTCCTCCTATGGCTCCCCTCCCTCATCCAGAGTCCCTCCCCAGCTTTCCTGGAGCCCCCCCCTTGAGGGACTGGAAGGGGCTCCAAGGTCTCCCCGGAGCCTTCTCTTCTCCAGGCTGAACCCCCCCAACTCTCTCAGCCTGTCCTCCCAGCAGAGGGGCTCCAGCCCTCCCAGCATCTCCGTGGCCTCCTCTGGCCCCGCTCCAAAAGGTCCGTGTCCTTCTGATGTTGGTGGCCCCAGAGCTGGAGGCCATAATTGTTGAAGTTGCCTGGAAAGATATGGGCAGTGAAGAAAGGGAAGAAATAAATATTATAGAAAATGACTTACTGTCTTTTTTTTTTTTTTCAAATAAAGGGTAAAATCTAATTGACCATTTTTGAAATTTCTTTAGCCACCCATATCTTTCTAAAGGCAAAATGCTGTCTGCCCTGCCATGTTCCCTCGATCAAAGTTGCACTAGGGTAAAACAATTAATTTAAGAACCATATACTTCAAAGTTTTCTTTTTTGTTTTAAATGGAGCTGTAATCCCAGCACAGTGTAGCTGAGACGTAAAGTTAGTCCACATAAAAATACAATAATAATATCGTATTCTGAAAAGTGATGACAGTATTTTAATTTTTTAGTATATGAATATTCTAGTCATTGGTTCCTGTTCTTGACTGACTCAGACTCCCACAATGGTTTTTAATCTCACTGATTAATTTTTTGTCAAATGAATTTATTGTCCCCAGTTCAAATTTTAGGATCACTCGTTAGTACCAAGATTAAGAGCTACAGAACATATATTGCCATTGTCAATAGCAGTGCATTTGGTTCAGTGATCTGATTTTTTAATTTTTTTTTAATTGAGCCTCCTGTAATAACTTGAATTGAGGGCTATTGAATGTCATTCTCACATGAGGATTTTATATTTTTAGTGGCAGCTAATTAAGAGATGTGAAGAGCTGAGTCTTGATGCTTCAGTGAGTAATTACCTCCTCTTGATACTTACGTTATTTTAAATTTGGCTTATGAAAAGAGTAATTTGTGACTTTCAGCAGAAGTGTGGCCGTCCCCGGAGACAGGAGCTGCTCAGCCGTGAGGAGCCGTGGCATGAGCTGCTGCTGGTGGTGGCACCGTGGGCACCGAGGAACTCGTGCGTGTATTTTTGGACTGGCTTTTGTCGGGAGCACAGCTGATCCCCGGGGTCCCCATGCCGATAGGGCTGGCTTCCTGCCACCCGGGGATCACGGCTCACGGGGGAATCCTCCCCTGGCAGGGCTGGTGGGTTTCCAGTTGCTTTGCGCTGCTGGAGCATTGCAGAGCCAGCAGGTGAGAGCCAGAGAACAAGGACACCAGGATTTACTAGTGTCAGATGTTCAGGTTTCACTGGAAAGTTGCTGTGGGACCGTGACCTCACCCTTTGCCATGTGCACCAAGAGGCAAAGAGGCTATTTTTTTACATCTGCCGTCCACATAGTTCCCCGTTTTGGCCATTTATTTAAGCAGTGTGCATCAGTTGTCCTTTCTGTAAAGTTTGGACAATTTCTGACATAACTTGCAGTTTAAAATAATTTTAATAATAACACATTTAGACATGTTTCTGTAATTCAGTAAGCATATACATAAAAGAGAGTAATTCAGCAGACACTCATTACCATATAGCTTTTGTGTAGCACTTTCTAATAGATACACTATAAAGTTACCATTTAGAAGCAAACAGCTCTTTGCAACTTAAAACACTACTATTTTATTTCATTCAGTGCTTATTTGTGCATCAGTGTGTTTGGTTTGCTTCTTGCTGTTTCATGGGTAATTTATGCACTTCTCAGTGTCCAGGCAGAGGTTTTTTCACAAAGTTTGCTTTTGTGGAATGCAGGTTTTGAGTATCAAATATTTATTTTTCTGCTCTCTGGAATTAATCATAAAGATTATGAAATGCTGTGTGAATTAGTTTTGGATAACAGAAAAAATGCTGCAAAAGAGCAGGTAGTTGAGGAAAAACTGGCTGCTTGAGAGGATTTAGTAACATTGTAGGACTGAGAGTACTTGAGTTTCATTTGGTGTAGCCGTGAAAGGCAATAACTTGAACACTTTAAAGATGATTGCTCCAAAACACTTCAGTAAAACGCTCAAGTAATTTGTACTGGAGGGTGCTTCTCAGGGTTTCTGTAGGCATCTGTGGCTCATGAGAACAGCACCGTATTGGAGCATTAGAAGACAATTTCTGCTGGAGGGGTTTGGAAGCATCCCCCGACAGCGTTATTCATGGCCCTTTCAGTACCTGTCAGCAGAATCAAAGTGCTGTGAAGCCTTTCTTCTTCTGAGATAGCTGTGTGCCAGGCTGGAAGCGGAGTTAAACATGAATAATACTGCCATTTTGTAATTTACGGCATGCTCTTGCTTTATATTTAGTAAGAGGCCTGGGGCACTAAAGCAGTGATTGCTGCTTTCAGTGCGACAAGGGAAAATTCTCTCCTTTTTCTCTCTCCAGAACAAAACCTCCCCGGTGAAGGACAGGGGTGAAGGACTTCATCTGGAAGGGAGAAAGACTGCATCAAACGGCTGGTGGCTCTCACCAGAGGCCTATGGCAAAGTGGTCATTTTGGCATCAGTGATGTATAGGCAGTCACTGGTTGGTGGAAGTTGTTACAGACTTCAGTGAAGTGAAATAGTTAAATTCAGTGAAATAGTTAAATGTTGACGTTTGTGCTTCAGTGAAGCAGAATTAAAGTCCTTGCAGGACTTCTGGCATGGTGTGGTCTTCTATTGGCCTTTCTGGAGTTGACATGTAGGTATTTTTCCTTGTAGAAAGCCACAGTAACTGGAATTTTGTGACAGATTAGGTCATCTGTGTATGTATTTTGACGTTATGTGTTAAACTGGCACTCTACTTAAGCTGCAAATAATATTTGAGCACTCGAGGTGTCCTGGCCAATAGCTCAATGCTTGGCCTTCGCTGGAACATCTAAGATCAGGACGTTGACTTGAGTGGAGGAAGTACAGTGTAGGTACAATGTGTGGGTGAAGCAAAGCAGTAATTGTGAATTCTGATGATCCCTCCTCATGGTTTTTCATAGAGACTTAAAATAACTGTATTAAATGCAGTGTGGGTAGAAAGAGAAGCATAGTAATGATTTAAGAGTTGCTTCGGGAGAAGATTTTCTCCTGTTTAGCAAGTTTGAAGAGTATTCTCTCTAGTGGGTACTGGCAGGCATGTGTGAGTTAGCGTTTGCTCTCTGGTACAAGAGGGCCATAATTTGTTTCACTGAGGTTTTAATCATGATTTCTTATCATAGGTATATAGGAAAATTATGGAGAAAATGAATGGAATTTATAGAAAACTATTGGAAGCAAAGCCCCCCCCTTTTTTTTTCTGTGCCCTGGAACATTTTGAATGTTAGATACTGCTTGGTCATTTACTACACTCTATGCTCCTCTAAAATAATGGACCGATTTAAAGAAAAATTCTGCTTAACTTAACCTTTTCTATATTTAGGATGGTTTGCAGACTCATATGATGCAGGAGAAAAGATGATTTAAAGCAATTATGAAAATGATATAATTGTTTTCTTCTTTTTTCTACTGGTTGGATTCAAGAGTGCCCTGCGAAAGAGTGCTTTTTCTTTAGTCTTATTCAATGAACTTTTCTAAAATGCGAGGAAGAGTTTCCATCAATAGAAAGGAGGCAGGAAAAGAGTGTGAAAGAACTGAGCAGCTGCAGATTCAAAATATTAAGATTGTCACTGTTCATCTTCATTCTTACAGCTTGGAAATTGACTAGAAGACCGTTGGCCAAGACCTGAGATGCTTAACAATAGTCTGAACTAAGCATGGTGAAGATTAGGCTCCAGAGGCTTACAGAGGCTTTCGAGATGGTATTACAGAACTGAGCGTGTAAGACAGAGATAAAAGTAATTTAACATGAATGACTAATGACATATAAGTGAATTAACGTTGACAGGGAAAAGAAGTTAACAAAGTACAGAAATACAGACTCCCCATTATGTTTGATTCTACCAGTTGGAGATAGAATTGGAACATGTCGGGGTGTAGCTTCCTGAAAAATCTCTTTATTTTAGGCAAGGTTTAATGGAAGAAATTAACAGATCCACTGCAGGGATAAAGCAGTTGATTTGTTGGGCGCCAAGGTCAGGAACTGCATGGTACCACTCGCTGAGTATAGTATCAGGTGAATTGTGTGTATATGCACTTATGAATTTGTATGCATAAGTTAAATTTAGACTTCTGTTTGTCTCAGAAGAGATTTTTAAGGCTACTGTCATAAATTTTGGTGTATAAGTTTATGGTCTTATTTTCATGCTCTTACTTGTTCTAATACAATGATCTTGTGAAATCTCAATGTGCAATTGCATACTTTTGACATTCAGCTTTTCTCACCTTAAATTTTAGCTGCACACGAAGACTCCTGACTAACAACTTATAAAGTTTAACAGCCACTGTGCATCCTTTTTTACATTCCAGACTTGAAAATATATTTGACTATTGACTGACAAAACATTCTGGTGATTTAAAAGTTATATGGTGATAGCATTTCAGTGATTCACTTTGCTTTTTATAGATGCATTTTTACTCTAGGAATGAGATCTCGAGGCCTTGTAGAAGGCAGTCCTCCTCTGATACATCTGATTTCTTTCTTTTTCACTTCAGATGTCTGTTTTCAGAGAAATTGTTCTTCATTCCTTAATACACAGGAGAAAAGGACTAGAATTCCTTAAGGAGGGATTGGAAATAAGCATTGGGAATGTGAAAGCAAAAATTTGTACAGTATTTTCCAAACTCTGTTGCACATTTTATCCGAAGTCTGAAAAGTATCATAAAAGTTTAGATGGTTGTAATGTATGACATATTTTCTTACCAGACACCCAAGACTCTTGGATAACACTCCAAAATAGTTGTCTCAGCGATAGCTTTGGTAATTACTTTTATTCCCTAGGAGGAAGTTGGTGCAGTGTAATAAATTAAGATTCCACTAACAGGTAATAGCGGTGAGGGATATTCACTTCTAATTGCTGAGATAGCTATTGTTTCTGAGCAGAATGTAGTCTGTGCAGAATATTTCTAGGCTGCGATCTCTTATGCCCTACAAGATTTAGTCAAGTAGACCCTCTCCTCCAGACAGGGGCTGTGGCATCTGCTTGTGTCTGAGTTTCTGCAGCGCTGGGCACTTGCATCAAAGGGTAGGAAGCACCTGCAGTGGACCAAGATGATTGCATCCCCATAACCCCAGCATTTTACCAGACAAACGGGTCTCTGGTGTTAGCTGCTTTCATCTGTACAAAATGGAGTTGTGGATTAATTTGGTGTGCTTTATTTAAGTTGCCTGCTGTGTGTACTCTCTCCATCTGTGAGGCAAACTGTCGAATCCATCTTAAGCTTCTGTTACTGTAAATCTAAGGGATGGCGATTAATTTTCCAAATTATTATCTTTTTTTCCATTTAGAAATTTTACCATTTTTTAATCCAGGTAGTATTAGTATATGAGACAGATATTAATCTTTTTGGCCCAAAGTCTGCATTGTGAGAATGTGTATAAGAATAGGAAACCAGGAGAAAGAACAGCTTTGTTGGAAATGTATCATAAAATATAGAAGTGTGTGTGCACATAAATATGTATTTGTTTGAAATGAGAAATCTTAAGAAAATATTACTGTTAAAAGAAAACTGCATAGTATAAGTAATTCTTACAAAGAAATACTTGGTGCTTTTGTTTTGCTGTGTGTGATACTATTTCAATATTTACATTTGAAGAGGACCTCCAAACTGAATCCTTGCTGACAAATTTAATAGCAGAGACACTAATCCACCTGTTTTTGAGCGAGTCTGCATGTTGTGAGCATGGCACAAGATGGAATTAAAATGTTTCACTTCGAAATCTCCTAATATTGAGAGTTCATTATATTCCAGACAGAAGAATAGACAGCAGAGGCAATTTGTTGAGTAGCTTTTGGGAAACCAGTGTGTGTCTTGCCTTTTACTACGGTAATCTACAGATGCTGTTTCGTGTAATAGACTCCTCCCAATCTTCTGGATTTTGGCAGCACCTTTCTTGCCCTGCCTCTTCCATACTTCAAGAGGCCTTCATACAGACAGCTCAGATTGCTGCTGGGAGGCTTGTTCGCCTTTGAGAACTATTTTGGTCAGGGAGTGATGCAAACCTATTCGTTGATTGTCACTGGGAACAGATGCATCACTTAAACTGTACTTCCTGAGGATTATTATATATACAGTCTTTGTCTGCTTAGTCACTTAGGATATAAAAGTCTTACCCCCTTCAATGAAAAGTATAGCCGTTTATGAGCAAACTTCTGAAGCACGTATTAAAAGTTCTAATGTATAGCGCAAAATTTCAGTTTACTAGTATGAAAGAGCACTCATTTCTGGGTTTTCAAAGAAAACTGTTACAAAAGTTTTTAACCATTCTTCATTTGTACTGTTATTTTGAAGGTGCTGTCAAGTGTTCATAGGCATTTTGCATATATATATGAAATACAGAATAATGGATGTTACGGATCACATCCTTTATTTCTTTTTCACTTGAATTCCATTTTATGCTATAAAATGTAGGACTGATAGGTGACAGTCTGAAAGGCTAGAAGTGGAGCACTAATTAGTGAAAGAAAGTGGAAGGTCTAACAGAAGCAAGCTAAAAATCAAAAGAGCTGAGGGTGAGAGCACTGGGTAGAACATCTAAGTGACTTGGAAGGCTTTCCTTGGTAAAGGTTGGTGACTCTGAAAGTTAGTCACCATGGAAGAAGTCAGGAATGATGGATTGTCAGATCAACAACTCATTTCCTTCAGAGAGAGGACATCCTGAAAGAGAAGTTGTTGTTGTTGGTAAATGACTAAAAGATATGGAGTTTTTTTCTGATCTATATCCCTCATTTTCTAGCAGACGTGCACTTGCTTGCAGTAGCAGGTTGTTGTGGTAGGGTGGTTTTTTTTCTCTCTACTGTGTTGGCTATCCCCCAACGGTCTATTAGTTCTTGAAGTGCCAGAAAATGAAGAATAGTGTCAGACATTTCGTAAAGGATCAGTGCCAACCTTCCTGTTTGTGTCCTGTGGAAACTGAAATTGAACACAATGGCTCTGGGTTTAGGGGTTTATGGAGATTATATTATGTTTGGTCTGTGGTGAACAGACTGACAGTGCCCCTTTGCTGTTTGCTCCTTTTGGGAACTTGCTGGATACTTTTGATGAGTGCTTTATTCCTGATGAGACCTTGGGAAAAGTTTAGACTCAGCAGCTCTTCTCATTCCCTTCTTATTTCCCTTGCCGTGGAGAGGGAGAAAGCAGCATCACCACCAAGATGGAAATCAGACTTCCTCATCTTTCTGAGACAGCAAGTATAGTCAGTATGGTTTGGTTTTCATGGCATGGTTATCAAAAATACAGGCTAAAAATAACGGTTTGCGTTTGAACACAGCAATTAACCAGTTAGGAAGTAACTGGCACACAATAGGTGATGATAAGCAGTAGGAGATGCGAGATGTGGTGCAGAAGGTACTTGCTGAAGATGCACATATGGGAAGGACAGGCTGTCCTCTTTGGGTTCAAGCTGTTGGGTGGATGGGTGGAGGTCACTGTGTGCTCTTTGGTCATGGGTGTAGTGTCTTCAGGTGCATTCTGTGTGTATACAATACCGAAACCTCCTTGCCATGTCTGGGGTGAAGACCAGCCGTGTGGACAGTCAAAGCCAAGTGACCTTAACCTTTGAGAAGAGGTTCTGACCCGACAACAGCTAATTGTGCCCATAGGGGAGCAGCCACGCTTAGTCTACTTTGCCATTCGAGTGGTGGCTGTGGTCCTCAGCAGTCCCAGCCCTGGGAGGAGCAACTGACAAAAAGTATCATGGCACCACCAAGTATAATAGCATTAAAGCTCAAAGGCATGGAGTCAGTGAGGCCTGAGAAGGCAATGGGCAGGGAGAGGAAAGAAGTGTCTCTGGTTTTTTTATTCTCCCTTATTGATGCGTTTCTGCTCCTGAAGAGGTTTTTCTGCAGGACTTCAGCCATAGTGGAGGCTGCAGTGGGTTGCTGCAGTCAGTGCAATTAACTCACTCTATCCTCCTCCTTAACGAGGACAGGAAGCCCTAAACCAGAAAACTTCCCATTTCAGGCACCACTCAATGAGGTAATGCTTTACTGGGAAGCTGAATTGGTTATCTAAACACACCAAAAAGCTTCCCAGTAAAGCATTACCTCATTGAGTGGTGTCTGACCTTAGTGGAGGTCACATAAACATGTCAAAAAGACTATTCCAAGGAGTGTTTGAAAACTGTATTTTGCTTTTGTACTGCTATGAACAAGTGCCCTGTCGTAGAGGTTTGCCATTACATGGCTCATGGACAAGTTTTGAACTGCCTGGGCTTGATTCTTGCACGGCCATTCTGGCCTTCCTTCCTTCATGTTGGGGGTTATGAACATATGTTTCACTTCTCCCTTTCTTTGGCTTTTTCAGTGATTTTACACATGTTTTCAAATGTCGTGGAGACCCCAATAGAATATATTCAACACAGATGAAACTCCTTTTTTTTGCACAAGTGTTGGACACAACTGTTTTTACTCTGAAGATTGTGACACGAGACATTTCTCTTAAAAGAGTTTGTCTTGCAGACCATGGAACCATGAGAAGGGTTTTTCCTAGATGGGAAGCTGTCTCTCAGCTTCAGCCTTACTGCAGGCTGATGCCAGACTGTCCTGTGACGTGTAGAAGAGCTGGACTATCAGGTTCTTTCCTGTCTATCACCACAACTTTGGAATAAGCTCAGCTTTCCCATCCAAGAAAATACTCAGTGTTACTTGGAACACAGACAAAATACCTCCTCCTCAATTGTTCTTGCCATTCTTACTAATGCCTGTATCTAGATGCCTAGTTTTTATAAGGTATTTTTCTTAGATAAGGTTTCCTTCTGATGTGAGGCTTAAGTGGCAAAGCTCTGAGAGATGTGACAGCTTGTGCATTGAGCAGAGAGTGTTCAAACTGTGCCTTCCAGCAGTAATTTACTGCTCTATACCTGCAGTACTATCGTGACATTTTTCCCAAGCAAATTTATACTGCAAGGAGAATTTGCAGAGGTGGCAAATTCTTTAACTCTATTTTGCTTTTGTTTTTTTTTTTTTTAAAATGGAATACTTTACAAGTATTCCATTCCTTGTGACTTCTGTCACAGGGGTTTTACCTGGATATAATCAATAGAAGCTCAGGACTATTAGTGTGCTTTTTCTTGTGTACCTTGGCAGTTACTGGTCACACTGGGGTGATTTTCTTATGACTGACCAGTATGAGCTCTATTTAAAACCAAGAGTTAAGTATAATATGTCAGCATCCCAGATATCTGCTGGAAATATAACGCAGCAGAGAGGAAACAGTCCTGGAGATTCTTGGAGTGCATGGAAGACAACTTCCTAACGCAGCTGGTGAGGGAACCGACTAGGGAAAGTGCCCTACTGGACCTGCTGATAGTTAATTCAGAAGGTCTTGTGGGGGATGTAAACGTTGGAGGTCGTCTTGGACAGAGTGATCACGAAATGATACAATTTTCAATTCTTGCTGAAGCAAGGAGGGGGGCCAGCAAAACTGCCACCTTGGACTTCTGAAGGGCAGACTTCGGCCTCTTCAGGAGCATGGTTGAAAGAGTCCCTTGGAGACAGTCCTGAAGGGGAAAGGTGCCCAGGAAGGCTGGTCGTACTTCAAGGAGGCGCTCTTAAAAGCGCAGGAAAGAGCCATACCCAAGTCCCAAAAATCAAGCAGGAAGGGAAGAAGACCAGCCTGGCTAAATAGAGAGCTTTGGCTGGAGCTCAGGAACAAAAAGAAGGTTTATGATCTTTGTAAAAGGGGCCTGGCAGGCAAGGAGAAATACCAGGAAGCGGTGAAGATAGCAGGGGGAAAATTAGAAGGGCCAAGGCTCAAGCTGAGCTCATCTTGGCCACTACAGTTAAGAATAACAAAAAGGGTTTTTTTCAGTATGTAAACAGTAAAAGGAAGATTAGGGATAATGTGGGCCCACTGAGGAATGAGATGGGCACCCTAGTGGTGGAAGACACGGAGAAGGCAGAGTTGCTGAATGCCTTCTTTTCTTCAGTCTTCACTGCTAAGGCTGCCCCTCATGAATCTCTGGCCTTGGAGGCAAGGGGGAGGGTATGGAGAGAGGAAGTTTTTCCTCCAGTAGAGGAGGACCATGTTGGGGACCACTTGGCCAAACTGGACATTCATAAGTCCGTGGGCCCTGATGGGATGCACCCGCGAGTGCTGAGAGAGCTGGCAGATGTTATCGCTGGGCCACTCTCTATCATCTTTGAAAGGTCATGGAGAACAGGAGAGGTGCCTGAAGACTGGAGGAAGGCCAACATCACTCCAGTCTTCAAAAAGGGCAAGAAGGAGGACCCTGGGAACTACAGACCAGTTAGTCTCACCTCCATCCCTGGGAAGGTAATGGAGAGACTCATTCTAGATGTCATCTCCAAACCAGTTGAAGAGCGGGGGGTTATTGGAAGTGGGCAACATGGGTTTACCGAGGGTAAATCATGTTTGACCAATCTGATAGCTTTCTACGATGCTATAACTGGTTGGTTGGATGAGGGGAGGGCAGCAGATGTCATCTACCTTGACTTCAGCAAGGCTTTTGACACTGTCTCCCATAACATCCTCATTGGAAAACTAAGGAAGTGTGGGCTGGATGAGGGGACAGTGAGGTGGATTGCGAACTGGCTGTGTGACAGGACCCAAAGGGTAATGATTAATGGAGCAGGTTCAAGCTGGAGGCCTGTAACCAGTGGTGTCCCCCAGGGGTCAATACTTGGTCCAGTCCTGTTCAACATATCCATCAGCGACCTGGACGAGGGGACAGAGTGTATCCTCAGCAAGTTTGCTGATGATACCAAACTGGGAGGGGTGGCTGACACCCCGGAGGGCCGTGCTGCCATCCAGCGAGACCCGGGCAAGGAAGAACCTCATGAGGTTCAACAGGGAAAAGTGTAGGATCCTGCACCTGGGGAAGAAGAATGTCAGGCACCAATACAGGTTAGGTGTGGACCTGCTGGAGTCAAGTTCTGAAGAGAAAGATCTGGGGGTCCTGGTAGACAGCAAAATGACAATGAGCAAGCAGTGTGCTCTTGTGGCCAGGAAGGCCAATGGAATCCTGGGCTGCATAGGGAAGAGTGTGGCCAGTAGGTCGAGGGAAGTCATCTGCACTGGTGAGGCCACAACTGGAATACTGCATCCAGTTCTGGGCTCCCCAATTCAAGAGGGACAGGGAACTACTGGAAAGAGTCCAGCGAAGGGCAACGAGGATGATTCAAGGATTGGAGCATCTCCCTTATGAAGAAAGGCTGAGAGAGCTGGGACTCTTTAGCCTGGAGAAGAGAAGGCTGAGGGGAGACCTTATCAAGGCTTATAAGTATCTAAAGGGTGGGTTGAAGGAGGAGGGAGCCAGACCCTTTTCAGTGGTTGCCAGTGACAGGGCGAGGGGCAACGGGCACAAGTTGGAACATAGGAGGTTCCACTCAAATATGAGAAGAAACTTCTTTACGGTGAGGGTGCCAGAGCCCTGGAACAGGCTGCCCAGGGAGGGTGTGGAGTCCCCTTCTTTGGAGATTTTCAAGCCCCGCCTGGATGCAGTCCTGAGTAACATGCTCTGACATGCTCTGGGCAATCCTGCTTCGGCAGGGGAGTTGGACTAGGTGATCTCTATGGTCCCTTTCAACTCTAAAAAAATTCAGTGAAATCCTACCTGTGGTTGCCTTGCATTACTTCTCCACCACCTTGGGCTGCTCAAAATATTGTAAGTTTAACATTTGTATAGTATTTGGAGAAGTACATGTATGTCTTCGGTTCGGTCTTATTTGGACTAACTCTTTACAGAAATGGCTTTTTGTGTGAATAAAAAGAGGACAGGGAAAATTAATTTTAATTTTAAATGATAGAAAAATGCTAGGAAATCAAATGTGCCTCTTTTATCCCATAAGGAATAGAGAAATGGTAGTAGTGCTCTGAGTTTGGTCTAATTAACATTAGTGGAGCATTAATAACTTACTGTGAGTTATCATAGTTTGTAAAAAATATTGGTGGTTGCAGTCTGTTTGCTATAAGTTCTTTACTGAGAAATCTATTTAAGAAGCACATTCCTGTTTTTATTGAATTCTTTTTTTAATGATGGATACAGCGTGCATTAGTGGCTTTGGCTGAAGAGGTCACACTTCCTTAAAGTATTCCTAGCACCCTATGCTTTCTAACAAAACACAATTTTAGTTCTATTTTCTTTGTTGAAAAAGTTGCTGTTCTCTCACATCTCTCAACAGTGTCAGGTTTCATGTGGGAGCAAGTGATTTCTGTGAGAATGCCAAGCGCAATTATGAAATACCTAATTCAGTCATATTCTTGAATTGCCTACCGTTGGTCACACCGTGTTATTCATAATTCTCACTCTGTCCTGCTGTGCCAAGTTAAATGGAATCAGCCTCCCTCTGTACAGATCGGGCTTAAAGTCAGGACGGAGAAATGGCTCAAGAGAGAATTCTGATTCTGTAATTTATTGTAAATTACCTTCTGCCTTCCAGAAGGTAATCCTGACTTCCAGTCTCCCCTCCCAGGGTGGAAAGTTAAAGAAAAGTGGAGGAGACAGGTAAGAACAGAGAGGAAGGGGTGGGTTGAGTTGCTGGGTTTGGGTTGTAGAGGCAGGACATAGGTGTCAGGGCAGGTGAGAAGGTCTGGGCTTGTGTCTAACGTCGGAAGAACAGCAGTAGGTGGCAACTGAGAGTCAGTACCCTCCAGGACAGATGGGAGATATGGAGAATTTGGAGGGCCTGGGAAGTTGCAATGCGCTTTAGTCTGTGAGGTCTGAATTCAGCCTACACAATGAAGAAAATTAAGTCTTACTTTGATCATCTTAGCAAGAATCCAGCTGTGTTAGTTTGTGTGGAAAATACTTGGTCTTAACCAAAATCTTATGTTTCTGAGTGTAAATGTAAGCTTGCCATGTGACCAGAAAAACAAACTGCCTATGCTGGCCCTTTGATATGTTCTAAGTCTTGTTTGCTAAATTAATTGGCTAATTAGAGCATGAGGAGAGATGAAGGCTGAGCGTGAGGTAGGAATGTTTTCTTTCCAGATAAAATCCAAGCTCTGTTGAAGAAAGGATGCAAATATATGCACTTACATGTTCAGAAGACTTTTTGTAAGTTGTTAGTAGTGTGATAAGCTTTGGACTTACTTAAGCAAAAAGCCATCTCTACGTTTCTTCCTGAGATTAAGTGTTTGTACAGATCGTATGCCTTCCTACTTAGAAAGAACAAATTAAAATGCAATCCTAACACACAGCCTGTTAAAGTGATGGTTTTACAAGGTGTCTTACTTCACCGGAGGAGAAGAAGAGAGTTTGTACTCCCTGTTCTCTGCCGGGAAGGTCTGCAGTGTTCTGCAAACAACACCTGCTGTGCTTTGAAAAACACTGAAGCCACTATTTGATGTAGCGCTGGCTCCAGCCATCCGTCCTGAATATTTGTAGTCACAAAGATGTTGTGAATCCAGCACAGACTCGGGAAGAAGCCTGGGGAAGTGTCATAAATGCATTTTTACATGAGTAGAAAAAGGAGCTGCTCTTCAGGTTTCCAGACGGGGAAATGCCTATTGTAGCAAATCAAAGCTTTGCTCAGCCTGCTCAATTATTGAAATCTCTTGGGTCCAGCCTTTCCCCAGAACTCATGATAAATTCTGCTCTCTGATTGTTTGGAAGAAATCATTATGGAAATGAAGAAAAAGCCATACAGACCATCATAGAGAAACTCTTTGAAAATAAAAAGTATGCAAGCTATTAAAATGAGAAAATGCCCATTCCCCTCTTCAAGAGCAAGACTTAGCACAGAAAATGCATTTTTATGGTGGATTAGTTTTATATTTTTGCACGTAAGCGGTTCATACTGTCCAGGAGAAATTAACTAAAAAATCATTGAAAGGTGATAATGGAAAGAAGATTAAGCATTCTGATCCTGGAGCTTTGTAACAACAACTGAGCAGTACATGTAGATTTCAGAAGTCACTGAAGCACTTAAAGGCTGCTGACAATTCTTAGAGCAAATTCCGAAAGTGCCTGGCCTGATACCAAAAAGCACAGTCCTGAGTTGCACATTTAGGCTCTAACACAGATGGCTACGGTGAGGCATCTAGTACTAGCCTATTAATTAGTACTAACATCTCATTATTAATATTTTCTCCTGCACCTCCTCAAGCTGAAGAGCTGAATGTCACAGTGGTGCCCTTGGAATTCATAGGCCAGCACCGCTTCCGAAAGCGGGCACCTCTGCTCTCTCGCCGAAAAAGGGACAAAATACCACATCCAGGGGAATAGTCTCCCCCGTCTCCTTCCTCACCACTACACAACACAGCACTATTTATAATGGCCTTCCTTGGTCAAAATTGCACATAAAATTACACGCAAAACTGCACTTTAATACAAAAGTTAAAATCTGGTGCTAGATTGATTTGGAGGAAATATCTTTATGAATTTTGTATTACTTTTAACGGTTTTTATGTCCCTTTCTATTTAGTGGCTGTGTCCCAGCTTTCATCCTCTCACTGTGGTGGTTATAGAAGGAAAGTCCAGAAGGTTAACTGGAGCGCTTTCATGGTGGTCATGTCTTTGATGTATTGAAGACGACTGCTTTATTGTAAAGGGCAAAGTATAAACCCTTTATAAAGTCAAGGGATCCAAAGGGTCGCCTGAGGTGAATGAGATATTTGTGCTGTCTGAGGTGTTTGTTTCATCAGCTCTGGAAACTTCGTTGTCTTACGTTCATAAGCAGTGTAATTGACGGACTTGGTGTATTGTACAAGGTGGCCTACACAAGTCTGTAAAGCTACTCAAACCCCCCTACTTTTAGTTGCCTTAGCAGGACGTCAGGCTATTTTAGTTCAGCACAGACCTATTTTTTTTTTATTTTTTCTATGACTTTTTGTAGCAAAAGTGTCCCCTGTCATGCTATTCTATGGGCCTTCTTCCTTGTCTCTTGTTTGGGATTCCATTGTAACCAAACATCTGTCATAACCTATGTTCAGATGATATCTGAACTGTACCCTCTGCTATAATATTTGGTTAAAAAAGTATTTAATTTTTTTTTAACCAGTGGAAAAGACACGTACAAACACAGAAACTGCCCGTTGTGCCTATGAAGGCAGACTGTACATTTTCAGTGGTTAAAATGAAGAGGTGTGAACCAGTTTCAGTTCTCAGGAGTCTACTTGTACCAAGTTTATGTCTCCAGCAGTCACATTGCACCAGGGCTACAGATGTAAACTGAGGTGGCTCTGCTCTTCACAGAGCTTTTTCTTAAATGCCATTAGCATTTAGTAAGACGGTAGCTCCCATAGTGCATGTGTGTAATTCTAAGTGGGTAGTCTCTCATTTATATGAGTAACTGCTTATTTCAAAATCCTTAATGTTTTTTTCAAATTAGGTAAAACGTAAGACCTTACACAAGATTCTTTTGATATCGTCTTTAATGGTACTTAGTTAACAGAGACTTTGGCTATTAGAAAGAATAAATCATTAGCAGAATTGCAAGTGTGTGTGTGTATGTGTATGTTTTAAAATTTCTGCACCCCCTGGTTCTCCACACGGACGTGAGCCCTGACCTCCTGCGTCAGACACTGGAGGTTCAAGTTGAGCTACAAAGATGCATTTCAAAACTGTGAGTTTTAAAATGGAGAATCAGTGCTATTCAAGATTGTGTTTACAGACCTAGAATTTCTACTCAGATGTTAATCTCTCATTTGGGAAAATATAATGACATCTGTAAGTTCTAAATGAGTGCTTGCATTAGGGTTTACTCTTAACCAGGTTCCTTTTGCATAAGCATTTCAACCGCCCTTTGTTGTTTGATCTCTGGGCAGTTTTTAACTCAGCTGATGTGAGAGATGTATTTTACAGGTGACCAGAACACAACCAGAAATTTCAAATGAAGTATGTACTACTTAATATGGAAAGACTAAGAATTTAATCTAAGTTTGTGGTGTTGC
Organism: Numenius arquata; assembly: GCF_964106895.1. Classification (NCBI taxonomy): domain Eukaryota; kingdom Metazoa; phylum Chordata; class Aves; order Charadriiformes; family Scolopacidae; genus Numenius; species Numenius arquata. The sequence continues at coordinate 84,265,703 of NC_133616.1, read as the reverse complement.
ATGTTAGCTGTGGTTTCCCCTTAGTTTACTAAGGGCAAACTGACTTTTTTGTGTCTTCAAAATCTGTGACTCATGCCACCAGGTGAAAACTATGGGTCCTACTGTCAAATCCACTGGCAAAAAGTTAGACAGCTCTGGAATTAAGGGAAGAAAGCTGTGATTACCATAAACTAGGTGAAATAAATGTTAAGATCTAAGGTAGCTTTACCTGTCGCACTGCTATCAAAATAGATCTCTTCCCCCAAGAATTCTCATGAAGTGAAGGATGTGAGGGTGGACAGAAGAAACATGCAGACGACATCTACCCAAAGCCAGTTACAAGAAACATGTCGAGTATGTTGTGTCACAAGTATTCAAAGCCAGCAGGCAAGAAAATCCAGGGATGTGAATTCTGCCAGAAATGCTGCCAGGTATTTCAGCTGGTAAGAGTTTCCTTAGCCCATTTGTGGGAAGAGCTGAAAAGAGATACTAACCCAGTTTGCATGGGAACTGCCTTAGAAACGTAAGAGTGTATTTATAGGAGAATACAAAATACTTAAGTGTTGTCCTGAATGAACTTCTCCCGTTTGCATGTCATGATAGAGCTTCATTGATCATCAAAAGGCAATGCAGAAAAATAGCATTTTAAGGTCCCAGGGGCATTTATATGTGTGTTAGCATGAAGTTGCTCATCCTGATTCTGGAACCAGGTTGTTCATGGCTGTCTGGGGGCTTTCACAAGGAATTGCAGTGTGCGTAAGCACCTGAGCAGATTGCCTGATTTATACAGCAAGGCAGTAGCATCACCAAAATCACCTCAAGTTGTGTTCAGTTGTCTCACAGAGATGGATGAAAACTGATTTTTGTAAAATGCAGCTCTAGAATGAGTTCCAGTGTATGTAATCCAGAAAGGCCTGGAGGAATATTTCCAGGAATTGATATAAATTCTATAGACATTATCTTCCATTATGCATGAGCAATGAAACTAAATCCCTAATTGAGAATAAGTAAATGCATTCTTAAAAAGATAAATAAATAAGCAGAACTCCATTAGCTCTTACCATTGCCTTTTTTGGACCTAAATTTTAAATGCATCAAAATGCATTTTGCATTTGCATGATTCAGTAGTGGTTTAAAGCATGAAGTGCACTCTTTTTTTGCTAGCTTTTCCTGGTAAGAGATGAAAAAGAAGGTGTTTTCAGTGTGCTTTGGTTTTGGGTAACTTGGGATGTGGTGGCTCTTTCTAGAGTGCATCTCTCTGTTTCGTGTTTATGTTGGCGTAGGTTACATATTTTCTAGATCAAGAAAAGCTTCATTTTGCTCTTTAGAGGGGATGTGCAGTTGCTTTACCTCCCTCTCTTTATGTAAACTGCACACACTTTAAGTTAACTGAAGTTGTGAAAAGATCAGGTCTAGTGGAAAGGAGAGAAATTACATTTCCATCTGTTTCCAAGCACAAATTTACTGTGAGGATAGCTTTCTCTATAGACTGTGCTTATTTGCTCCCTTTTCTACAAGCAGTAGAGGCATGCAAGTTCTGTTAGCTTGACTTTATCGTACTGTGGCAAAAGTCAGATGTCATCTCAGAATGACTCTTAAGAGGTTAGTGATGTATGCTAATAAGACAAGTGAACTTTACAAATCTACAAGACCAATTGCTGGGGTTTAAGAAGAGGGCACAGTAATTTCAATTTAATAAGTTGTTTTTGAGAGTGTTACACCAATAGTGAATCATCATAGATGTTATCCTTGTTGCTAAATTAAAAATAAAATAAATTAAAAGAACTTTTACATGTAAGTTGGTGTTTCAAGTTGACAAAACTTTCTAATTTATGAAATCTTACTTGTCAGTTCTTCTCAAAAGTTTAAAGCACAATATCTGATAATTAATAGTGAGGTCTAAAGCAGAACACAGTCTAAGTCAAATAGCAAATAGTCCAATGGCAAAATTTGTCAAAATTTGTTTTATTGAACAACCGAGGTCAGCTCTTGCATTAAAACTATTTATAAGAGAGTGTAATGGGCTAACCTTATACTGTAGCAGGTGTAATTTTATCACCCAAAAGCCTGCCCTTGTCCCTAAACTTATGTACTGTTTGATCATTTATACCTTTAAGGTGAACAAGCTGCTTCAGAAACACAATCGTAAGTGAAACAAAGCAAATATTTAAATCACTCTGCACACTGGCCGCAGCGGCTCATGGCTTGCACAGACTTCACATGGTTTATGAACAAGCCTTTGGCCTCCGAACACGAGTGTTGTGGGGAGTGATGGACCGATGTCTGCGTTGATGGTACTGGTGAGCATTTCTGAGCACAACAGTCTTGTTCGGTTGAAAAAAGAGATTCCAGAATACCTTATGGAGCAAGAAAATGCATTATCCTGTCATTTTTATCCAAACAGTCACTAAATGATTAAAGCACTTGGAAAACCAGTGTCTTAAGTAATCTGGTTTGTTACATTTTTGTACATACTCTTCGTAGTGTTGTACGCATCTATATGCAAAATCATCTGTATAGTGTTTAGACACTATAAACCAACATACTTGAGTAGCTTGTAATAAAATAGTCATTGACATCTGTTATTTATTCTCTTAATATGCATTCTCCCTGGACAAAGTTACTTTTTTTTTTTTTTTTTAAGTTGACCCTTATTATGTGGTTCATGAAATTAATATAGTATCAGTAATTACTTCATCAGCAAACGTAGGAAGACTATTATCTTGAAGTGTCTTGAAAATGAGATTCTAATCAGCGGACCCACAAACAGTTCTCTTCTTTATAGATTATCAGATAAAATGCAAGTGCAGAAGCACCAAGTGGCTGAGGTTTGCAGGGCCCTCTTGAGATCATTTCGTCCAGCCTGCTCAAAGCACGGTCACCTACAGCCAGTTGCCCATGACTGTGTCCAGTTGGGTTTTGAGTGTCTCCAATGATGGAGACTCCACAACCTTTCTGGGCAACCTGGTCCAGTGTTTGACCACCCTCACAATAAAAGCCTTTTTCCCTCGTGTTCAAATGGAGTTTTCTGTATTTTGGTTTGTGCACATTGCTCCTTGTCTTGTTACTAGGTTTGGCTGAGAAGAGAGTGTCTCCATCTTCTGTTCTCCCCTCGTCTGGTGTTTATAACTATGGATGAGATCTCCTAAGCCTTCTCTTCTCCAGGTTCCCAGCTTTTTCAGCCTCTCATGTATCCCTTCAGGCTCTCTCATCCTTTCATCATCTTTGTGGTCCTTTGCTGGACTCGCTCCAGTAATGCCATGTCTTGCTTGTTGTTGTTTTTTAATATACTGGGGAGCCCATAATACACCACTACAAATGTGGCCTCACCAGTGTAAACAGAGAAGAAGGATTACCTCCCTCGACCTGCTGGCAGTGCCTTGCCTCATGCAGTCCAGGAGGCTGTTGGTCTGCTTTGCTGCAAGGACAGGTTGCTGGCTCATCATCACCTTGGTGTCCACCAGGACCTTCTCCACAGATCTGCTTTCCAGCTCTTCGACTCCCAGCGTTTACTGGTCTTATTCCTCTCTGGGGGCAGGGCTTGGCACTTCTCAATTTCTCCAGACCATCCAGGTCCCTCTGGATGGCAGCAGGACTGGTGTGTTGGCCACTTCTCCCAGTTTGCATCATTTGTGAATGATAAGGGTGCTCTCTGTTACGTCTTCCTTGTGACTAAAGAAGGTGCTAAGCATACAGTATTGCTCCTTGGGGTACACCGCTGGTGACGGGCCTCCAGCTGGACCTTGTACTGCTGGTTGCACCACTCTGAGCCTGGCGGTGTAGAGAATCTTCAGCCTACCTTTCTGTCCACGTAGGCAGCCCATGCTTTGTCAGCTCCTCGATGAGGATATTATGGGAGATGGTGCCAAAAGCTTTGTCAATCATGGAATCATAGAACTGTCTAGGTTGGAAGGGACCTTTGAGATCATCTAGTCCATCCATCAACCTAACTCTGATAACTCTGATGTGGAGGTGAACACCACCTGCTGCCCTCCCTTCACCCAGCAAGCCAGTCATCTCATGGTAGAAGAATATCAGCTTGGTTTTGGTGACCTCCTTTAGAACTTGGCAGCTTTGATCTGTCTGGCAAGCAAATAGACTTCTTCAGATGAGTAAAGCATAAGTGGGTACCACCAGGTACCAGCAGTAGGTGAGCAGCACCGCCGTATTCCTGTGGAATTCCCAAACCTTCAGGTGTCGATACACCACAGAGGATCAAATAACTGGTATAAACTCTATATATGTAACATGTAGAAAAACAGATCACGCCCCGGTCTGGTTTTCTGGTTGTTTTTAACTTTTATTCTTCCACGCCTCTCTATACCATCTAGTCTTTCTGATTTTTAAAGATTCATTGTGAGCTAGGCTGTAGCGTAGGCTGCTGACTCCTTATAGGACTCTTTACACACATCAGTGCTTGTTTGCAGCACCTGTTCTGGGCCTTCTAGAACTCTTTTCTGTCTAAATACTGTGTATTTGTGTTTTCCTCTCTTACATTGATTTAACTGCCTCTCCCATATCCCTGCCTCAGGAAATTCTTTTGTGAACAACATATTTTGAGAAGCATTTTTACTCTCTGTTGGCCAGTAGGGTGAAAGTGTGAGTGATGGAGAATTGATACCGGATAACGCAGTTCTAGCAGACTGTTTGGTAGATGCTGTCTTCCCTGGGAAATTTGTAGATGATCTTTTTTTTCTCTTCCAGACTCGCTGTTCCCTATGTCTACAGAAATCCCCTCAGCTAGGGTTTGTTGTGAACTTCTTGGAAGGACAGTTGTGGTCCCTGATTTGTATGAAGGGCCTTTTCCTCCTTGTCACCCATCATTTGTGTAGCGGGCAGACAGCTTGGGAAGCCCGGTCGTCTCTGGAGGAAGGTGCACTCTCATGGCTGCTTCTTGGAGAGGTGTGGGCAGGACTAGAGTGCTCATTTCCAAGCCTTCCACATGCACAAGGAGTAGCTGGTTTCTATTTTCTTTCCAGCTGGCAGCAACTGACTCCTTAGCGGTCTCCAGGGGTAGAGCTGGAGGCCTGTAAAGGTGTACAGACTCCATAAAATCATTATTTATGTTTTGGTATTTTTTTCACGTTTTGGTAGGAAACTCAATACATTAGTGAAGTGTATTTGATTCCGTCTGCAGACGTAATTAATAAGAAATTCAGATGGAGTATGCTGTCACTAGACAGAGGAAAACCTCAGAGGCGTTAGTCAAGGTACAGGGAAATCGGCATTACTAGTTTAACTCACGTGAGTTATTCACAGTGGCTGCATCATAGTCTTGGTGCCATTTTTTAGCTGTTGTTATTAATGGCTATAGTTGATGTTCTGCTTCTCGGTTATGAAATTAAGGCCCCACGGAGTGAAGGAAGGGGGGAGCGCTGGCCTGGCCACCTTCTCCCCATCATCTGCTCCACACAGGGCCACTCAAGTGCTGCTAAATGAGCCTGTGATCAGAACATCAGGCATTCAGCAGAGTGAAAGTCTGCCTCTGAAATTAAGAAACAAGTACTATCACGTTAAACAAAGTTCTTGAGCTGCAAGAAATACAGTACGTGTCAATTTAATATTGAATGCAATATGCTTGTATCCTTCTAATCAGACGTTGTCGCAAGGTTACAATTACTGTCTTTCCATGAAATGAAAATTATTTTCCCCTTTTCGTACCAATACCAACAGGAGCTATCTCATTAATTCTGTGTTAACTTAGAATGCTAAATCGGGAAGTAGCGTTACAAAACTGTTGTAGGTAGCATTTTCCTTTGGATCTGTGCAGCAAACTCTGGGAAACTGGATGATGCTCACAAAGATGTAAACTTTTCTAAAGAATTAACACTGTTGTTGTCTTAAGTGGAATAGCTGAAATTAGTTGTTCCACTCTTTCAGGTCGCTGTACGATGTGTTACTCAAACGACTAGATTAGGCTGTAGTTAATCACAGTTTATTATTTATGAATATGAGTAAAGAATGATTTCGGATGATTGCTTCAGAAGCAAAGTCATCTAGCTGAAATGTGCACGTGCATTCTGAAGAAAGTGTTTTTTATGGTGTGCGTTTATTGGCATATGGGCTTCAGCAGAAAACGCACATTTTAAACACACTGGACTCAGTATCCCAGGTCTGCTCTTTAATTTCTCACAGCCAAGGGCTGAGACCTGTTTTACCTTCCAAATGACTGATTTCTTGTCCGTTCTAATAGGGTTTCAGAGACCAAATTTGCAAAACATTTGTTAGTAGCATCATCACGTGCCTTTAGAAACTAAGGAGAGAGGCACCGAACAAAAAGACGACCACAAAAAGGCTTTGTCCCAGCATCGTGGGAGATGCTGAATTTAGTGGTCTCCATCTCCCTGCTTTATCCACAAGCCCGAGGGGCTCGTGGGGGTGGGTCCCTGTCAGCAGCATCCCTGTTTCACCGCATCGTCGTGGTCTTGAGCTGCAGAGTGCTTTCTTCTGTCATCATGAAAAGTGATGGCTCTTTTACCGTCTTCCAAGCTGCTTCTGCAAAGAGCTCTTCCCAGGTGGGTTTTGGCCACGTGTAAGAACCTGTCTTGTAGTATTTATTAGTTTGGAGCAGATGGGGCTTACTGCTTTGGAGGCAGACAGCAGTGATAGATGACATCGCTTAAAAAAACTGTACGCCTTACAATTTCTTCTTTCTGTAGTGTTTTGTCCTCCGTTGCTTGCTTTTCCTCTAAGGAAAATAGGTGAGGTTCTTTGAAAATTGCCATTAAATGAGGACAGCAACGTATGTGCTAGTTAAAAATGAACTCATTGTTCTCCAGAGCTGCAGTCAGGGAGATAAAAAATGTTACTATTCCATTTGTGGACCCTCTCACAGCAATATCTGGGTGCTTGGCTGTTCATCTGCAAAGTAAGGGAGAATTATTTTACTGCTTCCTGTGGTCAAAAATGAGGCATAGAGGAATTAAATGATACAGGCAAGGGCAGGTGCCGGGATCTGAAGCCATACAAGCCACACAGATCCCTATCCTCTTAAGAGAACCATCACTCCCTGCCATTTTCCCAAATAAAATTTTGCTGGTTTAGGGAAAATATATCTTGTAGTAGAGAAAGGAGATGCTTTACTCCTTATTAATCTGTTCTTCTAAGTTACTTCTGGGTGCTGGTCATGAGGAGAAGTCTGCCAGAATGTAGGCTGTCTTCAGCTGATGGCATGGAGATGTTGGTAGTGTCACATGTGTCATATATGTCACATATATGATCTTTCTTTGTGCCATGCAAGTGATGCACCCATTTCCTCTGATTTCTGTTATTTCAGTGTATCACATCTCATCCAGGCCTATCCGAACCTGTAGCCACAGTCTTTTTCCTTAGGTGACTGATCCTGACATGTGCTCTTTTTCCTTTGGGAGTGATATGTATTTTTTTCCATCCTGAAATGAATGCCAAAAGCATATATAACTCCACCATTTTGAAGTGATAAAATAAGCTAAAATGAAGAAAAAGGTGGAACGTTCTGACCAAGCCTAGTGTGCCAGTTGGCCACCACGTGAGATGAGTTCACGAATTCCACCGAACTCCTCTGCTTTGTAGCAAGGTGCTAGGGAGGGAAGAATCTGGAATTCTTAATGGTGCTTCATTACAGCCCTTAGTGATGTCTATTAAATAGAATATTGATATAAAAATATATTAAATATTTCGATGTTTAAAATACGAATTCCCGAGGAAAGTGGTTTGCCCGTTTGGCTGCAGTCTGCTGTGCGCTGTCTGATTATCCGTAAGGTTTAAAATGAGTGTTTCAGAATCTCACCACTGGATTTAAGTCTAGACTTGTGTATTCCCGGGTGAACTGCGCCAGCCTGAGCGGGGGTCCCCAAGCACCCAGGGGCATCTCTGTGGGATGGAGAGGTCTAGAAAGAGAGAACCCACATTTCCAAATGGTGCTCGTTTCTCATCGCCTGAGAGATACTGTATTTACCGCAGAGAAACCGAACCCTGGGAAACTGAGGGCCCATGGATCAGCAGAGGGATCTTAAAGGAACAAAAATGACTACAAGATGTGCAAGACGCAGAGATTTTAAGGAGAGCCATTTCTCATTCCGTATTCAAGATTCAAGCTAAATTAAAGCAAGATATTCTGCAATGGGTAGAGATTAAGGAAATGAATTAAGTGTCATACCGCAGGTATATCAGACTGGGCAGGCTCTAATGCCAAACAAATAACAGTGCGTTTCCATAAGGTGTGGAATACTTACGCTTACTGGGTTATATCTGAATGCACGTTGAAATTCAGTTGGATAAAATCGACATTTTTATCACTTCCTTCTTATCTCAATTCCTTCTTTTTTCAGCTTCTGATATTTCTATAATGCCCAAGAAGGAATTTTGCTGAAATTTTCCAAGATGAATATTGGGTGGTCCCTGAATATTGCTTTTAAATCTCAATATATCTTCGGAATTGATACACTAGGCTAGAAAGTATGTGTTCTCTTTTTTTTTTTTTTTCATGGAATGCTTACGTATGCATTTATTAAAACAAACACTTAAGTCTTGTATTCCTCCGCTCAAGACATTGCTTGCAAAAAAAAAAGTCAGGGTGGGTATGATCTATAACCTGCCGTTCACCAGTTGAGCTCTGACACTTGTTTCGCAGCAATATTTGGTGAAAACCGGGCAGAGCCCTTGGGTTCACACCGTCCCCTGCCGTGGGGGAGGGGGGAAGGAAGCAGCTCTCAGCCTCTGAAGATGAGGAGATAGTTGAGTCATTTCCTCTGAATATGTGGTGTTGAAAGGCAGCCGGGTGTCGGGGCTGGATGTGGCTTGGGCTGCCAGCGGCAGCAGCCGGATGGCGAGTGCTGGGAGCCGCTGCTGCCGGCGGGAGGTGAGCAGTGCCGCTCGGCCGCCCCCAGCTCCCAGGGATCGCTCCCCTTCGCAGGCAGCCTTGTGAAGCAAAAGGTGTTCAACTCAGCCCCGTGACTCGCTCCTGTGTTTTTAGGTAGGTGAGAGAGCTGGAGGAACTTCTCCCTTTCCACCCGGTAAGGTAGGATTTTTAGTGCTTTTAGACGTGCTGTGATACAGCGCTGTGTGCATCCTGCTTTACAACGTAGGTAATTCAAAACGCTGTTTTGACAATAATTAGATGCTTGCTTTTGGTGGAAACTGCATGCCCTGAGTGGATAATACAGAAGGAGGAAAGCTGTTTCTTCAGTGTAGAGTGTACAAAAAGATGAGAGAAGCATCACTCGCTCACAGTTAGGCTGAGGTCTGCAGTAGTTTAGAATACAGGAGATTTCCTGAAATCTCACCTTTGTCATTCTTTTGCTGAGTTCTCTGTGTTAACAGAAGAATCTGCTTATTTAATTACTGGCGCGTTCGGTAGTTTTAAGACCGTCCTTCTTCCTTTTAAACTGCTCTTAGATACCTGTCTTCCGCGGAGTAGTTTGTGGGTTTTTATGGGTTTTGTGGCTGTAACACACTGTCGTTCCTTAATGGCAATTGAACATATCTAAATATCTAGGCAGCACATGGTCAGGAAAATCTAGCTTTGACTGTAAAATCAGATTCTTGTTTTTAAATGTTTTTGCCGCTTGTATCTTACAGGCGAGCGTTATCTTCATAACATTGGTTTGTGAACTAGGAGTGCAACGAGCACTAAGGAAGTTCCTCTTAGAAGCAGTTTAGGGTTGTTTTACTGATAGCAACGGTGTCGCTGTATTTGCTTTGAAGTTAATTAAAAATAATTCACGTGTCATGTACCGCTAGTTGTATTTCCTAGAATTTAAAACATAACTTTGTCATATAATTTAAATATAAAACTACTTCTGAATAACTTAGGTTACATAAAGTGTGTATGTATATTTATATGTATAACTGATTATGGTTAATAATATGGAAAATTAAGAATATTTTAGGGTGGTTTTCTGCTGTGAAAATGTGGACAGCGTATTTTTAATGCAATGACTGAAGGTGATTTTTTTTTTTTCCAACGGAATGATGCATATGGCATGTATGTTGGCTTCAGGTATTTATCTCACTGTGAAATGGAGACAGCTAATTGTTCACGGATCATCTTTGATATAGATGTGACACCTGTCTCTGGTTCCCAGTTGAGTTATCCTTCATGTGCCACGTTTGACAGGACTTGCAGTGTAATTCTGCACTCTTCAGGCAAGTGAGAGGATTTTTGTGTGTGATATTGCAAGTTACTCCAGAGATGATGGAAATGCCAGCTGTCAGAAATTAGGATAGTGCTGCATCTGCCTGAGACTTGGTCTTTGGAAAAAAAATAGAAAAAGGAAATGCAGACATGATCTTAATGGCTCACAGTTTGATAGTTTCAGGAATTTCAGGTTTATTTCTGTCAGAAAGAAAGTACATTGTTTTTGAATTTTCACCACATTTTCATCCCCTTACAGGCTGCTTTTATTTCCCCATTTACTTTGTGCATACATCACATGTTCACGAGTGCAAGTGCCTGTGTGCTTGCAAAAATGCACTCAGACAGCCCATGTAACTTCCAATAATCTTAAAGCCAGAACGGCACAGGAGGGCTCATTCTTTTTGCTTGTCCTGGGAACTGAATAATTCTGCAGAGATGAAAGTCAGAGCTAGTTCATTTCATGGTGATTTTCATTTATTCTGATTAAAGAAGCAATTTTTATTTTTTTTTTTCATTTTTGGGAAAGATTATACTCTTGGGATTTTTGAGAGTGCAGGTAAATGTACTCTCGAGTGCGTGCAGGAAGCGACGTCATGTTTATATGGTCATACACGATATGTCTTGCTGTACCTTTGAAAATAATGGATTTCTTTACAGAAAAAGACGGGGATGTGCAGGGGAAGGGTTTAAGTTGCAACATATGTGAACACTGCAGCATAAATGCAAGGCATATATATATATATAGGTATATATCTCGACTTGCTTTGACATGTTCGGGGTTTATGTGTATCTTGGCCATACTCTGCTCGTAAGGGGTGGAGAGGATGGCAGCTCTGAATGCCAACTGAGTACCAGGGCAACCAGAAGTGGAAGGCAAAACAAAGCTTTGAGGAAAGGTAGCTGAGGTCAGTAAATAGACTTTATTTATTATGGTATTTCAAAGTAATAGAGAATCACAGAGTGGATGAGGCTTGCAGAGACATCTGGAGGTGGCACAGTTCAACCTCTTGCTTAGAGCAGAGTTATCCAGGTTGCTCAGGGCCATCTCAGAGCAGGTTTTGAGCATCTTCAGGGACACTCAAACACTGTTCCAGTGTTTAACCACCCTCATGTAGGAAAAATAGCTTTTTCTTATGGTTAGAGTGAAATATCCAATATGCCTCTTCTGTCACAGGGCACCACTAAGAGCCTGGCTGCTGTTATACACGAGTAGGACCTCCCTCTTGGATAGGAAGCTCCTCGAGGTGGAGCAGTCCCAGCCTCTCCTCCTACAACAGATGCTCCAATACCTTCATGATCTTTGTGACACGCCGTGGGACTTACTGCACTTTATCTGCGTTGGCACTGCAGATGTGGCCTCGCCAGTGCTGAGCAGAACAGGAGGAAGTGTTGAGGGACCTCCTGAAACTGAAAATAAGCTATTGAAAAAGGGGGAGGGGTCATGAAAAACTCCCTTTGATTGACTTTTTCTAGGATTTTATTTTGCACTCAAAGTAGATTTTAAAGTGTTACTCTCTAATCAATTTATCAAGGCCCTTGACACATTTAGTGTATCTTTCGAATTACCTTTCAGTTAGAGATGATCATTTTGTAAACTGTTGTGGGAAATTCTGGTAACTAAAGACTGAGGCCAGTCATCAGCTTCAGAGTCCCGTGGAGCAAGATAGCCTGTTGGTAACTTTTTTCAAAAGTAAGGTGAATAACCTGGTAATAAAACTTGCTCTAGAAATATTATGTGTACTATTTGTTATTTAGTAATTAATGAAGAGTGATGTCCTTCTTTCTAATGTTATTTTCCCTCAGAAAATCTAAGAGTAGATCTTCCTCTCTTGTGACTCTATGTTTTCCTTATAAGCAGTTTTGGCTCAGTTTCCCTCTAAAATAGAAATGGATGAAGGGAACAGGGTAGGGAATGAGATGAGGGAGAAGGATGCTGCACCAGATTTCAGCGTATTTGGGAAAATTGCCTTGAGTTTCAAAGTAATGCCCATTCTGTTTAACAAACCTCCTTGAAGGGATTAACCCAGGTGGAGAAACCATGGAGCTGCACATCTCGAGGGCAAGCGAAGTCCATCAGTGATGGTGGAAAAAAAGCATCTCCTCTGGGAGCCCACTTACATTTGAGACCGCTCTAATTATCTGGGAATATCCATGGGATTTCTAGCAAGCTGCCTGCCTGTGGAAGAAAATCAATTCTTCTCTTTACTCTACTGTGTTTGGGGATGTGCCAGTCCACGTGGGTTGAAGAACTTCCTAGTCAGCAGCCATGAACAAGGCAAACGCGGAGCTACCACATCCAACATTGATGCTCTAGGAGGAGCAACTGCTGGGGTAAGCCAGTTCTTCCTCCAGCTGCAGCTTGTTTCTCCAAGTCCCTGACCTCACGTGTTAAAAATCAGTAGTTAACAGTCAGTTGATTGCTTATTTCTTTATTTTCTATTTATCTAGCAGAACTGGCGTCACATCTCCCATCATGGGACTCTCTGTTAGGCTAAGAGGCAGAAACACCAGATGTCGATTTCCTCTATCTGATGGGACGTCAGTGTGCCCATGGTGGGACAGCAGGTCCTCAGCCCGCAGCTCAGGCTTGGGGTGAAAGGGTTCAGCAGAGCCTGCTGATCAACAGAACTTCCAGGGAAGATGACTAATCTCACAATATTTATGTGTTTCATAGAGATGGAGAAGGTGTAGCTGATGTGAAGAACAGACAAAGGAAGGATGTGTTCACCTGCCACCAGTGCCGATACGGGTTCTCCTGAGCTGAGTGGTCTGAGGATGCGTTGCGGGTGGGTCCTGTCACTTGTTTGAATCCACTTCAGCAGAACTGGCCTGGTGGCACTTAGGTCATGGCTTTGTCATGACTGATTGATGGGAATCCCAATGGCACTGGCTGTACATGAATTTTCTGCGTAATTTTCTGGTGTTGTCCATCCACATGCAGCTTCTCCATCTTTGAGGGCGCTCACAGATTATTTTGCATCTAGAAATTTCTCAGTTACTGTGGTGATACTCTTTATTTTACTCAAAGATGGTAAAACAAGTTAATCTTTCGAGAGTTGTGCATGATGGTTTCTGTTATGAAGGCACTATTTGCATTAATTAAGAGACCAAAATTTTTCTCCTAGTATAACTTCATGAAAGAAGGTGAGCAGTTGCCTTCTGAAAGAGAACAATCAGCTATTTTTGTTATCCCCACTCTAGAAGAGTTTCCTGAACTGAGAGTTGATAAATATGACAATGGTTCATATGTGCTTCTTTATTACTGGTGTCATTTAGGAGTAGTTTCCAGCACTTGCAAAATTTTGTTTCTCCTTGGGCATTGTTGTACTAATAGAGTATATTTACAAATAATTAATGAATCAGAGCTGTGTCTCTTTATGCGATGAGAAGGGAAACACCTTTCTGAAGCTTCAATTCTTGAACTAGGAGCTGCCCCCATAAAAAATGCAAGGGCTAAACCAGCTAAAAACTCAGTTTTCCTCATTTCCTCATCAGTCTCTGGATGACAAAGCTGTGGTAGAAGACCATGCTGTCTCATTGGACAATATTACAGGATTCCTTCAGGAATTATCAAAGGTTAGGCATTGGCTCCCTGCCAGAAACTTGGGTGTCATAATGCAAGGCTTAATAAGCTGTTTACATCTCTTCTGGAAAAAAAACCCTATCGCTGGAAATTGCCAGAAGAAAAGTAGTAGTAAAACTTCTGAGGGAAAATAACATTTGCTGCTGTCTCACCTGAGCAGCTTCATCACTGCTTCACTGCTCAGCGGACAGGCGTTCTGCTGGAAAGCTGCCTGCGTTTTGTTTCATTTTCTCTGGCCCTCGATGAGTTATTTTTGATGGCAGGGGTTTATTCTGCAGCTGGGGGTTGTCCTGTCACTCTCTGGTACTTGCTGGAGAGGCACTCAGTAATGCCCACAGGACGGCGCTTTCCCATTTTATCTGGTATTCGGTGATACCAGCCCCATCCCAGTTGTGAGCGCTGCTGGAGACTGGGTACCACTGCTCGTAAAGGCTTCGTTTCTACTTAGGAAATCAGTATGTCTATGGTGCGTGGCGTGCGTTTGTTTTATTTTCAAAGATATTTCTTCCCCTCTGATATTCGATAAATCACTTTGAGGTTCAGGTGGGTTCTTGAGAGGATTGATACAGTCCAGTCTCCATTTTCACAGGATTTTGGGACCTTTCTGAGAAATTCTGACAGATTACTTTCTCACTTTTTTTTTCATTGTGCAGCAGTCAGTGATGGAGCTAAAATGTGAATTTGTCAGGTCTCTGAAAGATAGACATGATGTTCTGTGCTGGGTGTAGACCAGGCAACAGTGAGTTTTGCCATTAGAGGACTTGGCCTCCTCCTGTTCTTCAGCCCAAAAGCACCACTGGTACATTTCTTTGCAAACTGTGTTCCACCTCACAACTCATTTCTTTCTGGGGAGCTGTGTGTAGATACCAGGATTAGGTGAAGGAACAGTAGACCTTTTCTCATCTCACCACCTTTGTATCCGCCCCGGAATTTGTGGTTTCTGCCCTCCCCAACTACTTCTCAGGACCAAAGAATGACAACACTGACTCTCTGCCATCACTGGGGCCTCCCTGAAGTTCTTGGAAGCCCTGAGCAGTAAATCCATGCCCGCAACCGTGAAAACGTTCACCCTAGTAAAAAGCTGCGATCCTCTGTCATGGGACCGTAGTCTCACCTTTCAGCATCGGTCGTCAGTCTGGAGTTCTGTGTTGGTGGTCATCAATAACACAAAAATTAGCTACGACATGTTTGGCCATTGCAGCTTCTCTCTCTGGAAAGCATCCCTTCTATTTTTCTGTACTTTCACATGTTTTCTTGTGTCAGTCAAGGCAAGTGAAGAGTATCTAAAAGTGTCCTGCAACAGCTGTAGGCTTTGCCATAGACAGGAAGAAAACCCAGTGACTTCAATAATGGTTTCTTTCAGACTGTTAAGCCTAATAGTATTACACTTTCAGTATGAAAGACCTACCTTTTGTCATGTTCAAAACTGGAAGCCTTGAGTTACGCCTTGACTGGCATCTTGCAGGGCGGGCTGAGGTTATCATCCTCCAAGATGATCAGAGGGACATTCGGGTATCTGTTGGGTAGAAGACTGCAGAAAATGTGTGTGGTCATTACTTTACACCTCATTCTTGTGTCGAAGATGAGGCAGTAGATGACTCCAATTAAAGAATTTGCACGAACACTATAATAGCTGTAAGGGTGTGGGGTTTTTTAGGGAGAAAAATAATGTGCATAAACCTGTCAGAAATAATACCCATCTCTTACAGGTTCGTAGGCTTCCCAGTAAAGACCAAAAATTTAGCACTTGACTGTCCTTCTTGTGGCAAGTTCGGTTTTTTCTACCACGTTCTTCTTTGCTAGTATTTGTTGTACTACTTATACTGGATTTTGATTTCTGGACATAACAGTTTAGGTGTTGTCAGTAGAAGCCTTTCTCTGACCAACTGGTATAAAGACTGTTAAAAACCATGCAAGAAAATGCCTTTAAAAGGAAAAAGGACAGTTATACACTCTTGGTCTTGTTTAGAGACTGAAGACTTGGTGGTTTTGTGTGCAGGCTTCACGTGAGTACAGGTGAAGATGAATTTAATGTCCAGTTTTTCAAAGTGTTTTCTTCAGGTCAACCCAAAGTGACCTTGATAATAATTGTTGCCTGCAAATGTCTTTGCCTGATTCAGCTGAGGTCCATGGCAAGTAACTATCCTTACAATACTGTATGGAAACCTCCTGTGCCTGTCTTCAGTACAGTCAGCAAGGATACTTCTGGAAAACTTCTAGTATGTTTCAATAGTACTGGTTTAACTGGAGAAGTTTGTACTGGGAAAATGTCAAAACCAGTTCTTCCTAGTTTATGTCTTGCTTCTGAAAAACAAGTTACTTCTGTATGCCAGAAAAGAAAATTTTTTTTTTTTTCTTATGCTTTAGTGGAGATAACCCCAGGTAACTATATGCAGTCAGGAATAAATTATTATTCTGCTAACATAGCTTTCAGGCTTATATAAATAAACATCTCAATTTTATGGGCTGTGAAGGCAAGGCAATTTAGATAATGTTTTTAGAAAATGTTTTCTTCCAATACCTGTGGAGCTTCCGTTTATACTGGATGTGGCACCCATGTTGTGAGAAAATGCTTTTTGAGTATTCCAGAATATGTATTTTTGCACACGTAAGAAGATAAGAATTGCTCAGTGCTGTGGAGGGATAGAGGGCTAGTGGTCTTGTGTCTTTGGTTATATTCAGATATTTGTGCATTTGTATACAGATTTGCAGGATTAGGGCTACTTTTGTGGAATTCTTTGTGTAGCTTGCTGCTGAACAGCAAAAACTGTGATCTTAGTGGGTATCTTTTGTAGAAAGAAGTTTTCATACAATCATAGAATGGTTTGGGTTGGAAGGGACCTCAAAGCCCCCCCAGTGCCACCCCCTGCCCTGGGCAGGGACACCTCCCACCAGACCAGGTTGCTCCAAGCCCCCTCCAACCTGGCCTTGAACCCCTCCAGGGATGGGGCAGCCACAGCTTCTCGGGGCAACCTGGGCCAGGCTCTCACCACCCTCACAGCAAAGAAGTTCTTCCCCACAGCTCATCTCCATCTCCCCTCTTTCAGTGTCAAACCCTTCCCCCTCCTCCTATGGCTCCCCTCCCTGATCCAGAGTCCCTCCCCAGCTTTCCTGGAGCCCCTTGAGGGACTGGAAGGGGCTCTATGGTCTCCCCAGGCCAGACTGAACCCCTCCAACTCTCTCAGCCTGTCTTCAGAGCAGAGGGGCTCCAGCCCTCCCAGCATCAGTTTTCCTTTACTTTAAACAAAGTCGAATGTTTCCTTATTCTGTGTTGCGGAGGATTTTTTGAAGAGAAAGCAATAGGGATATCCCAGCCATTGGGATCTACAGTTTTAATTAGATGTGTCAAATTGGAAAGGCACTGATTTATCTGCCATACCTGCTTAATTTATTCCTGATGTCCTACGTATTGTTATTCCAAAGGGAATTACACACAACCCATCCCTCTCTCCACCTTCAGCATCCGCCTTCTCCTGGAAGGACCCCTGTGGTGCTTGGGGAAGGGTCCGCTCCGTGGAGGAGGACTGTGCAGGGGTTTCTCCACCAGCCTCCACCGCCAAAGCAGCTGAAGAAGAAAGGACTCTGCATGTGCCATTTCCTGGTTTAATGAGGAAGCGTTGTCAGCAAAAAAGGTGCTAAAAGAAATGGTTCTGGAGAAAACCACTAAGCTGTAACAAATCACTTTGTTCAATGAGTAAAATCTAAGTGTCAAACCAGCTGAAATCTTAGCAAAAGCAGTAGCTGTACTGGAGTGCTGGGCCAAAATAGGTAGTTTAAAAGACAGTGAACCGATACTGATATTTCTGTACTTATGATCTTGATCAAACTAGTAACAAATTCCTAACTCAATAGTTGAGATACCAGATATAGTGGTTTTAAACTTAGGTCTTCTACAAAGGAATTGCTCAACAATAGTAGATTAGAAAGCCTTGAATTTATCAAAGCCGGACCAGACAAGGGGAAACAAAGTGGTAAAATGTATTTGGACTTTCAGAAAACCTGTTGCACATCCCCTTATGAAGAGATCAAGGCAATGTACTTTTAAGGATGAGAAGAAGAGTAAGAGTTGGAAAATGCAGCAAAGAATTATCTGCCCTTACTTCTATCTGAAAACAGAGACTTTTTTCAGTCCTTGAAAGGCTGACAGCCGAAATCCCCGTGTGGGCATTCCGTTGTGTGTAGGTGAAATATTGTGTCTGTAAGGAACACTGATCACCCCAGAAGGATTTTGTGGAGTTACAGCAGCTGCTTTTTGCAGAAGGGACCAGACGACAGCTTTTAATTTGAGATGTAACGCGGGAGGATAATAACTCCTGGGGAGGGTGTGGAGGCCAGGATGGGGAGTAGCAAAGCTGGGAAGGAGGCTCTTGTTGCTTTGTTCAAGAGTAAATTTATAATCTTGGTGGAGAAGGGTTCATTTGGTTTTATTTTCCATCCCAAAGCAAGGGTATGGAGAGAGATGGGAGAAGGAACAACTTGGGATCTCCTCCAATTCCTCTGATTCACTATCGGTAGTTGTTTGGTCGTCTTCTCTTCTATCGGAGTTTGTCTTCGCTGCCAGACAGGGTTAGTGCTTCAGCTGAAAAAAGTGATTTGAACTGTACTTCTGAATACCAAAGCTTTCAACATGTTAACATGCTTACATCCTTCGTTATTATTTCTGCATCTATTCATTGTATTTTCAGAAGGGAACATGGCAAGCTGTTGACAGCAATCAGTTTGATACTGAAAACGAGCATTTGCTTTTGGCGGCTTTCAAATAAAAGCAAAGAGCAACAATTAGTGCAGGTGTCACCAAAACTATTCCCATTATTCTGCAGATGTAAATGCTCAGTATTGCTGTTTGATTGTTAAGGGTTTTAGCTCCTTCAGCCATGTCCAAAAAGCTCAGGAAAGAGTCTGAATTTTTTATGTGCTCAAGACTCTTGTTTAGCCATAGTGTACTTCCTGACAATATAAACTGGACTGTCATATTCAGAGCATACCAAAATACATAAAAATGTGGGTGTGTGTATATGTGTGATTAATGCCAACTTAAACAATGTCTCTATTCTGCAGAAATAATCTTTAATTTATAGTTCTTCGTAATTGAGACATTTCAGATTAGCATGTATGCACTGTTGCCATTATGTGATGAAGATCACACACGCAAAGTTCATTCAGGACTTTTTATCCAATACAAAATCTTTGAAACGACAGCTGAGGCTTTTCACATTCATGACACATCTTGTCTGTGGGAAACATCTGTTCCCTGGCGAGCTCTAACGAAGTAGCCAGTCCCATCTGAAGCACATACTTGGTTAATCAAAAAGCACATCATTAGTGCATATAAAATGCTACTAATATTTTCTGCACATTTCCAATAATATTTAAAATCCCCGAGTGTTCTTTTATATTGCTATTGAAATGGATTCACATTGTACACCTGCCTTTCTGTTTAGGAAATAAGGAAAATAGAATCAATGAGGTGAAGTGAGCTGTGTAACTTTTTACTCACAAGTTCCTCAGTTCTTCCTGACTTGCCATCAACCAGAAAAGTAGTGTACAAAGTGTTGTTTAAGACACAATCATCGTAATTCTTAAGTTAGATAAGTAAATACATTCAATGAAATACGAAAATTGCTTTTCACTTGATTTTATTGTCGTAACTGCAGCACAGTCAGTTCCCATCAGTTGCACTAACAAGGAGTTGACAGCCACTTGGATATTCAGAATTTCCCAATTTCTTGCAAGCACGTGTTTCCAAAGTATGGCGCTTTGGCAAATGAAAACGATATGAAGAAATCAGTTTGAGCCAGGAGTGAACAATTCTGCTTACACAGTATTGAAGACACAGTTACATTACTTCAAACTCTTTGATTTTTTTTTTATTTTTTTTTTCTGTTTGAAAGCAGGTAATATTTCATGCCATGCTGCGAACCCTTGGCTGTTGATGTTCTACGACAGGACACTGATTTAATTTCCTCTGTTGTGTGCCAAGGAAGACTGGTTTATTTCACCCATCCCATTTCCTGACCCTGGTCTGTAGCATGTGGGCAGTCGCTGCAGCCAGATCTCCAGCTCCCCTTGTCACTCCTTTTGTACCACTCCTCTTAATTTCCCTTTCCCTTCATCTACCGAAGGAAATGGTGATGCTGATGCCTTTGTTTTATGCCGGGGGGGGGGGGGGGGGAAGTGCTTTTTGCTTGTCTTATCAGTGTGTTCTGGCAGAATATTGAAGTGAAACAGCCAATCAACAGATCTGTAACCTGTTGCTTAAATGACTCGGATAAGAATATTACTTCCATCTGATTCATATGCATTTCCAAAATATACTTTTAAGCATTGGAAAATGTTAGGGTTTTTTTTTCTTAGCTGTATTGCAAAAGATTTTTACTTTTTTTTTCCTTTTTTTGGAAGGGGGAATGCGTTACAGGTGTAGATTTATTTTTTTTCTAAACTGCTGAATGTTTTCAGTTTTGGCATTGAACAAACTATATCGAATTTTAGGATCTGTTCCTCTGAAGTGGTAGTTGTTTCCTGCAGCAGAGAATTCCTTAGAACTCTTATTCACCCTGAATCTCTGGCACAAAGTCATGCTAGTGTATGGTATACAAATTGTCTGACAGCAGCAAAGCCATTGATCTCTCGGGTTGGTTTAGATGATTAATTTTTAGAAATATTAAGAGCTTTGAAGGAGAGTGGTGATATTCATGGTGATATAAAAGGGTAATGGTTTTCAGTGGCAGAGATGGTAGTAATCTTTAGGGTCTCAGGTTGGGGGAAGTTAATGAGTTACCCTGAAACTTTGTGATGTGGTTTGTAAGAAGACAGCACAGGTGATTTTACTCATTCTCACCTTTTAGCCATAAATTGCCAGTCTGACTTTAACAGATTCACCCCTGGCTTTGGTAATGCCCAGTGACCAGAATCAGATTCACCATCTTCTTGTCTTATAGTATGTTTTACCAAACTGTGAAAAATGGCAAGATGTGGGAATGGTGGTGATTTCAGCCATCCTGTCAGTTTCAAAGCAGCGTGGCTCTTCTTGCAGCCTGAGGTGGAACTGGGTCTGACCAGTGAACTCTTCACACAGTAGAAGCACTGGATGTACAAAAGCTGGGATAGCTTTTTCCGTTCTTACTGGTGTGCAGCTACTCGCATGTGCCTACTTGTCAGCCAGCTCACAGTCCTTTTACAGGCTCAGCACTTCTTCAGCTATAAAAAATACGTTTTTCATCTAGTTGTTAAGCTGCTAAATCTGGAGAACGCAGTGATGTGTCGCTCCTGGCGAGAACAACAGAGGGGGAAACGCTCGCCTGACTTTTCATGTCAGTGAATCGCAAAGGGTTTAGCAGTGAAGAGCTTCATGCAACCAGAGCCTCCAGCTGCTCTAGAAATTTTTTGGAGAAAATTCAGTTGTTTTTCTTTTTTTCTTTACAGAAATTGAGTTAAAAAAAAAAAATCAAAACATTTAATTACCCTCTCAACTATACTTTGGGTTTTGTGTCAGCTTGAGTTGCAGAAGCTCTACATGGATACAAGCTACAGGCATCAAAACTTAAATTTTTTTTGATGCTAAGGTGCGCAGACTCTTTGCATTGTTTTTTGTGTGGCCCATACTGTGGCAGTGGCACAAGTCCTGGGCAAGGGCACATCCCCTCCACAGCTCCTCTCGGTGTTGTGTGTCTCCAGAATGGCAGATGTCTCAGTAAATGTCTAAACCCCAGATATTGTGTAAAAGTGAGCTTAGCTCCATAAACATCCTTAATACACACTCTTGTAGTAGTACTGTCTTTGGTTTTTGGTCTTAAAACACAATACTGAGTGTTTTCTAGTTAGAAGTTACCCATCCAGCTGTTCGTTGGTGGCTGTTCTAATAGGGCATCCAGTGTCCATCATGGGCTTGCCCTGCGTACCCTCTAATCTGAAAGGGCTCAGCTGACTCGCAGCTGGTAAATAACCCAGCTGAATAATGGTTGTTGGGCTAAATTGGAACCAAACTGAAAAGCAATTTTATTTCTGCTTCCTTCCTTTGTTGGAAACAGTCTTCTTTCAGATTTCAGATGAGTTTGCATATTATGGAGATAGTTCTTGGAAAAACAGGTGGTACAAAGGAGGAGTGCCACTGGTAGGGACCATCGGAAGCGTGGCCAGTGTGAGCTCCTTGTTCAGGCTGGCTGGAGGAAAGGATGCATTTTGTGGCCATGTCTGAGCATCCCTCGACATGCTGTGGGTCAGAAGTGCCACAGAGTGTGACTGAGGATGGGCATGGTCATCAGCACCTCAGTCCTGACCTGTGCCCGCGACCTGTTCTCAACACCCACCACGTTCTTTAACCTCTTGGTCGAGCTGCACTGTGTGCAAGGTTCTGGTGTTTGTGCTGAATAATAGATTTCCCTGGAAGCAGATTAATTTCCATTTCATGGGAAATTGCAGGGACCAAGAATTTAGTCATAAATTAGCTAAAAAGAATATTTTAATGTCAAACAATGGCAGACCACTGCTAAAAATTAATTCAACGGAGTCAATTCAGGCATTGCCTTCGCACAAGTGATTTTGCCTATGTGAAAATACGGTTAATTGCCTTCCTGGTCGTTGTCTGAAATCTCAACATTTTTGTTATCTTTAAAAATAATTTCAAGACCTTCTATACATTTTAGGCACTAAAGGTAACGGCATGCCGTGGCTTTGTCAGGCCTAGTGTCATCATCCTGCAGCAGTCAGTAAAAACAGCTTTGTGGCTCACAACTTCCAGTTGTGATGGTTTTGGGTTTTTTTTCTGACTACAGATAACTTGTTTTCTTGACATTACTAGTTTGAATCTAGTAGTTGAGAAAACTTGGTTTTGAAACTATTCCATGGTTAGGGCAATTGTAGGCTTTCATGAATGCTCTCAAGTTTCTCATCTCAACATTTCTGACTTTAGGTCATTGCTACAGACCACACAAAAGTGGTCCTTTGTTTTTTACTAGTTGCTTTTTCAACTTTTCAACTTGCTAATTAAAAAAAAGTGGTTGAAAAATGGTTTATTGGTGGTTGCATTTATTATGGCAACCTCCAGCTTTAATTGCGTACTTCAAATGCGTCTGTTCTGATGCAAAGCTATTTAGAAATAGTTAATACCTGTTAGGGCCATGAAGATGATCAGAGGGATGGAGCACCTCTCCTATGAAGACAGGCTGAGAGAGCTGGGGTTGTTCAGCCTGGAGAAGAGAAGGCTTCGGGGACATCTCATAGCAGCCTTCCCATATCTGAAGGGAGCCTACAGGAGAGCCGGAGAGGGACTCGTTGTCAGGAGATGTAGCGACAGGACAAGGGGTAGTGGTTTTAAATTGGAAGAGGGGAGATTTAGATTAGATATTAGGAGGAAATTCTTTCCTGTGAGGGTGGTGAAGCACTGGAACAGGTTGCCCACAGAAGCTGTGGCTGCCCCATCCCTGGAGGTGTTTAAGGCCAGGTTGGAGGGGGCTTGGAGCAACCTGCTCTAGTGGAGGTGTCCCTGCCCGTGGCAGAGGAGTTGGAACTCGATGATCTTTAAGGTGCCTTCCAACTCTAACCATTCTATGATTCTATGTTTACGTTTTATTTCATTTGTGAAACTGTTTATGTCCTGTAGGCTTGTTACATTGCTCACCTAACTGTTTCTAGCCTCCTTGAGCAGAAAAACTCATTAATGTAAATGTTAAAAGAAGTTCCATTGCAAGAAAGAAGGAAGGAAAAGCACTGAAAAGGAGACGAGAAAGGGAAAAGAAGGGAGCACCAAGGAGTTTTAATGTAGAGCTTGTGCTGAACCTCAGAGGGGGATGCCATGAGGAAAAACCAGGGAGGAGGTTATAAAAGCGGGGAGACAGCGTGCTTCTTTGGTGTCTGCAAGCCCTTCTAAAAGGGCAAGAAATAGGAAGGAACGTTTTGGTGTTTATTATTTGATTTAGAACACAAGTATCATCTTCCACAAGACCCTGGTGAATGCTGGGTTCAAGGGTGAGGTTGAGGATCAGGTCAGTATGCAATTTTTTCCTATTTCAGGCTGGACTGACCATTTCAGGGGTGGGGTGGAAATTCTCTGTTGTCAATCTTGTATCCTTCTGTGGCCAGGGCATTAAAAAAAAAAAATTAAAAAAAAAGATGGTGAGTGGGGCTTTAGTCCTTTAAAAGAAGGTGGTGGGTGACTTTTGCAAGAGTCTTGGAAAGTCATTGATAGTTTCAGGTGTGCCTCAGCAGTTACTTTAGAAGATAAATGTTGAGAGATTTCGGCAACAACATCTCACCATTTTCTCTGAAATGCATCGGTTTTGAGCAGTTTCATTGCCGTGGAAGTGGTGAGTGTGTCAATGTGGTGTTTGGCCAGCATTGTACTTGGCACAGCAAAGGTTAATGTGCTGGGGCTCAGATTCGTGACTCATATGTAAAAAGAATAAACCATATGTTAAAATGCCTTTATTTTGTGTCTTCCTTTGTGCTCTAGATCTATTATTACCTTAATAAGGAATAAGGAGAAACAAGAAAGGAGAAACAAGAAAGAAGTTTCTTGCTGAAGTGCACTTTGTACACATGTGGTCTCTGAGATGTTTATATCACACTGCCTTTTTTTTTGTTTTTCTTGCAGAGGACCCATAATCGCATAATAAAATATTAATAGCACTGGTCTTAAAAGATTTAGCTCCAAGCATGAGAATATGTAACCGTGGTGCTCAGTATGTATAATATATGAAGCTCCTGTATGTACTGTGAATGTATAATAGAAATAGTTGTTCTAGTCTTAAAATTACATGTGGTGTTCCAAGCATGCACTGTAATTAGATGGTGCTTACAGAGAGATGTGTTAAAAATGGTTTTGCAAAAGCTTACGCACACTAAGAAATATGATTTCTCTCCTTTGTCATTTGGGACAGAAATGTGGTTACTATTCATGCAGTTCTTTGCATTCAGATGTCCTTTAATTTTTATTTTTTTTTTTTTAATTTTTTTATGATACAGTTTATACAAATAACTGCTCTAAGAGTCTTACCTTCACTCTGGCATACAGGCAAGCTAAGAAGGCATGTATTACAAGTGAAGAGCTACAGCTGCATTTAATGCCTTTATGATTTTTTTCCCTCCGCTTTCCCTCTATAACTCTGGAAAAAAACACGAATCTTGCAAAGTGCTGCAGTAGCTGACAAAATCATAATTCGTGTATGTTTATAAAACGCCAAGATTATCACTGTTGAATAAATACAGGGTTTGAGGGTACTGGTAATGGCTTGTCCGAATAGTACTGTAAGGTCCAGATGTGTTCTTTCTTACTTACTCTGCTCTAGTGGGGCAGAAATGTCTGTGAGCATAATTAAAAATGGAGGTTGCCATGACAAATGCAGGTATCAAAGAATTATTTTTCAACCATCTTTTTTTAAATACTAAATTTAACCTTTGAGACTGTCAACCGGTTTGTGGGTTTTTTGGTTTGTTTTTTTTTTTTTCAAAAAAAAACAGGAGTTGTCATATGGATGACAGGAGCGGGTTCCTTGGTGCTGGGGTATTAGCTCTGAGGCGGGGGAATGGGATACAGCCTTGTCTTCCTTCAACAGGATAGTGATACCAAACTAAAATACACTTTACATGAAACTTCTAGTAACATTAGCTATTGCTTTTTTTTCTTTTTCTCCCTCCAGAGAACAAATTTGGTTGAAACAAGTAATGCGGATTTTCCTTCTGGGGACCCCAGAATGTACCAGTTGGACGTTACCCTAAGGAGAGGGCAGAATTTAGCAGCACGGGACCGCGGAGGTAAGCGTGCTGGGGAGCACCCTCTCAATGTTTGGGAAGTTACTTGTCCATTGGGTAAAGTTACTGAGGGTTTTGAAGCTACAGTTGAGGTATGAATTGTAAGCATGCTAGTAAAACTCTGCTTATAACTAATTAGAGGTTCTTTTGCTCAAAAGCACAAAGTAAAAGGAGCTAAAGCCAGATAAAACCACACAGGAGAGCAAATAAGATTTAGCTAATACTGACTTAATTCTTCTGCTAGCTATTTTCCTCCTCTTTTTGAATGTTTCAAACTAAAAAAGGTGTGATAGATTTACTTCAACCGTGCAGACTTGTGCTGTCTTGTATTTTTGTCGTGGTTTTGGCTGAATTTACCAAAACCAGACTGACAGATGGCCCTTCCCCACCTTCCCCCCCCAAAAGAGGAGAGAGGAGGAGAAAGAGATAAGGAGATTCAGAAGTTTAGAATGAACTAAACTACTTTAATGAAGAATTAATATTAAAATAAAAATAAAGATGAAAATAATGAAATAGATACAATATATACAAAACCGTGTCAAGCTCCCAGGATGACAGTCACGTCACCGGCAGGCACTGGGGCAGTCCCAGACTGGACTCAGCGACGAATGGGAACTGGATTCCAGCTCTGGAGTCAGGAACACACGGATCGGGATCAAAGGCAGATGAACAGACAGAGTCCTCTCTGGACGTCGGCCATCGCAGGAAGGGGCTGACCCTTTGATCCCTCAGCCTTTATACTGAGCGTGGGGCAGATGGGATGGAATACCCCAGTTGGTCAGGTTTGGGTCACCTGTCCTGTCCCCTCCTCCCCACCGATGTGACCCCTCTACGTTTTTTCCGTTTCCGACCCTCTAAGGGGGCAAATAATGAAATTGGCTGCCCTTGGTTGTTACAGCAATAAGGATAAGCAAGGGCCTCCCTGCACACCATCCCTTGGCACGGAGCACAAACATTGGGCTGATCATTCTGAGAACGAGCAGTTTTCTCCACAATATGCCGTTAATTTCAGAGAGTTAGAGGAGGCCTAGCTAGGATGTAAAGTTACAGAACAGAAAATTGGTTCAGTTTTACTTCAAACCGGGACAATTTTGTTCCTTGACTGCTTAACTGATAAATACTGGAGCTGCCTTTAAGGACCAGTAAAAAAACATTGAAACTCCTCTGTTGGATGTGTCCAGGCTCTACCCGTTGGCCAATCTGCTGACCACATACTGGCTTTTTAGTCTGCTCTGAGACATATGCTTTTATTTATATTCTTCCTCTACATATATTGATATTCTGTCAAGCTTTGCCTGATGTTCATTAAAAATAGATGCTCAAATATTTTTCTCCCGTGAGAGAGAGAAACATGCCTGGTTTCTGAGTGATGGGTTGTAACTCAGTCGTATCCGTCATTCGTATTATATACAAAAGAACAAAACTGTGAATGTAGATGTGATTGTATGCAAGGAAAGAAGGTAGTTGTTGGGCTCTGTTTTCAGAGTTGTCTCGTAGCTTGGAAACTTACCAAAAAAGCCAGATGCCTGGGTTACTTTCTGCTCCCTTTTTGAGTTTTTTTTCCTATCCCTGAAAAAACTCAGCCCTACCATCTTGAGGGATCAGGGAGTGTTTTACTGGGCCACTGGAAGTGTGGCCACTGCAGCAATGTGCCCTTGTGGCCAAGAAGGCCAATGGTCTCCTGGGGTGCATCAAGAAGAGCGTGTCCAGCAGGTGGAGGGAGGTCATCCTCCCCCTCTGCTCTGCCCTGGTGAGGCCCCATCTGGAGCACTGGGACCAGTTCAGGGCTCCCCAGTTCCAGAAGGACAGGGAACTGCTGAGAGAGTCCAGCGGAGGCTATGAGGATGATGAGGGGCTGGAGCATCTCTCTGCTGAAGAAAGGCTGAGAGCCCTGGGGCTGTTCAGCTGGAGAAGAGCAGACTGAGAGGGGACCTTACCAATGCTGAGCAATATCTAAAGGGCAGGTGGCAAGAGGATGGGGCCAAACTCTTCTCAGTGGTGCCCAGTGACAGGACAAGGGGCAACAGACACAAGCTGGAACACAGGAAATCCCATCTCAACATGAGGAAAAATTTCTTTGCTGTGAGGGTGGTAGAGCCCTGGAAGAGGCTGCCCAGGGAAGCGGTGGAGTCTCCTTCTCTGGAGACACTCAAACCCACCTGGACATGTTCCTGTGGGACCTGCTCTGGGTGACCCTGCTCTGGCAGGGGGTTGGACTGGGTGCTCTCCAGAGGTCCCTTCCAACCTCGTATCATTCTGTGATTCTGTGTCAGGAAGGAGAATGTGCGTTGCATCTTAATGAAATGCAGAAGATCCTTCAGATCAGATGGGGAGCTTCCAGGACTGAGCCTTTGTTTCTTAAGGGGAAAATTCAGAAACAATACTTTGTTCAGGGACCCCAAGGTAGGACCCATACACTCATGACTGAACGTCCTCACTGTTATCCGCTGTGTTTCTGCTTGTTTTCCCTTTCTCTTAGAGCTACTCAGAGTGAGATTTTTAGGAGCGCCAGCAGAACTTAAATCGAGGAGACTTCACAGGCATTAGGCCAGCACTTAGTGAATTTCAGTGGCTGCTGAATGGGAAGTGCACAGAAGGGGGCTTGATTTGGGGAATCAAGTTTTGTCTGAATCCCCTCTTGAGTGTAATACTACCTCTTTTTTAATTATTTTTTTAAGTATTGCGTGGTGGTCCCAGTGATGTGTCACTAAGAACCTGGGCAAGTAAAACTCAGTTCTTACTGGAGGCTTATGTGGGTGCAAGAGGAGATTCAGTGAGTTCATGGAAAAAAAGTCCATGAAAGGATTGAAATACACAGAAAATGCATCTGACTCTGAAGGTCTTTGCTCCAAGTTCTTGATGCCTAGAGGGACATTGGAGGGAAATAATGTGCATGTCCTCCTGTTTCTCTGAGGGCATCTGCTTGTAGCCCTGATGGAGGTGGAGCACTGAGCTCACAGGAATCACAGAATCATAGAATTGTCTAGATTGGAAGGGACTTTTCAGATCATTTAGTCCAACCATCAACCTAACTCAGATAAAAACCATCACTAAACCATGTCCCCCAGCACTATCTCAACCCGTCTTTTAAATCCCTCCAGGGATGGTGCCTCAACCCCTTCCCTGGGCAGCCCATTCCAAGGCTTCATAACCCTTTCCGTGTCAAAATTTTTCCTAATCTCCAATCTGAACCTCCCCTGGCGCAACTTGAGGCCATTTCCTCTTGTCCCATGGCCTGTTCCTTGGGAGAAGAGACCAACCCCCCTGGCTACACCCTCCTTTCAGGGAGTTGTAGAGAGCGAGAAGGTCTCCCCTCAGCCTCCTTTTCTCCAGGCTGAACACCCCCAGCTCCCTCAGCCGCTCCTCACAAGACTTGTGCTCCAGACCCCTCACCAGCTCCGTTGCCCTTCTCTGGACCCGCTCCAGCATCTTAAGGTCTAAGACCCATGGTCTAAGCCAGAAGGTGGTTGTGGGACGGTGTGTGGGAGGCACCATCTAAGGATATACATCCAAATGCTAAATGGCGCTGCTAAGACAGATGTGTTAGATATTAAAATCAGAGCCTCGAGGATTTAGCCCAGGATTGTCTCAAAGGAGTCTTACTCTGTAGGTGTTAACAGCACATAACACCCCATTCTTCCAAAACTTTTTCCAGATCCTCTGCTTAAAGCCTGACAATTGAATTTTCTGCAAGTACTGTCAATTTTGCTCTAGAAGAATACTTGAATTACATGGCAGAGAAGAGTTTCGTTTTAATTTTAGCTTTTTGTTCTTTGATTTTTTTTAAACTGCAGTTTTACATATCTTTTTAGAAACCTGCTGCTGAACATATTGCAGTCTTGGAATTCAAAGTTGAATTCTCATGTTGTGAATGTTCTGCACACTTTGTCTTCCCTAAATTTATAAAAAGAGACACCACAACATTCTCAGAAGGAAAGGGGAAAGATGGAAGCTATATTTATGTGGCTAGCAATGCCAGCATTAATCACGGCTGTTGGTTGATAAATAAGCGCTGATAGTCACAACAAAAGGGGAACAGAACATTTTTCATGACAGGACCAACATCTTGCTGTTTTCTTCTCAAATGGTTGAAAACAATCCTTCATTATAGCAGGCGATGCTTGTGCTCTGGTGCGTGCAGTATGGCAGAAGGAAATGTACCTATTCATTTTAACTCTTCATCTTCACAAGAAAATCCCATCTTTCATCTGACCCAGCTTCCCTTGAGCTGTGGAACCATAACTTCATCCCCGCCCTGTGATGAGGCAGTTTACGGTTTTGCTTCTGGCAGAATCCTGCAGTGACCAGAAATGTGGTTTACAACATATGTCCATCCTAAAGCAGACCATATTAGATTTAGATTTAAAAATTTGTTTTCTGCAACTTCCCATAATATTAGGAAAAACTCTGTAATGTTGGATCTTGTAAGTTGGTAATATTAACAATTTTAACCTGATTACCTACATCTTTAGTTGTAGGTAATCTCCATCTCCATTTTAGTTTTGATTTCTCATTTCTTTTTGTCATATGCAGTGTTTATATAATATCATGTATTTTCTGGAGTCAAAATTTTTAGGTTAAAAAAACCCCTGTGATTTGTTTCTTCTCTCTGACTTCTTGCATGTGGAGTTTATGTGGCTACTTCATGTTGGTAATACGCCTTTACAGATGTTTTGCAATACCTTAAATATTGCTTTTAAACAAATAAACAAAAACCCCATGTGATTGATGAATTTTTGCTTTAAAGAGACTCATTTTGAGATGCAGTCTGAAATGTTATAGCAGAATTGGTGAAAAAGGGGATTAAAATCTTAGTCATTGGTTTTCTACAATTCTCTTCCATCAAAAGAAGGATATAAAAATATGTGTTTTAAATATGGTTTTCCTCACGGTGTTTTCTTACTTAACTGGAGCCTGGAATCCACTCTTTTTCATGCTTTTTGAGAAATGTACGGTGCTGGTTTGCTGCTCCACTTTAGGCAAAGTTGGGAAATAAGTAGCACGGGTTAATCCCAAGGACTTTGTATCATGTCAAAAAGCAGGCTAGATACATGATGAATTTGATCCCTTCTGATCCCTTTATTATTAATATTATTTTTACAAAATGCATGAAGATTAGCCCGATCTTGCAAAATAACATGAGGAAAATACTTTTTTGAGCATAAGTGAAATGTTCATTGGCAGTAGTGTATTTTCTGTGTGAAATCTTGCAGGAAGATGCCTGAAAACAGATGTTTGTCATCGTCTAAGGCCTTGACCTCTAAATGGATAATATTGCTGGATCTGTGTGTCTCTCTGCAGGAGACACAGTTCAGTCATGCTTCCTAAGATTAGAGAATCTGTATGTGTAGAAACAGCCCTTCAGAGTCTGACGCTGCTGCTGAAACCTACACCCAAAATGGCCAGAAATAACCAGAAATAGTAATGCACTTAGTGCCCTCGTGCAGTGCAGGGGCTGCATTTCAGTTTGATAAATTTACCGTTTCCGATATGAAATATTTAGATCCGTAAGGAACTAGCTGCATAAACTGAGAATAATTGGGAGAGACGTCTGTCAAAACCAGGAGAATCTGAAGGACTGAGATAATGCAAGAACACACTCATAGACTTTGCATTTTGTCTGGTGAATGGCTGTGAACATGTGCATTTTCAGGATCTAGAGGAAAAGTAAGTGCCAGTGGGGTAACAAGTAAAGTGAGATGATTTAGTAACCCTTTAAGATATGCCTAATTTTCTGCAATGGCACAATATTAAAAGCAAACCTATGTATAAGGCAATGATTTAAAATTATTGAAGACTTTTCATTTATGTTATAACATGTTATAACACGTTATTTATGTGTGAACTGAGAGCTTTGCTGATGTAGGATGCTGAAATTCAGTCCTTAGCTTGATTAAAACACAGTGTATACAGCGTAGATTTGCAGATTGAGAAACTCTTCATCCTTATGATTGAGGTAGACCAGGTTTATGGAGTAAATTTTGCTTATTGTGAAACATTGCTGAATCTGTCACACAGTTGAGACTGGTAGGAACATGCCCCTGCTCTGTTTCCTGAAAAGGTAAGATGGAGAAGATTATTGGCATAAATCAATAGTTCTCACACCATCTTCCAAATGTGGCAAATAATCACAAGGTGATAACCAAGAGAAACGCTATTTGTGCTGTAGCAGGTAGCCAGATGCCAAATTATTTTTAAAGGGCCTTTTGGATCACTATTTTCATGCCACTAATTGCAAGCATTCATCCAAGTAGCTCTACAATTATATTTTTATTTTAATATATTAATTAGTGTGGAATTTGAATGCTTTTTAATACAGAGGAAATCAGATTTCATTAGGTTTTGGATGCAAATCAAAGGGTTTATATTTAGTTCAAATCAGAATAGGCAAGAATGTTATCTTATATGAAGGTGTTTCAGAAAGGTTATATTAAGTTCTATCTGAGTCAAAAATACACTTAGTAATTTTTAA
Source organism: Numenius arquata (assembly GCF_964106895.1). NCBI lineage: Eukaryota > Metazoa > Chordata > Aves > Charadriiformes > Scolopacidae > Numenius > Numenius arquata. Next base: position 84,233,807 of record NC_133616.1, on the reverse strand, counting down.
GAACTCCTGGGGCTGTGCAGGTCTGGAAGAACAAATTTTTAAACACTCAGTTCCCTTATTTTGGAGGTAGTGAGGATGAGGTGCTGAAACAAGAAACGGCAGCTTGGCATGCTTGCTACCCTGGGATTCATGCAAATATATGTAGATAAGTGTGCCAGCATTCACAGTGTGTAAAAACATTTGGAGCATGTTTTATTTAAAGGTACGCCCCATTAGGTAGGCAGTGCTTTTTGTCTGTATTTGGGTAAAGGTGCCTAAGGTTTGGGAGTTTTATCTCTTTTTTTTTTTTTTTTTTTTTTTTTCTGCAAAGAGGTTAGCTTTGGTTGAAGAGAATTATGGATTTAATTCTCATTGCTACAAGGTGCAGATCAGCGTTGTCCCATGTGAAATGTAGGCTGGGAAAAATACTTCTCTGTTTCCTCTCTGCTCTGTGTGAGCCTTGCTGCGACGGACACGGGGGTGGCAGCAGAGGAAGAAGAGCTCCCTCTTCCCCTTCCAGCCTGGCCTCCTGACGCATGGCAGCTCTGGCTGCCACCAAGAAGGTGGCCATATCTCGGATGGGGTCCTGACGGCAGTGACTCGTACCTGGTGGTGATGGGGAACAGTTCTCATTTGCGATGCAGGAAAGGGAGGAGGACAGAGCAGGGAGCGGTAGCGAGGAACAGGATTGCCCACTCTTCTAACGTTCTACAGCAGCTTTGTCCGGCCGAGCAAGTCCCTTTGCAGAAGGTACCAAAGTCCACTGGAGGACGGGCTCAATCTGTTGCTTTGGTTCCTTCTGCTCCCAGTTTGATCTCACTGCCAGGTCCCTCACCATGCCTCCACCTCTCCATAGTATCATAGAACCGTTTTGGTTGGAAGGGACCTTTCAGATCATCAAGTCCAACCATTAACCCAACACTGCCCAAACCACCACTAACGCATGTCCCTCAGCACCACATCTGCCCGGCTTTGAAATACCTTCAGGGATGGTGACTCCACCACTTCCCCAGGCAGCCTCTTCCAATGCTTGATAACCCTTTCCATGAAAAAATTGTTCCTAATATCCAATCTAATCCATCCGGGAACAGTTGACAACAGGTCTGCATGCAGCATTTTTTGTCCACTGTGGCTCTCTGTTTCTGTCATAGCCAGGAATTCCTACTCACTCTAGGAAGTCCTCACTTGGTGGTGGTACCCAACTGTCCCTTTGAAACCTTCAGAGGGAACAGCTTCTCCCCTTTGTATGGGGAGCTGAAAAAAAGTCACCCCATCATTTGCACCCAATGCAAATGATCTCCTATTCTCCCTTATAATTTGATAAGCATCTGGCCTGTTGTGTTTCTTTTAACACACTCTGGCCTTTTGTTTTTTTTCCTCGTTTCTCCATCCCAAGAGGAAGGACCCATCTGAGGAAACTGCATGGCAGCCTTCTGAGAGAGTGGGTGAAAGCAGAAACTAGAGAAACTCTCTCGGAAGCACTCGTAAATAGCTGTTTAGAGATGATCTTTGGGACATATTTTTGTATTTTGATTAGAGATCAATTTAGAAAAACAAGAGGGAGTTCTAGTGAAACCTGAAGTACTCATGCACCGCGTAACATAAACTGTCAGTAAGAAGTGATGTGGCGTACCTTGAGATGCTATAACTTACAAGTATGATATAACTTGAAATTTGGTGGAGTCCAGCTCTCTGAAAATGCTTTCTCCAGGGTATGAAGTCAGGGATTTTTTTCCATGTTTTAAGGCATCGTTGGTCTTGTGTGACCATTCAGCTGATTCATGCAGTAAGAGATAGAATAAAATCGATGTTCAAATTTGTTTGTAAAACTTTTCTGACGGTGTACTATTAGATGACATGCTGTGATCACATTGTTGCCACTCTTGTTAATTAGTGGTAGAGGATGCTTTTGGATTTGCGCATCAATACAGAAAAATTAAGAGCAGTGTTAAGAACAGAGCCTCTCTGGTCTTAGCTGATTACTTAGCGAATACTGTTGTAATTAAAGGCAAAAATGGGAATTTTTGGAATTATGTATTGCAGAAGGATGAATGAGACAAGTATCATGGGCACAATCCATCCCCAGCTGATCTTGATCTGAACATACATGAAGGACACAGGCAGATGGGGAAGGGTTAGGAACATCGTTTCACCCCAGAAGAGCCCAGTTTTCATGGCAGTAGCATCTCATGGAGGCTTTGGCGGGAGCTACATGAGATTGAGAAGGACAGAAGAGCTGGGTTTAAGTGAGGGCAATCTCTTACAGACAAGCCCAAACTCCTGCTGAAGGCCAAAAAGTTTCCTGCTGGTGCAGTAGGGGCAGCAGGATATACCTATGGAACATGACGGGGGGGGTTCCTGTTGTGTTACCTTTACTCCAGTCCCTTGGGGCTTATTGAAGTGGGAGTCACACTCATTGCTGGCTGATTGACCAACAAAAGCACCCATGATGCGGCTTTGTACTTGGTCACGTTCTACCTTGTAAATTGTCATCGTTGGGAACTTTTTTCTCCCAAACTAGAAAACTCTCGATGTGACAGGCTGCCCAGGGAGGGTGTGGAGTCCCCTTCTCTGGAGATCTTCAAGACCCGCTTGGATGCAGTCCTGAGTAACATGCTCTGACATGCTCTGGGCAATCCTTCTTCGGCAGGGCAGTTGGACTAGATGATCTCTATGGTCCCTTCCAACTCTAAAAATTCAGTGAAATTCAGTGACGGCATTTTTATTAGTTCCAAAAAGGGTAGCAATAATCAAAATTTGTTTGCAGCGAGACTAACAAAAAGTTCTAGTTATAACATTAGGGATCTTTTTTTTTTTTTTTGGCCATAGCCTTTTTACCATCACACATTTCTAAGTGATGGTAGAAAAACCCCATCACTTTATTCCTACCTGATGTGGGTTTTTACCATCACTTAGAAATGGCTATTTCTAGTTTAATACCAGTACTGAGGATACTGGTTTCTTCTTTTTCTCTTCCATGATAAATGCACCAGGGAATTGCTTATTCAGCAAATAGTTATTTAATCAGGAATCTCAAATTATTCCCCTTCCCTTCAGTTTCACTGCCGTGTTTTTTATTCTTCAAGTGTTGTAGGAACGTGTTTATCATTCACTTTAAGTTCACATGGCAATGTATTGTGTTGATAAATGGATTTTTCCTTTGCTAGACATGTAGAGCATTAGTGCTAACACTGCAGATTACAAAATGTACGTGTTTATGGCTCGTGTTTGTAGAGGCTAAGCTTTCATTCCTATTTAATAGCTTTTCTCCTCAAAGAAGATATAAATATTCATAGGAGGGGAAAAAGCACGTGTGTTCCTGGGTACGTCTCTGGGTCACTGTATGAACATAGGTGTTCACCGATTAACTCTTTAAACATCTCCCTGATTAAATCATCTTATTCCTCTAGCTATAAATTAATGGAGATAAAGCAAGAGGACTTTGGCAGCGCTAAAGTACGGTAGAAAAAGAAATTTTAGGAAGTTGTTAAGTCACCTAGAGGCTGTAATGCATAGATTCACAGTACGTTGGTTAAATGGTATAGTTTACATACTGTGCTGCTATGGCAAATCACAGAATCATAGAATGGTTTGGGTGACAAGGGATCTTAAAGATCCCCCCCCAGTGCCACCCCCTGCCCTGGGCAGGGACACCTCCCACCAGAGCAGGTTGCTCCAAGCCCCCTCCAACCTGGCCTTGAACCCCTCCAGGGATGGGGCAGCCACAGCTTCTCAGGGCAACCTGGGCCAGGCTCTCACCACCCTCACAGCAAAGAAGTTCTTCCCCACATCTCATCTCCATCTCCCCTCTTTCAGTGTCAAACCCTTCCCCCTCCTCCTATGGCTCCCCTCCCTCATCCAGAGTCCCTCCCCAGCTTTCCTGGAGCCCCTTTAGGTATTGGAAGGCTGCTATGAGGTCTCCCCGGAGCCTTCTCTTCTCCAGGCTGAACCCCCAACTCTCTCAGCCTGTGAAAATGCAAATATCTGTCTCAAAAGTTGAGTGATTTTCCCGAGTAGGCTGTTGCAGTGGGAATTCATGCTGAGATTGAAGAGAGATTCCTCTTACCAGGTGACCTGTTGGCTAGGGTTGACAATGTAGGACTTCAGTGGTCTCTGCTGCTCCAGTAGCCCAGATCCCTGTGAGGACTTTATCTGGTCCTGCAGGTGAATTGACAGAGCATCGTAGGGGCAGCTTGGCTTGGGACTTCCAGACCATCCTCCTCTGATGGTTCAGATGGAGGAATCTGGTCTGTAATTCAAGGTCATTGAAAGGCACCAAACACCTTTGTGTCTGCTTGTTAAAAGACAATAGAAAGTCCTGCTTTATTAGCATAATTCTACTATGTCCTTTTTTTTCACGTGACTATATGCTAATAAGGAAATACCAACATGGAGGTTTTCTAGCTAGTATATTAAAACACTATTTTAAGGCAAGATTCACGTAGTATGTATTTGTGGATGTTTCTTCACAGTGTAGGTTTCCCTTCATGTGACCTTAAACTGGCATTGCATATCCAACGAGAATCGGTTTCCACCAAGGTGTTAAATATACATTTTGCCTTTTTTTGTTATGCCAAACATATGCAGGCTGCTAACACTTCTATTTTTGCTTTACCTAGCTTGCTCCCCCCCCATTTTAAGATTAAGCTTTTATTTCAGTTTGCCTTTAACTTGTAGTAAATCATTATCCCTGGGGAATGGGGGAAAACTCGCACATTTTACTGCAGAGAAAGACCATTGACTGCGTTGTTACAAGGGCAACTCACATGTTTGTCAGTTGCAAGTATATATCAAAAAGATTATTTCTTATATATCAAAAAGATTATTTCTATAAAACTGGAAGATATAATGTGTAAGACCAACAGTGAGCTGTGCTTTTTTAGACAGAGCAAATCAGAGCTCTCTGTTCCAGAAGAGGTGAAACCTCTGATTTTGCAAAAGCTGGCTGTCTTAAAAAAAAAAAGCCACGCTTTAAACAATTTCAGTAAGATTTGAAACAATTTCAGGAAGTTTATAATTTCAGTCCTGAGGTTTTAGGGGCAGAGCAAACTGTTACCTTTGATTAAGGGATGCAATTCTGTTTGTATTAAAGTATATTAACTAGAATAATAATTTGAGCGGCAAGGAAAATATTTCCTGTTTAAATTAATCTGACATCAGCCATGCTTAAAATGAAATATAAATGTTTTCCTGAAATTGGGATGACCATTGCACATTTGTTTTTTGTCTGTTCTGTTGTGTCAGTATGTTTTCTTCATTCTCGCTACTTTACAAGCATAATTAGTATTTGCTTAAATTAGTATTTACTAAATTAAGTAAAGATACTTAGCATGGTCAACACTGAAATGTAGTACTAAAGCTGCCTTTTTTTTTGTGCAGGAATTAGTCTTTCAAAAGAAAGAGAAAAAGCTGTGATTGTTATAACCAATATTTTTTTAATGGGCACTGAATAATTAAAATTCTCTACTCCCTGTTGACTTTTGAGTAGAAGAACTCTGCATCCTGCAGCATCCCTGTGATCACTGTGGATTTGTAATTGGCATCTCCATTTGTAGGATATTAGTTTTCCAGAAGTGCTTTGTATAATTTAATATAATGAGTGTCCTTTTTAGGTGAACTGGGTGGGTAATTCTTTGCTAGGTGGGTAGAAGGACAGAGAGTAGTAGTATTGATGGAAAAGCTGTAGTTTTTGGTGTCGTTGTTGTGGTGTTTAAGGGGTTGCTAAAGACCAATGAGGAGACTGTCTCGGCAGCTCTTGTGCAAGACAAATAATTACTATTTCTACTTGTGAAATTAATATAAAGTAACTTGTACTAGGTATTTTCCCTACTTTTCAGAATAAAAGATGGGACAGAGCAGACATGTTTCTCGACATTTCTTTTTCTGAGATGCTTCGTACTGCAGTTTGGAAATACAAAATATGTAAAATGCTATGAACCGATAGGTGTTTTGCTTGATGTACTCAGCTGACACGTACTTGAGAGCTCTTCTCCCATTTTTTCTTCTACTTCGGTTGTAACTCAGAAAACCACTGGAGACGGAGAAACTTTACTAAGAGGGGAACAAGCGTGGCTGGAGTCAGAGAGAAGGGGAAGGAGCTGGATGTCAGTGAGAGAGCTCTTCAGGCGATGAATCCAGAACAAATGTTTGTATAAATAATTAAGCTTCTCAGGAATTATGACATCAGAGTTATGGCACATCTCTGCACATCACTAGGGGCTTGCTTTGTTCTCAAATAATTGTAGATCAAATGAAGCTATTCCAAGATTGAAAATAAAATGGGGGAATAATAAAAAAGCCATGACAGAAGTTTAGTCATAGTTCTAAGCATGAAAATAATTAAGAACACACTTTTGCCGTATTTTTATTTCTGGAAATGCGTGTGTTGCCTGATTCCTTGGGGTGATAAAAAATTCTGTTCACCTCTGGTTTTTGGGTGCTTACTGATTTTTAGATTGTGCTGATTCCTGCGGTATTCCTCCTGTGTCCTGTACAGAAGCGAATCCTATTTAATGACTGTGATTTCCAGTTAATACTATTTGAAGCTTCTGTTTTTTCAAGCCACTGGGCTGAAATTGATCTAAGTCTGTTATTTATTGTCTGTGTATGGTGAATCCGAAGGAGACTCATGATTTACATGAAGAACTGGACAGGCTGCAACCTTTGTAAGGTTACTGCTTAGCCTTAGTACCTCCGTAGGTAAAAAAAATCAAAATATCCTGTGTCTGTGTGTTCCACTTTGCAGCAGTGATAACAACCTACAGGAGAGACCCTAATGAATGGGTTGGTTTGCTTTTTTCCGTATGTCTAAAGCCATCAGGAGAGGAGAAGATGGTTTCTCTCTTTTGCTCCGTTTTCCTTTCTGAAATATTTTTCTCAACAGGGGAAAGTTAGTTTTTTAACTTTTTTAAAAGATTGAAGCTTCAGTTTGAATTGCACAGCCATGAGCATCTCAACTGTGCAAAAGGTTTTACGGCACAGTGACTCCTGTTTTTCAGAATGGGCTTGCGTATGGCTTTCTGTTCCGTTCCAGAAGTTAAACTGAGAGTGAACAGCAGTAGTGGAAAAATGAATGCATTTAATCATGCTGTAGTTAGACAATTTTAATTAAATCAGTTAATTAGTTTGTGTAATAAATGTACTTGCTAAGTTACCATTTTTCTAAACTGTAATTTTTTTCTTCTTGTTATATGAAGTATAAAAACATCTCTACCTGAAGCGACAGCTGAAAGCGCGGGTTTTCAGTATTGTTTGTCTATATTATATTGGGATTTTTTATAGCCTGTGTTCTCTCTTTTTAGTGTAAGATTTTGAAATTTGCCTTAAGGATTTCAGCGTCTGGTTACCGAATGCTACAGTTAGATCTTCAGCTGAGTTCTTCAGACATGCTGGTGGTTTCACTTCGTTCATGCTGCAAAAAATATGGAGAGTTTTGCCTTGTTCTCCCTGTCTCATTGGCTCCAGTTGTGGGGGAGCAGGGGGGCAGACTCAAGCTCATTACTTGGTCTCAGGGTTGCATTCACCCCTGTGTTCACTGTTAAATTTTGTTCGGTTAGCAGTTCATCTCATTATATTAAGTAGGATTTCATTAAGGAAAGAAGTCTGTTCAACAAGTTCTCTAATCACTTTGAAAAGTCTGTTGTGAAGCCTCAGGAACCAATTAAGTAAATGTATACAATTTATTGGGAATGCATCTTCTTCCTATCCAATACAATTCCCATTGTATTGGAAAGAAGTTGCAGACCAATTAATACAGACCAATAAGTTACAGACCAATTATTCACCATTTTTTCTGGCCAGATGTGCCTTTGCTGTATTTCCACTCTATCACGCATCTCCGGTTCCTTCCCGAGAAGCATTCCTTTGAACACACATCTTGACTATTTCTCCAACAAAATATTTTTTAATCTTCTTTTCTGTCTGCTTACGAGATCTAATCGATGTTCTAAACTTGCAAAGCAGAATCCATTCTCAGAGGTGTCTGCCCAGAGATCCCCGTGCTGGGAGGACAGGTCCATTCTCGGGGCCGGTGGCAGCGATGGTGGAGAGTTTCTCTCCTGGACTTCGTCAGCATCTTTCAGTGTCTGTTTCCCAACGTTTCCCAGGAAAAGAGAGGCTGCCACCCTGTGCCAGGAGTTTGTATTATTACCTTTACACTTGGTGCTTCAGCAAGAGAGCAGTGTCTCACAATTTGGGGATTTTTAGAGCTGTGAGTGACGGCTCATGAGGATGTTCTCAGCTGCTACAGATCAGACGAATGTTTGTACAATTAGTGTGTCAGGTTCATTTGATTGTTTTAGTAAGTGGGAAACCAGTAAAAGGTCTTGAGACTCAAATATCAGTGATGGATATCAGGTTTTTGCAGGCTCACCCTGAGGCATCTGATTTTTTCAGGTTTTGTGTCATGAACTTGTAATCACTGTTAACAATAAGGTCCCAAGTAAACTGAATTTATTTTTCCCATTGAAAGAGCAGAAATATGTGAATTGAATTATTGATGTTGATTAAAATTACATATTAGTATAGTATGTCATAATATATTTAAATATATATTGAAGTATCCTTGATGTGTTATTAATAGTTTAATATTAATATGAATGCACAATTAATATATTAAAATGGTATGACCTGTGTGAAAATGGTTGTTAATTGAATTGAAATTGTATATTAAAATTGGGACCCTGCGACACAGAGTGGCAGTGGAGGTGGCTTGACGCGGTTCAGGAACTGAGCGAGGATCATGTTTTGGTCCCTCTTGTGCTCCTCCTTTTGCCCTCCCATTGGGTGAAGGCGTTGCTGAACGATTGCATTGCTGAGCAGATTCATCTTTTTTTAATCTTGCCTTTCTTTATACATATACTTTAAAAAATTTGATGGTTTCTCTTCAAGGAATGGAAAAAGTCCGTGAAATGTGTGGAGCTTTCAACTAAGTGGACCTAATGAGTTCTCAGCTTTAAAGCAGAGATGTGTCAAAGCAAACTTGGTGGTTCTCAGCTTTCATAGCACAGAGATACAAACCCCGAGGTTTTGTGATGTATTGTAAGTGGAACTAGCATTTCACCGCCCTGCTACTGAATTTACACATAAAAATGCATTAATATTAAATTATCTGATGTCTAGGTGCTAAACCATTCACTGGGTACGTATCTCACAACAGTGTTTTGCATCGACTTCACATTTCCAGAGTTTTTGAGATTTGTGAAGTTTGCACAGCAAAAGATGGTGCTTAAAGGCCAGTATCTGGGCTTCATGGCAACCGGGAGGAAAATCAGTGGGAGAATTATGGATTCCAGGGGAGTTATGGCTTGTGTTTCTGTTGTTGATTTGTTGGGGTCTGTGCTCAGAGTATTCTTCAGATTTCACAGAATGAATTCAGATGACTGATCTTTGCCCCAAAAAGCATCACCACTACTTGAATAACCAGGGGACGAGTTAATTGTGCTGCACTAAACATTTTTACGCCACTGAAATCCTGCCCCAGTAATTTCAGAAGGGAATGACCGTCACCCTGCCACACGTGAGAACACAGATTTCAACCACTACAGTTTTTCGAAAGGGATGTATAATTTTGGGTAAAGAGTACTGACATCTTGTGGTTTCATGGAATAGTGCAAGGAGCTCCGGTCGCCTTTATGTTTAGAAGAGTTTGTTGCCGTTTTAACAAAAGCATTGCCCAATGGGTGTAAACACAAACCTCTAGAATATGCCAGGCTTGTGAAAAGCATTAAAAGTTTAAAAAAAAAAAAAAAGTTTGTCTTACAATTTTGCTGTTGCTTTTAAAGATACTATTTGTGCTAGAATTATTGTGTTTTTTAAGATAGTCATGGACCAGTCAGACTGATATTATTAAGGCTCAGAAGTAGTTGAGGGAGAAATAGAAATGTGAGTCCCATCCAATATTTCTCATTAAAATGAATTTTCCTTACATAACAACGAAATCTTACCAACTGATGTTTTAGGGAAGGTATTAGTTTGAATTTTCTGTCTAGCTTTTTTCTTTTGTTTAAAGACTTAGCTGTATTTTTGTAATCAAAATATGCAGGAAAAGACGAGTAGTCTTTCTTCAGCCCACCAGGGAGGCGGTGGTTTCGCGAGGACTGTGGTGGGCACAACTTCTGTGTCTTGTAGCTGCTGCCCCAGTGCCCACCCAGCTGAGAACGGCACAGCTGGAAGAGGCTTTTGCCCCTCTCCTTCCACCAGGTTCACTCTCTTTCCCACAACGTCATCTCAAGTCAACGCGCTGGGAGTTGGGGTCAGATTGTGGGAAGTACCACCACAGAGCGGTGTGAAACCTTGTGGTTGGGAAAAGTGGTTTTATTTTAAACCAAAAGTGATTGTGGTCATTTTCTTTCACACTCTCAGGCCCACTTGCTCACGTTCACCAGCACAGACATGTTATCTGGGTCTTGGGTGGTGGGGAGGGGAAGGACAGCAACGGACAGGTCCTCCTCATGTCCCTGGGGCTTCCTCTAGTGGGGTGACCGTCTCTGTGGTGGTTTTGGATGTGCCGTTCTGGGAGCTGGCAGTGATTTATCTCTCAGTCTTGTCATGCCTGTGTGTGCTACATCAGGTTTTTGCGTACTGTCCTTTGTCTCCTCGTGTGGGTGTCTTGAGAAGAGGACACAGATGTGCTCCTGGGTGGCTGCTAATCTCTATGTCCCCAGCACATGCCACCCCAAGGGTCCTCCTTCCACCAGTTGTTCCTTCTGACACTTCTACACCCACATCCTATCCATTTTTCGTTCGTACCGTGATTTAACATTTCTCTTTTCAGTTTCCTTCAGGGCTGTCTTTGTGGTCATTGTTAATCATTATTCACTTGTATCAGGGGCTTAGACCTGTGCTCTCCTGCAGGGAGGTGATCACTGCAGGAAGGACCTGAACTTTGGGGACTGACCTTAGAGTTGATTTCTTCACTGTGAGCATTGTAGGAAGCATGTCTTCGTGGAAGAGCAAAGCCTGGACACCGTAAACTCAATGAAAGACTTGGGAGTCCTGGTGGACAACAGGATGCCCATGAGCCAGCAATGTGCCCTTGTGACCAAGAAGGCCAATGGTCTCCTGGGGTGCATCAAGAAGAGTGTGACCAGCAGGTGGAGGGAGGTCATCCTCCCCCTCTGCTGTGCCCTGGGGAGGCCACATCTGGAGCACTGGGTCCAGTTCTGGGCTCCCCAGTTCCAGAAGGATAGGGAACTGCTGGAGAGAGTCTAGTGGAGGCTATGAGGATGATGAGAGGACTAGAAGATCTCTGTTACGAGGAGAGGCTGAGGGACTTGGGTCTTTTTAGTCTGGAGAAGATAAGACTGAGGGGGGATCTGATCAACGCCTATAAATAACTAAAGGGTGGGTGTCAGGAGGATGGGGCCAGTCTTTTTTCAGTGGTGCCCAGGGACAGGACAAGAGGCAACAGCCACAGACTAGAACACGGGAAATTCCATCTCAACATGAGGAGGAGCTTCTTTCCTGTGGGGGCGGCAGAGCCCTGGCAGAGGCTGCCCAGAGAGGTGGTGGAGTCTCCTTCTCTGGAGACATTCAAACCCACCTGGACACGTTCCTGTGGGACCTGCTCTGGCTGGACCTGCTCTGGCAGGGGGTTGGCCTGGGTGGTCTCCAGAGGTCCCTTCCAACCCCATATCACTCTGTGATTCTGTGAAGCATTACAGTAGTGGTGTCAGTGGAGCCTGTGCCTTTTCAAAGGCATTAGATAATTAGATTAATATTTTACAGAAACAATTTTAACTTTATAATCTAATTTTTGTGATTGCATTAAGTCAAAATCCTGGTCCTAACAAGGACCTAATTCTGTTAACTGAAAACTACACTTCAGTAGCCAGTATTTTGTGTATGGCTTTCAGTATGGATTGCAAACGATAGGAAGTGATGCAAGCGCCCATTTGATGTTAACACGGTGAGTTACCGACTAACAAACACTGCGGAAAATAATAAATTGTGCCAATAAAAAATTATTTCCTCAGCTGCTGTTTTTAATTTAACTATCAGTAGAAATTACACTTAGATCTATTTAATGTAATTCAGTCTCCATTCTCTTACTGTATTAAAAGGAGATAATTAACAGTATATATGTATCATTAACAGGAACCAGTGATCCCTATGTCAAGTTCAAACTTGGAGGAAAAGAAGTATTTAGAAGTAAGACAATACACAAGAACCTCAATCCTGTGTGGGAAGAAAAAGCTTCCATTATTATAGATAACACAAGAGAACCACTGTATATAAAGGTGAGACACTGTCTTACTTAATTCTGTGAAATTACAACAGAAGAGTTATTGAAAGAATTTATATTTTGTACGCTGGAAAATTTATTGTGCAGTAGTGCATTACTCAAGACTATCTAGAGGTGGAAATTATTTAAATTACATCTGTGCAATGATGACATCAAAATTTGCCCCCACAAAAAAACAGATAAATACAGATTTTTTTGTTTATTTCAGGCCATAATTGTTCTATATTTCTTAAGTGTGATCTTAGGAGAAGGACAGAGAAAGTAAGTTATGTTGATGGCATGATGATGACATCCCTTTTATTTATGCAAATGTCATTGTGTAATTCTGATATGAAGCATAATCTATCTCATGAAAAATAACTTTTTGCTGAGGCTAATTTGAGAATTTATCAAGACGTGTACCCAATTCTGCTAGGTTTTGATTTTTTTCTACTTGAACACAGAGGGTTTGCTTATAAGTTTCATAATGTTTTATACTGTTTTTTAATTTAGCTTGTAACTCTGCTTAGTATATCACAAGTGAGGATGGTTTTGTCATAATAGAGGCATCACTTATTCCAAAATCACAAATAGCTTGAGTTTAAATCAAAGAGAGGCCAGCAGTGCCCAGAGTAATTAGCAGCAATGCCACTCGTAATTATTAGCTATCCATATTGGAATGGAAGCTAGAAAAGCTGTGATTATTGTTTCGTAGTCATAGAATGGAAAGGTACTTTTCTGGCCCAAATAGTTTATGGTCATCTATATTCAAAAGTTATCCTTAACTGTGTAAAACAAAGTAGATAAAAATTAAGTTCTAAAAATGTTATTGGAAAAACTGCAGTCTCAGGGTTCTGATTAGAACGTACGTAGGTCAAAAATAGTCTGAGAGAGATTGGAAACTTAAGTCTTACCTGAGTAATCCTTTTAATTGATCTGAAATGATACCATGCTTCAGATCAGTATCAGTCTGAATCTCAAATACATGACAAAAATTTCAACTGAAATATGAAATTGTTGATTTTTTTCTTTAGTAGACGAATGCCACCTAAACAGCCCCTGAGTATCAGTCTCTACTATCTTTCATGTATTCTGTTCAGATAAAGTACATCATTATTAGAAAGCATAAGTTTAATTGTAATTCTTAGTTGGCATTTTCCTGCCCTTATTAAGCTCAGTGACTCGTAGGGAATGAACACGGGCCCAGCGCGGTGAAGAGGGAGGCAAGTTCAAAGAAGGACACTTGCAACACAGCTACCTGTTTTGATTCATTCATGCCAAATACCAACCCTGCAGTAGGGTCACAAGGGAATAAGTGTCTGTATTTTATTTTTATTTTTTTTTTCCAAGAAGAGTGTGTGAAGTGGTATAATGTCTACCCATATTTGTACTCTGAGCACACCGTGTGAAATATTTCAGTTTTTGTAGCTTGTCCAGATGTTCTAAGGCGTGATTGAGTTGTACTAAGTCAGATGAAAATATTTGTCTGAGGTTTTCATCTTGGTAATTTGCAGGGGGAGAAAACAATTCTATTTTGCAACATGAGCTGCATTTTCACCATTTGTTTTCTTTCCCCTTTAGAATGAGTATTAGACAGAGAAAATATGAGGGTACCCACTTGGGTAGATCAATGCAGGGAGAGACTGGTGCTCAAATTCTGCGTTCAGACCCTTGATTCCTGAGCAGCTTTGGGATTTCTCAGCTTGGTCCATATTAAGGTGTTTGTAGAAGATGAACAGCTTTAGCTGCCTCCTGGGAAAGAGTTCTGTAATATAACAGTTGAAGTGTTTTTACCAAAATCGAAGACCTCGAACCTAGACTTGTCCCATCTGAGTTAAATGTTGACATTAGTGGTTGTTCACAAGTCTTTCTCTGGTGGGACTATATTCTAGTCCTCAGAAATTCTTATGATGATATTTGCCAGGAAAATTTAACTTACCTAGAAAATTTGATTTTGATAATTGACATTTTCCCATTTTTTGTTTTTGTAATTAATTTTTTGCCAAACCTTTTCTGTGTTGCCATCCACCTTTTTTGTTTTTTTCCCTCCAGAAGCCGTCCCCAGTTTATTTGTTATTCTTCCTTCTGACTTGGGAAGGCATAATCCATCTCAAGTCATTGATACTGTTCCATGCACTGGCCACAGATTCCTGCCTGGATGTCGTCCAGATGCTCTCTCTTTTAGGTAGCAAGTTTGCAGGCAGGGTCCTTATAGTAGAGTGATAAATGTCACTCTTTCCTTACACATATCCATTAAGTTTTCATCTTAGATTATAGTATTTCTAAAGCCTAGAAACTTATACAACCTTCAAAACCTACAATTTTATCATTTCTAATACTGATGAAAGAGCTGTAATAACCCACTTTTCACAACTGTATCCTGCCCTCCTGCCTGTATTTTGCAAAACTGATAAAGGTATCAATTAATGTATAGGAAATCAATGATTCTGCTTAATCTTAGTTATTCTTTTGGTCTTCCTTCTTTTAATGCCTATGCTGATAAAAATACTTTTTTTTTTTTTTTAATAAAATTGATATTGCTCACATACGCAATCTAGTAGTAGAAATATACCCTTGTGCCTGTATGTGATGTGTTCTGACTTTTAAAATAAGCAGTTTCAAACACATTTTGTGGACAGAAAGTTTCAGACTACTTTCTGATAGCCCTGGTTTGACAAGTGAGAAGTGTGTGGCTTAAATCTGGAAAAGGAGTTGCACGAACCATTCATAAACCAAGAAAATATGAAAAAAAAAATATATATTTCCAGTACTGAAAAATGCATTTATCTCCTGTGCATCTTAGGTCTTTGACTATGACTTTGGACTGCAAGATGACTTTATTGGTTCGGCATTTTTGGATCTCACTTCATTGGAATTAAATAGGTATGGCACAAACAGGCCTATGGAGTAGTTTTTAATGGTTGTGTGCTGATATAGTGTTTGTGGAATTGCAAATAGAACATTATGCTGGAAAATAATTATATAAACCTAAACTACATAAAACTCACCTAGGAAAAACACTTTCTGTTTAGGGAATTACTGTAATATGAATGTTAATAATGTATTAACTGATCATGCTCAACATTTTCTACAGTGTTTATGGAGAGGTTAGTTTTATAACCACTTCGCTCATGTTTTTATGTTATCTTCATTCACAGCATTACCACCTACTGTTTAACTTATTTTCTTCCTGTTTTTTAATCCATTCATGTTACAGTTCTTCAGTACGTATAAGTACTTAACACAGAGTAACAGTATTTAGTATTTATTTATGGGGTTTTTGACTGCTATACTTAGAATTAGAAATAGGGTAAATTTATGACACCATTTTCAAGTAGATTCATGGAAATGCAGATGCCTGTAATTCTCATGATTCAGAATTTTCATTATCTGAGAGCCTGAAATTGAAATAAACGCATATATTTTTGTCTCCTAGGCAAACAGATGTTACCTTGAGTCTGAAGGATTCTCACTACCCTGACCATGATCTGGGAAGTATATTGTTATCAGTTCTGTTGGCTCCTCGAGAAGAACAGCGAGAAGCGGTAAATATTTTAATATGTGTCATCACTCTTGCGACTGTTCTAGGGTTGGATGACGTAAAGCACAAGAGTAAATCGCATGTTCTGAGATTAATTTGATTTTTTTCTGATTCTTAAAATAACGCTGGTGTAGTACAGTGTACTTCGTCTGACCTGGATCCTCCCTGAGACAGTATGGAGGGACCCAGGTGGAACATGAATGTTCACCAGTTTCAGATAAACTCAGTCGCAGGTGAATGGTGATTAATATGGAAAAATATCTGTAGAACACCGGTGAAGAATTTTGGACCTAGCGCTGCCATCTCTAGATACGAACATTTGAATCCTATTCCACACTGAAAATAAAGAAACTTGAAGAGAAAGGTATTATTTCTGCTTTTTGGCATCTAGTGATGAAGTATTTTTTTATAATTTCAAATTTCATGACCAGATTTCAATTAGAAAATTGTATGGTTTTCTAGGTTTATTTTGATTCTTTCATCAGTCGTAGTTCTCTGAGCTGCTTAGTTGTAAGTGAAAGTAGTTTCCAGTTTTATAGATCCTGCTAGTTAGGCCAAATTCTGTCTCTAGTTGGATGTATTTTATGAGCTTTTTGTCAGCTGACTTTTGACTTGAGCAGTGGTACTACAAATAGGGCAGAAATCAGAAATAAATTTACAACATCTTGCTTAGAGGCTGTAAAATAATGTGGATTCCTTTGGCTTCAGAGAGGCCAAGGGAAAAAAAAAACCTAATCTGATGAACTTTTCCATGGATATGGTCAACTTTACGGCTATTGTAAGAGCACATATGTTTCTGTATGGTGCAGTGCAACCCATCGTCCTGTTGCATCCCTGAGGAATGGTGGCGGATGGTAATGCTGTTCTTTTTCCACTTTTCTCCTAACTATTGCTAAATACCCTGGTAAGTCAGTTACTGGAACTAGGTGTTTGGTATTTGGTGTGACAGAGATGTAGAATCTTGACAATATGTTTCTCATCTGTTAGTTTTCTTCATGACGTTCTGTTAGAACTTAAGCAAGATAATGGAAATTGGTAGTAATGTGGAGGAAGTTTATTTAAACAGAGTATTTTTTTCTTTTTTTAGGTGATACATTTGTCTAGAGAACTCAGAATACTATCTTGCAAATTTGCCCCACAAAATTCTTTATCACTGCAATTGAAAAATGTGTTTCATACCAGGTTGTTTTTTTTTTTGTGTGTGTTTGGGTAAGACCAGCATTTCTGAGTCAGCTGGTAATAGCCCCGTTTTTCCAAGGGGCTTTGCTGTTTTCCTGCCATAATCCTAAATCAAGCAGCACAGAAATACTGTATTGTTATGCGGGAAACTGTTATGTGGACAGCACGTTAGTTTCCTTTTTTTGGAAAGTTTCCTTTCTTAGGATAGCTACTGTGCTGCCCGGTGTTATCAGCTGTAATACAACGAGCGCTCCAGAAAATTACCCGTGAGAAAATCAAATAAATTAAGACACTAGAGCAGAACATGTCTTTCATTATGAGTATTTACGCGGTAAATTAGCAACTCAACATCAAAAGTAATGGACTTGGTGGGTAACAACTTTTTTTTCATATCCAACTGGCTGGCTGTAATGGGAGGAAGAATTGGATTTGTGCTATTATGCATTTCACTATTAGCTTTCTATTTAGTAAGCTAATCCTTTTAATTTAGCTCAAGTGACCAATTTTTTCTTCCCATTCAAACTGTTACATGGGACTTCATTCTGAGAACACCCAAGATTCAGATTAAGATTCTGTAGCTTTATATTTGTATTTTAGAAACCAATCTTCCCAAGATACAGATCTCAGAGAGGTTCTAACAGAGTTGCAGTAAAATCGGAGAGATTGTGTCGCAATGCAGGGAAGATGACCTACAAAATTAATATTGAATTGCTGTATATGAATGTATTAGGGGTTTAATAATTCAAGGCGCAATTATCTTTTATTCAGTTACCACATACAATTATTTATTTATTTATCTATCAGATTTTATTTACTCTCGAAGGAGTAGATATATTACCAGATGTATCGCTCCAATTAAACTGTCATCCCTGGTTATTTTAAAAAAGGTCTTGTAATAATGAGGATAATTTTTATTGAATTTAATATGCTTGAGATCAATAAATTTTCAAGTGTTACGTTAGAGGATCGAAGCTAATTCACGTCCACTCTGGAAATATGCACCGTATAAAGTCGTAATTAAAAGCAACTCCTACATTCCCAGTCTGTCTAGTGTGCGATTTGAATGATTACCACTTTCCTTCTACTGGGGAGAATTCTTCTATAATTCTTCTATAATTCAAATAGTATAGTTAAAATGTTCAGATAAAAACCTGTGAGCACCTTTAAATGCGCTTTAATGACTGCTGCGTAGAAGACGTAGAAACAGCCTCTTCAGCTGTACATTTTCTTAAATCCTGGTGGTTTGATATTGCTATATGGTCTACATTTCAAAAATACATTTTCTTCTGAATAAGTTTAAATTTGTTCAAGTGATAACTCTAAATCGCTTGCACGTGCTGTCACATGTAAATGGTGTAAAATGGTTAAATCATCAAGCTGAAGAATTTGGAAATTAACTGCTAGTACTTAAATTTCACGTACTTTAATAACATATACTTAAAATGAGAGTGTTTATTAAGAACAACAGGGAAATAAAAGGAGGAATAGCTTTAATGAAAGAAGCATCAGCTTTGCCATGTAGCCGCAGAGGCAGCGTTGTGCCTGGTCTGGTGTTTTGGGCAGCTCTACAGTCTTCACCCAAACCCTTCAACAAGACTTGCTGTTTGTGATGTGCCGTTGGGTAAGGGTTTGATGTGGATGGGACTTCCCAAGGAGACTTGAGCCACCCGCAGTGGTTTGGAGGCCATGCATGGAGATGAAGGGAAAGTCTTCTGGCAAATGCGTTTCTGTAGCTGGAGGGTAGGTCTTTCATAAAGCGTTTTACTGGCTTACCAAAATAACATAGCTGTTTATTACAGCAAGATGCATCCAGCCACGCCGCATAAGAAATATTGAACGTTGAAATGTTCACACCTGTGCCAGAGGATAAGAGTGAAGTTTGAAGTTAAATGGTACAAAATTGGTGGCCTTATTGTATATTGCCACTCGTCTGTGAGAGGGGCATTATTACCAATGGTTTAAAAAATAAGAAATTGGTTTGAAAAAGCAATGGTTTATTTTGGTTTGGGTCGACGTACTTTTGTGAAGCCTTGAGGTGTGTAAGATGAGAGAGAGAGATTTGGTACACACAGGAGCATCCTCTTCCTTATCTCTCTGAAAGAAATTCTGCTGAAATACAGATTTTTTCCATGTGCTGACTGATGAGATCTTTACAGCTGGAAGGTCCCATGCCCTGATACCAGAAACTGATTACATCTCTGGGTTCAGATATCAATTAAGAATATTAACATATGCCTATGTTCGTGTAACTGTATGTAAAATTATATTACAGAGTAGGAGAGGGGAGTGTTTATCTTTGAGTCCTGGCGGACTGTGGAAACAGTGCTTGGGTAGTTTACAGTTTGTGGTTTTCCAGTAGAAGAATATTGGACATGATTTGAATTAAAGGAGGTTCAGTATACTAGTTTCATAAACAAGAACACACTATTTGATTTCTGTAGTGTGTTTTATGGGAAGAAGATGCAGAAATAGCCTCTGGTTATCATTGAATATGAATGTGGGCAGGTGAACAAGTCAAAGTTTTTAGCAAATCTTGTGTTTAAGTATCTTTGCCTTTTCCAACCTAGTGCTTGTTCTAACAGGATAAAAATGTGAACTTTTAAAGTAATAATCTTGTAATTCTGCATTCAGACTATGTACCCGATTAGAAGTCCTGTTCTTTTAAGTTTTGACAAATGAAGGCAATCTGATTTGTTCTGATTTTTGAAGAGTCATAAATTGTGAATCAAAGTTGATGAATGAATTATTCTTCTACAACCGTAAAAATAAGACTGTCTTTAGTATTCATGAAAAGTATAATCTATTTCCAGCCTAACACAATTTAATTGTACTAGCACTAGTGCCGGTAATTCATTTATGCTGTTAACAATACTTGTCCTTTACATTAATGCAGCATTTTTAATTACTTTGCTTTGAGAGGACAGATAGCTTAGATAACTAGTGTAAACTAAGAAGACCTGAAGCATGGGAAAAGTATGTATATATAAAAATGTTGAAACCTGTGAGCTCTGAAAGAATTTACTGTTAACTCTTCTTCTAAAAAATAATGTTTATGATGAACGTTCTGTATTTTTCACCAATTTCTCCCTTAGATGACCACTTTAAAAGAAGTCAGATCTATCAATGGCTTGATGTTTTTTCTTAGCCCTGCTGCAGTGGTGTTTGTTTTGTTTCTTTAATTCAGACAAGGGTTCTGCTAACGTTTCCCGTTGGACACATGCAGCGCTGTGCATGTCTGTGTGCCCTTTCCAGCCGCGTGCATGCCCCTAAGAAAGTGTACGTGATGCCTGCAGGTCCTCTTTGGTGCTGCAGTTACCCCCTGCCGCGGTGCATGTGAGTGTTTTCTGGCTCTTTTTTTTTGGCTGAATGCGCAGATTTTCGTCACTCGGGGCGCGGCCGTGAGTTCGTCAGAGCTGCACATCTCCCATCTCTCCCCAGCCTCGGTCTTACAGGCCACGCTGGGCTACTGGAAATGGGGAATTTGGTAGCTGGATGAGAGCAGTTGCCTCGGGGCCAGCAGAGATTGGGGACTCCTGTTCCACCACTGCCAGCGGCCTGAGTAGCACAGAAAATGGGAAAAGGGAGACGTATGAGTGCTACTTGGATGTTGTTATTTAATGAGAATAACATTCACAGCATTGTTTTTTCCTTAAATAATTTACCCCACGTCATGCTTAATCCATTTTGCTTCACACAAAAATATTAACAACATTAATATACTGCCAATTCGCTTGCCCTCTTAAATCGGGTTGTTTTTTTTTTTTTTTTTTTTCATTTGCTAGAGGGATAATAACAACTTAGGGGGGAAAAAAGAATGACAGATATGGAGTTAGGGCATGGAACGTTTTCAGATGGAATAGTTCCATGTAGACCACCCATCCTAATCTGCCCTGTGCTGTGTATTTGTCTTATTGGCTTCTGAGGATGGTTATGATGGCTTCAGCTTGTCCTGCTGCAGCTGGTGGTGATGCTGGTGCACTCCACGAGCACGGTCACTACGGTTCCTGTAGCTGCTGCTCACAGTGAGCTCCTCAGAGCTGAAATAAGATTTGAGAGGCAGTAAATTCGGCTGTGGGGCCGTATTCTCCTCCTTGCTCACAGCCTGCTCCAAAGCCCCGTGGAGCTGAGTTTCTGCCCTGACTTTTAACTGTGTAGGAACCAGCCACGACGAGGAGGAGCCTGGGGTGCTGCTCGGAGGTCTTCTCCAGGGACTGCTGCCGGCCTCAACCTACTTAATTCTTATGTGCCTCTCCCATAAAAAATGAGCTAAATGGCTTCCTCCAGCTTTGAAAACCCATTAGTGTCCATGTATATATTCCAAAGCCACAGTGCTACAATTATCATTAACTTATCATAGAGGCTTTAGGCTTTAACCGCCCATAGCAATTTAAAAAGTTTTCCTCAGATTTTTTTCTTCTCCCAAAAAACTGTGCCTATTTGAAACGTTTCTGGATGTTTCAAAAATATAAAACCCACACATTTGCTCACATTTTCGTTTTCTCCCCCTGTTATACTGTTATTTCCTAGCAAGGAAAATGCTTGCATTTCAAAATTTATTTCCTTTACCTGAAAAAGAAAGTGGTTTTGCAAGAATTAATTAAAAAAAAAGTTTGTTTTTATGACAAAAAGTTTCAGTAGAAAATAGTGACCTGTGATTTATTCTTGCGAAGTGTCAGCAGCAGGCTGCTAAATGCTAATAATTTGTAGGAATTAATTTCCCTGTGTTTCCACAGAGCTGCTTTAAGCAACAGTTGTGTTCACAGATAAATTGTCCACATCCGTCTTGACCAGTGTGTCTCTATTATTTAATGATTAAGAATCTGTCTCTGTGGACGCTTGGCCTCCTGGCATGGCGAAGCATTGGCTGCAGCAATGCCAAGGATTTACAGATTATTTAGGTAATGGGATAGGGCTACTGCATTTTGGGGTTTTTTAAGAGTCAAGGTAGGAGTATTTTTCTATCCCTTGTGCATAATTATCAATCAAAAGAGCTATTTTTACTGCTGTGAAACTAATTAGGAGCGGTAACCTTAAAGAGTTTGTAACAGATGTGTGTTGTCCAAGGAGCCTTATGCAGGGTTTCTCTTAGGTGGCTCCACCTGTGAGCTGAACAGCAGTGTTCCGAAAAATTGGAGTACACTAATATTAAAAGAACTATCATTCAAGTATCAGCCACAACTGAAGTCACTATCAGTAATGGGGCATTGATTTTTTCCATTTGCTTATCCAATTCTTTCTTTCTTTCTTTCTTTCTTTCTTTCTTTCTTTCCTTTTTTTTTTTTTTTTTTTTAAACCATTCCACATAATGCATTGTCTCTGGAAATGAGACCTTCATACCACCTGGGAAAGCGTGCCCGGGTGCCGACGGTGCTGCTGGTTGTCTGGGTTTATTTCAGTCTCGTGTAGGTGTTGCTGGAGTGTACGTGTCGCTGCTTCAGTTCTAGTGGTGGTTAAATGTGGATTGTCCCGTTGGAGACAGTTGGCCTCCTTTTCTGTATTGCAGAGAAAAGGTAATTAAAATGCTCTATTTTATTTTCAGACAATGCTAATGAGGAAGAGTTGGAAAAGATCAAGTAAGGTAACTTTTAGCATGTGGTCTTCTGGCTTTTGGGGTTTTTTCTTTGTTTGGTTTTTTAAACTATGACGTTTTACCAAATATGCCATCTAGGACTTGTCACAGGATTTGTTCCCCTTCAAACTGTGTTTTAATGACATTGTTTTGTGTTTCATCAAATCAAAATCATGAAACAGTTGAGCTCTTGGTGTAATCATTAAACCTCTCAACTTTGTTATAGCATTATGGCCTGTCTTGAAGTTGTTTAGTAAGTGACAAACATGTCCTGATTCTTTTTCCAAAACCTTTAATTTCTCGTGTATAAACAGTTTCCTTAAAGCTCACTTGTTAACCAAGAATCCATACCAAAGGGTGACTTTTCATTTTCCTGTTACGTGCTACTGTAATGGTCAGAGGTTTTGTGTGTGGGAGTTTCCAGAGTTATGCTTCTCAAAGAGAAGTTCCCCTGGCTGCTGGACGTGCACAGATTGGCAGTCGCAGCCAGGGGTTCCACCAGCAGAGTCATCAAGGAGTTGTTATCGGTCTCCACTTTGTACAGCTCTTTAGATGCCTTTTCAGGCAAATTCAGTGTCTGGCTTTTCTCCTCCTAGGGGTCATGTGGGTGACAAAAAGGAGCAGTGTACACTCTTTTCCACTAGGGAAAGACTGGGATTTCTACTGTAGTAGAATACGGCTCATTTTTACCTGTTTCCTGTACATGTCTCCAAAAAGATAAAGAAAATGGTGTAGTTTCTCAGCAGTTTTCTGACTGTTCTTAGCTAATGCTGCCATACTGCTTTTGAGTTTTCAGCCTCCTTATTATTTGCATAATTAAAAATGGCATTAAAATTTCTCAAAGTCTTGAGCTGAGTTGATATATCTGGGTTTTTTTGAGATATTTCATGTAATGGTGTTAAAGTAAGAAAAATGAATTATCGGGTCATTTCAATTATTTTTTAAAGGGATTTACGTTTCTAGCACAGCGGCACACAAATTTAAATAGAAGTTTAATAAAGAGCGTTGTATATAGCACTGACTGACAAATATTTACAGGTCATTTTTAACCTTTTAAAAAAAAGAAAGAACAGAGTTCCTAATTTTTGGGTTACGCATGGGGATTTCACACAGTTAACTTCTGTGATACGGGACAGTTCTCAACCTCTGTCGCCTTTTTGAAATTTGAGAAACAGAAGTACTTGGTGAAGTGGTAAAGTGCGGTATTTTGATTCTCAAATGGTTCCTCTTACTTCTCCTGGAACACCTGAAGTACTCAAAGTCCTGAGGAGTTGATGAGGAGCTGTAAGGATGAGGAAGGACAGAGCTGGTTTGCATCATGGAGGTGATGTGTTAACTCCTGATGTGCTGAACGTGTTGGGATGACAGTTAGTAAAACTAATCAAGAGCTTTCCCATACTTCAGGTTTCTAATTGGCACAACTGAGAGCGTGAATAATCCTGAATGAATGGCGCAACATGATGGTTGGGAATTCTTCAGAGGTGTCCAAATGAGTTATTTATCCATGTTCTCCTTAGTTATAGTAATTTGACAACATTTTAGGAGTTGCCATTTTTGCAAAGGGGCATATCAAAAGATTTGGCAAATACAAAGTGTATGAATTTAAATATTGCATTTTTCTACATTTATCTCATCTGAAGTAATAATTTTACTTAGAGATGTAACGTGTGTGCGATATCTTACATGCACTGTTGTGTGTGTGTCATTCACATACAGAAGTATCTCGGCTAAAACCACAGGAGCTCATTGTGTTGTGGGGCTGTTCCAGATCTTAGGTCTGCTGTCAGGAAAACAAATGAAGAAGTCTTCAATTTACAAATAATTCCTTCAAAAAAGCTGCTGTTGTCTGGGGTGCAGGATGATCGATATTAACTAAGATATCATTTGCAGATTTTAAAAAAATGTCTAGAAATAAGTGTATAATGCTGTTAGATAATTGAGAAGGGCCCTAATTGAGATCCTTCTTCATCAAGGAAGTATTTGTCTTACACTCCTGAGAGCTGAGAAAAAACAGAATATTAAAATTTTTTAGAGGTATCATTATAAAATTTCCTAAAACTACTTTTTTTAGCTCTCTGGAATCTGTAAAATGGCACTTCTAGTCAATGAATTTGATTTTACAGATTATGGCAGTGTATTTCACTTTTTAAAATTTGCGTACTTGAAGCCTACCTTTTCTGTAACCTGGTAGCTTGAAGTTAAGTTATAGCAGTGCGGAGCACTATGGCATTGACTGTGTTTGTGAGCTGTGTGGGTTCCACAGAGTTCCTCAGGTCTGTTACGATATTCATGTACTTGCAAAAAATTATTTTGGCCAAATTCTGAGTCTCTACTTCAAACACTGCTTCCCCTGTGCACCCTAAAGATGAAGCTAAAGTCTCATGAAAAACCCAGCTCAGTGCAGCTGTACATTTTATCTATTTTGCGTGTAAACCAGTGTTTTCAACACCACTTCTGATTTTGTTTTTGTTAGGTTTTTTTCCTTCTGTTACTGTTGGGTTTTTGTTTGGGTTGTTGTTTTTTTTTGTGGGTTTTGGTTTTGGTTTTTTTTTTTGGTTTGTTTGCCTTGGTTTGGTTTTTTTTATCATGTTTAATTTATTCCAGACATAATCTTGATCAAAATTCATGGGAGCTAGATCACTACCTGTGCTGCTTGGGTCAGAGGGAATACTCATCTTTCACTGAATCTAGCAAAAAAATGAAATTCAAACAATTTTTGAGTCAGAGCACGTATACGTTCTGTGAAAAGGAAAGTCAAACTTCCTGTCTTCAGCGAAAGGAGACACCCCGTGGGCTATTGAAAAAAAAACCACAAAGCTGTTTATTTAAAAAAACCCCAAACTTCTGCTGGGGAGTTACAATCTGCAGTTTGAAATTGTTTGTTTTATGTGGCATTAAAGCAAACTGGGAGAGTACTCAATGTTTCGTGACCCCGGTGTTTGCTCACTACCCTGGGTGCGCCCGTGGTTTGGGTTGCAGTTACTCGGATGTTCTGTGGGTTAGCAGAAAACTGCTGCGGCACAAAGACAGCCAGTCAGTCATTTAAACCAAATACAGGATTTTTTAGCTTTTTTTTTTTTCTTCATAAAAAGCTATTGGAAAAAACCTGACCTGTGCAAAACGTCTTTCCTCCCTGTGTGTGGATCTGACCTGTTCTCCTTCTGTGGTTCTCCACGTCCACCACAGTTTTCCTTTAGGGCAGGTTTCCCTTCTGGCATTAACTCCGGAGGTGTAGACAGACATTCCCGATGGGTCTCCTTTTTTGCGCTGAAGGAAATGAAATTCCTGCTTCTCTCCTGCTTTCTAAAAACTGTCTGGATACCAGATCCAGTTTGGTAAAACGTGGTTGCAGTCTGGGTATAGAAGGAGCAGGGAAAAGCCCAGGTTAGCAAGAGAAGTGATTTATTACTAATAGTTACAATTACTAACACCGCTCCTGACGGTGGGATGAGTAGTGCTAATTGCTGGAGTGATTCCCGTTAGGAATGAGCAACCCGCCTGACAAGAAATAACCCATTGCCATTCTCCTTTTCCCCCCTGGTTATGAAAACAAGATAAAAGTCAGTTCTGACCTCTTTTTTACTCGTCCTCCGCAGCTCAGGGGCTTCATCAGTAGCTGAGGAAAGGGTAGGGGAAGGGAGCCCATTAGAATGTTGGCAGCGTAGAACCGAGTGAGGATTGGACTTACTGCTTTCTTTCTCCTCCTCATTTTTGTATTGTTCAGTGCAGTGCTGTCAAAAATAATAGTGGGGAAAAAAAAAAAAAGCTTAACATTTTCTTACCATTCATTGGTGTCCCCCAGGGCTCAGTATTGGGGCTGGTTCTCTTTAACATCTTTATCAATGACCTGGAGGAGGGGATTGAGTGCACCCTCAGTTCGCAGACGACACCAATTTAGATGGGACTGTCGACCTGCTGGAGGGTAGAGAGGCTTTGCAGAGGGGTCTGGCCAGGCTGGATGGATGGGCCGAGGCCAATGGGATGAGGTTCAACAAGGCCAAGTGCCGGGTCCTGCCCTTGGGTCACACCAACCCCATGGGTGCTCCAGACTTGGGGCAGAGCGGCTGGATCTGCCCCAAGGAGAAGGACCTGGGGGTGTTGGTGGACTGTGGGCTGAACATGAGCCAGCAGTGTGCCCAGGTGGCCAAGAAGGCCAACGGCATCCTGGCCTGTGTCAGGAACAGCGTGGTGAGTAGGACTCGGGAGGTGATGGTCCCCCTGTCCTGGGCACTGGTGAGGTCCCACCTCAAGAGCTGTGTCCAGTTTTGGGCCCCTCACCACAAAAAAGAGCCAAGGTGCTGGAGCGGGTCCAGAGAAGGGCAACGGAGCTGGTGAGGGGTCTGGAGCACAAGTCTTGTGAGGAGAGGCTGAGGGAGCTGGGGGTGTTCAGCCTGGAGAAAAGGAGGCTGAGGGGAGACCTTCTCGCTCTCTCCAACTCCCTGAAAGGAGGGTGTAGCCAGGGGGGGGTCGGTCTCTTCTCCCAAGGAACAGGCGATGGGACAAGGGGAAGTGGCCTCAAGTTGTGCCAGGGGAGGTTTAGGATGGAGATTGGGAACAACTTTTACACTGAAAAGGTTATTAAGCATTGCAGTGGGCTGCCCAGGGAAGGCGTTGAGGCACCATCCCTGGGGGGATTTAAAAGCCGGGTTGACATGGAGCTTAGAGACATGGGTTAGTGATGGGGGGGGTTGTATGTTTTTCTTTTGTTTGTTTGTTTTTTTATCAGAGTTAGGTTGATGGTTGGGCTAGATGATCTTAAAGGTCCCTTCCAACCTAGATGATTCTATGATTCTATGATTCTTAAGCTTAAAGTTCACAACAGAGGAAAGAGGATACTGTTTAAATGCACTATTTTTTCTCATGTAAAAAATGGTGTTCTCTTTAATGAAATACTTCCTCCTCATTCTTCTCTTAGCTTCTAATGATGAAATTTCATTGCTTTTGCTGTGCCTTTACTGCCAACATTTTTAAAGGATAAAATCTCAACTGCTTCCAGTGCTTTTTAATGTGAAGTGCTTTAAAATCAAAAGCATAAATAATAAACTTGGGGTCAGTGGAGCTGTAATTATAATTCAGCACTGATTTATCTGTATATATAACATACATATAGACATACGTAGCCAAAATCAAAACTTTCCCTTGGGAAATGGGAAGGGTGAAGAGCATACATAATTATATTTTAATTATTATTTTTTTAAAAAGTGTTTTTCATACAAAATGTCAGGTTTTTTATGGTCATTGCCTCTGTCTAGTAAGGGTTGTTTTTGTGGACAGTGCAGCCACAGAAGAGTTAATGTTAGTTTTTAGAGAAACACAGCTTGTGTATTTTTAGAGTAGTGGGGTAATTCTACTTGCGTTTGACAATTAGTTGTTCACACTGACTGACGCAGAAGCCTTTCTTTGGGCGCTCTCTCTCAAAGAGCATTTCATTTCTTTGGGAGCAGGCAGACTTCTCCGTGAGGAACCTGAAGATAACAGTCAATATTTTATGACAAACCACCTGTTCCCGCTGTTGTTGTAAAACTCGCTGTATGAGCACAGGCGTTCCATTCGGGGAAGGGTGAGGGATGGTGGATCCAGGTGGTGATTTTTGCTCACGGGGTGATTCACTCAGAGCTTGCTTTCCAAGTTTTGTCCTCACTGTGCTGGCTGCGAGAGATGGAGGCAAAAAAATACGAGACAAGGAGCTTGGGGAGGTGACAGGAATGTCTCGGGGAGACAAGGCCAGTGGCACAGCAGGTATTGATGGACAGAACCAACCTCAATTCCCAGGATTTCAGGTGCCTGGGATATATGAAAGTTCTACCTGTGTGCAGAGTAGGTGTGAAACAGACAGAAAATAAGAATAACAGCCTGAAAAGTTTTCTTCCCGCCCTAAAGTGGGAACAGTAACAGCTAAAATGTGCTTGACAGGTGTTTGTTTAACCTGTCCTTAAGCACCCGCAGTGGTGGATGTTCTACAGCCCCCCAAGAGGGTCGGTTCCGGTGCATAACTACCATTTCCACTAAAGGCTGTTTCTCCCTCTGGTGCCTAACAGTACCTCCCGTGGTGCAAATTGAGCTCATTTCTTCCCACAACACAGATGGATGTGTTTTATCACAGTGATTTCGGCACAATTTATAGGCACAATTTAGAGTGAGTCTGAAATAAAATGATACTTTTCACAGAATCACAGAATCTTCCTGGTTGGAAGGGACCTTTGAGATCATCGAGTCCAACCACAAAAAAACCCAAAGAAACAACACACAAACCAGAAACCCCCACAAACAGACCCAACCCAACAATCTCGGGCACTAGAGCATGCCCTCAAGTGCCATGTCTACACGTTTCTTAAATACCTCCAGGGATGGCGACTCCACCACCTCCCTGGGCAGGCTGTTCCAGTGCCTGACCACCCTCTCAGTAAAGTAATTCTTCCCAATATCTAATCTAAACCTCCCCTGCCCCAACTTCAGACCGTTTCCTCTGGTCCTGTCATTATTCCCTTGGGAGAAGAGGCCAACACCCGCCTCTCTACACCCTCCTTTCAGGGAGTTGTAGAGGGCAATGAGGTCTCCCCTCAGCCTCCTCTTCTCCAAACTAAACGTGCCCAGTTCCCTCAGCTTCTCCTCATATGACAAGTTCTCTAGACCCCACCCCATATATATTTTAAATATGTATGTGTGCATGTGTATTTAGTTAATTCAGAGGAAAGTTTTGGGGTGCTCAAATAGTAATCATTTCGAGTGTGTAAGAGGAAGAAAAACAGTGGTATTTGGAATGAAGTTTTACTGCGAGCAGAAACAGAGTGAATAGTGAGAAGATGGAAGAAACTTAACAGGTCTGTGGTGAGGTGACTCCATCTAGCACAAAGACTTGATCCCCCCCGAGCCCTGATCAGCAAGAGCCAGAGCGTTCCCGTGCTACCAGCGATGGTTTCACCAGAAACATGAAGCACGGTGGCGTGAGGAAAGGGACCTCCATCCCAGTCAGACCCAGGTGGAGCTGTGTGGTCAGACTGGTTTGCTGCCAACCGTTGCTGGATGTTTGCTGATGGTGTAGATCATGGAGGAACCTCTTTGTAAGGACTGCAATTGCAGATACTTGACATGTCTCCCCGCTTCTTCTGTAACATGGAAGGACTTGGCACAATGTGGATTTACTGGCCATTCCCAGAGGAAAGAAACGTGACAGATAAATGTATTTCGCTGTCATCTGAGAACTTCGTAAGCTCCATTGAGTTTGTAGTCCACAAAGTACACCATGGAAGATGAGAGCACCAAGGTCTGGTGCCTGCTGAGAAGTTCTGCTAGTTTATATAGGACACGTAGAGTGTGCTACACAATTAAGAAGAATATCCATTTTTACTCAATAGTTGAGAGGAAAGTGCAGCACTGCAGTCTTCTTTTCCTAAGCTTTCGGGATGGAAGGCATTTGGAAATGAAAGTTGGTTTGTTCTTTTGTCAACACATCATCTCTTTCTGCTTACTTCACAAGACAGGATTATGCTGTCTGGGTGTTAATTTAGGTCTTCCCAATGGAAAACCTGAAGGTGTTGGTGTAATTTTTGCCTCATTGGCAACACTTGTCCTCCCTGGTTGTGAACTTGGGTGGGAACTGTGGTATGTCCTGTGTTCAGTAGGCAGTGTACTGATGGGTTAGTGGTCTGGCAGATACTCATAGAAAGGATAGATAACCAAAAGCCAAAATACTGGCTGACCAGGTTGTTTATATTCCTTATTTTTGTCCAAAGTTCTGATGAAATTGTCATATTCTCATATAGAGGTTCGATTTTCTCTGAACAGCATTTCTTGATGGCAACCTGTTTATCCTGTCAATTTTTGCATGGCTCAGGTAGAGGGTGAGTGAGGTGCTATCCCATATAAATAGTTCATTTCAACAAACCCTGCACTCAGGGAGAGCTAATTAATATACTCACTGCCTCTATTCACAGTTTGTATATGAAGAAATAAGATTAGCTTGTGTTTTCCTGTGCAACCATAACTGTTTAAACAAAGGCATTTTAATAAAGACACAGTGCCTTTTATCCAAAGCACAGTGAGAGGAAGCTCTGTCAGAAATGTTGTTCATTTCACTGAAAATTGTTTTCATCTGAATAAGGATCTGCTCTTGCCCTTTTCTCTTGCCTCCCACCTCTGTGGGAGAATTGCCATTCAATTGAGCTCCAACATGATCGGACCCCACGTTAAATTTGCTTCATTAATGGCACATGAAGAAAACACCAGAAAAACCTTTTGAATGCTTTAATTTAAGGATAAACAGAGGAACAAGTGGTTTGGCATCTTTAGCCAAAAACAGCAGGGGAAAATAATTATCTGCTATGCCCTGTCAAGTAACAGCAGTCTAGTAAAATCTGGAGGAAAAGATGTCACCTTCTCTTCTCTTACACCTTCTCCTCTGTTTCTTATTGTCTATGATAACTTTAGAACTGGGAATACGAGAATGCACTAGTATATAATGTAATAATACTCCTAATTGAAAAATGTAATAATACTCTTAATTTATACTATTAATATGTGATGAGCTGTTTCAGTGTGATGTTGATCAATTGGAACCAAAGGTCCATTCTTCTCAGAAATCAAGGTAAATTAGTCTGGGTTGTATAAACTAAGAGTGAAAATACGTTATCATCCCAAAGTCAAAACTGAGAAGCTACTTCTGAATAATTGCAATTGATGATAAAAGAGTGTATTTACTGCCTAAAGCAAGGGAATTAAAATTATTTTTAATTTGCACTTTGATAACTATTTTTGCTTTAATTCAGCTTTAGAAATTTCTGCATATACTTTTAAAAGGAAAAATATGATTTAGGAACATTTTAAACAAAAATGAATTGCAAAATGTAGGGCTTTCAGTTCCTAACTGCTGACTTTTTTTTTTTTTTTTTTTATTTATTATATTATTTGGCACAAACTGAAGTGCCAAAACCTGTGGCCTTATTAACTGGTGCTTTTATGCCCAACTGAAAATACTTGGTTTATGTGACTCCTGATTTGCCTTCTTCAATAGCAAAAGCCTTATGAAGGATTTTTTTCTGTTTTAAAATTGGGGCAAATGCTTTTCCACTGGAATGAGATACCTCTTGAGTAGAGAATAAAATTATAAATAGGAAATCAAGGATGACAAAGACAAGCAGAAGCGTGGAGTTGTATGAGATTTCTTAATTCAAGGTATTTGCAATCAGGTCAATCTTTTAACCAGAATCTTTCAACCCAAATTCTGTGGAATTTCAGAACAGAAGGTATAATTATTAGGTTTTGGTTTTTAAGAAGAATCTTTTAAGACTGAGAAAATAATTGCTTTTGTAAGCCATGGTCTTCCCCATGTCAGTTTATCAGTTGTAAATAATGCTTGATAGAAAGCTACTAAATAATGGAATAGAAGTAAAAAACCGTCAGAATAGATACACCTGTCTGACAGACATGTGCTTATAAAAATTATGCAAATGTTTGGTGAGGCTTATATTTGCATTACCTGTATGTGAGTGATAACAGCTGTTAACAATCAAAAAGCAGAGTAACATTTCCGTGTGGGTTTTCTGGGTTCATGCCCGCAATTCCCAAAGCAGAGGGAGTTTCCGCCAAGTCTTGGTGGCCACTGTCCTGTGTGTCATGGTCACGTCAGTGTAGGACCATGGTGACACTGGCCATCCTGGGCAATAGAATCAGGAAACTCCTTGACTTTCACATGCTGCAGCCACAGTTTCCAAGGGGTTTGCTGGGAGGAAGACAAGGGTGAAGGTCAGGGTTGTACTGACACAGCCCCTCTGACAGCTCCTGATGGCACAACGTTGTCTTGTGTAAATATTTCCACCTTTTTCGCAGAAAATTTAAGTCATAGTTGGTGCTTGAGAAGAGTCCCAGCCTTCATCACACGGCACCAAGCTCCTTTCACTAGAATGCACAATTGCTGGATTTCGCAGACCACAAAACTGAGTGAAATGCTGCGAAAGTATCAGGTCCTATTGCAAATTTTGTGGTGTCAGCTCAAGATTGCTGCTACAGTGACAATATTGAGTCGTTAAAGCAAACGTCCTAAACGAGCTTTAACATGGCAGTCATACCAAAGCCACACAGGGTGTAGGGCAGTGTAAATTTCTCACCTACAGACATTTAGATTAGCTTTACCTAGAATTGAAATATCCTAAAATACAGTTTTTCAAAAGTACTCGCTAAGGCTTCTCTTCTTTTGAAGGAAGTAACAGTAAAGTTGTGGCGATTAATGCACTCATCAAGAGCACGGTCTTGATGAACCTGGGAGCAGCGCCCGGGTTCTGGCTGAGCCCGGCTGGTTTCCCACCCCAGAACGTTACCCGGTAATATGTGGCCGTACACAGAATATTAACGCCGTGCTGTAAGGTCATCTTTCAGCTCTACCATTGTATTTGGCTCACTATATTAATCCTATTTAATAGAGGATACAGACTAGTTTCTGTGTCAGGAGATTTTCTGCTGTTGGCACCCCTAACCCTTCCACTACCCCACTCTTAGCATCAGTGAAACACAAATAAAGTCTTAATTTTGTTATGTAAGAAAATGTTAGGTTTGCTTCCTGTTTATAGTAGAAGCATTAAAGCAGTGTATGGATATGAAAAGATGCAAGGTTTTCTTCGCAGGCAGCTTTGACGTGAAAGACTCCTTTTCAGAAGTCTAATTTTAATTTTCTTTTGGGAAAAGAGAGAAAGCTTTAGAGTATGAAGGCTGAAACTTCCTTTTTTCTTTATTTTTTCTTTTTTTCCTTTTTCTTTTTTCTTTTATTTTCTTTTCTCTTTTCCATTTTTTTCCAAACATTTTTTTTTCCATTTTTTCCATTAGTATTTTTTCCATCTTATAAATATTTTTTAACATCAATATTTTTTCCATTTTTCCAAAAATAAACACTCTGGTTTTTTTTTTTTTTGGTTTAGAAGATGTCAGGTGGGAGTCTCCATGCCTGGTTCTAAATGTACAAGAATAGGAATAATAATCCCACGTTAATGACGGTTAGTTGTGGCCTGAGATTTTGACCTTACTTCTTTCCAAATCGTGGCATTATGCAGACCATGTGGCTGGTTTCAGATGGAACATTAAGAAATATGTAACTTTCCATCTCTTCCCAGAGAATTAAAAGCTGTGCATTTTCTTCATGATTCTGCCTGTTTATGGCAGAAGAGTGAAGCCAGAATGCAAAACGCATTACCTGCTTTCTGAGGGAAATGAGTTGTCTGAGAATCAGTCCTGAGAAATATTCCTTCATAGGAGAAACTTGGGAAGATCCAGGCTCATTTCTTCATTTTGCTCTCACAGTTTCTTCTTCTGACTTTGTTACTGACGCACTGTGGGCTGGATTACAGAAGGCTGCTTAGACACCTGAAAATGTACCTAGAATTACGGTACCTGTCTCACAGTATGAAATTAACTTCATAAAGGATGAATTCTAAAATGTGAAATCAGTTTTATTTTCCCATTTTTTTCATCTGTTAGCTTTTTGTCAAATTTGACTTGAAATCTAAACATTCATATTTATTTTATTTTACTTCCTACAAGAAAGGCTTTATGAAATTAGAGAGTATGTTAGTATCTGTGATTTCTGAAGGTAGGGATGACTTTGACTTTGACTGGAAGGGAAGCGTGTTTTAGATGTCTGTTCGGATGCTCTTCAGTCTCACTTGGAAACAGGAAAAATAACAGTTGGAGGTTATTCTTGCTGGAGAAGACCACATGGCCCATGCCTTGTGAATCCAGGAAATCTCAATAGCTTTATCTCCAGCCAGCTGTACCCTGGCTCTTTTTGGTCCATCTCCCTTTTTCTGTTCCACAGATCTCTGTGTTACCCGTAAGGACAGGGAGAAAAGAGCACCACCGTGGTGCAGGTTCCTTACCTTGAGGAAGAAACAGCCACAAGCAGCCCACACCACTTTGTTTTTAGATGTCGGCCACTTCTCTTCCAGCAGGTTGAGATGTTCCATGCATGGTTGTTTGGATGGTGCCTTGCCACCCCGAATGTAAATTACCTCCGTTGACAAAACTCCCTACCGGTTATAAAAAAATCAGTGTGTTTTATATGGTGGCAGCTGCTCTACCGCAGCAAATTATTTTAAGAGCCGTTCAAAATAGGGAATTTAGATCAAGTATTACTCTCTAAATGATTCACTGTCTCATTTGTGATTAGTGAAGCAGAGACTTACGCAGTTACACTTAAGCTTTACTTTAAAAGAGTTGAAATGCACGCTCATGCTTATTTTCCATGGTAGTACCCTGGAAATCATTTGGATTCCCACTCAGCTCTTCTAAAAAGCCCAACAAGTGTGTATTTTTTACCAGAATAAGTCTCAATTAACCCCTGCTTCTGTCCCAGTATGAAGCCTCTTCCTAAATGTGCCTCATCTCTTCTTCTGACTCATCAATCTGTGTCTTGCAACACCTTACAATCAGGGCAGTCAGTTTTAGTTACTTACTTTTCAGTCTTTCTTTCGCTCTAAACCTTCTAAGGAACTGGAACAAGAGGAAAAAAAAACCTGCCATGACTTCACAGGACAAGTCTTTGGCAGTGTTGACTGTATACCCCAACAAAAAGGGTATTTGTGCTGAGAAAATATGTATTAAGTGTAATAAGGTTCCCATGTTGTAACTGAAATCTCTTCCAGCAACTGAATTTCCCACTCGTGCCCTCGTTTTTCAGATTCTCTGCTTCCTGGTGTCCCACTGCTGCTTCATGTCACAGGTTAAGTTAAGGGTTATTCCTCTTCTCAGTTGAAGTCCACCTTGTCTGCCTTGAGAGAAACAGCAAGTTTGTGAGAAGTCAAATCCTTCACTTCTGAAAGAGAAATCTTTAATAAATAGGTGAAATATTTTCAGAGTAACCATACTGCTTGGAATCAATAGCCATTAGACAATAAAAATACATGCCAATATGGTGTCTGAAATACTGCTAAAAGCATGTTATTCAGATTTTCTCCAAACCCCGCAGCCCCAGATTATAATCTCAGCTCTGGAGTCCGGTGAGTACAGATTATAATCCAGTGATTATACTCCAGTATGCTTTCTATACTCTTCCCTAATAAAATAAAAATAATAATAAAATATACCTGCCCTGGGCACTTGCAGTCCTGCCAAACTGGGCACTAAACAGCTGTGTTTACCTTCAGAAAGACTAAAACCAAATTTGCAGTGAAAATCTCTGTAAGGGAGATCCTGGAGGTGTGCAGTTTTATTTTATGGAGGGTTGCTGAGCCCATACAGCCTTTGTTGCCCAAGCTACCTCACATAATAAAGAAAATGCATATATTTGATACCTTTACAGCTGAACATCCGTGCAGACTTGGGGCTTTTCTTTTTGATCTCTAGAAAGAATAATGTGTGAGTTTAAATGTTGTTTAGGTGTTCTGATTGGAGATAAGGTAACCTTGGACGAATACAGCTTCAGAGTGAAAGGCAGAGCCTTTGGTGGCATCACTCCTCAGATGCACCTGGGGCACGTTCGCCTTCCTCAGGTGTGCGGAGGTGATTTCCCAGTCCTGGGCCGCCGGGAGGTACCTTGTACCCCCTATAGTTCACAGCAAGCTGGAGCTGACATCGATTTACTCAAATTTATAAGCCCTATGCTCTCCTGCTCCCGGTGGGATGAGGAGTGCTGTGTCCATCTGGTCTGTGTGGGTATTTTCTTTTAGCCCCCAAAGTCAGCGGCTGCGGGTTCACAGTCCACAGTTTCCACACAGTTCCCATCAGAGGCTCCATAGCCTCTTGTTTTGAAACTCTTGAAGTAATGCGTTGGTAATTAATTCAGTTTTTCTTGCTATTTCTGAGAATACCACATCATTTTAGAGGCTGAGATAGCCATCATGTGCATGGGACTTTATTGACTTACTTTTCCTTGGTCCATTCTTCTCATGGTGGGTTCGTATTATTTTAATGGAAGTTTCATTTTCTTGCTGTTTATGTTTATTTTTAGTGTTTGTTCAAATTCGTTCAATCATTCACTACTAATGTAAGAGACTTTTCTCACATTTATTTGTGACGTTGTTAGTTCTATTGCGGAGGGAGAAGGAAAAAACACTTCTTTTTTTTTCTGAACATTTCCTTAAGTGTAGCATTTGTTCTGCTTCTTTCTGCAAAAGCAGCATAAGACATTACCTGGGTATTTGTCACTGTTTTGTTTCTTTCTGAGTAATTCTTTGTAATGTAGTTTACATACAGACTGTCAAGTACCTTCAAAATGGTTTAAGATGGTTGTTTTGCATTTCATAGTGATATAAATTACATTAAAATGCAGGGGAAATTTTTGAATTGTTTTTACTAAATCTATGTTTTTGTTTCCTTAAAGTTTCAGACCCAGAGCTTACGTCTCTCAGACCTGCACAGAAAATCTCAGCTTTGGAGAGGGATAGTCAGTATTACCTTAATCGAAGGTCGTGAGCTGAAGGCGATGGATGCAAATGGATTAAGTGACCCTTATGTGAAGTTCCGGTTGGGGCATCAGAAGTACAAGAGCAAGGTAATTTCAGTTGTGACCAAACATGTGCATTGGCTGTTTGTGGGTATTTTTTTGCCTTGAATAACTATTTATATAGTGATGGGAGATTTATTGTCATATTAACTGGCTGCCAGGGCACCTGGAGCTTTGTTTAGATGTCGGGGGTTTTTTTATTTCTTAATAAACAAAAATAATACTAGATGGGTGAAAGTGTAGCACTGAAAAATGCGGGGTGGCGAGGAGGCACACCTGGTTTTCCGTACGGACTGTGTTGGCTCTTACTGCCTGTTGCGGGTTGTTCAAAGGGAGAGACGTGGAGTGATCCTGACCAGAAGATGCACCGTTGTGCCCTTCAGTCATCTCTTACCAGTGATGCTGGTCACCTCTTGGACCCTTTGCATGGTCTTATCCCTGAGCTGTGTTGTGCTCGTACTCTCGCTTTCCTCATTCTGGCCTTACAGCGAGTTTCATTAACATTTTCTATATGTATCAGCTTAAGGGGCAGAGGAGATTGATCAGGGAGAAAATGACTGCGGAGACTTTTGGCTTTCTCACTCTTATTTCCCCGATCCCTATTGGTTTGAAAATTGCTGTTTATGTCAGATGCTGGGACCTTCCTCTCTTGATAGCATGCTGACCTCTGAGCCAGCCTGGCAGCCTCTTCATCTGAAATTAGAAGAAATCAAATTTCATGCTTTTCTAACTTAGAAATCTTCATAGCATTTCTGTGTTTTAATCCTCCCTAATTTTTCTGTTTTTTCAAGCCAGTGGAACTGGTGGATGTAGAAAGCGGCAGTTGCTTCCTGGGGAAGGGACTAGACAGTTTCCGTTCTTGCCCAGGCCAGGTGTGACTACTGCTTTTGCATTAGGGTAGAAAAACCCACCAGCTTTCTGTTCTGCAGAGTGTGGTCGGAACTACATGGACTGAAATCCATTGAAGTGGCTTCTTTTGTCAGAAGTAACTGGACTGAAAGTGATTGAGAAAGCTACTTTCATCTGAGTTGCAAAGGAAAGGAAGTAAAATACAGTATTGGAAAAAAAATAAAAAAAGGAATATTATTCCATAAAAAGTAAACCACAGTATCACCTTTCCGCCGATACTACTGCAGCGGGGGAAAGAGGACATGATGAAATTGTTTCTGTTTAAATACTTACAGCCATCACCTACTTGTCATTGCAGGTGCTTTGTTTTCCTTTAGGCTCAGGCACATAAGTTTGCAGCTGACTGTCACTCAAAGGAGGGCGTAATTATTCTACAGAAAAATGGATCCATTCCCAGGGTAAATCCTTTGTTCAGGAGGCTTTTGAAGGTGACAGGTTGCAGGATTTTGGAGGTTGCTATTGTATCAGAGGGGTATGAGACAACCGGCCAGTCGTCTTTTCTAATTGCTATTTTTTTTAATTCTCACTGCTTAAGACACTCATATTGCAAACAGAAAAAAGCCCACTTCCTGAACAGAGTCTAAAGATCAAATTTACAATCCAGGAAAGCGTGTGCCTGCACGCTGCAATATGACTTTCCTTTTGCTCTCCTTTCAGATTATGCCAAAAACTTTGAATCCTCAGTGGAGGGAGCAGTTTGACTTTCATCTCTATGAAGAACGAGGTGGAATTATTGATATTACCGTGTGGGACAAAGATGCTGGCAAAAAGGATGATTTTATTGGCAGGTTTGTGCAATTACAGCCTTCTTGTTCCCTGGGGATGAGAGCAGATGATTAAAATGAGCCTTGCCGTTGAAACTATTTCTTATGACCGTTTGTTCTTGCTTTCTTTTTTTTTTTTTTTTTAAAGGTGGGGGAGGATTTTTCACAAAGTGTCAGTGCAGTTCGCTGCGTTGATGTAATTCTTTACTTTCGTGGGGTAAAATACTTTTTACTGACCAGTAGGTGGCAGCTTTTACCAATTGATAGACTGAAGTTTTCCAAAATGAAAATCCCGGGTTTAGAGCAATAATCAAGATGCAGGAGGTTCCATAGGGCAATGTCCAGCTTTTGGAGGAGAAGTATCTCTCGTGACTTGTAACAGCCGCAAAAGACAAAAACTATGTACTTATTTTTTAATCTGTTTGGTAAATAAATGAGAGTCTTAAAGGACTATGCACAGCTACTGGGGCAAATAAATAAGATCATTCGTTTTCAGGAAAAGTGAATCTTTGGGATCTGTCTTAGAGTTCAAGAAGTGGTATAAGTGTGTGTGGTTACGCTCCATTTTTCTGTGTAGGAGGAGGAAAGAAGTTAATGTTTTTTAACAATGGCATTAACTGGAAAAAAAATGGGGAAAAAACTGTCTTGTGGTTACTGATTTTGTACAAAGTCAGTGCTATTTTGAAAGTTCAGGTACTTGTTTACATCATACTTTAATTGATATCCATACAGTCATAATAAAAGTAATTATTATTAATCCCATCTATTTTGATAGTTTGTTAGAATATTGGACATAGGTTCTTTCAATAGGGCGTTGATACTAATAAGTAGCAGAATTGCTTTTTTTGGTAGTTAAAATCAGGAATGGAAATCCCGCGGATACTTTTGTACTTTCGATATCAATGTGATTGTGTTCCCACTGACCTTCTCCTCCCTCTCGTTACGTTTAGGGCAATGGCTTTCTTTATCAAATTAGATCAGTCGGATAATACTCTGTTTATTTCCTACTGTAAATTGTGGGAGGTCTGAATACATGCAGAGTCTGTGGCAGGCAAAAGGCTTTCATACACGACAAAACCACTTTACCAAAGTATACATAGTAGGGTTTTATTTTATATGATGAAACCCTGTGGACGGTGTGATACATTTATATTTGAAGTTTACATTGCGTTTTTTACCTCGCTCGATTTCAGTCGGTGCATGGGGCAACAATAACTATTTTTCTGAAGTGACGTAATGATTTAGACCTATTTCGGTATGTGATATACCTTGGAAAATGATGCCTATTTTCTGCTTAACTTTAACCTTCTTATCCAAAAGATGATGAGATTCAGGGTTTTCAGGTGTGGTTTTTCAGAACACTGTCATCAAAGTGGCGCTTACCTTGTTACTGTTACCAGTAATTATAAAGTCCTTTTAAGAGCATTGCATGAATTAAAAGACACCCTTTTTGCTGCAAGGCAAAGAACGTGATAGAGAAATGAGAGAAGGAAAATTTGTAACTTCAAACACTTAATTTGCTAAGGTAGCTTTTCAGATACCTAAAAAAGTTGTATGTCTTAAGTGTGCATATATTTATTTTTGGTAACTGCATGCTGTTTTGCAGGTAACAAATGATTTCTACGTGTTATTTAGGCCAAAAAAAATTGATAGGGTTCCCTAAAAAGAATGCTTGAAGCCTTTAGCATTTTTCAGTGGGAGAATCTTGTTTTGTTTTGGTCTCTGCTGTTTTCCTAAGTAGATGTAATTCTTGTATGTATCAAAAAGAGGATGCTCCTTGGACAAAGCTAAGCTGTAGTGCTCCTGCAGTATATAACTGATTTTAACAGAATCAGTGGTATTTCTCCCAAAATCTTGCTGCTCTTGATTTTTGTGACCTGTCTGCTGTTGGTGTATGTGTAATCCCTCCTCAGTTTGTCCTCTCAGACACTCTCTCATTCCACCTTCTGTTGGTACCTTATCTCTGGGTAATGCAACCGGCGAACAAATTCCTCTCCGTGAGGATTTCCATGAAAAACTTTGTCATTTGTCAAGCTCAATCTGAATACAAAAATAGGTCTTAATATTCCCCCTCCCTGATACTCTTTTCCAGTCACTGTGGATAAAAATCACGGGCACCTGACAGCTCCACTTTACATCAACTTCTCTTCCCCACTTTCACCTCTCGAGGCTGCCTCTAAAAGCTGGAAATACTTTGGTACAGACGGTACGGACTCTGAGCGTGTGTTATGCTAAATGTGTGTTAATTTTGTAAAGCAGGACTGGGTCGTGGTCCATGGCTAAGGCTCTGTGGCTCTCGAGGCACATACAATAAATGGAATATTTTGATTCAGGTTCCAAGAAAAGTGATAATGAGGCTGTGGGAGGGAAATAAAAGACTTTCTGGTGGTATTCTAGCATTACTCAGTGATGGAG
This sequence comes from Numenius arquata, assembly GCF_964106895.1. Taxonomy (NCBI): domain Eukaryota; kingdom Metazoa; phylum Chordata; class Aves; order Charadriiformes; family Scolopacidae; genus Numenius; species Numenius arquata. The sequence continues at coordinate 84,192,803 of NC_133616.1, read as the reverse complement.
AGTTACCCCTTTCATCGTACTGCGATCTTCCCGCTTTCCTGAATCACGTGCAAGCAGCAGCTCTTGTATTATACAGGAATATGTGTATTAAATGCAGTGAAAACAATTATTTCTTGAAGATGTCCTGCCTGTCCAAAGTATGGTCATGGAGAAGCCATGCTTGATTGAGGAGATCCTGCTCATTGAGGGAAACAGCAAACCAAACTGAAAAAAGAGAAGAAAAAGTTTGTTTAAGGAGCGGTTCTCACCTCTCATCCAGAGTGTTGTTTTTTTGCGTCCTCCATATTCATCTGCTTGAGGAGCACACCTGAAGGTCAGCAGAACTTCCCCTGCAAAACAGGCCTTATTGAGCTTTGAAGGGATCCATCCCTAAAACTGGTTCAGTGGTTCCAAACCGAGCCGTGGGTGAACAGGGTCTTTGGATGGAAGGCTGAAGGGATAAACTCCAGGTCCCTCCTGGAAACCACCATAGGAACCCCCCTTGAGTGGAAATACTTTTCTCTGCTCAACTTGCAAATTTTATTCCAGAACAGAATGTCGTAACTACTTCTGGACTGACACTGTCTCAGCTACACTTCAGTGAAATAAAAGAAGTGGGAAATGAGGAGCGTGGACTCCTGTGGGCCCTGCGTGTGTCACCATACTCGTTAGGCTACAGCATGCCAAGGGCCAGGATGAAGCTGGGATTGTGACGAGGTGGTGGTGGGATATTTGCTCATACTGGGAGGGCTCAGACTGGCCATCCTTTCTTGAGGGCAGGAAGGTGAAGCAAAGATGTCCAGGAAGGCCGAAGACATAGAAGTAAGACTGGGGCCTTGGGGCAGCCTGGCAGGAGGAGGATGGAATGGAAGGGGTGGACGGTAAGAGGGAGGAGGGTGTTGAGAGGCTGAGAGTGGCAGCGTGGAGCATCCTGATTTAGAGGAGGAGAAAGATGTGTCTGTCCTGGAGCCAGCGCAAAGCTCCTGTTTGGTGCCCATGCACATCCAGCACGGCGGTTCCTGGATGGAATGGTCACTGTTTGATTTCCGTCCTTAACTTTGAGCCTGACGTGCTTCTAAAATCCATTTGATCCTCAGCTCTGTGCACTCTCCTTGACAGTTTAAAGGATGTAGCACCTTGTGAATTTCTGTCTTAGAATGCCCTAAAAAACCAAAATCCTAGAACCATTTCAGTGTTTCTTTGGGGCTTTCAAAAGCCTGGAAAAAAATGTCATGCAAAAGCTTCAAGAAAAATTAATTTCCATTCATACACTGATTTGTATGAGGAGACACTGGGCTTGACCAGAACTGAGTTTCATTATGCAGGAGGTTAAATTCTGACATTCTCTAAGTATAATTTAAAAAAAACCCAACCCATTCCAGGACCAAAGACAGGAGATCTGGAAGTCCTTTTTTTTGGAAAGAACCAGCAGTTAAAGCCACAGGGGCAGCCTTCGTGCATTCAAATAACCATGTGGAGTTGCATGAGCAGTACAAGTCATTACTTCGTCCGATAGGTAGAAATTCTTACACGTATGTGCGTATATTTTTCAGTTTGAATACATTCAATATTCACGTGTTTTTGCTACGAGTAAATAATTTCTCTTCCGTATTGAGTCAATATACTCCCGTGATTAAAAACATATACAGCAGTAAGTTTATGTGGGCAATACTAGGATCAAAATGAAGGTGAAATGATTTTAATCTTCGTGTAATTATTTAACTTTCTTATCATCTGCGTTTTTGAAGGCGATCCTGACTGTCACCTTTACGATAATCAGCTAATAAATCCTCATGATTGTTACACCTTTATGCATAGCAGTAATCTGAACAAATTGGCTGCTGACAGCTGCAATAAATTGCCAAGAATGAGTGCTGTCAGAGAACAAGTTGTTTCTGTGAACATACAGGATAAGTAAATCCCATGTCATGCAGTTTTATTCAGCTGAAGTTATTTGCAATCCAGCACGGCAGGATTTATAGCATTATTTATTGGTATGAAAAATGTGTGTTTATCTTTAAAATGACATTGACTTTTACTCATATTTTGTGCCAGGAAATTACTGTTGACTTCATCTATATCTATTTTCATCGGTATTTATAGATGTTACTATCTTTTTTTCCAATCTGTTGCAAATTAAGAACAAAAGACCTTGTGCATAGTGTATTCATTAAAGCTATGTATTAATTTTATCTGTAGAAAACTGAACCATCCTATAATCTCTCCGAGTTGTCAGGAAAATTCAGAATGGTGTTGTGTGTGCGTGTGTGTGTGGGTACACACCATATAATGCATGTTATGAAGTACAAAAGTCAAAATACTAAAAATTAAGTATTTAGGTTTTCGACAGCTAATCTGCTATGCTTTCTCTGTTCGTTTTTTTCATAGTTTTTTGGGCGCCCATAAATACAAGCAATGTGCGACCTGTGCTGCTGCATTATTAATCTGAAAGCACAGGGATACACGACTCAAAAGTTCTGAACTGAAGTGGGGTTTTTATATAAAATATTTATGTCTTTTTCAGCTGGTTTTTTTTCTCACTGAAATTTATGTGATTTTGCTACGGGAGACTGAAGGTTACCAGAGAGAGCTGAGTGGTGCTGTAAAGCTGTGTATGGCTACTCCAACAGGCGTATAAAGTTGAGCCAAGCACACTAGGTGCGCTCCTGATGATGTTACTTCCCAGATTTTTTTTCCTGGAGATGTTGTGGAGATTGTGATTTATATTAAAATACTGGGAATTTCCTTTTTAAAATACTGTTGCCCAAGAAGTTTTGAATAGTAGGTGTGAGAGTTTTATGTGTTTATGTTGAAATAGATGAATCTTGGAAGTTTTCTCAATTTTGAAAAAATCCAGGGAGCCAAAACGTGCTCCTCTGGATTTGTAAACGGGACTTTATTATGCTGATCTTCCAAATATTTTTTTTCACATGGTGGTTTGAAAATTTCTGCGTGTTGGAGTAGCTTTGGAAAGCTATCAAAGTTTAAACATAATGGTTAATGCAGAGTTTGTTGGTTTGGGTTTTGAACTCGGTGCCCGTGTGAATTACGCAGCGGTTCTGTGCTGACACAGACCCGCACACGACCAGCAGCCCGTGTCTGTAGCAGCTTGATGGTTTTACGTGATGCCTGAAGTTAAATTATTGCAGATGCATTTCTCGATGTAAAATGAAGGTTTTGCCCAAAGCATTTAAATCTAAAAATGCTACTGGTCAGCCTGCCCTTGACAAATCCTGGAAGGCGCCGAGCTGTCTCCATTTCTGATCGTTGTCAAAGGGAGTTAGATGTAAATATTGATGTGCATCTCAAAATTCGGCCTTTGGGTATTCCCCACCTTATGTATTACTATCTCTGCATGTTTTAACTTCTTCTATTAATGCAGAGGCGCTTCTGTTCTGCTAGAAAGCCAAAAAAGGTTCAGTTTTGGCTCACAAATCTTGAGTAACTTTTCCTTGCCAGGTGTGTTACTATTTACAACTCTTACTGACAGTTGTTATTGTCACGTAGTGTTGGAAAATTGATAGTATTCCCCAACGTATTCTGAAATACGGGATGCTGCACACAGGCTGGATTAGTTTATGGATCCTTCTTCTGACCCCTTTGTGGAAATGTCCTCCCCTACCTGAGGTGAGAGTGGCAAAATAAGGGGAGAGGAAGGAAAAATGGACTGTCTGCCTGGAAGTGAGAGTCAGCGTGGGGAAGGGCTGGGGGTGATGGTTTGTGGAAGGCACAGATTGGAGCAGCCTGAAGGCTCTTGCGAAGTTGCTCGTACCAGCTAGCGAGGGGAAAACCACATAGGAAGACATAATTTTCGTCAAAGCAGTAGACTGGTTTAGCAGAGGAAAGTGTTAATTTTGTGGCAGAAAACACATTTCACTGACAGCGCACGTCTGCAGAGTGCGGCTGTGCCACAGGGACGGCGTAGGAAATACCCCATCGGGAAACGTCTGCAAGTACCTTTGTCCATCTATGCAATTTAAAAAGTAAATCTGTAGTTTTACTGGGAAGAGCTGTGCTCAGGAAAATGTTAATCAGTCATTTTGAAACCCACCAACAGGATTTTGTGGCATGGACTGTGTTTGTTTCAGCCAGCAATGTACCTGTCGCTGCTCCCGTGTTGCTCGGGGAGGGGTGAGATTGTCCCGTATTTCGTGTAGCTCATATTTCCCTGATCCAGACTGATTTACCCCAAACCGCAGGGCTCTTCCCTGCTGCCTGGCACCCAGCGGCACTGTTTCCCGGATCCTGTGTGTTCCCAGCATCCCGGGTGTCCTCCAGCATCCCGTGGATCCTCCAGTTTCCCAGGCATCCTCCAGATTTCCAGGCATCCTCTGGCTTCCCAGGCTCCCTCCACCGTGGCTGCCCTACTTAGCGGAGTTACAGCCTCCAGCTCCTTGGGGAGCTTTCCTGGTTTTCAGTCTCTCACCTCTATCCACCGCCTATCTCAAGCATCGTGTGGGGTCTGTCGTTTTATTTCTTTCTCATTATCTTTATGCTTTAAAGTCTGGTTCTCCCCAGAACTTCGCCTTGCTGCAGTCCCCCTCTCTCCGAGCTGTGTCATTTTTCTGCCGGCACTCGGCAGAATTTCCCCTCGCCGTTTGTTTCTTGGTTTTTACTGGAACATTGGGCTCATAAAGGAGACGGAGTCTCACAAATTGTAGCAGTTCGTGCCTCGCTGCGTCTGATGTGTGTCCAGCTCACTTCTAATTGCAGAATCGCACAGTTTCCTCTCCTTGGCATCCTTTGGAGCAGCATAGACCTGGATCACGGCAGAGTTGAAAGGCTGCCTTCCCCAACAAGTCATGATGATAATTAAGTTGCCTGGGTTGTAGCCAAGTGGTGCTTTTCTGTCCCTATCACTTAGGATTGTGCCAATTCCTCTTTTATGCTTTATTTTGTCATGTGAGAAAATGATCTCACTATCTGCTGCCTCTCCCTTGCCTGGCCACCTGGCTTTTAAGAGGCCTTCTATGTCATGTCGTTACCTTTGTAATTCATTCATTAGCAAGGATATTTCACCAGGGTGCCAACGCGGTCTTACATTCCGGGTTCTGTTAGAACTAGAGAGGGGAGGTGATTTTTACCTCTCAGACATGCTGATAATAAAATGCTACATAGAGTTCTGGCTTCCACACTTGAAAAAGGATTGCGGGAGAATTTCACTGGATCAGAAAAGTTACAAAAAAGTCATTTGAGGGCTGCAGGAGATGCGTTCCAAGGAAATGTATAGGGAGCTGGAGGTGTTTAGCATATCAAAAGGAAGATCAAGAAAAGATATGATTATGGTATATGAGTACCTTCGCTAGAAGAAAATACGGGGCACTAAAGGCTTTTTCAACCAAGTAAAGAAAGGCATGAAAAGAACCAAAGGCCAGATATATTCAAATTAAAAATAAATCAGAAATGTATTTCTAACAGTTTGGGCGATTAACACACTGAGCACAGTTTCAGACAAGTGGTGAAATCCCCTTGAACCTTCCCATCTTCCTTCCTGGGAGCCGTGCCCTGGTTCTGCAGCTTCTTCTCTGCGGTTCTCTGGCCCATCAGCTTCAGGCACTTGGGTGGGTTTTCTCCCTCCTGATCTCTTGGGGCATGAAAATCGCAGATTCGCCCCATGCCTGGTGATGTTCCCATGGGGCGCTGATTTTGGGGGGACGTGCCTCTTCCCAGGGTCAGCCAGCTCTGCCGGTGCTGGCAGAATGTGGGCACTGGAGGGACCATACGCAAAATATTCAAACTGCCGTAAAATGTGATTTATAGCCATGTTTGAAAATCTGTCTATGGAATGAATGGCTATTTTCGCCATAATTTTTCATGCTGACCCCTTCACACGTGGAGAACTTCTTCTTTCAGCAGCAGCATGTGAATAGTAATTCCATAAGAAACTGAATTGTCCAAAATGACTGTTATCTCCTACTTTCAGTGTGACAGCCGCTGGTCACACGCAACTTACGGCCTTCTCAAAAAGTCTCTGGGTTTTCATGGTCCTCAGTTTGAGAAGGCAAGACAGAAATTTCTACCACCGCAATATGCTCATTCTGCACCACTTTCTGGTAACATTCGGGTTCACCTTCATTCTCAAAGCATCTTTGTTCTCCATGGAAACAGTTGTAGGTGACAAATGTCTGTTCAGAGAACATCTTAAGTGATGTAAAACTCAGCATTGCTGAGGCTTTAAACCTTGGAAATCTTGTATGTACTCTCAGTAAAATGTAAAGGGGTGTCGTCAACCTGAGCTTTCCAAAGCTATTTATCTTTAGAAATATTTTGTTAAGCTCAGGGCTTGTAAGGAAATGTAATCCAAAAAAAAAAGGAGTTTTGTGGGTTTCCTAACATCTGTGAAGGTTATTCCGGGGTAGGGTCAGCGCTCAGGTAATGCCTTAAACAACCCAGGCTTCCTTCAAGCGCAGGGGTGGCACTCCTGAATGGAATAATCCCAGGTTTTCATCAAATTACCCAGGAACCCTTCACAGGATGTTTTCCCTGTAAAATAGTTAAGTCTTTCACTGGAAAAAGCTTCCAGATCGGTCCCGACCCTTTGTCTGATTTTAGGAAATAACGAGCTGGTGAGGGGCTGGTCGTGGAGATCTCTCTGAGACGTATTTCCCAGGGAATCTCTTCCCCATGTGGTGCTACTGGGAATATTTCACGGCTGTAGGAATGGTGCGCGGGTAAAATCGAATTGTCAGTTGCTTCTTTCAGCCTCCATAAAAGTCAGCGTGGACTGCTAATGTTGCAAAAGTGCTGTAAGTTCAAGAACTGGAGAACTCAGAGCTTGTAGCTCTGATGTAAACCCTGTAATTTTGCAGTCATTGCCATTTTCTGATGCATGTAGGGTTTGTTTTGTTCCAGTGGAGGTAGCTTTTGTTGCCCATTTTTGAGTGAGGGGTGGATTATTTCTGCATTACTTGTATAACAGTAACTTTCTGATTGTTTTACTGAATTTGAGAGAGTTTACAGTGGTTCTTTTGGTGACTGTTGGTTAAAATCACAATGTGGTTGCAGGGACATATTTTTGAGGGTATCTGTTTTAAACTATGTGAGAATATTTAACAACAGGGGCATCTTAAACTAGTCCAGCATTGAATGGCTGATTACAATATTTGTTATCTTAAGGAGAGCTTTATACTCCTCACTGCAGCCCAAATAAAAATTTAACAGCCTATATACATGTACAAAACTTATATTGACCATCAGCCTGCACTGATGCTGAGGCAACGGCTTTAGTCCTTCCGTGCTGTTAATTTCATTTCTTGGTCCTTCCCATCCAAAGAGTTGAAAATAAGGTTGAAAAGAGGTGCACGTTAAGCTCAGAAATGCTATGTCAGTCCAAAATGTTTTTCGTTGTAAAATAATTGAACTTTGTTACTGTATGAGCTTCGCAGTGGTTTAATTTTGGCAGCTGCACAACAGACAGTAAACGTTTCATAAAAAAAAAAAAAAATTACAAGAAAAATTTCCTGTAGCAAATCTAATCTGCCTGTGATAGCAGAGCGCCCATTTTATGAGGCCGCATTTATTCTCATAATTGGCTATTTCCTGTCCTTAAATGCCTATTTATTCATGTCTGCCACCTTTTTCTCAGTTTATTGGCCCTGCGGTCACCACATTATCTTTCTCTTCAAAATCAATTGACATTTTATGAAAAGAGTTTGCTAGATGTTTAGTTTAGTGAGAGTGGCACATAGAACATGTGCTTGTCACATTAAATAATCGCTGTTAAAAGTAGAGTATTCAGTGGCTTAACTATATATAGAATACATTCATTTACTTGTTTCAATGTTGTTATTGTTTTTATTTAGAGCAATGAATTGGCAAAACACTGCTGGGGGATGCGATAAGTGAAAGTATTCCAAATAGTGCTTTTTCACAGAAATTCCTGTGCAGGACATGAGACTTATCACAGGCGTTGAATTTCCAGGCACGCTCAGAGTCGCAGTCTAGGAAAGTCGAAACTTGTGCTTTGCACAAATTAGAGCATTAAAAATTCTAAGCAGACTAATTACTAACCCTAAGGTATTCTTGTTTTAATTAAAAGCTCATGTCCGGCTCTTTGTTAGCAGTGATGCTGTTTCCCTTCTGTGCTCTAATTTTTATTTTTGAGCTGTTTCTGCCGCCTGGCGCATTCGGAGCCGTTCTCCGTGAGGTGGGTGCAGCCAGGCTGGACGGGCTCCAGCCGTTACCGGCATTCCCTGCTCGTTACAACGCCAAACACCTCATTTCACAGCAGGCTGGGGCATCAGATTTGATCCTGGGTGCCCGGGTGCAAGTTTGACCCCCAGCTCACTGCGGGAGAGGAGCCTCCCGGGTGGTGCTCAAGGTGTGTTTTGCTCTTAACTCCGTCACAATTAAGTCCACGCAGACTTACTGTTTTTTAAGAGAGGATTTTTCCTGTTGTTAGATGAATGGTATCAAAAACGTTCACATCAAAACTTACTTAGATTTTGTGTATATAAAAGAGGTGTAATTAAAACGGACGTTTTGAATCTGAAGCTGAATTTTTAAAGTTCTCTTTGACTTGGGTTCGAGTGAGACATACTAGCTAACTTGGTTTCTAGTGTCTGTATGTTCTTTTTAGTACTTATTATTCACAAGCATAACAGGTTGTAGCCTTTTAAAAAATATAGTCAAGGAAGCATCATGGGTTGAAGCTGCAGAGAAGTCCTTCCAGAAGCTGGGAAGGAATTTTTACTGATTTGGGCATTTTTTTGTCCCATGGAATGCAAGTAAGCGGAGGTGAGGAAAGCCCCAGCTTGACGAGAATGTCTGTTTGCAGGTGCCAGGTGGACCTGTCAAGCCTGAGCAAGGAGCACACCCACAAGCTGGAGATGCCGCTGGAGGAGGGAGAGGGGTGTCTGGTGCTGCTGGTCACCCTCACCGCCTCGGCTGCCGTCACCATCTCCGACCTCTCCGTCACCTCCCTGGAGGACCAGAAGGAGCGGGAGGAGATACTCAAGAGATATGTATGGAGTTCTTCTCTCTTACCCTTTGCTCACAAAATGTTTGCTTTTGTGTAGGGGGAAAAAATCTAAATATATCCCTTATATCCTTATATCCTCAGCCAATGACAGTCATTTAAACTAGTTACTACTGTTATCGTGGCTGGTACGGGTAACATCACATAGGCTACAAACCATCTTTATACAATAAGGTATTTCTTGAATAGCAATTCAGCTATTTGATATGATCATGTGCCATCAAGAAATTAATTTTCACTAATCATAAAATAACTGAGGGGTCACTCAGTACATTTTCCAGAGCGTGTTTATGCCAGGTGGTTTGAGGTGCAAATAGTTCTTGGCTTTTTTTTGGAGCATCTACTAAAGGGCAAGAAAACTTACTTTTTTGTCTGCGCATTAGGGGCTGGGGCAGTATTTTGTATCCTCAAAATAATTGTTTTAAACAATATTTCCACTTCAAAATATTCAGAGGCAAATTATTTTCATTTCCCAGCATCCTCACATTACACAGAATCTTTGCAGTTTTATCAAAGCAACAGAGAGGGGAGCTCTTACTCCAGCATTTGCTAATACCTAAATCACTAAAAGTAACTGTATCACTACACACGGAGAAAGAAGGGGGAAAAAAAAAAAAAGGGGGGAAAAAAAAAGCTATTTCCACTTAAAATTACAAAGCTTTTATTGTACAATGCTGCCAGGTGTTTAGAAAGGCTTCTCTAGACACTCAGCCATTAAACCAAGCTCTGACTAACAAAGAGCTGCTTAATTTTATTTTTTTTTTTTTTTCCCAGATTTTAAAATATTCCTATTCCATGACTGACATCCTTTCAATAACTGAATTTAATAAAGATGTACCTTATCAGGCTGTGCAGATAACATGAAGTGCTAGTACTAATGCTGTACAATATTCTTCAAACAGATTAGCAGGATGTGCGCTTCAGCAAATTTATTCTGGCTATCTCCACGGAATCAGCTGTCTGCTAATGCTTGTACAACTCATACACCAATAGCGTTATCATAAACACAGTTTAATAGAGGTGACTTAGTGAGGCTAAACATAATATTGCTAAACCAACTGAGAGCTAAGGTATTGTGCACCGTCTCTGAGAAATAATTACAATTAAGAGAGTCGCTGCACATTTTGGGATCCGCCAAGGCGGTCTGTGGATGTCAGGATGGATCTTTATAAATATAATAAATTTGTGATGGGTCTGTTTGTGAGGTGTGACATACTTCTTGCTACCAAGTGCAGCAATGGATTATTGTGTGTGGTGATATGGCAGTCAAGTGATACTGATGGGTTTGATAATTTAGTGGCACCATAGAAACGCGTTTTGCCTGTGTATTATTAACCAGTTTTCCTAAATTCTCAATTTTTTGTCCCCAGTGTAGAGCATAATTGTGTCATGTTAAGACTGATCTATTTATTTCCTTTTCTTACATATTTGTGGATATGTGTCTTTTCTTGTATTTACATTCCTGTATGCATTTGAAAACATTTATATTTTTGGAAGATGTTCTGATTGTGGAGGCATGAGTTTCTCATTATGTTTTTTGAAAATTGTAGCATCGATGTATAAAATTTTTGATAAATTTTACTGTTTTTATTAAAATGACCGGTGGACAGCCGAAGAAAGAAATGACAAGGATTATTGAAATTCAAGTAGTTTATTTTCACCGGTGTTTGATTTGCCTTTGGTATTCATATCTCTGCTGCAGAACCAATACAAAGAAAGAATACGCAATTAGCAAGATGTACTGTTCCCCACCGAGAGGCTGGATTTTGGGGGTTTCTATTTTTCATCCCCTTAAAGAAAACCAGCTCCCATCTGAGAAATGTATTTTGCACCCTTTCTGCAGCCAAAAACAGTTAATGAGCTGACCTTGCCATCAGATCAAATAGCCTTGGAAAATGACTCTATTACTGTCATTTAACCATTTGTAGCTGAACATCAGAGCCTTACAAATTAAACAGGCATTACTGTTTGAACCATTATTTTACCACAATTGTCTGAAAAGATTAATTCCTTTTGGGGTGAGGAGGGGGGCGCATTAATGGGTACGGACCAAGAGAGATTGTATGACCTTTTCAGAACGGGTGTGCTGAACCCGCGGTCCCCCTTGTCACAGTTTAAAAACCAGAGGAGCTAGTTTAGAGAAGAAGTTGTTAGCATTCCATTTTTATTATGACATTTCACAGTCATCCGATTTAATGTCCCTTGACCAGATTGTCCACCGTGAGACGATGGGCTTGAAATGTTATTTAGAGCATTGATAAAAGGTGAGCAGTTCTAAGATGACAGCGAGTCATAAGGCTGGTGGTGTGACATTAATTTTCTCCATAACAGAGATGGAATAAGACGTCATGGTGACAAGCTGTCAATCAGGGCTGGCCCCTCAGTGTATCTCCATGCCATAGGATGGGGTATTGCTTCTCCCATAATAGAGCTGAACTGAGATGCTCTCCCTGACAGCTGCTGCAGCCATACAGAAAATATATTATACAGCCTTTCATTAAAAAAATAAAGAGGACTCATCTCCAGAGCATTTCAATCTTTCCCCATCTATTGAGGGCTGAAAAGATTCTCAGCAAATCATGGATTCCTCTGCTATGGAAATTTCAGGCTTCAGAAACCATGTGGGTTTTGAGGCCTTCAACAATAATCATAAATAAGAAGACAGAATACCATCTGATAAATCATTACTTAAAGTTATGTATTTAAAGTAATGTATTAAAGCCATTTGCTCCTCCCGGAGCCTCTGCCGCGGCGTTGTATACGTTTCCAGCAGCCCCCACCGCCGCAGCCGGGGGTTAATGAATCCCAGCCAGCCGACTTGCTGCAACTGAAAGTTCAAAAATAATGGTTCTGCCGCACGCTCACAGAGGTGGGAAAGTATAATAGAGCATCGGTGCCTTTTTGATGAAATTTGGAGAAAGGGGACCGCAGGGCGTTGCGGGAAGGGGGAGCCGTCCCTTGGCTCGCTCTGCCTTTGTTTTCTGTCTGAGGCTTGGTGTTTGTTTCCGTCGGTGGGAAACTTGGGTAAAACGTGGAGAGGTTTCTGTAAATCCTTCCACTCTCATCCTGGTGTTGGAGCAGAGTGATCTCCGTGCTGGTACCAGTTCTGATAAGAGGCTTCCAAACCTTGAGGAAGGGACGGCGCCGAGGTGTGTCTGAGCCATAACAGCGCTACCTGTGACGAGTGTGCGCTGATGGAAGTTGACCATCGGCCGCATTTCTGGTGATTCCTATATTAAAAAATGGTAAAAATGCCTTAACCACTATCCTGTGATAACACGCACACACGTGTTCACATGTATGTAGCGTGTGGGGCTCCACAACAGATCCCTCATTTCAGCGTACCAAGGTCAGACCCCCCCTGTGAACAGCCCAGGGTCAGCTGGGGCTCGAGAAATTAATACCAGAGTGTGATTTAACTGTTAGAATTGTCTTATTAATAAAAAGACAGGGATGCGTATTATACGTCCAGGGTGTTAATGGATAGGTTACCTATGCATAAACATGCCGTAGCTTTTGCAAGCTGACATTTAATATTGCATTTAAGCAGCACCTGTGGTTTTCAGATCAGGGATGTTATTTATTCCGGTTTTCCATAACAGTCGATTTTGCCTTCATAATAAATGAAAGAATTGTTGACTTGGTGTTTTACCGGATGTTTGCGTTTTCTAGAAATCTGGGCATTATCATAAACAGTGGAAAAGGTTTCACCGGCCCTACATTATAATTTTAGAAAAGGCCAAAGGCATTAAATGTATTAGTCCACAATTTAAAATACTTCAAAACAAAGGTACGTGCTAGTACTTACGAACAAGACCTTGCAAAAGCATCCAAAAATTAGGCCACGTATATGTATAATTTAAAGTGGATTTGGAAATCTAATTTTAGTCTCCTCTTTTGGGGTTTCTCCCCTCGGTTATCCAAACACTGAATGATAATGCCAGATTTGTTATTAATTGATTGCAGATTCACAGTTGCATTCAGTGTTCTATCATTTGAAATGCTGCAACTTTTAAATTATATTCAAAGCTAGAGCTCGAGTATTTTGGCGTGTCCCACCTGCCCGGTGCAATACTCCCGGTTTGTTACTTCTAGTTATTAGAAAAAAGAGCAGCAACAGAATGCACCTTGCAAGCAGCTTTGTAAAACTATGTTGGATGAATAAATGCAAGTGTTAGTCTATTCTTTAATTTTTTTCTTCCACTTTTTAATATATGTAGATGTTGCAGAAATTTATGTTAAAAAATATTTATAGTAAGAGCTTTTTGCCATGAAACTGGAACCATATTTTAATTCATTTTTTTATCTTTTTGCATGTGATTATTATAAATGTTATTACGTTGTTATAATCCTCTTTTGATGGTTTTTGCTCATGTTATTTGCAAGCCATATGCAAGCTTATATATGCATAGATGCTATAGGCAAGCTCGTGTGTAATGGTCAACTACAAAAAAAACCCCAATATTGACCCTTTGACACTGTTTAAAATGGTATTGGAGCCATCAAGGGGAAAATGTGAACACAGATCTCAGAAGAGCATTCAGGATGAGGAAGTGTTTGTATTAATTTTGTTAATACACTGCTACCTTTTAAAATTTCAATGCACGGTTATTCATGTACTATTAGGGGATTAATTCACTATTATATTTAATCATTCATCTTCTAATTTTTACTTTGCGTTTCTCATTGGTAAGTTAAAGTTGCAGAGAAACACTGACAACTGTACGTTCTTCAGAAAGGAGTATTTAAAAGTATGACTACGTTTGACAGAATCACACTTATATCTGGGGTAGGGAGGAGACTGTTAATACTGCTTTCGATTTGTCTTTTTTTGCAGTCCAGAATTACTTCTCTTTTTTATTTTTTATTTTTTTTTTTTTAGAGTCTGATGGCGATGTTTCATAACATGAAGGATGTGGGATTTCTTCAGGTGAAGGTCATCAGGGCAGAAGCGTTGATGGCAGCTGATGTCACAGGCAAGGATTCATTTAGTTTCTGTGACAGTAAATACCGTAGAAAGACTGGGCCTTTTCAGAAGTGGGGAAAAAAATAATGTCTAAAACAGGAGTTTATCTAAACATTATTGTCGGTTTGCACAGTCTCACCTTCTGCTTATTAAGGAAAAAATCTGCAGAGGAACAAACAGAACTTTTGTAAGAAGGCAGCAAGTCATTCTGATGCAGAGCCCTACGTAGGTTATTTCTCAGAAGGGTGAAATGTACATTTTTCTCCATCAGAGGTCCTGGGAAAAAAATGCACAGAAAAGACTTCTTTTGGTAGGAGATAAAAAGATAATAAAATTATCCGAATTAGAGCTGAATCGCAGAGGACAAGGCAAATAAAAGGTGCTAGACTTATATACTACTTTAAACTTCTTTCCAAAAGAAGTGCTCGATATCTGTCAGTTATTTAGCAAGGCTGCTGCTGATTTCAGGCGTTTCAAATAAATGCAGTTTCCTGTAACTACTGCTTATCTCTTTAAGAGGGGAAATAAGAAAAAAAAATTGTATATTCTATTTTATGTGATACAAGCTGAACGGGTAATTTAACCTTTTGCTATTCAAAATGAAGACAAAGTATTTCAGCCATTCTGACCATTTTTCTCCAGAAGTGTCCCAAGTTATATCCCATAAGTAAAATCGCCTTCATGTTGCTCAAATTGAATGGAGCAAAATGAGCTGCTTCTGTGTCAGAAAATAGCCATCTTGGCTTTAAAAAGATAAAAAAAAAAAAGGAAACTATATTAGTCTAGCTGGCTTAACTGCAATTTGGATATAAATGTTCTGTTGTAGGGGCAGATGTGGATATATAACAACATACTTACTTTTTAATAATTTTTTGTAAATTAGCATGAGTACCAGTATTTATGTGGGCTTTTTTCCTCAGACAAGGTAACAGAGCAAACATTTTATTGCTGAAACTGATCATCGAGTTTGTGGCACACAAAATAAGAGATTCTTCTATTTTCAGGGAGGTTGGAGAAATGCTGCTAAAGATTCCTCACTCTGCTTTGACCTTATAATCCAATGTGGTCTGAACAGAGAGAGAGAGATTAAGTTATTCAGGGGCAAATGGGATAATTCAGTCCCTGACCTCGTTCAATCTTCGACTTTTTCCAGATCAACATGTCATTTGTGCTGGTTGAACAAATTTTTTTTGGGAAATACGTTTGATTCAATTAAAGATGTACAGAGCTACCAAAAATTTTCAGACATTGCATTTAGAACGACAGTCTGGAAGAAGGGGAAGAACACTCACTACCTTCTCATGTCCCACATATTTTGTTCATTAGCAAGAAAAAGCATTTATAGGACAGATACGTTTTGTGGAATGGCTGTGCATTCCAGGCATTACAGAAATCATTGTATATTTTGGACAAAAATACCTGGTGTCTTGAAAAGAGGGGTTTTATTAAGTGCTGTAGTAATTTATAGCTACTTTTAGTCACTTGTGGGTACGTACAGACCATTCATTTCAGATTAAACTTTGAATAGTAATATATAGAAATAACTCACAGTGGATATCTGGTGATTGTCAATAAATCATGGTTGCCAAAAACTGTGTAAAACTTGACCCCCCACCTTTATTCAGCCGAGGAAGGGTTATTAGTCAGTGAGGAGAGCGCTGTCATCAGGGGTGTAACTTACACGACCGAGGATTGCTTGTGCCAGTAAAAGCTAGGGACTAGTTTGCTCTTCTTGCTGTGTTGTTTTTTCAGAGTTAATCTTTTGCCCTCCTCCGAGCCCGAGACACCTGTATCGTACCTGTGTGATTTGCTGTTTCCTGTCGGCTGAGCGTATCCCATTTCACTTTCAGGAGTCTTTCCATGTGCAGCAATAAATCAAAATTTATTAGTTTGGGCTGAATGGATTTTAAAAATCCTTAATATTCCATCATTAGGCATAAGCATAGACGGAAAAAGATTTCTGTAATCTTTTAAGTAGTCATCAATCTTACTGCAGTTGCAAGGATTTTTTTTTTCCCTTTCAAAATGTGAAATTTTTCTTTTGTTACCATACATTCATTGAGCAGCATTGTAATACTGTATTAACTCTGTGTGAATAAAGAGCAATTGAGACTCCCGTTGAATGAATGAGTAAAAAGCACAAATTACTTTTTAATGAAACCCTCAATTCTTCTCCTCTCCACAGAAAGCCCATGGCCCCGTTCAGCTGAATGCTGCTACAGTAGGTCACTTCAGTTAAGCCCCTAATAAACTGTTGATAGTCGAGGGCAGGTCTTTCTCCAGTCTCAATAGCCTAGTGTTGGACAGTACACTTCAAATCGTTAAGGTTAGTTAAAAAAAAAGGGAGATTAAGGGTGGTGGTTGAACGAGACGCCGGAGTAGGCTGAAATTTCGGTCAAGCTGTGAGCAAGGGAGCGAGTCGGGAAACAGGGCTCTGCTCGAACATGCCATGGCTGGGTTTGAAAAATACCCCAGAAAAGAACAAAGTGAGACCTCCTCACTCAGAACCCGCTTGCAAGGAAGTCTAGGAAAGGCAGAGCTGCTGAGGGGGTCGGGAGGTTCCCCACCGGTGCCTGAAAGCTCACCTCGGTTTCAGTGGGAGCTGAAGAACAGGGCGTCTTCCAGGAGCAGAGCCTTTGCCGGAACTGCTGCGTCTATGAGGATGTCTCCCCCAGAAAAACAGCGTCTTTCCATGGTCAAACCACAGTGTTAGGGCTTCCACCAATGCAAAATTATGTTCTGTTTGATGGAAACCGTGGCCATAGCAAATACGGCTTCCTGGAAAATACTTACCTTTTAACACGTGTTTTTCAAACTATAACCTAACGAATGGAAAGACACTGAGCATGGTGCTTACTTTTTCCTTCTCTTCTCCAGAAGAAAGTTTCACTTAAACCTCCCATTGTGTTTTTAGCTGTTCAGTGCAAGGCTGTTTCCTCCCTAAATCCTAAGTTCCCCTTCCCCCACGTCTTTGCTCACTCGTGGTTGCCCTGGAAGACCTTCTCGAGGGTTTGGCTCTTGGGGAGCCCTGGCATGGCAACACATGTGCCCACAGGTCCTCTTACAGGAAGAAATACCTGGAAAACATAAGATATGATGGACTCATCGTGTCAGTTCGCTTCTGAAATTAATATATATTGTGTTCACCAAACCCATATGAGTTTTGGAAGGCACGGGACCCTCAACCATGGCCAGTTTAGGCCATGGTCAGGTACAAGTATCCCTCCTGGAGCAAAGCTAGGTGTAGGTGTAGCCATGGTGGAGGAAGGCTGCAGGCTTCACAGGCGGATGCTTTCCTCCTTTTCCTGGTACCACAAAATAAAGTCGAACACCTCTGCTTTATTATTAACGGGAAGGGAGCAGGGTGTGCCACAGGCCTGATCGACTTCAGCCAAAGTCCTGTTACTATTTTGAGGAATAATAAGAGTGAGCAACTCCGATTCATTAGCAGAGCAAAATCCAAGCTCAGTGTGATGGGCCCGCCTGGAAAACAGTGTGTTTTGCTGTCTTTGGACTTTAATTAAGACGTGTTCAATCCCAGCCCCCCCGGCCCCCCTCTCCCCCTGCCCCCACCCCGCTCGCCGTGTCACAGACCGGCGATCAGACGCTTTCAGATGGTCCAGCCCATGACTTTGACCTTCTGCGCCGTCCGGCGTTCCCTGGGGAACCGTTCAGCTCATGAGGTCTGATTTCACACTTCCAGGATGCCTCGGCTCTCGTAACAATGACAGGGAGACAAAGCCCTTTAGAGCCGGCCGCATGGGGACTTGTTTAAATTGGAAACTAGAGAGGAGTCAAGGAACAAGGTTACAGGCTACAGAATAGTGCTTTTAATAAAGAGCTCACAGCTCTGGTTCAGCTCAAAGAGGGCTACCTCTGTACAATTAATTGAGACATTTATCTGGAGCATCTTAGGCCTCCACTTTCTCACAGAATTATGTGATAAATATCAGCTAAGAGGCAAATGAGATGTGCATGAAATGAATTTTTAACACTTTGATTACTGTGTCTCCAGTCTTCATTAGAAGTAAATTTATTTGTATTTCTGACCTCATTATTCATCAATTTTCTGTGGGGTTTTTTTGGGTACCGAGATTTCAGAACCTGGTATATCAGACAGATTTTACTAGAGAGCTTGGTGATATTTAGGTTTACAGTCAAAACCTTTTTAGGATCCTCCTCCTCTGAAGAATAGAAACTAAGCATAGAAAATGAGGCAAAAGATAATTTATTTTTTTTTTCTCTCTAGTTGTATGTCTGGAATTCAGCCTTTCTTCTAAGAAAATTCCATGTTAAAATTTTGATTAAAGCACTTGAAAGTAGGATGAAGATACCAAGGTGGCTAAATGTGCGGAATGTAAATGAGTTTTCTAAAATCTATTCTACTAAAATGTCCTAATACGTGTGCAAAAATAGTCTTTGAAATTGTTCTTCTAATGCTGGGGAATGTCAGAGTGATGTACACAAACGTTAAATTCACAAAGGTATGGAAGCCCATGCATGTAAAATTGAAGGAATAAATTCAGAGGCCCTTTGGAAATACGGTTCCAAAAGTAATTTGCTCTGTCAATTAGCGCAACCAGATTTCAATATACACTTGAATTATCTTCACAAAGTACGGAAATCTACTAGATGGGCAGTTCTCTGCAACAGATAAAATCTCACCTGGTCCTGTCTGTGTCGGTTGCCTGAAGACATCAGTCCAATGTCTTGTACTGCAAAACTACTTTTTTTAAAGAAGGTAGCAGGTCTAGGATACTAAAGGGTAAAAGTAGGATTTTAAATAGATTTTTGGTTAACTGTAGCATTTAGAATTAAATATACGGTGAAAGAAGGACTTGTGATAATTAACTTTTTTTCTTCCTCTGTAAATATTGTGTGGGAATGAGTTTAACACAATTGTGGCGCTGCACCGGCTCGCCTGGTCAGGTATGTCATAATTCCCCTCCGCTGCAACACAGCAGCACTGCCAGAGAGGAATTACCGTTTCCATTTTAAGGACGGAAGAACTAAGAAAGGCTAACGGACTCGGCGAAGGCCGACAGAGCAAGTCCTTCTCAAAGCTGGCATTCGTCCTGGGTCCTGTCCTTAATCCATTCGACAAGGCGGCTTCTCCGGCTATTGAGCCCTCCCTCCTCCTGGCCAAAGGTCAGGCTGGATGCTCGGTGGCAAGCAGCTGGCGGGCAGGGAGCCTGGAACAACACCGGTGACATTAGCGTCTGCGTGAGTGGCACTGCCCCCCCAGAGCCATGGACTGGCGGTCTTGTCTTCCCCCTCCCCTCCCCACCCTCCCCCTCCAAAAAAAAAAAAAAAAGGCATTTTGGGGGCTGTGGGGACTTAGGTCCGTAAGGGACAGGCATGGCCAGCGGTAGGGGAGAGCCCTAATAGCCTATGAAATATTCAAACAATATTTCAGCTCTCATAACTACATTAAACTTGGTTGAACTTTGCAAAGTGGTTGTCTGGGAACTTGACTTTTAAAAAAAGGAGAAATTGAATTGAAATCTATTTTTTTAATTTTTCGACTATCCAGAACATTTTTAGTAGTCCTTGCGAGTCCAGTTCAGTTTGGATAATCTAATTTTAACAATGCAAAAAATTCACGTAATAGTTCAGAATAAAGTTAGGGATCTGCTTACAATCAGTTCATGGTCTAGCCAGTGCTGGAGTTGACTTTCTGTCAGTTGGTGAAACTTTACAGACTGACCAGGGGCAGGCAGATGTTAAATGCCAATCCCTATTTACCTGCCACGTGGTTCCTTTTGCTGAGAAAACTGTTGGAGAAAGCAAGCTAGGAAATTATTTGTCCCTGGACATCTACTGAAGCAGGGCATGCTTTCTATAACCACGGTAGAGTATCTCCTCAGGGCTCACGGGGAGGTGGCCCCATGCTGTCCCATCTCCCTTGAGAGTTAATCCTTGAGAAGTGAAGTTTTCCAGGCCACAGGTAGGTCTGTCATCTGCTTCTTGGCTCCACCTGCTCTGAAGAGCAATGGCATCAATGGGAGCTCCTTGTAAGAGCCTGTGGCAGCTCTGATTAATAAGGATAGAGTCGTTCTATGACGACTGATGGTCTTCCTGATTTTTTTTCTTTCCAACAAGCTGGATTTTCAGGGATTGAAAACAGAAAAGCACAATGTTTATGACTGCACACAGGTGTTTTTTCCCTGTCTAAAACACGGAGTCATCTTAACTGCATAAAATATGGGTGTCTCCAGATGTTTGTTTACTAAAGTCTCCTTTTTTACAGTTTTAACCAAATAATATGCAGATGGCATGCAGTTTTCTAGATACAAATGCATGCATTTCGTAGAGCTTTATAATGAAAGGACATCACAGTTTAACTTGTACAAAAAGTGGCAAGCGAGAAATGTAAATTTAAGCTTTGACAGCTTTTCATCAAGGAAGACTCCTATTTCTGTACAAGCAGAGCTAGAAAGTGAGCACAAAAGTGTAATTAAGTTGAATTAAAGTTCCTGTTTGGAAGAGTTACAGTGCTTGGAAATTAATTTTTGCTGGGAAAACAATCTACTAAGAATCAAGAAAGGTTATGGGACAACTTCCCTGTAAGGGTCCATTGAAGGACATACCTGTTTAACTTGCCCAGGAATATGAATTATGCTGTATTGCAGTTTGACAGCTCCAGTGTTGAGGTAAAGTTCATATTTATACAAACAGAAGATAGTTGTGTCAATCTCTTGTGAAAAAGCAGTAATTTTGGAGTTGAATTTGAAATGCAGCCCAATGTTTTGTTATTTGGGCTGCTCACTAGACTGGGCAGAGTCCAGCTCGCCTCTAGCCTGGAAGATGGGCTACAGTGGCCTGTGTCTGAGACTGGTCCACCAGCCCTAGGACATCAGTTCACACGGGTTCACAAGCCACACAGCATCTCTGGTGCTTCCTGATGATTTCCGGCATAATGAGCCAGCTCGTCAGCAAATGTGGAAGTCCTGTGGTCTTGGGACTGATGGAAAGGGCCTTTCCCAAACTTCTCCGAGTGAAAACCACAGCAAAACTCTTAGGCTTTGTGGTGCTGTAGCTACTTGAGGAGAAGATTTAGAAGCTAAAATTGTGTGGGTGTTGAGTTTTTGTTGGTTTGATTTTCTAAATGTTTTGAGAAGTAATTAAAAATTGTCACTATTTCAGTCTCTTTTGTATGATGAAGAAGTGTATTTTGCATACTTGCAGGAGAAAAAGGTTGTTCCAGTGGGCAGCCTTCTGAGCTCCAGATAATGAATCTGAGCTCCAAACTGACAGTGTCTCTTTTGTGAGGGACTTCCCGGGCTGGGGGGGACTTTGGGTGTTGAAGGAAATAACATGTAGGACCTCTCCAGTTCCTGGTCAGCCCCTCTTGCAGCTCAACCATGAGTTGGGCTGGTCTGAGCTGATGGGTGGAGGGTTCATCCAGGAGCATGTGGTGGTTCCGAGAAGCTAGGTGCCAATTAAAAGACTAATGTTTTAATTCATGTGAGGGACACCGTGCTGATTAAAGTAAAATACTTAGATCTAAGTAAAGTAATTGCAGTTTGTGCTGTGGTCTCACTGACTGTGTGTAGATTAAATGCAACACAGCGCAGCACAAACAAGGATATCTGTCGAACTGGATGCAGTGTGTGGAATGATGAATAAAATGGGAAAATTCAGTTGCAATTAATTTTTCTTTTTTTTCAGTGGGATCTTACCTTGCAAAGTATAATTCCTTCTAGGGGACGTTCTCAGATAGTCCCAGTGTGTAAAGGGTAAAGGGGAAAAAACGGTGAGGGAGATCCATCCAAAGAGAAGCTGTTAAGCTGTTTTCCCTTTCTCTTCCAGATTGTTATTTGTATTTTATAAGTTAGGACTTTATTGATGTCATTTCAGGAGCCTGTAGGACTGTACGAGTAGCATCCAAAAAGCATGAGATGTTAGAGCAACAGAATGGATTAATGAGATTTGTTTTACCTCTTACCGAGGTTGACTGCAGCTCTGATTTCAGTCAGTGGGAAGGTTTATTTCCCTGGTTTTACTGCCTGTCTCATGAATTCCTTCAAACAGTGCTGGGTACAATAGTGATTAGTCCCACTGAGGTCGTGGAATTACTCAAGATCGTTAAGTGGTGGGTTCTTGTGGTGCTGGAAGCATGTTAATACGCAGGTGGTGGTTGTCTTACCCTTGCACAGCACTGAGCACACCTTCAGGGCTGTATTCAGAAGAAGTTTGTGGATGTCCTCCTGATCGACAGGGTGAAGTACCTCTGAAGTCACTGGGACAGTAGCTGGGATCCTACCAAGGGCAGGGAGCAGGGAACTGGTTGGAAGATCCTCAGTAGACAGAGGGATTTGGGTAGAATTTGTTGACATATGACAGATGATGCACAGTGATATGTGACAGTCATGATTTGGCATACGGGTGGTGACAGCATAACTTAGGATGGTGCAATTGAGCCCCGGCAGCACAGGTCTCATCAAAGGGTATTTACGTGTACTTCTAGAACTGCTAGGTGGGCAGCGCGTACTCTTCTGAACATGTGTGGTTCTTTTTTATAAAAATGAGGAAGACCATTTATCTATCTCTTGTTTGAAGTTGCCAGTTGGATTCACTGGACAGAAGTTGTCTGAAGCTGCCTTCAAGAAGTTCAAATTTTGCATTGTTTTCTTTGTGGTTGCTTTACAACCTGCAGGAGCTGCTGAATTGTGTCATAAGTTGGGAATGCTTTAAAGCTTGTCTCCAAGAAGTAAGCAATTATCCTATTGGCAGCTGCCTGTTTGCAGTGTGATCCCTGCTACAACAGTTGGAGAATGCAGGTTTGTTTGTGGATCTGGAGGGGGCGAAATAGAAAACAATAAATTAAACCTTAAAACATTTCTCAATTTTTAGAAAGTGGCCATGGAAGAATCCCCCTTTTCCCTCCCTCCAGACCACTGCACGGTCACTTCTATTTGAAAATATTTCTCCTGTGGGAACTTTTCCTTGAAGATTTTATGCCAAATCCTGACGTCTCCGGCAATTCCAGAATCAATTGGCTCTATGTGTTGTGCTTGAGGGAGGGGTTTTGAATAATATAGCGATGTTGTAAGTTCCTGGATTTCCTTGGTCCTCCTAGAGACCAAGGAGACCTAAGAACACCTTCTTTAATATCTTAGTGCTCTCTTAAGGCTTTCATGTGGAACAGTCCCATTATTGTGAACACTCTTGCAGTGCAGCAGGTTGCCATGGCCATCAGAGAGAGTTAAGATTGCAGATACTCTTTCCAATGACGAGAACTTGAAAAATGACCAGTGGATATGAGTTTCACCGAGAACTGGTGCGTTCCTCGGGCTTTGTCTTTCTGGATTGTGTCTGCTTGTTTGGGTTGGTATCCAAACAACCATTTGTTGAGCACCAGCTTGGTTGTGAGCGATGGAGCATATGGAAGAAGTGCCCATTGGTGATGGCGAAGGGCTTTGCATATGGGAACTTCAAGGCCTCCTCGTGTGGTAAAAACAGTATTCCTTAGCAGAGGTGTTCATAGCTGGGAAACTCCTACTCATCAACCATGATGCTTGGGCCTTCCCTTGGACTGCTTCGCAATAGTTCCTTTACTTGGATTTGGTCTCAGACTGTATTCAAGTTATGGGGGAAGGAGACATCAAAAGTTGAGTGTGAGAGGTTTTTTTTCACTTCTGAAAACCATTTGGTTTGATTGAGGACCTCTGTGATTGATGTTACAAATTATTTAGCTTTCTAAAGTGAATTGATATCCTTATAAACCTATGAGGAGAGTCACTGAAAAAGTGCATGTCAACAGATGCGGAAAATAAATGAACACAGTAAATACCTTCTCCTTGTTTACAGAAGATGGCCTTTAGACACCGCAGTGCATTTTGGTCTCAAAATTGGAAAGTCATGGGTTCAATGGATGGACCACTCGGTGGATAAGGAACTGGCTGAATGGCCGCACTCAAAGGGTTGTGGTCAACAGCTCAATGTCCAAGTGGCAGCCAGTGACGAGTGGAGTTCCTCAGGGGTCGGTACTGGGACCAGTGCTGTTCAACAGCTTTGTCAGAGACATGGACAGTGGGATTGAGTGCACCCTCAGCAAGTTTGCCGACGACACCAAGCTCGGTGGCGCAGTCGACACGCTGGAGGGAAGGGATGCCATTCAGAGGGACCAGGACAGGCTTGAGAGATGGGCTCATGCAAATTGCATGAAGTTCAACCAGGCCAAGTGCAGGGTCCTGCACCTGGGACGTGGCAATCCCAGGCACAAATACAGGTTGGGTGGAGAATGGCTGGAGAGCAGCCCTGAGGAGAAGGACTTGGGGGTGTTGGTGGATGAGAAGTTCAACACGAGCCGGCAATGTGCACTGGCAGCCCAGAAAGCCAACCGCATCCTGGGCTGCATCAAGAGAAGTGTGGCCAGCAGGTCGCAGGAGGTGATTCTACCCCTCTACTCTGCGCTCGTGAGACCCCACCTGGAATACTGTGTCCAGCTTTGGAGTCCTCAACACAGGAAGGACATGGACCTGTTGGAACGGGTCCAGCGGAGGGCCACGAAGATGATCAGAGGGCTGGAGCACCTCCCCTAGGAAGACAGGCTGAGAGAGCTGGGGTTGTTCAGCCTGGAGAAGAGAAGGCTCGGGGGAGACGTCATAGCAGCCTTCCAATACCTGAAGGGAGCCTACAGGAGAGCCGGAGAGGGACTCTTTGTCAGGAAATGTAGTGACAGGACAAGGGGTAATGGTTTTAAATTGGAAGAGGGGAGATTTAGATTAGATATTAGGAGGAAATTCTTTGCTGTGAGGGTGGTGAGAGCCTGGCCCAGGTTGCCCAGAGAAGCTGTGGCTGCCCCATCCCTGGAAGTGTTTAAGGCCAGGCTGGATGGGGCTTGGAGCAACCTGCTCTAGTGGAGGTGTCCCTGCCCATGGCAGGGGGGGTTGGAACTCGATGATCTTTAAGGTCCCTTCCAACTGTAACCATTCTATGATTCTATGATTTTCCTGTGTCTCTATATGATTAATTAGCACAAATTACATTGTACCAACCATCATATGCAAATACGATTGAAGATACTTTAAAAAAGGAGATAAAGTAATATCACCTCCCTTGCCTGCTGTGTCAGTTCTGACTTGTTATTTTAACTATCTTCTGGGTGTTTCTTTCTCAAAAACAGAAATCCAAATAACTTAAATAAATACAAATTGTTTAAGTTTCCTACCAAATTTTAGGCTTCTGAAGTAGGAGAATATTGAGATGTGTGATACATCCATCTCTGCTGACCAATGAATTAATCATTTTTCAAACTTAATGGAAAAGATTCAATGATACATTGTTTTCTAGAAAAGGTAAACATCAACTCTAACTGTAATTCACAACGTGTTTAAAACAATTATTCTTTATCATTAAAGTTAATAATATGCACATTAACCCCGATGTAGTCTGGATCAATACTGCAGTTTGGGAGATGTGACCCCTGGACAGCTTTGTCTAAATATTGATTTCATTGTCATTTGTATAAGGTATGAAACAAATTACATGCCTCCCTAATATCATTAATGTAGCCCCATTGAGCTGCTCAATTTATGGCTTCTTATAGCGCATGACAAAGCATTTTGGAGTTACTGAGGACGTTGTGAAGCACAGTTGCTTAGTGTGCTGGGTTTGATTGTGGGGGGCCAACGCCAACACTCAATAACTTCCAAACACTTTGCTGTCCAGAGAAAACCAGAAGGAGCCCCTCTGTGGCATGCAACTCAGTTGTTAATTTCCATCAGAGAACATCCCCTTGGGTTCTGGGAACAGCAATTTATTCTATGGCTTTCTCCTTATATATTTGCAGCCTTACATGAAAATAATGCACGCACTTGTATTCTGTGCCAAAGGCAAGGGTTGTTCTCTTCAATTACTGGAGGAAATCAAAATAAGTAGGAGGGATAGTATCTCTCCGTCTCGGCCAGCATTTATAGTGGTTGTCATTACTGTCATAATTTGAAATATGAGTTAAATAATTTACTCCACACTATGATTTCTTCTCTTTATTGCCTCTTTATTGCAACTGTCTTCCCACCATGCCCCTCATGTTTTCATTACCGCTTCTTCCATCATAGCTGTTCCTCGGATCTTCTTCCCAACACCTTCTAACCTTTCCAAGAAATTTCAGGGTTGCCCCAAAACCCTGGAGATACCGATCTTCCCTTGTTTGCCTTCCTCCCTCTTCGGAGAGCTCCTTTTTCACAGGAGCAGACCCTTGTTAAGCACGAGATTCAGGTGTCTGCTTTCCTTCTTCTGCTTCCCAGATACAAACCGTGGCCTCGTGGATATCCAAGAAAAAGCTTAGTATAAGTTTCACGCGTCTTTTCTTGCTCTTTGCTTGGTGTCTAAGCACGGCTCACCTGCAGTCGCTGGCCATGAGCTGCTTATTTGATATTCAGGGGCTCACACACACACACTTCCTTTCTCCATTCTTTTTCTTTAAATTAAAAAAAAAAAATTATCAACTTCCATATCCAGCGTAGGGTACCGCTTCCATTATCTACACATTACATTTTCAAAGCAGCATCTTCACACTTTCTCCTGTGGTGGCTTTCATGCTGGGGGACCTTCTTGTAAATATATGCAAAGCTACTTCATTGTGCTTTAATGTATACAAAAATCTCCACCTCGTTTGGGCTTCTGCTGTGCTGAGACTACAGCCCATCATTCCAGCTGATACCGTCTCATTGTTTAATTGTGCTTGCCCGTTTTCTCCGGTGCCAGGCTTTCATCTGAGGCTGTCTTTAAGGTTTTTTGATTTTGGGGAGAGGATTTGTACAGCATGAAGCATGTAAGGCATAGTAATCTTTGGATAAGTATCATAGGTGCTGTGTTATTACAAATAGTACGGAATAATACATTTCCTACGTATCAAAATGCTCTAATTATGTTATCATTACAGAAAATGTGGGATTGGCCCCATTAAAGTAAAGTTCTCTTAGCTGTCTCAGAAGGGTGCTTGGCACCTTTTAGGAACATGCTGTTTTTTCATCAGAAAAGTCTGTATGGGGATTTTTTTTCTTTTCTTTTTTTTTTTTAAAGACAAAAAAGATGTTCTTTTAGTGAAGAATGTTAATAGATTATGGAGATGAACAGCCTGTTATGATCATCTTGAATATAATGCAGACCATAGGACTTCCCTGAATTAATTCCTGAGAGAATTACAATGCAGCTTAGGAAAAGAAAGAGAAAAAACTCCAAAACTAATTTTTATTCAAACCTTGCTCACGGTGGGTTTTCTTAGTTCATAAGTTTTGTTCCAAATTTTCTCTTGTAGGTAAAAGTGACCCATTTTGTGTAGTTGAACTGAACAACGACAGACTGCTGACCCATACCGTCTACAAGAACCTCAACCCAGAGTGGAACAAAGTCTTCACATTGTAGGTGTTTGGGTTTTGTGAGTGTTTGGAGGGGGTTAGGGCTGGGGGCTTTTTTTTGGAGGCGGGGGGAGGTGTTCCGAAGGCGATGTACGTGTGAATCAAAGATACCCACTGCTGGCTCTGAAGAAAGACCGTGATGGCATACTGATAATTCTAAACCAAACCGCTGAATACTTTTTTGAGCATTAAAAACATGAAAAAAAGAATAGAGAAGAGGTACCATTTTAAAGGTAAAAAAGCAAGGTCTGTTTCTTGGAAGGTATGATGCTAAGTGCCGTGGACCCCTGCAAGCTTCAGTGAGAGTTTCAAGGGCCAAACACATCATGCTGGATTTGGCCCTGAAGTTTTGGGTGTAAAACAGGATATTGTGATAATAACCTTCATTAAAATGTGATTGTTAACTTTAATAAACATTAGATAACTGTATAAAGGAAGGAATTTTAAGTGCTTTCATACTTCTCTGCATTATGATCAGATACTTTCCACTGGTTCTTTCCATTTACCAACTGCGCTTCTCACCACGCCATGGGGCATCACTCGAGCACAAAGCTGCTGCTGGGTACAACGCAGTCTTGAACTAAACAGTTTAGTTTATGGGGAATTGATGCGGTTGGGTTTTTTTATCCTTCTGTTATTTTGAAGGCAGTAAAAGGCTGTGACAGAATAGGAAAAAAGCGTTCTGCAAACAAAACGTTCCTGTAATTTGTCTTGCTCAGTGGCCTTCTTCCCCCCCTGCTTCTCTCTCTGGCTGCGGTGTGAGCACCAGCGAGTAGGAAACTGATCAGTGGCAGGATGCTCTGCTGCAGAAACCAGCTGACAGTCCTCTGCAAAACCACTGGAGGCTTTAGCTTTGTGTACACATACCTCCCTTTTTCATAAATGAAAATACTGTGTTTTGGTCTTGGTCTCAAAACGCAGTCTGATTTTAATTTGTTTATGTTTTCCTCTAAATTTGCCATTCAAGTATTTGTCACGCATACCTTTCTTGCCCTGCAGTGAGCTTTCAGGAGTGAACTCAGAACAAAAGAAAAAATCTCACAACAGTTGTACTTCTCATTAGCTCATTAACTTAGTTCTCATTTATGTATCTGCAAAACCACGCTAAACTCTTCAGTGATTTATTTTTAATTAGCTACTGATAGAGCCAATAACTAATCAACCTCTACTCCTCAGCAGCGTTCTCTGCGTAAGGAATTGCCTGGTTTTGTAGAAACAAAGGACTAATCAGGAATCAAACAGAAAAACTCAAAAGGCCTTCAAGGAGAGTTTTCACTGCTCTTCTGTGTATGTTTGCGTTGAGTATTTTATTTATCCTTGGAGTTGTTAATTAATTTTGGGCTAACAATCTGGAGATGTGTATTTTACTGAAGTTAAACTGCTTTGCTTGAGTCCATATTGCCTGGATCAGCCATTTGATCAAAGATGAGTTCTCTCAAACAATTGTGTTTTCCTCTCTGAATAAGGAATGTGGATTTTTCACGTGAGAGTTTTCAATGTACAGTGGCATTTGTTGTGCGTGGTACTGGCGTGTTTAATGGCTCACAGGCAAAAATAAAGCAGTAGTAGCTGAAAAATGCATTGTTTTGCCTTGCTTGTCCCTAATTTGCTGTAATGACTGTTGTAGGCTTGTAATCAGGCAGGGATTTTAGAAGGAAGGAGCTTCTTCTCAGTGCGGGGATGCACTGGCGCCGCTGGTAATTATTCTCACTGACAAACGGGCGGCTTTCCCGGTGTTTGCAGTAGGGATTGCTGCCGGGGTCGCAGAGTGTAAGGGATGCTCTGTAGAGCTCCGGGTCCTGTAAATCCCCAGCCTGGCTCCAGACCCCAGGAGGGGGATTTAAAGCAACATCCTGGGGAAAACTCGTGCCGGGGAAGCCTGGCAGCGAGGGGGAGCCGCCCTGAGAGAGCATTTCAGCGATACGGAGGGTGTCTCACTTACTTAACTTCTGCTCTCTGCCCGTGGCTGGGAAAAAAAATCTGGTTTTTTGCTAACCTTTCAGGCTTTTGTCCTTGGTACCCGCTGGTGTAGGTGACTTCTCCCTTCTGTGTGTGCTTCTCCCTTTGTAGCAATATTAAAGACATCCACTCGGTGCTTGAAGTGACAGTTTATGACGAAGATCGGGATCGGAGCGCTGACTTCCTAGGCAAAGTTGCTATACCATTGCTGTCTGTAAGTTTCATTCACCTGACACACCACTCTGTATTTTTCCCGCTGAAGGGGGGGAGAGAAAAAATATTTAAAAAAAAAAAAAAGGGAAAAAAAAAAAAAGAAGAAAAAAAAAAAAGATTTGCAGCTCTGTGTCTGTCATTTCTCAACCAAGGTCTGTAATAAGAACACTAAAATTTTAACATACTCAATTCACGGCCATGTTGAATCCCATGATAGTTAATTTTTCCTGACAGACTGGGTCCTGGTAATGAACAGGTACTTGTCAGACTTGCCACAGTTGTTTTGGGTTCTCTGTCAGTTTCAGCAGCCGCGGGTCAGGGGTCGCCGGGGGGGTATTCAGCGGAGACCGCGAGACAGACGGCTGTCATGTCCTTTTCCTGCAGATTCAAAATGGTGAACAGAAAGCCTACGTCTTGAAAAACAAGCAGCTGACAGGGCCAACAAAGGGGGTCATCTATCTTGAAATAGATGTGATTTTTAATGCTGTAAGTCTTAACTTTGGCTTTTTTGTACTGCTAAAGAGTTCAGTTTCATGAAAGCTTTTGTTCCCGATTTGTAGAGAATTTCTGTCATTCCTCATTTTCTCTTAAAACCTTGATGTCTACCACAGAATGCTCCTCTGCCACTGCCTGGCACTCCCACCCTTTTTGTTGCTGCTGCCGTGGCGGTGGCGGCTCCGCCGAGGAGCTCATGCCTTCTCCCGACCCTCCTCTCTCCGGGCTTGGCAGCCCCGGCTTCCAAACTCCCTAATTTTTCTTTTTTTTTTTTTTTTTTTGGCATGTGTTATTAATGAGGAGCGAGCTCGAGACACTGACACGCGTTTTTAACCTGCAGGTGAAAGCCAGCATACGCACCTTAATGCCCAAAGAACAGAAGTACATTGAAGAGGAAAACAGACTGTCTAAACAGGTAAAGAAGTAAGGAAATACTAATCCTTTCCGAAAGCCTTAATATCAAGTGTGCACACCCAAAATATCTGGTATCGTACTGCTGAGGGTAAAGAATAACATTTTCATTACCTGTTTACAAAAGAATATGAAAGGTCGGAAGAGGCAGAAACAAAATACACGGGTTTATTGTGTCACCTCTATAAATTGCAGCTTAATTTCCATGAAATACGTGAATAAGAACACAGTTGAAACCATCAGGTTCCACACATATCAGATGATAGCACAGGTGCATGTAAACTAAGTCTTGCATAAATTTTTGCTGTTAACCTTGACCCGAAAGATCTCCATTTGTTGCAGGGGAGAGGGTCTTTCAGCCAAATTTTAAATAAGTTGGCTGAATAAGGTTTGGATCAAAGGTGAAGGCAGAATAAAACTCTTTATTACTTTGGAGAGTCCTGTGGGTACAAAATGTCTGGACGCTCTTTTTTTTTTCTCTGGATATTTTTGCTATGCTCAGTTTTAACGCTTTTGGTAAAAAAATATACTTCAACACACATCGTACCTTTTTCTCCACCTGAACTACTTTTCATTCAGTTTTTGGTGTTCCACAAATGATGTATTTTATATGGAGAGAACTGGGCTTTGGGCTGGGCTGTGGGAAAAAGATTTTTGTGGTTGCAGTGAAAAGGCAAAGGCCTCAAAACTGGCTTTTATTTTGCTGAAAGCTTATAGGCTTGAGCGTAATTTAAATTATCTGCTGGATGAATTTTATATCAGTTGTATGATATATTTCATTAAAAAAGATTTCAAGAGGCAAAATATTTCTTTATTTACTGCTGTGAGTAATGCAGTTACTAAAGCTGCATCTTCCACAGCTATTCCGGAGAGGAAAAACAGCAAGGCCTTTTCTTCAAGGTTAATTCTTCTCCCCACTTTATAACAGAACATGGCATTGAGCTTTTTGCAGATGGCAGGAGGAGTAAACTTTAAATACCCACTTTGGGTTGTTTTTTTAAAAATTAGCTTGCATGAAACACCTCCCCACAATCCCACCGGGGGGAGGGCAGAGGAGGGGAAGGCATCTGTGTGTACAACTGGGGTGGTTGCCTTTAAAACATCCACATTTCTGAGAGTGAATGTGTCTTACCTGCCTCGTGTTTTCTGTGCTATTTGATTCAGAAATCATTCACTCTTTTCTTCACTTTTTTTGGTCAAGTGAATCGCCAATGTAGAGGATTTCAGGGTATTCTCTTGAATCAAAACCCAGTGCTGCTGTGTCTCATCACTATGTAGACAATGTCTGCAGTTACAAGTTACTTTGATAAATACTTAAAAACGTGGTGGTCAAAATAGCATAAATTTGTTACAAATGAAGGTAAAATTGGATGTAACAGGTTGTAGGTGATCTTAATTAGATTAGAACAGTAATTTTGCATGGTTAGTGTCTTACAGCATCTTTTTATTAAGAAAGGCCACAATTGTCTAAGTAATTGAGAATGGAGAAAGTCTTGCCTAGTTAATAAAACTCTGAAATCTTAAAATAATTCATCAAATTTGGCAAGCATCTTTTCAGAGCTGATCTACAGTTGTGGAAATGAAGACATCAACTTGTGTCTGTAGAATTAAATTCAGCAAATATCAATTGACACATATAACTAAAATTCTCTCTTTTCCAAGTCTCAAATTTTAAACTATCATCTTTCTCAATTTGTGAGCTAGAGACCTTAACATCTTCTTTTCTCAGTCTTCACCCAAGTTAAGAATGACAATGTGGTAAGCTTTTGGGGTTTTGAAATATTTTCATTCTTTCATCTTTTTAACAGCTACTGGTGAGAAACTTTATCCGGACGAAGCGTTGCATCATGGTGCTCATAAATGCCGCCTACTACATCAGCAGCTGCTTTGACTGGGATTCTCCCCCAAGAAGTCTTGCTGCTTTTTTGGTATGATCTTCTCTGTATTATTGTTAATCACGCTGGAAGGTTTGTGTTCTTGACTGAGAGATAGTACAGTGTTGTGGTGGTGGGTTCTGGTTTTTTTTATTTAAAACTTTGCATTATGAAGATACTGCAAATCGTGTTTCTTCACTTATTTAAAAAAAAAAGTGTTTAAAATGTCACACAAACAAGGTAGAGGGTGTTCTTTTTTTTAATTTACTATTGTACAAATAACAATCAAGTGGATATTTACCCTAAAACCTTGAGCATGTCCGGAATGCTTTTACGTATCATGAATACAAAATTAGTGTTATTTTGTCCTCCACATATAAATTCGTGTTACACCTATAACTTTTTTAGAAATAGAAAGCTCTAGACCCAAATAGTTGCTTTCTTACTACAATTTAGTGTTCTTGGTTTAAAAAAACAAAACAAAAGAAAATTAAAAAAACCCCAATTTTAAAATCTTTTTGGTCATGGTTCAGTTTTTAGTGATTTTAATGAAACTGCTATTTCTCCATAAACATTAGCTTCATAAATACTAACCTTTATTTTCCTGTTAAATTTGGGAAATCCAAGCATAATCATAGATTAGATTGTGTTTCCCAGATGAGTATCTTTTTATTTTCAAAAAAAAAAGAAAGAGCTACAAGCAAGGCCAGAGTCCTGGCTTTTATTTTAGCCTGAAGGAGTCCCAGCAGGAGTAAAAACGTATGTATGGACATGCTTTCTGGAACATTTAAATAAATTTATTAAGTTGGCTGAAATACTGAACTTATGGGCCTCTCCATCATCAATATGGACGGGGAATGGTTTTGGTCTTACTTTGAATAATTATAGAGGGAGTCTGGTGACAGGACTCCTACCTCGGGTGCCTGAAGCTCAGGTGCTTCAAATCTGGAGAAATCAACCAGACATTGGAGCCGTGCTGGAGCAGTAAATTGGGGTGCTTTGGTGTGTCACTAAATCGTGCTGTTTTGCAGGAATTTTCTTGTAGCGGGGCTCTATTTGTACTAAGTGACTTGTTGAGCCCTCCTGTAGCCTGTCACAGGACGGCAGCAAGCCATTGGTCCTTGTTTGTGATGTTCACCAGGAGTACAGGAGATACACCTGCTGCTCGACTCTTAGGGTGTTTATAATTTTCTAGTGTCTGCAGTAGCTACACTGCGTGCAAAAATATAAAATGACTTGCCACTGTTTACTTTAGAAAGATGATCTGCCATTATTTTGGTTTGAAATTTCATAGGAAAATGTAGGTTTCTGTGTAAAACTCAAAAGGTTCATGTTACTGTTATTGCTCCAGTAAGTAAATACTCATCCGTCCAAGTGATTTCAGTACAGATGTGGAACACCCACCTGCTGCTGGTGGGAGAAGGGGAAACGGAAAGGCACCCTATTCCTTGGGGCAAATGAAATAATCCCTTTCTTGTGGTGTGCTGCTGTGGCCATGGAAAAAGTTGTGTGGCTGTTAAATTCTAATTGTTTCCCATTATTGGAGAAATCCTGTGTCAGAATAAGTGGTTGAAAATACATACAACACGGAATTTGAGCACGGAGGGCTATAGTCAGCATACGTCATTATTGTAGTTATTGTGTATTGCAAGGGAAACAAGTTCCTGCTTTTATTTACATACATACATATATATATATATATATATATATATAAGCTTATTTTCCTTAGTTTCCTTTCAGTATTTGCATTGCTCTGTGGTGGTTGTGGTTGCTATGGATAGCTTACATCTGCATCAGTGCCGTGACCTCACGGATGCATTCCCGCTCTGCATCCAAAGTGCGTCCCGTGCTTTTCCACTTGAAAAAGTTACTCTTTCCACAGATTGGATCATCCCTCTGTTGGGCAAAACGTTGATAAGTTTCTGTTAGCTCAGTCAAGTCTACGTGAGCTTCTTTCGTGGTCGTAAGCTTTGGATTTTGATGGTTTCTGGAGTTTCATAGCTATCGTAGCTCCTTGAAAAGTCTCGGGAGTGGTTCACTTGCACGTGTGATGCTGAATTATGCTTGCACTAAGGTTACCCTGGAAATTAATAGATTCTATAAAAAAAAAAAAGCCATACTTCTATGTATCATTTTCGTCTCTTCACTGTTACACAAATCGTATCTCCTCTTGAAGTTGTCTCCCAGAGGTTGGAGAATGTCACAGTGAAATGTCAGTGCCAGAAAGGAGATGAGAAATAGGCTGTTCTGGATGCTTCCAGCTCTGTAGGCAGACTCATAAAAAATGTACGAGAAGTAAACTTTTAAACTCAGCTTTTCTTCCTTGGATTTGAGGGCACACCTCGATGGTTAACATCACAACACAGATTTACAGCCATTTCACGTAAGTTACGTGTGTGAGGGGTGGTTTTTTAGATCTCCTTTTGGCCCAGGTAAGATTTGCCAGTGCCCTTTTCTCATGCCTCACCCCATGTCCTACAGAATCATAGAATCGCCAAGGTTGGAAGAGAAATTTCAGATCATGGAGTCCAACCGTCAACCCGACACTGCCCAAACCACCACTAACCCATGTCCCTCAGCACCATGTCTGCCCAGCTTTTAAATCCCTCCAGGGATGGTGGCTCCACTGCTTCCCTGGGCAGCTTCCTGCAAGGCTTCACAATCCTTTCTGTGAAGAAATTGTTCCCTAACATCCATCCTAAACCCTCCCCTGGTGCAACTTGAGGCTGTTTCCTCTTGTCTCATCAGCTGTTCCTTGGGAGAAGAGACCGACCCCCATGGTTGAAGAAATTCTGGCAGGCTAGCTCAGTTTCCAGAAGTGCAGTACGTTAGTTGTAATTAATCGGAGATCTGGAAAGGAGGACTGCTCTTGGAGACCCACAGAAAGCCTTGAGTGATAAACAACTGTTGTCTGCTTCATGCTCTTCATGCACCACAGTGCTCACTGCAGCTCTTCCTAAAGTCATTGTCCTTGGAGACTCACAATAAAAGTGTTCATTTGAAGGGGCTTGCTGCTTATTTATACTCCAGAACATAGCTGTCTCAAACCTTTAGGTTATTTGGGACCTTGGGTCCCAAATGAAAAAACCTTTGGGTTATTTTAGGAAAGGAAGTGCTTTATTAAAGTCTTAGCATGGTTCTTCCTCTAATCTGTCCAAAACCACCAGCTCCATGGCCGTTTTTGCCCGTGCTGTACCTGAAAGTACAGAAACCTAGAAGTTTTGAGTATTCTAGATGATGCATTTCCTCAACTAAACAATATTTTACCTGTTTCTGTTGAATTTTGTACATTCATTGCCTTCACTGGGGATTTTGTCTGAATGACTTAAGATTTTGACTCCTTTTTTTTTTTATCCTGTGCCTCACTAGTTCACAAGAGAAGAACAATTGCTACCCAGACATAATTATTTTATATTTCTATGGTAATATAAACTTGCAGTATGGTTAGCTGTTATTTTTCAGATACTAAAAGATACTTGTAAATAGCTCATGAAACATGCGTTGAACATAGACTTTGGAAGAAAAGAAAGTGCATAGCAGCAATGTTAAATTAATGTATACTCCTGTTACATCTAGAGGCTGATCAAAAATGTGTTACGTGTTTGTGTTTATGCTTCTTAAACAACTAAATGTAATGGAAAGGAATAGAGTGCATAGAGAGAGCCATTGCGCTAAATTCACATGATTTTCTGTATTTAAATCAGACCTTTGGATTATTTAGCAGTTAATTTTTCTGTATTTTTAATTCAGTAATTGATACGGTATGTTTCAGGCAGAAGAACTTTATCAGAGTATGCAAAAATGGATGTTTTTTCTTTAGATTAGTGGGCACTGAAATGTCTACTAAATTGGGCCTAATTTCCATCAGCTTCTTGACCAGACATTTGTGTTCTTGCAGATGTCAGTGGGTGCAACGTAGGGGGAAAAAGTGTACACTCTTTTTTTCCAATACTGTCATTTCTCACTGTAATGAGCGCAAAAATAATTGGACAACTGAGCTATCAGTAAAAGGACACACTTCAATGTGAGTCAATGAATTATTTTACGGAACAAACTTTAATCTTTAAATGTGATCGTAGATAATTTGTGCTACCATCTGTCCATTTGGAATTCTTTTAGCCTTTTCAGTCGTTATACAGTAAGTGCTGCTGTGTTTAACATTAACATTTGATATTTTACACATTTAATTTCTGTACTGCTGCGTGGTCCTTGGGGAGCTTCGCTCTAGTGCTACATGAGAGAGACAAAGTATTGATCAGTTAACATTTCAGCTACATTTATGTATGTCGCAAAATTAATGAAAATGCCAGACAAAAATGTCAGAGTGCACAAAAAGGTAGAATTTAAATTTGGTAGTTTAATGAAAAGTTTAAGATGTGCATTATCAAAAATGTCCCCTTGCCTTTAAAGCACAATTCATAACTGACTAACTAAAGGGAACCACATATTTTACTTAGAGGAACATTGAACATGAAATATGAGGGAATATATAATCTTCAAAGTGTTTGGTATCCCAAAATGGCCTCGGTAAAGCACTTTAATTGCCTGCTTGAGCGTTTAACTGTTACTCATAAAATAAACTTGTTTCCTTTCTCATTTGGAAGCAGAGTACCCTCACCTGGTCGCAATTTTCAGTGTGTCCCCAAATTAAAGCCTTCTACGGACATGTTCTCTCCGTTCCTGCTCTTATTCCTCCGAATCTTTCTATAGGTGTCTGTGCATGCACACAGAAAATACTTTTTTTCTTTCTCAGGCTGTGAAATATCGATAAAACGACTCGCCCTGCCTCCCAGCCATTCGTCAGGCCTGACTCACCTCCGCTTTGTCTTCTGACGTTACACAACTCATGTGTGAAAATGACACAATACTGTCCCTAGCCTTTGATTAAGTGTTGGTTCCCTTGCACACACACTGCTTCGTTGCGGTGGTGTCATGCTAATTAATCGAAACCCAGAAGGAAACAGGAGGGAAAAAAAAAAAAGAGCTGGTCCCTGGGAGGAAATGAGACAGTAAAGTAATTCTGTCAAGTTCCTTAGCTTTTCCCTATTAAAAAAGGGAAATGATCACTGCTGTGTTATCTCAGAAGCAACTTTTGCTAAAAGCTGAAGGACACAGATTGGGCGAGACTGGATACGGCACCGTCAGGTTACAATTGTGTTAGTTATTAAATATTGTCCTTTTCCCCCCACACTGTAATTGTAGGAGAATCAGAATTTTGCAGATATATTTAAGAGCTTTTTGCCATCGTTGATACCATTTTTTGAGGCTATAATACATAAAAAGCTTCAAATTGCTTTTTACTAAGCCTGGGTGAAGCGGGCCATCAGATTGTGGTGGCCGCCTGTTGTCTAGAATTTGAAATTGGAAGAAGCGTGGGTAAGGTAGTCGCAAAAGCTTCATCCTAAAAAAGCCTTTCCAGAAACTGCTGTTGACTGTCAGACCTGCCTGTTCTGGGCAGAGCCGGGCGCGGGGTCCGTTTGTGATGCAGGATGCACAGGAGGGCAGGAGCCGCTGGGCTTTTTGTCAGCTGCATCCTCAGCAGGGGGAAAGGGAGCGTCGGCCGGGCCGCTGCGCTTTGGGGGAGTGTTTTTCAGAAGTAAAGCAAGCAAAAAGGAGAAGTGATCTAGGTCCTGTTTCCTCTTTCCCAATTTTCCGTAGACACGGTTTTCTATAACGTGAGACTGCTGCAAAAATAGAGTAGGATTTGAGGTTTCGTCTGTCCTTATCTCTGCTGCGTTCCGGGTTTGGGAAAGAGGGGTAGGAAAGGTACGAACCAGGTGCCGGTAGATCTGACCACGGTCATCCACTGCATTTCATTCCTAAAGAGTGTACCAGCGTCAGTGGTGATTGAACAAACCTCTCCCTACTTAACA
This sequence comes from Numenius arquata, assembly GCF_964106895.1. Classification (NCBI taxonomy): domain Eukaryota; kingdom Metazoa; phylum Chordata; class Aves; order Charadriiformes; family Scolopacidae; genus Numenius; species Numenius arquata. The sequence goes on along the minus strand of NC_133616.1, from coordinate 84,154,689 downwards.
GTGGCAGCTGAGGAATGATGCTGGTGGGGAAACACTTGGTGTCAACCCTCCACGTTGGCTTTTGGGACATTTATGTGTTTGGCACTTTTTGTGCTTGCAGAGCTGATACAAGGAAAGACTGGGCAATATTTATACATGTAATTATTTCCTTTAGTGTTTTGTTTTTAAAAAAATCACTTTCATTTTACTTCCTTCGCAGGGTGAATGCCTACTTGCTGAGCCAGTTTAGCAGTGTGATTATTTGCCTAAATACAGATTTGGTGTCATTTCAGGTAATCTGGAGCATCCTGTGTGCTGCTCAGCTGCTATTCCAGGAGGGCACGTGTCTGTCATAGGTTCTGTGTCACTTCTGCCATCACCATCCAGGTGATGGGAGTGCCCACCCCAGGGTGTATAAGTGGCACCAGCTCTGCCTTTGGACACTTTAATTGCTCCCTCAGGCATTTATTTTACCTGCGTGTCGACTTTAGGTACTTACCTGGATTCCATTCTGAGTTCTTCATAACCTCAAAAAACACCTGTACAATGAGGGGAAATATTTTCCTTATTTTGCATGACCAGTTGAGGTAAAGAGCTTCATGATTTCTTTTATGATGAGAGGACTAGAACATCTCTCTGCTGAGGAAAGGCTGAGGGACTTGGGTCTGTTCAGGCTGGAGAAGAGAAGCCTGAGGGGGGATCTGATCAACGCCTGTAAATACTTCAAGCGGGGGTGTCAGGAGGATGGGGCCAGTCTTTTTTCAGTGGTGCCCAGTGACAGGACAAGAGGGAACGGGCACAAATTTGAACATAAGAAGTTCCATCTCCACATGAGGAGGAACTTCTTTGCTGTGAGGGTGGCAGAGCCCTGGCAGAGGCTGCCCAGAGAGGTGGTGGAGTCTCCGTCTCTGGAGACATTCCAAACCCACCTGGACACGTTCCTGGTCAACCTGCTCTAGGTGAACCTGCTTTGGCAGGGGATTGGACTAGATGATCTCCAGAGGTCCCTTCCAACCCCATATCATTCTGTGATTCTCCAACAGGAAATACACAGTAGAGTAGAGCATGGGTATTCCAAGTCTTGGGCTTCTCCTTTCACTGCCAGACCATTCTTCCCACCTATTTTCCTTTTCTGCCGACTTAGAAAACTGACAACTTTGCACTGGAAGTATTTGATTTTCAACGCTTTTGGAATGAAATTACAACTTGATACACCAAAAGCTCTGATGCACCAAAATGTGGTTGATCAAAAATTACAGAAATTCATGAAGCTGTTAGTCACTGTCCAGCATTTAGTGTTGTCTCAAATGTTATAAAAATGAGGTTAGATTTCATCTGAAGGCAGTGATGTGACTGGAAATTTAGGCAGCCGGTCTCCTTGAGTTGAGATCTTGGTCTGGAGCATGTTTCCCATCACACAGACCGTGTTCCAGGCGATCCCCAGTGTCACTGGAGGAGTTGGAGGGGGGTCGTGTTGGACCCAGCCTGGCCCTGCCTCCAGAGAGGGGAGGTTCCACCAGGGACTCCAGCTTGCACTTCCCTCCCGAGTGTGCAAAACTCTCCCAAATAAAAAACTTTGCACCTGAAAGACTTCAGATAGCACTGATGTTAAATTGGAATAATGATTTACTACTGATGTTCCAAGGAGAAAGTCGTGTACCTTATCATCGCTGGCTTCCCCGAACTCCTGTTTCACAGTCGTTGCAGGAAATCTTGGCCATTTAAACTTTCATTACTTAAATAGTGCACATGGGTGGGTTATAAAATATCTTAGTTTTTCACTGTCTTTTAGTTATGAGTCATACGAGAACCAACACATTATAAAACCGTGTTACAAAGGGTGTTTTACTTCCTTTTATTTTAGCAGCGGTAGGTATTCTAATTTTTTTTTGCTTTGAAGAGGAAGGACTACGGGACACGCTGATTTTACCAGGCCGTTCAGTAGTTAAAATAATGCAATGTAAGGCTTTGCAAAAAGTTTCAGCGTGGTAAAGAAAGAGGCAATAACCAGGAACGTGGCACGCTAGTGAGAAAAGCCCAAGTAAGGAAAATCAGACAGAGGAGCAATCTTTCAAAGCTTTTGAAAATATGATGCGTAAAATGCTTAGAAAGGACAGCCTGGTCAGAAATAAAGCTACCGGTTTCTTCCTAATGCTCCTTAAGGAATCCTCCGTGTGCTCATCCCTACAGAGTAGTTGCCTCTTCAGTAGGTATGTAGCTGGTAGGGGACGCCGTAAGCATCTGTTCCTGGGTAGAAGAATGAGACAAAACCAAGTAATTTTCAATATGCTGGATTTTACTGGAGTGAAAAGACTCTGTGATGTTTCAAATGTGCATCATGAAAATATTTGTCCTGCTTATTTTGTTTGACGTGCAATTTTATGATTTCAGTTTTGATTGCAGAGTGTGAAATCCAAACTGTTAATATAAAAAAAAAAAAAAAAAAAGGCTTAGAACTTAGTTTGTTTCTACTAGTGCTGCACGTGCTGTATGTAAGTGGGTTTACTGGTGGTGTAAATAAAGCCTCCAAAGAAAAACACCCCACAGGACCCACTGCAAACGCTACAGGGGAAGTTTGATCCCTTTTTTCTTAAAGGGGACTGTCTGCCATACACAGCTTTATCCTACATTTTCGGCAAAAGAGAGATGCTGCATTCCAAAAATGGCTGGTTTGGGCCAGAGAGAGCTGGGAATCTTGCGTCCCACTAGGAGATAACTGTCGGGTGGTGATGGTGCTTGTGGTGCTGATGTCCCAGACCGGCAGAGCTGGTGGGGAGAATGAGTGATGAGCCTTTTTGCCCTCAGGACAGTTGGAAATCAAAGTGAAAAACGGCTGTTTCGTTCTGCTGTCCCCTTTCCTGTGGCCCCTCTGCCTTCCTCCTGGGTGTGAGGTGGGCTTCCCACACAAGAGGCTTGATTTTTGCCTGAACTCCATTAAGATCTATGTGGGAAAGTCCTATGAAGGAGCCGGGTGGTGGATTATTTTGGGTTTTTTTCTTCTAAATTAGGCATGAGTTACACAGCACATCATTAACGTAATCTTTATTGTGTAGTTGACTCAGGGTAAACGGTGTTTCCACCCAGGGTGTTTTCCATACCTGAAGAACTAGGATTAAATCCATTCTTCCAGAAAAAAAATGATGCTTTTCTGAACTGCCTTTCCACCTGCTTTTCCTCTTTCCCTCCCGGTTGTTGGCAGCAGGCGGTGGCCAGGTGACAAAGCAGCATCCAGCAGATCCCTACCTAGGCAGAAAGTTTGCTTAAACTTCTTAATTAAAGGCCAAACTGATGGCTGAAAAGTTGTGAAGAAAATCCTCATTATTGGTAATCCATGTTATTGGTAAAGGTCAGGTGTTTGCAATGACCTCTCTTGCACAACAACTTTTTTACTGGTCAGGCCAAGATAAAGAGGAACAAAAACTGCCTTAAACGTCCTTTTAGTTAAGTATTATGCAAGAAAATGTTGTCTATATAATTTTTTTAATACATGAAACACTCAGAGTATGGGTGGAGTGTTAGTTTTTTAGCAAGTGTCATGCCTGAGTGATTTAGCTTCTGCAGGAGAGGAGAATTTCAGTTGGCCTTGAAATGAAAAGCCTGTAAGCCTCACAGCCACTTACTTGATATAAACAGCTCTTTTTTTTTTTTTAGTTTGTTTAATTTTCAAAAGAAAAATAATAGGTGTTTATATCCCCAAAATCTGTTTATAACTCTGGAATAAACAAGGAGACATAACTTAAAAGCATAATTCATTTTGGTTTCACTGGTAGATTTTATTGATTCCAGAGTAAGTATTAACACTTACCCAGTGGAGATAACTAACGTTGTGACCGGAATTGTTACTGAAGAGAAAAAGAGTTTAATAACTGTAAGCCAAGTGGCTGCAGCTGACACTGAATAGACCTGGGACTGCGTGGCGGATCTTTGGAGTTTGTACCTTTCCATGGATAACCCTGACACCGTCCCGGTGACTCTGAAGTTACGGGATGCCAACTGCTTCCCGGAGATACAAGCACTCCGAGAAGAATCCTCTGATTTGCAAAAGCAAAATAAAAAAAAGGCATAATTTAGGCATGTTTATTTGAGATGGACTGCTGCTCTCAGACTGCAAAGTTATCTGTTAAAACCGGTATTATGCCACTGGAACTTCTCGGGCAATTAGCGATCGGCACCGGCTGAATGGGAGACAGGGTTTTCTCTCCACGGCCACACAGTGGCTGTGATTAGATGTGCCTCTATTCCAGTCCTAATTGACTGGCCTCTGTAAGTAGACACTGCTGCTTAATGAACAGAGACAGACACTTCCTAACCCCATTAAAAAAAATTTAAAAGGTAGCAAAGAAATGTGCTCAAAAAGGAATAAAATTGATTCTGCTTTGATATACTGAATCCATATTTTGCATTCGTTGCTGCAGGAGCTGGCACTGTATGCTGGGGAAAGATATGATTGAAAAAAAAAAAGAAAACCAAGCTAATATTAATGCATATCTGTGATTCTCTGTGCTCGGTTTGTCTCCTCTAAATCGTCACTTGAGGGATAAACATGTTTAAGCTGAAGGTAAATCTCTGCTTTTAACAGTAGCCCTGGCCGGCCTGATGCATGAGTCTTTGCTATTTCCTTATATCCCCCTCGGTTCTTAGGTGCAGGAACGCGCGGTGTCTGTTCGGCTCGGGATGCTCCTTCCTGGACTGTTCTCGCCTTCATAAAGTCGGCTGGTTTGGTATTTCTGATCTGGCGCCGTCTCTCCTGAGGTCTCTCTGGTGCTCGTTTTTAAGGGAGAGGGAAAAATCTCTTCCTTAATCTCAGAGCAGAAGGCGCAGGTGAATGTGTTTGAAACTCTGTTTTCCAATGACAAATTCTCCAATTTCCAGGAAAAGCGCATTTTTAATAATTAAAATCAGCTAATTCCTTTGAAGATGACTGATCAGTACTGTAAGGGAAACTGTTAGTGATTATTTAAGCTTGTTTTCCTCAATAAGGAAAGAATATTTTCTGCTTGGTATACAATCCTCTTTTTGCAGATTTCCCTGAAAGAACCTCTAGTACCAGCATGTACTGTACCCCTTTAACAGGACCGAAAAATTTAAAAGTAGGTTTTTTCTAGTATTTGCTGCCATCTTAATTATTACTTGCTTAAAGCACTACTGTTAGCAGAGGGATTATGAGTTAATAAAAATGTCGTAGTATTAGTATATAAAACACAACATAATTTTCCCAGGATAATGATTAACAGGATAAGGCCACATTAACAACACTTAATGCTTATTCCCTAAATACGCTTGATTTTCGTCTTTTAGGCGGAGCGTTGCAATACGGTAGCAAGTAAACAGGGGAACATTTTGGAGTGAATTATTTTAAAGAAGGGGCGACTAACGAAATCTCTTCGTTTGAGCTTTCTTTCTGTGTTCTGTCACTGTCCCCGCAGCGTTACGGCCGCACACCAATCCCAACAGCGTTTTTAACACTGGGTGTTAATATTCCCGAGCACAACGCGGGCGAAACACATTAAAAAGTTATTTATTCATCACAGCCTATTAGCTAGAGCATTTGGAAAATAACTTTAGCGCGCTGGTGGGTCGTTGTCATGCCAGTATTCCTTTCACAGACAGGAGTCACTTCGGGTGTGGGTTGTGGGTTTTTCACCTTTTAAGACATTTTTCGCTTCGTTCCGAGGCTGCTTCGGGGTGTTCATTAGCCCCCTTGATTCCATCAGTATGAACAAGGCGCACCTCTATAAATTACTGATTCTTCTGTGCCTGTTCGGGGTGGAGAACCCCGTCAGGGGGATGGGGGGTCACCTACCGCAGCGGGGGCTGCCCCCGCCGGACCCCCCCGGGGGCACCTGCAAACCGAGCCCCGTCCCATTCACCGCCCGTTCAACGGCCCCATTGTCGCGGGAAGAAACCCCCGTTTCTGAGGGAAAACCACTCCGGCGCTGCTTCTGAAGGGCAGACAAGGCTGTTATTGCTCCGGGGATATTAGGCCTCACTGCTTTTTTGAGAAAACAAATTTGCTGTAACTTTATCTGTAATTTGGTACCGCACGGGTGCGAATAGAGTCTACATTGTATGGAAGAAGGGGCAGAAGTAAGGGTTTGTTAAAGCCACAAAAGGGTTGGGTGACCATTATATTTCCGAAAGTGGCTTTATCAGAGGCGTAGGTTAAAAAAAATATAAATAAATAAATTCATTACAGCCTTACCATTAACTATCTGCTTTGAATTTCCTTTAAAATCAGCATCGAAGAAGCAAGGTTTCTGTCTGTATGGAGAATATGGAAAAATCACAATTTTCCCAAAAGTGAATGTACCCATTTTGCCTTGGCCATCAGCCCACCCGGGGAAGGGTTATGGGGTTGTGGTAAAGGCTGGTCTTTTTCTGCAAGGTTTGGGTTTTTTTCCCTATCTCACACTAAACGTAGCAGAGCCTTGCCGTTTTCAAGTTCCGCTTTCCTGGGGAACGTGATGTCAAAATGATTAAATAGAATTTCCCTTTTGTTGGTTGATTCCTGATTGTTGGCATTAGATGGGAAGAAATAATATTGTTTAAAACCTTTGTGGTTCCATGGGACGGAAAACTGAGCCCTTGCAAATGGTGCTGTTGTGGCTGGCCCACATCAATCGAGTGTTTTATTCCATCAAAGTTAATTTTTGGGACTGTGTGCTTGTTGGCTGCCTGACATCCAGTGCAAACGCACAAACTACTTTCTTCATATTCTTTCTCTTTTTTTTTCTTTTTCTTTTTTTTTTTTTTTTTTCTTTTTGGTGTAATAGAAAAAAAATCCAGTCCAGAGTTGTCAGAGTTTGATCTTGCTGATTAGCAAAGTTAAAGTTAAGAACCTAGTGTGGTTCCTAATCATCTGGCAGCTGTCATTAGCGAGTGACGAAGTAGTTAATCCTGGCCCCCCCTGCCCCCGGCACACATTCCCTGCTCCCCCGTTTCTCCCAGAGCCGGGGTGGCCACCCCCGGGCCGGCTTCCAGCTGGGGCCGGGAGCCAGGAGCGCATCCCTGACCCGGGAATCTCTGGTTATCATGCTTCATTGCCTGCGGATCGCTGCCCTCGCCCTCCTGCTCCCTCACTGACAATGTCTAATACGCCTAATTTAAATTAAATCATTTTAATTAAATCATTCAACCGCTTCTCGCGGCGCGGGGCGGTTGAGAGCGGTAGCTGCCGGTGTTCAAAATCAGGTGTTTTGACTCAACCCGACCAAAGTTAGTCCGTGAAAGGTGGGTTCTGGGGGAGGCAGAGCAAAGGGTGTAGGTGGAAGAGGTGTAGGTGGGAAGACAGTCGGAAATTAAAGTAGAAGGAAGAGTCCCGGCGGTTGTTTGTGTGAGCTCTGCTGGTAGGTGTCCCTCAGCCTTCCGCCACGAGCCGCGGATTCAGCGTCCGCAGAGGAGGCGGGAGGCTGAGCGGGGAACCTGTGGTTTCTGGGTGGAAATAAAGCCCATCTGGGTTTCTCCCCTGGCGTTTGCCGGTCGGCGAGCGCGGCAGGTTCTCCACCACGTCACCGGCCGGGGCTCTCCGCAGGTAACCCCTCCGCAGCCGATGGCACCGCTCCCCCCGCCTCCGAGGTGGCTCTTGGCTTTATTTTCTTCCCTTTCTCACATTTCTTCCATTAAAACCCCAAAATATGCCCCCCCCCCCCCCCCCCCCTAGGTTACAGAAAGCAAAGTAAACCCAGAACCGTGAAGAAGTCTAATGGGGCAGGCGTGCCCGTGCCCTAAAACCTGGCTGTGGAGTAATTAAATTCTGTTTTCTGCCGGGCGATGGCAAATGGGGCTCTTCACCCCGAGCGGTTTGGGGTCTGGGTGGTGGAGCCAACACCCCCAGGTGCTGGGCTCACCCCTTTCTCGGTGACGGATCCGGCCTCTGCTGACTTCTGATTTTCAGAACTTAGAGCTGTATATAAATATACATAAATTGGTTAAGAACCGACAGATCATTTCTGGAGGCGTTTTCAGTGTTCACCTTTATGATAGTTGCGTTTTTTTAAGTTAATGCAGTTTAAAAATCATTTTAAGTTTCCCAACATGAAGGAAAGAAATGAGATATTGGATTCACAAACAAAAGCGTTATTGGTTTATGACAAGTAATCCATCTTTTTGCATTAGTGCAGCATTCTACCCCAGATTATTTTTCATAATTGATAATTTGTGAGTCATATATTTGTTATCTATTCTTTTATGGGTTTCTAAATAGTGAACAATGTCAAAGGTCATCAAGCTTTCATAAAGGAATTGTTTTTTATTTTATTTTTTTAAGTTTTGATTGGCATCCTGAAAAACTTTGTGAACATTTCAGGGAAAAGTACAAAGAAAAAAATCAGTGATATTGGTGTTCCTGGTGGGAACTTTGTGCAACATAATGCTACAGCAATCCAAAGAAGAAATGAATGTCAGGACGCACACAAAGTACTACAGTGGGGTAAAAAAATGTTTGACTGGAATCACTTCACATTAGAAGTCAGTTACGATATATTAATAGTGGCTAGGTTTTAAGAGTTGGAAACGCATGTATTAGATATGCATGCAGCAAAAGTAAGAATGATATTTGCATGTGACTGATTCATTTTGATTTTTTTCCTTATCAGAAATATTTTTGCATTAATCAACAATCCATTGCTTTCCTTCTGCCATAAAATTGTAAAACTATGGGGCGGGGGGTGAGTAGACATGTGCCAACCCCACTTTTCAGAAGAATTTAATATTGGTTACAGATTAAGAAAATCCAGTGAGGGAAAAAACCCTATCTTTGCATCTAAAATATTAGAAGGCACCGAAATGAGGTTCTATGCTGAGACATTAGTTTGTCACAGGCAAGTAATTAATAAAAAGATGCGTGCATAGGATTTAAAATTTAGTTAGCCTAATGAGAAAGCTAGTAGGAACTTTTCCCTTTACTAATGTTTCTCTGGCAACCCGTGAACATTACCACTAACTGTGCTCACAGAGCTTTCTGATGCAATTAAAAATTGGGAGAACTGAATAAAATATGAATAAGTTCAATCAGTGGGAAAGGCAACTTAAAATAATTTACAGACAACTATATAGGAGACATAAAGTATTTTAAAATTAATTAAATATTAATTTCAGAACAAATTTGTTATGAATATACTGTTACAGCTTGTGTGGTTCTCTCTTCAATGCTCATTTAAATGTCCTCTGAACAATTTAATTATAGTGAGACATTTCTATTAAAAAAAATGATTCAGGATTATCTTTTTAATTAAAATAGAATTGAGCTCATTTAATTGTGATGTAATTATATTATTATATGTGGGATGTCATTAAAATAATGTAAACAATTTTTTTCCCAATTTCTAAAGATAAGAATAAGAAGAGCTGATACATTTTGGTGCAACTGTTCTTGAAATTTCATCTGAAAATCATGAATAATTGAATATTTGGCAAAATAATATGAATTTCAAATCACTAACAATATTAATAAGATTGATATATTTTGTCCTTAAGAGATATGTTAGGTGCCTCAGAATAAAGCAAAAGTTATGTATCATTCCCGAATACTTTTTATTTTATTTTGTAGCATACATCAATACTGTCAGTTCTTCTCTGAGATACGTTTTTTTAACTAGATCTTATGCTGTTGGGGTTTTTTTTCTTTCTAATAGTGTTTCTAGCCAAGCTGGAATTAGTTAGTGATGTCTCCTAACTGTTTCAGAAAAGTGCTTTAATCTAGGTGCTTTTTTCAACTAGGAGTGTAAAAGAAAGCATTTTTTCACCTCATGAGATTATTAATTTTGCATATCATAATCGTTTTACACAAATAAAAATACATCTTGGCATTTACTCCCTGGAAGGTATTCAGGACTTGGACAAATGGATGCAGAAAAAACTCATTTTGAAATTTCCCCTTTCGTAGCATTGCAGCGATATTAAAATGTGTGTAATTGTACTTCTGACAAGGCGATGTCCTTTCCTCGCTGTGGATATAAAAATACAGCCTTTAAATAGAGAAGCTCTGAGTTCTGTCTCTGGAAGGAGAAATATTTTCAGTCATTACTCTCTTATGCAATGTAAATGCATTTAATAATTTTTTTTTTCTGTTTTTGTAGTACTTGTGAAACATCCCCCTGAAAAAGAAAAAAGAAAAATAAAAGAAAGAATGTCAGAATTTTATTTTTTTTTTTTGAAAGCCAGGTTGCACTACTTTTGAACTGCATGTCTTGCCTGAATCTCAGCTGATGGTAAAAGCAAGCGGACGCTGCTGCCGCTTCCCCCGTTCCCGTTATCTGCTGGTTGCCTTCTGCAGCGGGGTCTGCAGGGCGCGGGGACCCTTCTCCGGAAGAGTTGACAGACTGAGCCCCTGCTCCTAAATCCCCACCGTTCAGTTCAGTTCAAACCAGTAGGGCTGTCCCCGGGAGTAAATTTACACACATGCCTGAGAACTTGCCGTATCTGACCTGCCTGGGGAAGAGACGAATGTGTAAAAGACGCAGGGAATAAAAAGCCTGCACTTAGATTAGTGCAGCTTCCCAGGCATCTCCTCGTTATCTCAAAACCATCGGAAATACTGTTGCATTTGGGCTATTTTAAGTAATTCTCAATACAGTTGCACTGTATTGGATGAAACATTGGTTATACAAGAGATACGGGATAGAAATATATTCCATATGGTAACAAATACTTCCTCTCGAGAAACTTAATGTATTTACAAGACCGAGCACTAATTGCGATCTTTCAATGGGATCTTTCAGTAGTTACGGCCAAAACTACCTGTCAACAAAAATATGTGAAATACATGTGTTAGAAGAGCCCAGAGGTTATTTAATTTGTTTTTTATTAAAAAAAGAAAGCCTATTTTTCACAATACTGTAGATGCTTGAAAAATAGAAAAATATAAGCACCATTATAAGATTTAGGATTAAGTTGGGTTAACCCCAAATCTTTGGGATTATGGATTTTAAAAAAATCAGTAAAGCATATGCTCTTCAGCCTGAAATTAAGAAGGATTTACTTTAGTGATAATGCTAGTTGTGTCCTATTTCCTCAGAAAAATGGGATCTTTTTTCCCTAGCCTTGCCTGGCTGCGGTTCCCCGCGGGCTCCTGTAGGCAGCACCCTTGCACCGCACAAAGGAAATCTCTGCCTTTTCAGAGCCACAGTCGCTATTTAGGTCGGGAAGTCTTTGCTTGTGCAGACCTCTAAATGCAGCGAGCACTATTTGCATAATTTCCAGACTTTGATGACAATCTGTGATCCTAAAACAGTAGCCTAAAGATTACGCATGGAGTTGTTTGGCCTTGTGACTCACTTCTCTCTAAAGACCTATCCCTGTTTTTTTTTCCCTGCGGGACGGGCGCAGGGAGGCACAGCAGATCACTCTCGCGGGGAGCCTCAGAGGAGCCACGTTCCCTCCTAATTACCTGTTTTATCATCCTGCCCGTCAGGTATTAACTCATGAGCGTAATTCCACATTTCTGTCGCACCTTTTCTTCCCTGTGCTGGAAAATACGCGACACTCGTGGTCTCCCTTAGCGGCGGGCTAAGGTAAACTCTTAAGACTATGAGCAAACTCTTCCTCCTCCTCACCGTGGGCCTGATCCAGCACTTGTTAGAGTCAGGATGTGTCCCCGGAGCTGAGGTGGGTGACCAAGATTCACCAGAAGCATCCCAGGAGAACCCTGGCCCCGCTGCGGCACCGGGGAGGTGACCCGTTACCCACGCTGCCGTTACTTGCTTTCTTTTTAACTTGTAAAATGTGTAATAGCAAAAAAAAAAAAAAAAAAGTAATATAGGCTTTATTTTTAAATCCAGGGCTGTTCAGAGAGAAAATTGTTCAACAAATTACCTTTAGAGTTTTAATTTTTTTTCTTTTTTTTTTTTTTTTTTTGCTTCATAATAAGGCTGCTTCCATTTCCAGAACCCAGCGGTAGCGTGCCGTCTCTTAAAATCACAGTTTATTTTCCTTTGGCGTTGCTCTTGTGCCACTTAATGCAGAACGCCTCTAGGTTTATGTATTTTTTTTTTCCCTCAGAGGTCGCACCAAAGAAGATGTGGTTCTCACCCGTGCCCGTGGTCACGGTGTGCTGAATAAAACGGCCGATGCTTACTCTGATTTACCAAGATTGTATTTAATGTTACTGACGGTCAGTGAGCGGGGTTTAACACACACAAAAAAAATGACAAAGCTCTTGTTAATGTCCAAGGTTAAGATTTTTTTCCATGAGCTGGACTGGGATATCAGTGATATATTCTGTGAATAGAATATATATAGAATCTCTATGATTCTATCAGAGAGGGGAGCCCCCAAGGTCTGGGGGAGCCTCCCGTGAACAAACTGGTGCCTACTGGTGTGGTCTGTGCCGTTGGGGGAGCGATGTGCGAGGCCGGTGGGAGGGAACTAACCTTTGACTCACGGCGGCGTCGGGACCCTCCGCATGGCAGTCTCCAGCCTTTCCCATTTCTGGGGAGAATAGGGGCGTTTTTGTGGCGGAGGGGAGAGGTTGAGTTCCCGCACACACCGGGGCACTCTTTGTCTGGGGTGGGTTGTGGGGTGAGGTGGTTGGGGCTTTTTTTCATAAAATGCAAGCCTCCTCATCTTTCAAATTGTTACAGGAACCCAAGCGTTCGGAAAACTGAGAAGAGAGTATTTTTTTACTGCTTGTTTTGCCCGGGCGAGTGCCGCGCGGTTAACGAGAAAATCTGACCTGCTTTGGAGGGCCCGGCTTCGATTTGTCGTGTCAGCGGCCGAGTTAGAAAAGGCATCTGCTGCTCCCAGCAAATGCTCCCATCGTAGCTCGTTAGACAAGGGGGTCGTTTTTCCAGCGCGGGGACCCCGGGGGGAGGCAGGACGCCCAGGAGGAGGACCCCATCCTGACTGACGTCTGTCAAACCGAAGCGTAGACTCCTATAGACGGGAGAAAGGAAAAAAAAATCAGTGCGAGGGGAAAAAGGAGGTTTCTCCATCTAGACATTAAAAAAAAAAAAAAAAAAAAAAAAAAATCTTGTTTTAATATAATTTTATTTTTTATTTTTTTTAATCTGTTACATCCTGACAGCAAGGCACACCCTCCTGTCGGGTGTTCCATACGCAGGTCGTACCTGGGAACCCATTTGCGCAGCGAGGAGCAGCGAAGCGCGGGCAGGCGAGGCTGGCAGGGGTGGTTTTTATTTCCGTGCGCTGCGTTCTCTGTATTTCTGCTCTGGGTGCGTGGAGAAAAATAAGGCTAGGCAAAACATGACAGGAGAGCGTTTAACTGCTCGTCTGGGGGGTGTGCTGTAAATTACCTTTTTTAACTTCCCACAGTTAGGTAGCAGTGGGTAGGAATCTGCTGGGGTCTGTGGCAGGAAGATTACAGGGAAATACACTTACGTGCTTCTGCGGTAGATTCCCCTAAACTTAAAATCTTAAGTGAGGGTGTAAAAAAATACCTCTTGATAAACTTAATCTAAAAATAGTGCAATTTGGGTTTTTTTTTTTACCCTGTTTTCTCTTTCTGCTTTCTTTAAGTGAGCTAATTATTTTTTAGAATTATTCAGAGTATGAATACTACATAGCTCTCATTGTGCATGCGGTATTACAATGGTGCAAAACTTGCCTTTCACAGCTAATTGTGAACAATTATCTTAAGACAAATAGGCATTTTTTAATGTTTGAAGTAATTTAAAATTTACCTGATAATCTACTTTCAGATGTCCTGTTCTGTGATGACATTCAAGCAATTAGATCAAACTCTTTTCAGTAAAGGGCAGGCTCAGTCCATGTGAACGTGTTTACCTGAAATATTCCTTCTCTGGGGGAAGAATATCTTCTATTATCAGGAAGGTCCACTGAGCGAAGAACCAGCGATTTGTCACTGTCAAGACACAAGATCAAATTTTCAAAGGGAAAAAACTGGAATGCAATCACAAGCTTTCACAAAGCAGACACTGAGTATTGTGGTCCTACTTTTAATGTATTTTTCTTTTTGAAATCTGACACGGATAAACATTATTGAAGTACTGTTTTAGGGAATTACTGGTATTACTTTGTTGTATGATGTGAAAAACCTGAGGCCGGATTCTGTTCTCATTAGGCTGCTCTTACATCGGGATTTTAACTGTATTGGATTCTCCACTCGCACCCTTTTTTGGTCAAGTTTCAGGTATTTGGTTGCTCTGCTGGGGCAGAATGCTTTCTTTTTTAGGGAAGAAAAGGGTGAGATGTTTTAGCCGTGGCACTTTCGTGGCACTGTTGGTTGGACTCGATGATCTCAAAGGTCCCATCCAAACAAAAATATTCTGTGAAATATTCTGTGAAATATTCATTGAGTTCAGGTTGATGGTGTTCAAGGCCAGGTTGGAGGGGGCTTGGAGCAACCTGGTCTGGTGGGAGGTGTCCCTGCCCAGGGCAGGGGGTGGGAACTGCATGGGTTTTAAGGTCTCTTCCAACTCAAACCATTCTATGATTCTATGGTGATGAGACCCAGACGTTGCTGTGTCCTGGGTTCCTGACATCGGGAGGGCAGTGCATGGGTCTCCACCACCTTTTCTGCCATGTGCGTGGTATGGTCCAGGCTGGGAAAGGGTTTTCCATTTTCCTGTGTTGGGATGCTGTTGCCTGAAGTTGTCATGTATGGGAATAAAAATCCCAGAGAGGAGACCTGGAGAGGACCAAGAGCCAGTTCTTTGGAATTGAAAGTCTTTGGTCCTAGTGTGGTGGTATTCCAGAGTGGGATTTAAACGCTGCTCTGGTTTTGGCTTCCTGCTCTCCAAAAGCGCTGGACCCTTTCAGGTCATTTGTGCCTTCATAAGTGAAAGGTCACCAGATTTTTTTTTTCACCCATCTGCATTGAGAAATCTATTAACTAAGAGTCCCTACTGCAAAATATTCAGCTATTTAAAAAACAACAAACAGTGTTGTTTCCAAACCTCACAGTTCTTTAAAGGTACAAGTTGATCCTTGAAAGACCTTTCTTACGCTACTTCTATCCAATTTTCCCTTGATCTGTGGTGTTTTTGCAGAAGTTGCCACCTGTCTTGGGGGTGTCAAGATCCAATCCCACCACAGAAACCTTAAAATTATTTTCTTGTTTTTGCTGAGTGAATTCTTCAAGATCAAATCAATAAACCTTGTGTTCCTTTTTTAAAAATCTTTTCCCAGATCTTGAACTTTTTACTAACATGAAGTCTTCAAAAGCAACTGCCATGTTATAGCTTGTCCTTCTGCTCACAGACCAGAGCAATCACTTTACTCTAAAACGAAATGTCTTAATTTCTGCCATCAGTCAATGAGTTTGCTACCCAGCTTATTTGTACTGGTAAAACATCAGCCGTAAAACTTCAAAAACATTCTGCAGACGCAGAAATAGCCCCACCCTTTAGGTAGCTTAAGGATAATCGTGGTTAATGATACTGTAATGAGCAGAACTGCCTTTCCAAAATTGCTTTTTATAGTCGTAAACCTTGCTTCACTTTATATATATATTATGTGAAACATCCTCCTGTTACTTCTTTTATACTGGGAAGATCTGGGTCCTTCCAGTAAAAAGTTTAGTTTAGTTTTTCCTCCTACTGGGATGAAAACTAAGGGTTCCCCTTCATCCTGGGTACCCATAACAAATCCTCCTTTTCTCCCCAGATTGTTAGCTCTAAATAACCAAATGACAAAGCATCATTCATTCTGTTGCCCATATTCTTTTCTCACCCCATTTATGGTGAAGGAACAGCTTTTCTGATAAAAGAGAATGTCAATAGTTGTTAGGAACTACATAAAGAGGGAGATGAACATTAGATATAATGATTGGATATTCGGAAAAATTTTTATACTGAAAGGGTTCTTAAGCCTTGGAATGGGCTGCCCAGGGAGGTGGTTGAGGCACCATCCCTGGAGGGATTCAAAAGATGGGTTGATGTAGTGCTGAGAGACATGGGTTAGTGATGTGGGGTTTTTTTGTATTTTTTTATCAGAGTTAGGTTGATGGTTGGACTAGATTATCTTAAAGGTCCCCTCCAACCTAGACAATTCTATGATTCTATGAAGTCAAAGGCAACTGGTGGTGAAACCAAGTCACTGTCCAGTGATGGTTCCAGGCATAGAACAGGAGACCACGTGTGGTCCCTGCCTGGCCTTGGACAATCAACTCTGGCTCAACTTCTGGTGGACTAAATCTGCCAGACAAAAGCATAATGGGCCGGGTTTCCCGCTGGTGGCTGTTAGACCTTCAGGGGAGCTTGGCAGATAGAGAGCAGTGGCCATAAAATGCCATAAAAGATGTGTTTTGGAGAACGGGGCAGATGCAGTAGGGAGTAGACGTTGCTCAGGCATCACCCAAACACCAACTCCTGTACCTTGGCTGGGGTTCAGCTGGGTGCTGTTTCTTCATGGCCACCTGGAATGGGTCCCCTTCTCCAAAGAGAAGTCTCACGGCTAAGACCCTGCACCCCAGGTGTGTCCTGTACCTGGGGACAGAGCTTCACAGCTTTTGTGGTTCATTATGATAAAAAGCTTATAATTCATCCAGTGCTTTTCCAAAATTACAGCTCTGGTTGTATATTTCAGTGCTTCATGTCTACCGAACTCTGAAATTTGATATTTTGAATGTAGGGAATTGTTTTTCCATTTCAGAGTTGCCTATCTGTGCTGGAAACTACCCTTTTTGATTAGGAAGGGTTATGGGTATTTAGATTTATTTCACATTCTCATATGGGAGGTTGTCTCCTTCCCCTCTGTCTTTACCACAAATGCACATGGTACTCTCACATTCACTCGGGTCTGAAGACTGGACCCAAGCCCAAAAAGTGCTGCAGATACCACCTCCATTTTTCCCCAGATGCTTCTTATTTCCTTGGTTTAGTTCTTTCTTTAAACCTCTTCTGGATAGGTGAGCAATCTTCCGCTGGGTTTTTTTTCTGTCCTATTTCATTACTCTTCAGCAGTATCTGTGAACTGTCCATAAGATAACTAGAGGTAGCTTAGCAGGCCAGAGCAGAAGCACGCAAGATCTTTGGAATAATTTCAATTACTATTTAAAAGTAGTAAGGACGCTTAATGAGATGGGTAGCTGTGAACATTTGGAGATGTGCTTTCACATCCTACTTCTGATATGACATGTTATTTGTTTCGTGCGTTTGTGTTCAGAAAGTAGAAGTTACGAAATGGCATCACGCTTTCTCTCATAACAAGAAAAATTGAAAGGAAAAGAGGATTGGGTTGCGGAAAAAGAGAAGGAAAGAGAAATACTTCATTTTCTTATGCTAGGTGGTTTCAGGCCAAGTTGTTTTCACATATTGATTTTTTTTTTTTAAATGAAATCACATGCAGCATAATACCTATCTGGTTTCTTCCTGAATTTTAAGTCGCAATAATTTCTGCCTCTGCAGCCAGTATTGCTGTTAAAAGATACACTCTATTAGCACAGGTTTACCTATAAAGTAAAAAAATTATCTTGATTGTGACTTGGAGCAGAGGATGTTAGTATTGACTTCGTCAAAAGCATCATTAAAATCAAGAAGGGGACTGTGCCTTTTGGATGTTTATTATGAAAGAAGTAGTAACGCCTGTACCTTGTCTTGTTGTTCCCTGGAAAGCCAAGCCACCGAGTGAATCTGAGCCTGTTTGTTTCACAGCTACTTTAATTTTACCTTCCCCCCCCTCCCCCCTTCTCTGTCTGAACGTTTAAAAAGACCTTTTCTTTCCAAGTCTATTTAAGCAGTGCAAGACTTAAATCAATCCTAAGTGGCAACCACTTCTCACAGTCTTGTGTGTGGCTGTGTGTTAATTAGCTGAAATAGATTATCCCCCGGTGTGTGGCGCGGTGTTTGTGGTAACTTTCACCGTGCGCAGTTTGCAGTGGGTTTCGTGTTTATTTTCATGTGCTGAGGCAAATTCTCAGTATGTCTTCAAATTATCTCCTTGGGGGTGTTTTTTCCTGAGCTAATCCTGGCAGACTCTCCCTGCCAGATATGCCCCTCATCAAGAGCAGGAGAACACTGCACATGCAGGAACCTCTGCGCTCGGGGCTGTATGCAAATTTAATGCCCAGCTCATTTGTGTTTCTCTTACATGGATGACAGACATTTTAACAATAACTTTCACATTTCCCCACGGAAATCCCATTGTATTGCCGTATGTATATGAGCGCATACATGCATTTACTTTGTGTGTGTGTTTGAATACGGTATCTGGGAGCACCTATACTTGTAAATATGTTTTATGCCCTTTTTGTGTATTTACATATAGATAAAATGCAGGGGAGAAAGCTTGTGTCAAGAATGCAGTCGTCAAACAGCTCTTTATCAGAGATGTAGCTAGATCCCGGGGAGACTTATCAGATACTAAAAAATAGATAGGGTGGAAAATGTGATAAACAAGAAATTGACGCTGAAAATAATTCCACAGCATTTGGGGGTTTCGTGCCTTCACAGGGTGGTGAGAAGCAAGAGCATAGGAAATCAGCTCTTGGTTTCTGATGTCTGAAGCGGGCGCAGTCGGAGCAAATGGAATTCCAGCGCCCGCAAATAGAGCTTTCTGCAGATATGTCACAATCTCTGCCTCTGGAGTGAGTCCTCCCCGGTGCGGCGGGTTTGGGAGGAGCTGAAGAGCTACTAACTTTATTTTTCTTTCCCTGTGTTTTGAAGGCGGTAACCACAGTGTGGGCATCGGACACCAGCATCTGTACGTGGGTGACTTTCCGGGCAGGGGTGCAGCACCGCGCGCCCACCGTCCCTCATCCTCCTCATCCTCTGTGTTTGCTCCTCTGCACACACAGAGGCGTCTTTCCCAAAGGAATTGCAAGAGGAAAGGGTGACATCCCTGTCCCAGACCAGAGATGGGACACATACCCCTTCCTCCCTCTCCATGAAACCAACGTTCAGTTTTGCTGGTTCATTTGTTTAAATTCAGGTAGCACAAAATTCTTTTCTTCCAAAGAATTTTGAAACAGATTCCAGAATTATGGAAGGAGGTCTTAAAGACATTTTAAGAAAGAGAATTCATACAGACAGTAAATTCTACTTTTTCTTTAGATGAGAATTTTGTTTTCTCTGGAATTCCGGGTCTACCTATATGCCCAAGTTGTGTTTCAGTAAATCTTCTCTGTTAGTCATTGTTCATGTTGCCTTTTGGGGCTTAAAAAGGCATCATTATTACCATTCTATTTTTTGCTTTAATGTACTATTAGAAAAACTTGTTCTGCCTTTTTTTTTTCTTTTTTTTTTTTTTTTTTTCTGCTTGAGGTGGGAATGACAATTTCATGGTGCTGGTGTGCAGAAGAAAAACAACAAAAAACCCCCACGTACTCAAGTGTTCAAAGATTGCCAGCACAACTCAAAAAGAAGTTCTGTAAAACTAATAGTAATATGTTAAAGTATAAAAATATACTGTAGAAGTCATTCAACCAATTGTCTTTCTTTTTATTCTTAGAAACAAAATTGCTATTCATATGGAGAGATACAGCTAAACTTACATGTAGATGTAGCTGCAATATATATATATATGTATACATATATATAAAATCTTGGTTTTCTCTACCTTCTGACACTACCTGCTCTGAAGTTATATTAAGGAAAATTAAAGAAAGTATTTCATAATTGAGGTTTATTCAACATAACATGTTGTACCTCGTCAATTTTAATGCTATTCCACAAAAAAGTACTATGGAGTAGTACTGAGCAGTCTGTAGTACAGTGACAGGGAAGAAAGAAGTGATATAATTATCTGATGGGGTTTTGACACTGCTTTTATTTTTGTAACTGCATGGGTTGATTAGTTTTAAAACATAAGGAATATGTACAACTTCCAAGTTGCTTCAGCATGTTTTTAAGCTTATTGGTGTTACTTCTCTTTTTTGCTTCATTATTATGCCCTCCTTTGTTTCAGGTTGTATTTCTTCTGTTGCTTTCTTTACCTTTTATTGTGCTATATAATAACTTGCTACACCGCTAGTTCCCAGGCTGTGATTTGTAGTCGCTTTCCATGGCGAGTGCTTCCCCGTTGTAAATCCATATGAAACAGCACATATTTAAAAGTTCGGTGGTAAGGACATGTGGTTGTCTGGAAGGAAGTGCGGTAACTTAAATCGGCCCATTGTTCCAACAGCCGGAGGAGCAGTGCTCCAGGCGGTACAGGCTGGTGGAGGTGTAGCTGTAGAATCATTGTAGAATCATAGAATGGTTTGGGTTGGAAGGGACCTTCAAGCCCCCCCAGTGCCACCCCCTGCCCTGGGCAGGGACACCTCCCACCAGAGCAGGTTGCTCCAAGCCCCCTCCAACCTGGCCTTGAACCCCTCCAGGGATGGGGCAGCCACAGCTTCTCTGGGCAACCTGGGCCAGGCTCTCACCAGCCTCACAGCAAAGAAGTTCTTCCCCACATCTCATCTCAATCTCCCCTCTTTCAGTGTCAAACCCTTCCCCCTCCTCCTATGGCTCCCCTCCCTCATCCAGAGTCCCTCCCCAGCTTTCCTGGAGACCCCCCCTTTAGGGACTGGAAGGGGCTCTAATGTTTCCCCGGAGCCTTCTCTTCTCCAGGCTGAACCCCCCGAACTCTCTCAGCCTGTCCTCCCAGCAGAGGGGCTCCAGCCCTCCCAGCATCTCCGTGGCCTCCTCTGGCCCCGCTCCAGCAGGTCCATGTCCTTCTGACGTTGGTGGCCCCAGAGCTGGAGGCAGCACTGGGGGGGGTCTCCCCAGAACGGAGCAGAGGGGCAGAATCACCACCCTCATGTCTGGAATGATTTGAAGGTAAGGTAATAACTCACTCAGGGCGTGCTGAGTCTCAGCCTCACACAGCCAGAACATGTCTTTGTCCCTCTAACCCAGAAATATAAGAAGTTATCCATGTTTCTTGGGGTGTGGGAAGCCTTGGAGAACATGGCGGTGGCTCCTATGGCACATCTTGTGGGAGCTCTTCCTTGGGGTTGCTGCAGGTTAAGGGTTTTACCCTCGGCTGTTATGGACCGCTGTGGGATTGTGTCTTGGGACTTGGGCTGCCGCATTAGTTAATTTTCTTCCAGCTGTGCAGTGGTCAGTGCGCATCGTGGTGGTTTGTGTCCTGGAAGCTGTACCGCTCGTTAAGCAGTGGTGGGAAATTCCAGGTAGTAAAGCTGTATAAGTAAGCCTGGCTGGGTATGGAAAGTTCTGTGATGCTTTCACAAGATTTGTGTTTTATTCCAAAAAAAATGTGTTTTATATTGTTTCTGTACCTTGTTGACAACTCTTTAGTGTTAAATTATTCACATTCCCACAACGTAGAAAGCTTCATTGCAGTGATCCTTGATAGAACATATGGGATAGTATATATAAATATTTAAAGAATGATGATAAAGTGGTCTGGACAGTAATTAAATAGAGTTTTAATAAACTCGCATAGTTTATGGATGATTCTACTTACGCTCTGAGGGATAGAAGGCCAACCAGCCAGAGTTCCACCGAGGTTTGTTGCCTGTAGCATGATAAAAAGTCTGTAATGTTCAGAGAAGATGGTAAAATACCAATCTTCTGTCACTAAATTTGGAACTTTATCTGTGTTTGCCCATGTCTCTAAAGTCTTTTTCTTGATGTCTTCATACAAAGTTCCAGTGTGGGCTACCACAGTTAATTGTAGATGCAGCATCAAAACAAAAAACCCGTGACTTTTTAATACTGTCTCATGCATGCTGAAATCATGTCGGAAAAAAAAAAAAAAAGGACATTCTAATGAAGCAAAAGGAATATGACCAAAGGAAAATTTTCCAGCCCTGTCTGTAAAATTCGAGTTGTTTTCCTTTTAGTAAGAGTAAATGTTACGTGTCATTTTCACCCGGGCGGAACAAGTACAAAGTCGTAGACAGCATTTCTACTTTGTCTGGTTTCTTAACTGTGCAGAGAGGTAAATGATCAAATGAGGCACCGAGCAATGAAACCTCATCCCAGCAATGATATTACTAAATGATGTATGTGGCCCAAAGGACCTCTGTAAAAGGCACAGGAATGGAAGGAGGGATTATTGTGCTATGTAAATATCTGGTTTTGTCTGGGTGTGCATACATATTCAATTACGTATACATGTAATTTATATACATAAAGAGTATATGTACCTTTATCTCTTCATTTGGAGCTCATTAATTTCCGTTTCTAGTTGGTAGGTGTTATTTTTCGTGCCATAGCAGGTATCTTCCAGCCATGGTGATTTCCACCTAACCAGTACTTCAACAACAAACAAAACAAACTGTGGAATCAGACACCAATATGTCTTTGCTAGTTAAATTCCACTAAGGGTTCTCAAAGATCCAAGAAGAAGTTTTGTGCCTTTAGGATGTGAAGAGCGACGGTAAGAAGGGACTCTTGATAGTTTGTTCTATTTTGGACGAGCCGTGCGGCTGTGAAACCGTTAATGAGGAAGACAGCTTTTGTGATTATCTCAGATCTCCACAGAGACCTTTTCCAATAACTCAGATCGTGTTCTGGTTATACACCCAAATTCCTTCTTTCTGCCTGATATTTGTTGTAGGCTCTTTCAGCAGAGCTGTCTGCAGTTAAGACCTGTCTGTAATCTCCTCTGTTGCCTTCGACTTTCTCGGTGTTTGAATTCTCAGGTTGAAGCTTTTCATGGAGGCAATGTAGTAATGTAGTTCACTTGTTTACAATTAGAAAACAATCTAAGTTTCTGCCCACCTTAACGTATTTTCAACCATTTTGAGGATGCATTCCTACATTTTTATACTTACCAGGACTTTCTAAAAGGGGGTCAAGTTCTGACGTTGGTGTTTTGCCCATTGTTTTCTGCCTGCGCACTGACACATATTGGCCAGCTCTTGAAAGCCACCCTGCCTGTGTGTTGTGAGAGACACGTCAGATGTGTCCAGCTGGCTGCCGCCTTCTTGTGTGCACTCCTTTCGCCTGCTGGCAGCCTTGGTTCTCTGTCTTGAAGCACCGAAGGTCCTCCAGAGCCAGTCCGGGGGGAGGACATGTGCTGGAATCGAGAGCTAGAAAATCCCCACCATGTTTTCTTTCTCCTATGGTTGCTCTCCAGGCAAACCAAAGGAAGAGGAATTATGATTTGAAACTAGGGGTTTTTTGGGAGGGAAGAAGGAAGCGGACAACAAGACATTCCGTTAGAAAGGATGGGAAAAGGGACAAGATCATACAATCACAGAACGGTTTGGGTTGGAAGGGACCTCAAAGCCCACCCAGTGCCACCCCCTGCCCTGGGCAGGGACACCTCCCACCAGACCAGGTTGCTCCGAGCCCCCTCCAACCTGGCCTTGAAGCCCTCCAGGGATGGGGCAGCCACAGCTTGTCTGGGCAACCTGGGCCAGGCTCTCACCACCCTCACAGCAAAGAATTTCTTCCCCACATCTCAGCTCCATCTCCCCTCTTTCAGTGTCAAACCCTTCCCCCTCCTCGTGTTGGTCCCCTCCCTGATCCAGAGTCCCTCCCCAGCTTTCCTGGAGCCCCTTTAGGTATTGGAAGGCTGCTATGACGTCTCCCTGGAGCCTTCTCTTCTCCAGGGCTCTGGAGATAGGGTTCTGCTGAGCATGGTGACAGTCTGGGAAGAGAGGGAGAGTGGGGTGCAGTCACTGAGGTGAGACCCAGCAGCGGAGAGTGACCCAGTGTCCTTCCCGCAGGAGTCAGGAAAAGACAGAATAGGTGGAAAATCAGGGAAAGGCATCAATCAGAGCTGGTGAGAGATCTGGTGAGAGTGGCAGTAGAGGGGTCTGCACCTGCTGGAATGTACTTTCCTCAAGAACAGGTAGCTGAATTCCTGAGTCTTGGAAGTGGCTTTGATGAGCATAACATTTATCCCGCTGTTGTGGGGACAGTGGCCAAGCACTGCCTTTACGCAGAGGGTCCCCTCAAGTGGTGAACACCACGCCGTGGCTCCAAGGAGCCCAGGGCTGCTCAGGAACCATCCCTCTGCTTCAAACAGATGGGTCATTTCTGCAGAAACTTACAGGATTTTTAAAAATCCCAGCTCAAAGCCCTTGTGCCTTCCTCTGCCTGACGCCAACAGGACCTCAGGTGGAAGTCGGATACCGGGGAGACAGGGAAGGAGGGGTGACATCAAAGGAAGGTCTGCTCAAGCTCTCCTTTACATTAATAAGGATATAAGGTCAAGAATGCCAGGTATCAGTATAGGTTAGGGGTGGACCTTCTGGAAAGCAGTTCTGAGGAGAAGGATCTGGGGGTCCTGGTAGATAGTAAATTATCCAGGAGCCAGCAATGTGCCCTTGTCACCAAGAGGCCAATGGGATCCTGGGCTGCGTAGGGAAGAGCGTGGCCAGTAGATCGAGGGAGGTCATTCTCCCCCTCTGCTCTGCCCTGGTGAGGCCACAACTGGAATACTGCATCCAGTTCTGGGCTCCCCAGTTCAAGAGAGACAGGGAACTACTGGAGAGAGTCCAATGTAGGGCAACAGAGATGATTAAGGGATTGGAGCATCTCCCTGATGAGGAAAGGCTGAGAGAGCTGGGACTCTTTAGCCTGGAGAAGAGAAGGCTGAGAGGAGACCTTATCGATGCTTCCAAGTACCTAAAGGGTGGGTTGAAGGAGGAGGGAGCTGGACTGTTTTCAGTGGTTCCCAGTGACAGGACAATGGGTAACGGGCACAAGCTGGAACATGGGAAGTTCCATTCAAATATGAGGAGAAACTTCTTTACGGTGAAGGTGCCAGAGCCCTGGAACAGGCTGCCCAGGGAGGTCATGGAGTCCCCTTCTCTGGAGATCTTCAAGACCCACCTGGATGCAGTCCTGAGTGATGTGCTCTGGGCAACCCTGCTTCAGCAGGGGAGTTGGACTGGATGATCTCTAGAGGTCCCTTCCAACTCTGACAGTTTCGTGATTCCATGATACATCCTTCCGCTTCTTCAACTATAAAAATCACAAGGTCGAGTCTCCACCTTGGGTTTTCAAGGTCATTATTATTTTGGTTTGCTAGCAATGGAAAAGGAGGTTTTTGACAAGTATGTAAAGCATTAGAGATTTTGGCATTTGGAAAAAAAAATGTGCTCCTTTTGCCTGAGGGATGGCTTCTTGTTGTGTTTCAAAGGTCCTTTATAATTAATAAGTGTGTTAGAACTTCTATAAAATGGCAAAATAAATGAATGGGAAGTGGTAGACAACTTAATGATGAGAGCTTCTCTACTACTATATTCAGCTGTTCTGGTTTGATTGAAAGGTTCTGAGACTTGAATGGGCTGTCAAGGTGTGGAAACCACGTATTTATAATTCCAAGTGTTGAGTTCTGCTTGCTTAAATTTATCTGTGTTTTCTTACTTATTTTTTATTTATCTTTTTTGTCTTAATTCCAGAGTTTGGTCCTTCCGAGGAGAATACTCCCCTCCCTGGCGTGTGTAGCACATTCAAACACACAGACACACACAGAAAATCTGTCCTTATTTTGACACCAGTACTCTCATTGTGACATTATTTTGCAAAAAAAAAAAAAAAAAAGTTGAGAATGTAGCAACGGCTGTTGAGAATGATGATACACTGTGTTGTAGATAGCCATAAAATACTCTACATTCCCCTATTCACCTTTTAAGGATGTGCTTTGAAATGAGCATCTATAAAATGTACTGTTCTTCGCTGGTTAGTAAAGGTTATTGATGGTGCTGCTGGCTCAATGAAGGGTTTTCGAGAGCTGCGGAACGTTCCCGTGTTAAAGCGTGCCCCAACGTGTTGGAGTGGCAGACGTCTAAATAAATGAAGTGTAATGTTGCTGAAACAATGAGCTACGCGGAGGTGAGGCAGATTCTGTGAAACGCCATATATTTGGAGTGCACAGCCGCAGTTCCTGCAGCCGCTACAGCGCGGGGAGAGATGGCTGTGAAAAATGGGAGGCAGCTTGGGTTGCAGCATTTGCTGGCTGGGAAAAAAAGCAACTATAAAAAAAACAACAGGAAAGTTGCCAGGACGCACCTCTCTGTGCTAAATATGATTTAATGTAGTATGTGGAAATACAAATATAATTAAATTTATTACAGAGAAACGATTGGAAGGGCATGTTTGTTTCTTAATAGCATGAGAACATGCTTTTCCCTGCAGAAGCATTACCTCAACAAAAGCAGCAGGAAACAGTTTTCCACTTAGGATCAGAAGAAAGAAAATCTTGTTCTGTTGAATTTGTTTGTCTTGACAAATTACATTAGGAGTTATGGATTAATCATTTTATTTCCCAATATATCTGGCAACGGTGAGCCTTAAAAATCAGATTAAACAACTCCAAACTTTTTTGTGGGTTGTTTAATTACGTGGTATGCTTTTTTCTTTGTTTCGGGTGGGTTGTGCCCTGTCTAGCTTACCGGTGTCCATGGAGCCTGGGGTCACTGCTGTGGACTTCTGAATGTTGTCCACCTTTGCTTCTCTTCCAGCCCTCACCTCTCTCCTGTTTTTATGGGACCTTGTATGAATGGTTACTTAACTCCAGCCAGAATCTGAGTTTTCTCCTGTAGTTTCTTAACAAAAATAAGTCACTTCTGTTTCGCAAGCCTGCCTTTGACATTCTTTTCCTTCATGCAGAACCTCTGGTTTCTCCGAGATGCCAATTTTGCCTTTGCCCTCATTAAGCGGGGCAGTTAAGTGGCTATTGGGAAAAACCTCTGACAGAACTGAAAGTCCATGGGCCATCGTTAGGTGTGACTGGTGGATTTCTTAACCAGGAACCTGACCCCATTTCCCGTTCATTTCCCAGCAGTTCAGGGTGGTGCTCCTGCAGGAAATGCTGCGTGAATCTGGTGCTGCTCCTCAAGTGCACCCAAATGGAGCTTTGCAGACCAGAGGAGTTTAGCAGAGGCAAGGAGAAGCAAAGTCAGCCAAAGACTGAGTAGTGATACAGTAGTAACTATCT
Organism: Numenius arquata; assembly: GCF_964106895.1. Taxonomy (NCBI): domain Eukaryota; kingdom Metazoa; phylum Chordata; class Aves; order Charadriiformes; family Scolopacidae; genus Numenius; species Numenius arquata. The sequence continues at coordinate 84,127,947 of NC_133616.1, read as the reverse complement.
TAGCTTTTCTTTAAATTATTTTTAGTTATTCATTCATGACTGATTCTACCAAATTGTAATGGGATTGTTAATTGCCATCTTTCCACTCCTTTGTGCTGTGTTTTACAATGCAAAGAGCCAAATTGAAAACGTACAAGATGATACCTTACATTTCATAAACTGTATTCTAACTACTGTTCTATTTATGTCATTTACATATTTCAAGTTTCTACTGTTTATGCCAATAGCAGAAGTCATTGTTTTCTTTACAGTGTGATTTTTTAACTTTTACCTAGAAGGATGTGAACATACTTTACCTTTCTTGGGATCTACTGGAGTCTGCTAGAGAAAAACTGCCAGCTAAAAATGAACTTGGAGTGTTTTATTTTGCATTTTGTTTAAAGAAAGCAGTGCGGAATATAATTATAGCTATCTTACCAGGGAACTAAAAATACTTGCTTCTCTCAGTGGCCTCAGCCCAGGGACGATCTCATAACTGCAGAATTCAGGTTGTTCAAACACCTGGAGCTGCCTTGCTCTCCTCTCTAAACTAGTATAGTATACTCTGCTGACTTCTCCTTTTTACAGTCTGCAGTCTTATTCTGCACAAGAAAGTTTAGAGGCTTGGTAAATATGAAGAAAAATACATCCCTAGCATGCTAACATGTAGATATCTGTGGGATCTACGTAAGTTTAAAGAGGTCGTTTGGGGCAGAAGGGCGGAATACTCTACGATGCCCACAGAGAAAGAGTAAAACACTTTAGAGAAACGAGAAGTCAGTTATATCAGCCCTGGATTAATATTAGAGTTGCAAATAGAGACAGGCACCCGTTGCTGGTGATGCTGCACACAACTGTGCAAGTTTTCAGAGCTGAAGTTTTGGGGGGAAGTCTTGAGATCGGTGAAGGAGAAAATTAGAAAATTACAAGACAGACAGGGACATCGTAGACTCAAAGAATGGTTGGAGTTGGAATGGACCTTAAAGCCCATCCAGTGCTATATAATAATATAGCTTTCTGGGGGGCTTTCTGGGCTGCCAGCGCATGTTGCCAGCTCATGTTTTGCTTCTCGTCCACCAACACTTCCAAGTCTTTCTCAGGGCTCGAAAGGAGATATATTTGTGTTTGGAATTGCCCCGACCCACATGCAGGACTTTGTACTTGGCCTGGTTGAACTTCATGAGGTTCACATGGACCCACCTCTCCAGCCTGTCCAGGTCCCTCTGGATGGCATCCCTTCCCTCCAGCGTGTCGACCACTCCACTCAGCTTGGTGTCGTCAGCAAACTTGCTGAGGGTGCCCTTGATCCCACTGTCCATCTTGCTGACAAAGATGTTAGACAGCACTGGTTTGATGAAACCACAAAGAGTGGTAAGGGAGCTGAAATGTATTATTATTTGTTTAAATGCATTTACGAAGAAGGACCTTAAAAGGTGGAAGGACATTTTCTTACATTGTGTGAACAACTTGCAGCTTAGTCTATCTGTACTTAAGGAAGGCTGGTCAGTAAAAGACAAACAAATCCAAGGCTTTTATTTATTTATTGTTTTACAGTGATACCCAATAAATACTCCAGACATAACAGACAACAAAATTAAGTAGGTCTTGAGTTACAAGTGTGAAAATCAGCCTGGTTGACTGATGGTCTTGAAAATTTAAAATAAGCCAACATTAGACTAAGTTACTTGCTATAAAGTGATAGTCGATGGCAAGTGGCACCTTCTAAAATCACTCCTACTATGTAAAAAAGATTTAAAAGGAATCATTAGGGAAATTTGAATGTCTACACGTATTAATGCTCCAATGAATGGATGTTATCATTTTGAAAAGCAATGGTGCTGCTTCTTGGTGATTCTTCTGTCATCCTACTCCTTGGTGCCTCTATCTCTTCTTCCAAAGGAAAAACACCCCAAAACATATCAGAATATTTTTAGAGCAGAGAAAAAACAGAAGAGGTAGAAATATTGATTGATTCAACCTTAATTTCAGCTCCAAGTGAAGGGACAGACTCAGTAAGGAGTTTCTGTGTGTGAATGGTTGAGAAAACAGTGTGTTGATGCAGCTATCTCCAAACAGTTGTGGAAACAAAATTACAGAATTTAGCTGTAAGTAAAAGTTTTAAGCCAGAGTGCCTTCAGTATAATGAGGGCAGCACAGTTCCAGTCTGCAAAATGGGCCTTCAGAACAGCTTGTGGAAGCGTCCATGCTCCTCTGTGGAATCCACTGTTCCTGTTTGTTCCAGACATATGGGTGGTTATCAAACCAAAAATCAGTATATTTGCATTTTATCACTGGAAATCACACACTGCTTTAACCATGTGGTTTTAGTCTTCATACAATTTAAATGTTACCGCTGCCCCTTTCTGGTGGACAGTTGGCAAAGCGTAGGTTTTCCTACGGCCAAAGGGCTTACCTTTGCAATGGCTAGACTTCCTAATATCCTAATGGTCCGTTTATTTTGCTGATGCTTATTTGTGAATGGGTGATGAGGAGGGGTTGTTTTGGTTTTCTCTAGTACCAATGAAGATGAGCACAATTTACACATTTGTGAAGTTTTAGGTAGCTCACATTCAGCTTTTTAAAGTATGTGGCTTATTTTTCTTTGGAAAATGTTAAGTCTGCAAGTCTTTTAACTTCCATTATTTGGGTATTGCTGACTATTTCTGCAATATTAAACTTTTGTATAGTGTTTGTCTTAAAATGCTGAATGACTTCCCTTGATCTGCAAAAATGGATGGAGAATAAGGGAGCAAATTAAGAAAAAGTTAATCTGGCGCAGTATGGGATGTAAAAGAAAGCACAGCATTTGGAACAGCTTTCCTAAAGGATGTCTAGAGAGTGTGGCTGTTGTTTGGGCTACGGTGAAGCCACTCTCTGTAACCCAAAGAAGATACCCAATATTTTTTTCCCTATGCCCAGCTTCATAACTTTTGATAGACAATTTAATTTTACAATCCTGGGGAATTTGAGAGGAGCAGGAGGGGGGTTCAAAGCCCGTAAGGAAGGAAGCTGTAAGTTCAAGCTGTAAGGAAGGAAGGGGCCAGTGCATTACGGGTGGATAGCTGTGGGCATCTGGCGGGATCCCTGTCGTGATTTTACACTTTGCACAAAGTCAACACTTTAGGTTTTTCCGTCTGAAGTGACACGCACATGTACACTTGCAGCAGTCCCACCCTCGTAGCAGTGCTATCGTAACAGAGAAGCCTGCCAGATTCCAATTTTTTTTTGTGTAAAAGGATCTGTGTGTGCAAAAAAAAAAAAGGTAAATAATTACGAGAAATGTACTTTTTAGAAATGCCTTTCATAGTATGACACTTCCAACAGAAATGGCAAGCGCAGCTCTGTAACTGTTAGCCAGTTTTTAAGGAATTTTAAAATTGGCAGACGTGATTGGTTTCTAGGACAGGGAGAGGTATTTGCAATGGGGACAGGCTCAACGTGCTTCGTTTTAAAAAAACATGGTGTAAAATTGGACACTTGAATTATTCAAATTCAAGCCATTTGAAAAATGGCTTGACTCCTATAGCTGGTGACTACGACCCTCAGCAGAACTGTGCTAAAAAGAATAGGTCAGACCAAGGTTTATATAATAAACAAAAGCAAAATCCATCCAGAGACAGGCATTAAAAGCACATTTTTTGCTTGGAAAATAATTGCTGTGTAGACTAGCGTTCCAGGTGATGTCACACAGAATCACAGAATTATATGGGGTTGGAAGGGACCTCTGGAGATGTCCAGTCAAAGCATCCTTGCCAGAGCAGGTTGGACAGGAACGTGTCCAGGCGGGTTTGAGTATATCCGGAGAAGGAGACTCCACCACCTCCCTGGGCAGCCTCTTCCAGGGCTCTGACACCCTCACAGCAAAGAAGTTCCTCCTCGTGTTGAGATGGAACTTCCCATGTTGACAGGCTGAGAGAGCTGGGGTTGTTCAGCCTGGAGAAGAGAAGGCTCTGGGGAGACCTCATAGCAGCCTTCCAATATCTGAAGGGAGCCTACAGGAGAGCTGGAGAGGGACTCTCTGTCAGGAAGTGTAGTGACAGGACAAGGGGTAATGGTTTTAAATTGGAAGAAGGGAGATTTAGACTAGGTATTAGGAAGAAATTCTTTACCGTGAGGGTGGTGAAGCAACTAGAACAGGTTGCCCAGGGAAGCTGTGGCTGCCCCATCCCTGGAAGTGTTTAAGGCCAGGTTGGATGGGGCTTTGAGCAACCTGCTCTAGTGGAGGTGTCCCTGCCCAGGGCAGGGGGGTTGGAACTCGATGATCTTTAAGGTCCTTTCCAACCTGAACCATTCTATGATTCTATGTTCAAGTTTGTGCCTGTTACCTCTTGTCCTATCCCTGGGCACCACTGGAAAAAAACTGGCCCCATCTTCCTGACACCCACTCTTTAAGTATTTATAGGTGTTGATCAGATCCTCCCTCAGTCTTCTCTTCTCCAGACTAAAAAGCCCCAAGTCCCTCAGCCTTTCCTCATCAGAGAGATGTTCTCATCCCCTCACCTTTGTGGCCTCTGCTGTACCCTCTCCAGCAGTTTCCCGTCCTTCTTGAACCGGGGAGCCCAGAACTGGACCCAGTGCTCCAGATGGGGCCTCACCAGGGCAGAGCAGATGGGGAGGATGACCTCCCTCAACCTGCTGGCCATGCTCTTCCTGATGCCTCCCAGGATGCCACTGGCCTTCTTGGCCACAGAGGCACATTGGTGGCTCATGGTCAACCTCTTATCCACCAGGACTCCCAGGTCTTTCTCCTCAGAGCTGCTCCCCAGAAGGTCAGCCCCAACCTGTACTGGTGCAGGGGGTTATTCTTCCCCAGGTGCAGCACCCTACACTTGCCCACGTTGAATTTCATCAGGTTCCTCTCTGCCCAACTCTCCAGCCTGTCCAGGTCTTGCTGAAACAAAGACAAGGGTTCTTCAGTTGTTCAGAAATGTGTTCATAAAGTGCAGTATTGAAGCAGGACGGAGCTTTGATAACCCAATACCCCCGTTCCCGGATGCGCTGTTGATCTTGTGTGTCCTGGTGGGGCATTTCTTACTGCTGCCAGGTGTTATTGTGCACAGGGACAACACTGTTGGTTTCTCTTAGTTTGTCTGTATTTGAGCAGTCTGAGAGAACAAATCTGAAGTGCCCTGAGAACAGCAAGAGGTTCAAGGAAAAAAGTAAACAAAAATTAAATGAAAATTGTCAGGCTTTTAACTAGAACATTTTTTTGGTGCTGGCACTCTTATAAAGACTCGGGTAGTTTATATTATGATGTGACTGGACAATAGTGCCATCCTGGAGGTTCTTCAGATGAAATGAGTCTGTCTTACTGTAGATGAGTTTCAAAAACAAGCTGAGTGGGTTGAAGCCCATCAAGTGAGCCACATGTAATTGCCAGACTTGTTTCTTTAGTAACCAGCCATAGACCATGGGATGTAATAGAAATGTGGGTTTGTTGTACAGGTGATCGACGTGGAAAAACCATGACCAGACATGTCCTACCTAGTAAGAAATGGATTTTTTTTGGCTGAGTGTTGTTCCAGATACGGGACCCAAGTGCTCTAACAAGAGCTACCATTGGTCTTTCAATACAACAAAAGCCTCATCGAGACTGGGTTCAATATAATACTTCATCCAGTCTTTTAAGATCTTATTATTCTTTATCATGGAAGTATCTCCATTTTCTTCTTCTATATGAAATAAATAGAGAGCATGACAGTAAAAATCTGAATCGCAGTGAACCAGACTATTGTAATTCCAGCAGAGAGAGGGAAGATGCAGGAAATTCTATAAATTTGTTTCTGAGTTAAAGGAAAAGTTCTTATAGGGTCAAAAATGCTAATTATTCAGCATGTCTCAGACTACCAAGACCTCGGGCATTTAACAAGGAGAACCAACACTAGTCCAAGGTTCCACTGGAAATCTGTCAAAGGAATGCGGCCGGGAATGACATGAAATTTGTTCTGTATTTGTCTTACACATTCCATGCTTTTGCTACGTTCAAATTGACTTTTACCTATTCAAAGAACCAGGGTAACAGATAATGTGTTTTAGGCTCAGATCTTTCAGAGTGCACCTTCTCCTGGCACTCAGGTAATTGGAAGTGAAATTGCAAGACTGCTGAGAAAAAAACATTGGAGGATGCTTTAGACTATTTTCAAAAGGCACATTTCTTCCAGACTTGCCTGAATGAGGGCACTGTGTTTGAAATGGATTCCATAAATGTTTACATTAATACTGCCGTGTATGAGATCTGATGCAGCTAAAGGAAATACTTCCTTTTCACTTTTTTTTAATAGAAGGGCCATACAGGATGAGAGGAGCTGCCATTGCCAGCGGTGACTGAGTAGTTTTGCAATGGAAGAGGCTACTGACTCTCCAAGGTACAAGGAAAAGTATTTTCAAGTGTTTCACAGAATAAACACCGTGCAGGATTCTACCAGAGCCTTAAAACCTGCAGTACTTGGCAGACAGCCTGTACCATGCAGATAACGTGGGGTACCTCTCATTCCTTCTGGTCTTCTGAGAACACATCCAAGGGATGAAGCCTTGGGAAATGCAGTTGTCCTTTTAAGCTCAAAGGGCAAAAGGATGATGTTGAGATTGCAGCTGCAGATGTGGGCTCTGTTTGTCGTTGCTGTGCCAAAAAAGCCATGCGGCAAACTTTTGCATTTCCAGGGAAATTGGGAGTTGGGTAATGCATATAACAGGAGGATATAGGTAGTGTGTACGTGAGGCTGTAAGGGTCCTCCAGTGGTGGGAATGGCCATATCCCACCATGCTGTCCCACATGTTGCAGAGAGAGTTGGGGTTGTCCAGCCTGGAGAAGAGAAGGCTCCGGGGAGACCTTCGAGCCCCTTCCAGTCCCTCAAGGGGCTCCAGGAAAGCTGGGGAGGGACTCTGGATGAGGGAGGGGAGCCACAGGAGGAGGGGGAAGGGTTTGACACTGAAAGAGGGGAGATGGAGCTGAGATGTGGGGAAGAACTTCTTTGCTGTGAGGGTGGTGAGAGCCTGGCCCAGGTTGCCCAGAGAAGCTGTGGCTGCCCCATCCCTGGAGGGGTTCAAGGCCAGGTTGGAGGGGGCTTGGAGCAACCTGCTCTGGTGGGAGGTGTCCCTGCCCAGGGCAGGGGGTGGCACTGGATGGTCTTGAAGGTCCCTTCCCACCCAAACTATTCCATGATTCTATGACTCTATGATCCCCTCAGCTCACTCCCACACCTGAGGATGTGGGTCGATGTCTCCTGAGTGGGGTGCTCCTTTTTTGTATGTGCTCTTCTCCTCTAGCAGCCAAAACAGAAGCAAAAGGAGAAACAAAAAGAGCTGGGAAACAAAGGGGTTAATGCTGTGAAGTCTGTGGGTGCAAACAGGGTTCTGTTAAAAATGAAATGAAATTGGGTGGAGGTAGATAAAAAGAAATCTGAAATAATTGTTCTGTAGAATACGGCCTTTCCACATAGGCAGAAATCTTTCTCTTCACTTCTGTCTGAAGAGAGAGTCAAATAGAGAATCTCATCTCTTAATTAGAAAGAAAAATACTCATCAAACACATCTCATCACTGGAAAGCTAATGATCCACAGCTGCTAGTCTGAAAGGGCAGGCTTTTTTTCTGAACAGTAGGAAGTGTTAATCATTTTGGATGAGATTTCTTTTTAAAATATACTGTAGTTTGCAAAAGAATAGGATATTCAATATTCTAACTTAAATTATTTTTTGAAGTGTTGTACACCAGGGATAGTGTCATGTGTCTCCCTGAATGATCATTTAATGCCTGTGTCTCTCACTAAGAGCATCAACTGATGTGATGTTGTAAATGGCCAGTTCATGCCTGTGACTCTGAAAATCTTGATCTCACGGGGGAGAAGAAAAAAGGTCCTCCCTTATAGTCTTCTGTGTAGGAAATGGCAGCTATATTAAACTGTAACCTTTGAGACTCCCACTCCTCCCTTAAAATAGTTGGCTTGTTTCAGTAGTGATGAGGATCCTTTTTTTAGACGGAGTTAGAGCCATTATTTCTGTGGAAGAGATCGTAACAGATACAGTCCGTGTTCCATTGGATGCTTCACAGGCACGGGCAAGTCCCAGAACTGCCCTTTTACACTTGTTCCGTGGCTTTTCTCGATTTTTTTTTTCCCTATACTTGTTTAGTGATTGGATATGTAGGTTTTCCTCCCCTTCACACGTGAATTTTTGTCCACACCACTTCTCTTCTTCCCTCTCCCTCAACTATCAGACCCCTTTTGGCAAAGAACTGAGCCCCTGCATTTTCTTGCAGTTCCACAGCAGGTTTTGGGGTTGTTCGCGTTGACTTAAAAAGTTCTGTCTGATCCTGGGAATCTGTGTTTTGTGAGTGTGTTTCTCCTCTGGGGAGGACAGAGATGCCATTTCGCTGGGGTCCATCGCCGTGCTGGTCTCACACAGCCCATGTCTCATTTCTGTTGCAAAAGGCAAAGTCCCCCTTTCCCTGGAGCCTGCCCAAGACAGGTGCCCGAAAGGAGGAACTGGTTAAAGTTCAGCCAGGCCAGATGGAAAGGAAGCTGGCAGGAGATAGCTGGTGTAGTGGCCTCGTTTTGGAAAGGTGTGTCCATACAAGTTGTGAAGAATTAATATCTTAATATAATATTTTAATGGCCTACAGTGTAAAGAATTAATACTCGTAAGAATCATTTGACATGTAGAAACTTCAAGTGAGGAGAGTTAGGTTGATGGTTGGACTAGATGATCTTAAAGGTCCCTTCCGACCTGGAAAATTCTATGATTCTGTGATTCTATGCTTTGGAGTACAGAGTTCCCCAGGGAGGTTGTGGCTGCCCCATCTGAGCCGGCAGTGTGCCCAGGTGGCCAAGAAAGCCAACAGCATCCTGGCTTGTATTAGAAATAGCGTGACCAGCAGAAGTAGGGAGGTGATTGTGCCCCTGTACTCAGCACTGGTGAGGCCACACCTGGAGTATTGTGTCCAGTTCTGGGCACCTCAATCCAAGAGAGATATCGAGGTGCTGGAGCGAGTGCAGAGGAGGGCAACGAAGCTGGGGAAGGGCCTGGAAAACAAATCCTATGAAGAGCGGTTGAAGGAGCTGGGACTGTTTAGTATGAGGAAGAGTAGGCTGAGGGGAGACCTCATCACTCTCTACAACTACTTGAAAGGACACTGTAGAGAGGTTGGTGCTGGTCTCTTCGCACAGGTAATTAATGACAGAACGAGAGGGAACGGCTTCAAGCTCCAGCAGGGTAGGTTTAGACTGGACATTAGGAAAGAATTTTTCACAGAAAGAGTGGTCGGGCATTGGAATAGGCTGCCCAGGGAGGTGGTTGAGTCACCATCCCTGGATGTGTTTAAGAGATGTTTAGATGTGGTGTTGGGGGATATGATATAGGGGAGAACTTTATAGTGTAGGGTAGATGGTTGGACTCAATGATCCCAAGGGTCTTTTCCAACCTAAACGATTCTATGATTCTATGATCCCTGGAGGGGTTCAAGGCCAGGTTGGAGGGGGCTTGGAACAACCTGGTCTGGTGGGAGGTGTTCCTGCCCAGGGCAGGGGGGTTGGAACTCGATGATCTTTAAGGTCCCTTCCAACCCAAACCATTCCATGATTCTCAGGTCCATATCTCCTGAGACTCTCTAGGTTGATGCCTTCTCTGGAGCCTGGAATTGTTTGGATATTACTTGATTTTCTCTCTGCCTTTCTAACCAAAGCTCAGGTGGGACCATCAGAAAGCCTGTATGCGTTGTCATTCCTCAATGGGTAGTCTCCAGTGTTTGCTTTTCCTACACTTTGATCCTGTTTGGCGACTTCCAGAGCTCCCTTCAGCATGCATCCATTGAGCCGGGGAGTTTCTGGGGTTTAAGGGTGCAAGGATTTTTTTGCTTTTCTTTTGGGATGAGAATTCTGTTGTAAATTGGCTGTGTCAGACTTACCGCATCGAATCCCCGTAGGTCTCACTCTCAGAAGGGTAGTTCACAAACTCACAGAAGAACGCTCAAATTCCATGAGATGTTGTTTGCTTCTTACTCATTACCACTTCTAACAGATTTCCTTTTAAACTAAGCAACGTAAAAAAGACAGTTTTCTTTCAAATGAAATATTAACTGTTAGAAGTGCCAATATCCTCTCATGTATGTCACACACACTGCTTTTCCGGGTCTTTCAGTGTTTATCATGTTTGTCTTGCAGTCTCTCAGGGCCCCCATAAACATAGTATTCAGTGGCAGAAAGTAGGGGGCGAGGTAAGTTGGCAAATCTTGAGGGAGAAGATTACTTAAAATACAGATATTTTTTCTTTTATGTGAGCTTGTATTTGATAAGAGCATTTTTTTATCACTCTAAACAAAAGTCTAGCAGAAGACTATTAAAATCCCCATTTTGTTCTCACTCGGCTTTATATACGTCCTCGTGACTGATCAGGGAAAATGAGCCTCTTTTTAGTTTACCTGGGTATTGGCATTCCTTTAGGTTTGCTAGTTCTGTGGCGCACCACCTTCATTTGTTTTAGTAGGTATTAGAAATGCAAATATTCAAAAGCTAAACTGTTTGGCTGAAAAAGGCTTAGCAAGATTTCTGGGTGTATAGCCAGCTGTGGTGGGTACGTAGTGTGGTTTGCTGTAATACTTTCATGTTTTTGTTTTTGTTGTGTTTTTGTTGTATCAAAAGAAAACAAACCCCAAGTCAAGTTTGACCCCAGAGCTGGCGGTGGGGATGGGTTCCTCCTGGGGTGTGATGCCCGTGTGGCCCCAGCACTGGAGAGGACCCTCAGGTACCAAGGTGCACATCTCTGGGGGATGTAAGCTGGTCATGCCAAACTCCAGCCTTGGAACACTAGAGGTGTTTTGAGGAAACACCCACAAATCAACATATTCGAAGGTGTAGCTTCTCAGCAAGACTGAGAGGGGATCTCATCAATGCTGAGCAATGTCTAAAGGGTGGGTGTCAGGAGGATGGGGCCAGACTCTTCCCAGTGGTTCCTGGAGACAGCACAAGGGACAACGGGCACAAACTTGAACATAAGAAGATCCGTGTAAACATGAAGAGGAACTTCTTTCCTGTGGGGGTGGCAGAGCCCTGGAAGAGGCTGCCCAGAGAGGTGATGGAGTCTCCTTCTCTGGAGACATTCAAACCCCACCTGGACACGTTCCTGTGGGACCTGCTCTGGGTGACCCTGCTCTGGCAGGGGGTTGGACTGGATGATCTCCAGAGGTCCCTTCCAACCCCATAGCATTCTGTGATTCTGTGATTCCTTTTAATCTAATTTTTGATCCATCTGCGGTCAGTACTGTTTTACTATGCTTTCATTAGAATAGTTGTACGATTTTACCTTTTAGTGTGATTTTTGCTAGTTTTCTATGCAAAAGATTTTTTCAGATTTTGTTCTGATATTTACATCTTCTGCTTGTTTGTGTGACATTACTACAAAATGAGCAAATTAATTTTTATCTATGGAAATAACTAACCTTTTCTTTCTTAAGTTGTCATCTTATTTTTATGCTATTTGGCATTATTTTGTCCGCATAAGAATTATTTTATGAGAGAACAATTAACATTCCCCTTAGACTACACTACCTCAGTTTTCCTTTTGCAAGAATTAAGGCACGAATCAGTGGAAAGTGCAGTAGTTGCTCCGTGCAGGTAAGTGACTGGTCAGCAAAGTGGTTAAACAACTTTCCTGCCCAAGGAGAGGTGGGTTTCTTTGGAATTGTTTTAATTTATTGGTCTTAACCGTGCACAAGAGTTTAATGTAATGCAGATTTGAATCACTTTTTTTTTTTTTTTTTCCCTGCTCTGTCTTCCAGCTTTTTCTTTTTGTGGTCTGGAACTTTGAGCTCTACATGATACCACTGGCTTTGTTGTTGCTGCTGGCATGGAACTACTTCTTGATCATATCAGGGAAAGATAACAGGCAACATGATACGGTAAGTCTTCTCTACTTCAAGCGCATGCATGTCCTTTTCTTTATTTAACTAGATAAAATTTTTTAACTGGGTTTAAATACGACATCTTTTTGAAAATGTCTCGGTTCACAATGCTGGAACATTGGAACAGTGGACAGTTTTCCCACCTGCAATTTAATTTTTTCTCCAGCCATCCAATAAACGTGTCTGGTTTTGTTCAAAATGTTGTGTAAAAATACAGTAGAACATGTACTGTTCTCAGGATCTGGTTTGTGTGGGAGCAGAGATGAGAGGTTTAATGCTCAGGAGAAGGCAAATTCTTTGAAAATTGTTTTGTGTGGCTAAGTCCTTATGTTGCTTTTTTATTTCACATATTGAAGTTAAAGATTAAAATTATTCCAGTTTGTTAACAGTTTCAGAATGTGTCACATCATATTGTATTTCAGAGTTTATCATTAATATGTTGCCATTCATTGAGCTTAATATAAGCCTTTTCTTATTTTCTGCTCCCCATCTAATGCCATCATTTAATTAAATGCATGTAGTTGGGATATAAAGTAGCAAACATTTACGGATAACTGACACTTATTAGTAATAAAAGCATGATTGAAATTTTCAGAAGTATGTATCAAAATTGGAAGTTGTATTTGTATTTGCTGTGCAAATTTTCTAGTACCCGGGAAGCTTAAGGATTTTTGCATGTATTTTGTTGCTGAGCCTTATGAATTTGGCATTTGTATCAGTACTGATATCCCAAAAGCAGCGTGCTGTCTAGGACATTACGATCTGGATGGATAACCAGAGGGGTGGAAAAAAAACCAAAATGGGTTAGATAATTGGTCTCAGAGGATGGTGGTTAATGGAAGTTGGTAAGATGTGGAGCACCAGCGTGCATAAGGACCTGTCCTGTTAACATCTCCGTGAATGACCTGGAGGAGGTGACAGAGTGCTCTCCCATCAAGTTTCTAGGTGACACTAAGTGCACGGGACTAGCTGATACCCTAGATCTGCCCATCAAAGAGACCTAGGTAGGCTGTAGAAATGACCCAGGTCAGGAAGGAAAAATTTGAAGTGTTGCTCTTGGGGAGGAATAACTGATTGTCCGGGAAGCAGCTGCCTGGGCGTCTTGGTAGACAACAAGGTAAACTTGAGCCATGAGGAAAGAGGGTCTCCAGCACCCTGGGCTGCATTAAGAGGAGCACAGAATGGAGGGAAGAAATTATTCCCTCTGCCCAGCACGTGTTAGACTTGCATGTGGAATAGTGTCCAGTTTTGGGCACCCCAGTTCAAGAAAGATACTGATTAACTTGAGTGAGTTCAATGGAGGGCTACCAAGATGGTAAGGGGGAGCTTGAGCACCTGCCCTCTCAGGAGAAGGTGAGGGAAGTGGGCTTGAAAGAGCCTGTAGAAGAGAAGGCTTCGGGTGACCTGAAGAGCAGCCCTCCACGACCTCCAGGGAGGTTATTGAGAAGTTGGAGTTGAACTCTTCACAGAGATGTGACCTCATGGCTGACCCTGCTCTGGGCAGGAGGATGGAGGCCCCTTCCAGCCCGCGTGATCCCATGACCCTAACGACTAGCAACGGCAATTATTAGTGACCAGAGGAACTCATAAAGCTCTGATCCTGACACTGGTATTAGCTGTCTGCATGACTAAGACTGTTATGCTTCCAAGGGTCATCTGAAATTAAGGGTGGGGATGATAGAAGTACTCCCTAATCCCAAAGGTTGTTACCTTTGGGGAAAAAACCCTGAGATCAAGATTTTTAAAGGTGCATTACTTAAATCATGGCCCTTAGTCTCCTGCTGCCTGAGATGCTTAAAGCTTCTCAACCTGTAGATTTTATCAGTAACTCAAGTCCCTCGTGAAGGGAGAGATTTCACTCGTGAGCTGCAATACACTTCATTTCTCTCTGAAATACCACCTGCCTGTGAAGATTAATTGGGTCAGGTAACTTTTCTAACAAAACGCTGAGGCTATTGATGAGCGCTCTGTTGAGGACACCAAATGCTGCTCTTAAAATATTCCTCTTGCTGAGATCGCTTCAGACCAAGCTGTACAGCTTATGTCAACCAATCATGTTCGTCCCAAATACTTCTTATCTGTGCTGTTAATTAGTATTTTTTGTTTAGGTTTATCACAAGTAAGTTGGGACCTCATTTTTAATGAATTGAGCATGGTTATCATCCTGGTGAGCATCTGTCTTTCATGAATTGATCCTCAGACTTACTAGATGCCTTTCTAATTAAGTCACAAATCTTCAGTAATATCACAAGTCCTTAGCTCAGGTCATTAGCACAGTATCATTAGATTAGGAGTCATTTAAATATTTCTGTTTTCCTATGCAGAGTGTAAATATTAACTAAATTAATTAAGCAGCATTTTCTAGTGGCTAGAGAATGCTTCAGGATTCGCATGATCTGGCTTCTGTTCCCAGATCTCCAGAGATTTCTTGTGCGCCTCGGTGAAGTCATTGACTAGTTATCTTAGAAATATCAACCGTGTTTAGAAGTTACTGTGGAATCCTCAAGCTAATGATAAGACAAAAAGAGAAATATATTTGTTAACTTTTCTTACGCAACTAACACTAGACAAACGTGGTTAAAAATTGTATGCGCTTTATACTTGTTTCATGTCTATGGAAAATACTTAAATTTGGGACCTTCAAAAGTAGCTCAGAAGAGTTAGTTTCCATGTAATACCCCTATGAGAAAACAATTATTGATTGTCTTGGTTCGGGCGTTAGGGACTGCCCTCTTCTGCAGGTCAATGAAATAGTCATCCCTGAGTTTCTGCCCGGGTATGGCAGATGGACTGTCTTAACTCATCCTTGTTGGCTGCCTGGTAGACGAGGTGTCATTCGCTGTGTCCTCTTGGCCATCAGTTTCTTTGAAGTAGTTTGGAACCTGTTTTCTCGTGGAATAATTCACCCGCCAAGTGGTCTGGGTTCCTCTGCCATAACATGAGCCTGTGCCGCTCATTTGGCTGCGTGTATGCTTATTTTGCCATTTACTCTGACTCCTAAGTTATTTGTGCAAGTCCTTTCTTGAACTAAAAGCGCAATGAGGCTGGGGCAAGGGGGAGCCCCACGGGTATTTACTCACAGGAGATAAGTCTTGGAAAATCCGATGGAGAGGTGAAGTGGCATATTAGACACCATTGCTTTCTTGGATTCAACTGGGCTCTCGAAGGATTGATCATCGTTGTGGTTTTAGTCGAACACTGGTACATTCTTCAGAGAAAAGCATTGGATTCCCTGGTTTTTGTGTATTAGATCAGATTAGATGTTTTTCTGAAAGATATGCTTTCATCAAGTACAAGCTCTTGTATTAAATGTTGGTGTAAGCAGATGTAGACAGATGTACATTTAGTGGATGGATCTCTAAATCAATCTGTGAGAATTCAGACTGATCTAAAATGAATTAACTTCTGGTGTTAAGTCATGTGACAGGTATAAAAAAATCACAGAAAAAATATCTCTTTCCAGTATTAAGCAAGGAAAAAAAAAGTCAATAAAATAGCGACACTTCTTAATGTTTTCCCATGAATTTTGCAGTAATGTTTTTGCCTGAAGCTTACCTAGCTGCTTTCTCCAAGGATCCTTGCGCTCCCTTATAAGCGTGCTCCTAAATACCTGCCCTCACGAAATAGTTTACTTTCAGCACAGCTGCCGTTCTCATCTGAAACCCTCACCACCTCAACACACAAAACTAGAACCGAGTGGGTCTTGCTGCTTTTTACTTTTTTTTCCCTCTCTTTTTTTTCCAGCGTCTTTTTCACATCCCTGGGGGGAGGGAAGGAAAGGTGTCACCCTCTGCCACCTCTCTGTCCCCACTGCTCCGTGTCACCTGCGCAGGATTGGTGAGGCAGAGGGTGGTGGGGACAGACAGCTGGGGATGCTCGGGGAGAACAAGGACAGAGGGAGAGCAAAGGACTTGGTTATTTCCGAGCAGCCTCGGCTCTCCGGGAACGCCAAATCACACCTTACAATAGATGGACGAAGAGAAAAGTTCATCCCACACAGCTGTAATTGAAAGACTTCCAGATACATCCAAACTAAGAGAAAGTATGCTGGGGTTTAAAGCTTCTTTTCAGTCTCTTTAAGAAACTACTTAATATTTTGATGTTTTGAAATGTGTTGTACAAAATAACCCCGTCACCTTTATGGCTTGGAGAAAACAGCAGCACTGCTGTCTGGGGTCTTTTTTTCACTTCCATTTCTAAGCAAAAGTCACAGTTATTAGAACTGCATGAAGTCAGGGGGGGAAAAAAAATCTTTTTTTTTTTTTTCCTGCTTTTCTACTTCAGGCTGTGTTCTGACTGCCTGCTGGAGCTGCCTAACTTAAGGAATGGTCAGATAATCCCTCAACGTGATTAAAAATGTTCCCGCTCTCCAGCTGCTCTTGTCCCCTTCCCTGAGATGAAACAGTTGATTGTGTGGTTGGAACGTGTCCTATTGTGAGAGAAACCTGGTTTGCATAGTTACCAACTTATTTTTTTCCCCCACGCATGTAATCCTGACAGCCACGATTAGGACAAACTATGACAGTCTCTCAGCTGTTGGACCATAACATTTAACTGCTGTAACAGGCACATTGGATCTCCTCTGGTGACACTGCAAGCTCCTCTTCTTCCTTGACTAAATAGGTAGCAGACAGGGAGCCCAGTTTGTCTTCTCCTCAATCCTGCCATTAGGAGGAAGGGCTGAAAGAGGAGTGGACAGATCTGGTGGGTCAACAACCAATTGTACAGCTGATACTGATAACAGGGACTTGGTTTTTACAACTATGGAATCCTCCTTGAGGACTGAGGTGTACTAGGAAGTGACAAGATCCACCTCACCAAGTGGGTCAAAATCTTCTTTCCCAGCAGTCTGGCCAACCTGATGAGGAGAGCATTAAACTAGAAATGATGCAGGAGGGAAGTGATGATGACCCACTATCATGTTAGGAAGTGTTGGTCTGTGTTGGAGCACAAAGGATGGAGGGTGAAGTGTGCAGGAGAGACCTCAAAACCCACCAAACCAGGGCAGAGGGGGCCCACCCCAGGTGTAGGCACACAAATAAGGAAACGTCGCTCTGGAAGAAGCTCTCACACCCTTTCTGAGAACCCAGCATGCCAGGGGTTCTCTCCCTGAAGTGCCTGTGCATTAGACTGCACAGCATGGGACCCAGTAGGAGTTAAGAGGTCCACATGCAGCTACATGCATGCATGATCATGATGTCGTGGGATTGCTCTCATGACTGTCATGCAATGCATGTATACTGGGAAGACGATAGAGGGATGAGAGCATCTAGTATACAAGGAGAGGCTGAGCAAGCTGGGACCACTCTGCATGGAGAAGATGAGGCTCAGGAGGGATCATGGATCATGGAATCACGGAATTGTTGCGGTTGGAAGGGACCTCTAGAGATCATCCAGTCCAACTCCTCTGCTAAAGCAGGGTTGCCCAGAGCACATCACTCAGGACTGCATCCAGGTGGGTCTTGAAGATCTCCAGAGAAGGGGACTCCACACCCTCCCTGGGCAGCCTGTTCCAGCGCTCTGGCACCCTCACCGTAAAGAAGTTTCTCCTCATATTTGAATGGAACTTCCCATGTTCCAGCTTGTGCCCGTTACCCATTGTCCTGTCACTGGGAACTACTGAAAAGAGTCTGGCTCCCTCCTCCTTCAACCCACCCTTTAGGTACTTGGAAGCATCGATAAGGTCTCCTCTCAGCCTTCTCTTCTCCAGGCTAAAGAGTCCCAGCTCTCTCAGCCTTTCCTCATCAGGGAGATGCTCCAATCCCTTAATCATCTCTGTTGCCCTACATTGGACTCTCTTCACTAGCTCTCTGTCTCTCTTGAACTGGGGAGCCCAGCACTGGATGCAGTATTCCAGTTGTGGCCTCACCAGGGCAGAGCAGAGCAGGAGAATGACCTCCCTCGACCTACTGGCCACGCTCTTCCCTACGCAGCCCAGGATCCCATTGGCCTCTTGGTGACAAGGGCACATCGCTGGCTCCTGGATAATTTACTATCTACCAGAACCGCCAGATCCTTCTCCTCAGAATTGCTTTCCAGAAGGTCCACCCCTAACCTATATTAGTGCCTGCATTGATGACATGTATAAGTACCCGAAGGACGTAAAAGAAGAGAGAAACAGGCACTTCTCAGAGGTGCCTGGTGACAGGCAGTATCGATGGGCACAAACTGAACTATGCAAAATCCTATCTGAAACCAAGAAAGCACTTTTACCATGAGTGTGGTTACACCCAGGACCAGGTTGGCCAGAAAGGTTGTGGAGTGTCCATCCATGGAGATACTCAGGACCTTAATGGACATGGTCCTGGGCAACCTGCTCAGAGGTGACCTCACTTGAGCAGGGCGTTGGACTTGATGGTCTCTGCTGGAGTAGGGCAGTTGATCTCAGGATGTCCCTGCCAGCCTCTGCCACTCCATGATTCTCTGACTGAAGATATTAATCTTTCTCTCCTTTTGGTCTATTATTTGTTAGGGTTTTTTTCCAAGCAATTTAAAATTTAATAGAAGAAGAGTGCACATGCCTGGAGTTACCTATGAATGTTCTTCTGCCATAGATACCCCTATGGAGAAGAGGTTTAATCACTTCAGTTCACATCCTGCATTTATAGTTAATACTTAGAGCCTTTAAGGAAATATTAAATAGCTAATTTCCTCTTGAAGTTTCAAGTTGCACATGTCATTGCATAGAAAATGATGGTGAGCAGCTGGGAGTTAATGTGCCATACACAAATTCTTATGAATCTGTATAATAGAGTATATACACATATTATTAATCTTGTAAGAGTGATATAAAATGGCACAATACATCTTTTAATTTCACTGGAGCTTTTTGCGAAATAGGCTTCAGTGACTTATGTTTCCAGAGTATACATTTCTATTGAAAGTTAGAACTGGACACGTTTAGGATGAAATTTTGACACTAGAAGAAAAATAACTTTTGTTAAAGACAGCCTTTCAATTTGAGGTTTTAGCTAGTTTCTGTGGGTACTTTTAATATAGTCCTCCAGTACGATATGTATAGACAGATTTTTTGGTATGTGTCTTCTGGAAATTGCCACATGAAGAAAAGCAATAGGGGGAATGGGAAGAAGGATGATTACAAATATATCCATCTTACTGGATTCTTGCTTTCCTCAAAAAGGGATGGTGAGCATGATGAGCTTGAGTTGGTTGTGCAACCCCAGCTCCGTTGCAGCTGGAAAAGCTTTTCTGATTAGAGTTTGATGAATTTCTTATGGGGGTGAGGCAACAGTGTCTGTCAGAGATTTTGGTGGATTTGCTGCTTCTCCTTTTTGGGGCAGAGGTTGCCACTTTGCTGTACATTCAACCCAGAAACCAGCCCCACCAGGAAAGTGCCTGACTCAAACCAACTGTTTTCCTGCCAATTGAAAACTGAGCAACTAGGCAAATAAACAAGGTGGTAGTAACTTGGATTTTTCTGTGTTTCTTCACATTATGGTCTTAAAGCATGGAAGCATGAGTCCATAAAGTCCTCAGTTGAAAGGCTTTCAAAGGGTTTCATCTGCAAATGAATACAGGACAAACACCAAGTGCTTCAGATCTGTTGCCTGTGCAGTACTGGGGGTCTTGGGCTTGAAGTCCAGAGGTCCTTTTCTGCCAGGCAGGCAGCAGTGATTTCTAGCTGAGGACTAACTTCTTAGAATCATAGAATCATCTAGGTTGGAAGGGACCTTCAAGATCATCTAGTCCAACCATCAATCTAACTCTGACAAAAAAAAAACATCACTAAACCATGTCCCCCAGCACTATGTCAACCCGTCTTTTGAACACCTCCAGGGATGGTGGCCTCAGCCACTTCCAATTCCAATGCTTGATAACCCTTTCAGTGTAAAAATTCTTCCTAATATCCAACCTCAACCTCCCCTGGTGCAACCTGAGGCCATTTCCCCTTGTCCCATCGCCTGTTCCTTGGGAGAAGAGACCGACCCCCCCTGGCTACACCCTCCTTTCAGGGAGTTGGAGAGAGCGAGAAGGTCTCCCCTCAGCCTCCTTTTCTCCAGGCTGAACACCCCCAGCTCCCTCAGCCTCTCCTCACAAGACTTGTGCTCCAGACCCCTCACCAGCTCCGTTGCCCTTCTCTGGACACGCTCCAGCCCCTCAATGTCTTTTTTGTGGTGAGGGGCCCAAAACTGGACACAGCCCTCGAGGTGGGGCCTCACCAGTGCCCAGGACTTGGGACCATCACCTCCCGAGTCCTACTCACCACACTGTTCCTGACACAGGCCAGGATGCCGTTGGCCTTCTTGGCCACCTGGGCACACTGCTGGCTCATGTTCAGCTCACAGTTGACCAACACCCCCAGGTCCTTCTCCTTGGGGCAGCTCCAGCCACTCTGCCCCCAGCCTGTAGTGCTGCATGGGGTTGGTGTGACCCAAGGGCAGGACCCAGCACTTGGCCTTGGTGACCCTCACACCATTGGCCTGGGCTCATCCATCCAGCCTGTCCAGATCCCTCTGCAAAGCCTTTCTACCCTCCAGCAGGTCGACAGTCCCACCCAACTTGGTGTCATCTGCAAACTGACTGAGGGTGCTATGAGTTTATGGCAAAAATAAATATCATTGCCACTGTATTCTGGCTAGAACATGTCTGGAATATGTCATTTGCACAAGGTGATAGAAAAGGGTGTTTTCAGGTTGGCAATTGCATCTTGATTTCATTTTGACTGTACTTTCCTGGGAAGTTGTGCCTCGGTATGACAGCAACAGCAGCAGCCGCAGAACCCGCCAAGCATGAGGGCAGGTGGGAGAATCATGGAATCATAGAATTATAGAATGGTTTGGGTTGGAAGGGACCTTAAAGCCCAGCCAGTGCCACCCCCTGCCCTGGTCAGGGACATCTCCCACCAGAGCAGGTTGCTCCAAGCCCCCTCCAACCTGGCCTTGAACCCCTCCAGGGATGGGGCAGCCACAGCTTCTCTGGGCAACCTGGGCCAGGCTCTCACCACCCTCACAGCAAAGAAGTTCTTCCTGGCATAGAACAATACGTGTGTAAAACTAGTCTGATCTACAACGCCTTCAAAAAGTAAGGAAAATGTGGGGCTTTTTTGTAGAATGACTTTCAAGATCATAGAGAAAGGATTTTTTGCCAAATTAATCAGAACCACAAACTTTTTATCACCCATAAGTTGGAAAGGCTTTTGCAAACCGGCCATCGCCTCTCTGGCTGCTGTCAGGGCACAAAGACCACCGGCAACACGAGCCTGAAGATTAAATACTCTGCCAAGATCCACTGCTGTCTTCATGCCCCTGCTTGTTCTCTCTGCATGACCCATATAGTCAGGGAGGAAAAATACACTATAGTGCCCCACTGCGGGACAGGGCTTTTTTAAATAAATCAGAAAAGAAACATGAAAATGTCAGCTTAATCAAGCATTTAAATTTTATTAATCAAGTCTAATTTTTATGAGTGCAAATAATCGCTGAAGCTGGACAAATTTGCTCTAGATTGCATCAGAAACATAATTTTAATATTTAATGGCCTGCTGAATTTAAATGGAGAATTATCTTTATGAAACATGCTCTTCATAATTTGCCATTAAATGAGAAATGAACAAATCAACATAAATCTTACATAAAGGTTATTTAACTAAATGTTGGTACTATAAATATTTTAAGTGCATTATGAACTAATTTAACAGTCGCACGGTACACTTTATAAAGATATAAGTTGGGCAGGAAGCGTTCCTCTCCTGCAGCAAAATGGAATGCCGTGCTGGAAGTGGGTATCGGGGCTGCTGTGGGTAGGAGGGAGACTGTCCCCGAGTCAGATGGTGACCTGCCACAACTTTACTTGGCTGTTCTCATCCCAGTAACTGTTACAAAAAACCAAATCCACTATAGAATTGGGATATTTGGGCTGGTTTTGTCACCCAAAGACAAAACACCAAAACCAAAACCCCACCCTATCTCTCTCTAGTATTTGGAAAAAATTGGATTTTTTTCTATCGTAAACCAATTTGGTTTTTAATTTAACTCTTTCCACATGTTTTCGATTACTGTCTTGCAATGTTGTGGGCATCTGAAATAATATTCAAGTTGACTGCACATAGAGACATCTTTTCTACGAGACTGTTTTAATGGTGGGGGTTTTTTTTTGTGTTTGCATGGCGATTTACATGGCAACAAGATTCACTTGACAGGTTGTAGTGGCTATTAAAAATAATATTATATAAACTGACATAAGCTTAGTTTCTAGTAAAAATTCCTACAGTCATGTGAGATTTTTATTCATCTGTGGTTCGGTTTTCTTTTGCATGTTTTAATCCAGCCTACGCTTGAAGAACTTTGGGATTGCACTACAGTTTTAATGTCTTTACCAAAAGATATCAATACTTGGGAAAAAAACCACAACTGAAATCACAGTAATATGTGTGTTTCATACATCGTCACATAAAATACATAGCACAGCTTTTTTTTTTACTACCAAAAAGCTTGTTAGCTCCAAATTTGAATGCAATAGATTGTTCCACACCCACAAGCTTACAATTATTTGGACAAACACTGTTTTTTAAAAGAAGCATATCTGGCCATTCTAGAATCCAAAAACTATTTCAAGAGAAGTAATAATAACAGTGAAAACTTACATTGCCCTGTTGGGTTGTTAATAAGATAGTTTATCATGAGGTTTTGGCCAAGAATTCTAGCTCACAAAATTTTGTGAAGGTGTTCTTTTTAATAGTCCCTCGTAGTAAACTTGCCATTGCTATTTAACCAACCAAAGAATAGGGTTTTTTTTCCATTCTGCTGAACTAAAAATGAGGTATTTTAGGAGGGATCTGACATTTCAAGTGTACACTACATGTTGAAGCCTTTAGATGGAGACATACTTCAAATAAACACCTAATATTCAGTTCACTGTGCATTGTTTAAATACAAGAAAGAGCTAAAGTAAATGAGAACCAAGTACTGAAAGAAATGTAGAGATAAAGGTCCACTACTTTTGCCATTTTTATGTTAAAAATTACTTAGTCTTAACTACATTGGCAACTGAATACTGAGGACATATAAAGCTGACAACAGGAAAAAGGTTACATGTTCTCGTATAATAAACTGTGTTTACTGCCCGTGCATGTTGCCAAGAAATTTATTATACTGTAAATAAAAATTCTGTTGTTGACATTACAGAACTGCATGTAATCAGTAGCATGCATCAAAAGGCATCTGATAGCCGTATTAAAGTCTCATTTCCTATTAAGAATCAGACTAAATTATGACATGAGCACTTCCCAGAATAAGCTAACAAAATGCATTCTGTAAGAAGAAATAATTGCATTTGAGTGTCTCTGTAAAAATCAGGAAGTATTTTAGCAGTAAAGTACTAATGCTTTTCTTTTTAGTCTGCTGTCTCTTCTGTACTGCAATATATTCAACCTTACTGGCAAGCTTATCACACTAATTATTATTACATCTAGTGCTTCAGTTATCTTGATTATTATTGCAGATGAAATACCCCAAGGTCAAAACATTGATAGTATAAATCAGGGTCGGTTGTATTCCAGATATACTACACTATTAAATCAGAATCTGTTAATTTGATTTTTATTTTCCTTACAAATGCGGTATTAAAAAAAAAAAAAAAAAAAGGTGGACATTTTAATTAAGCTGTGTCTCCCGTGAAGTTTCTCCTTGACAACCCCACGGAAGACGCAGACATCGCGTTGTGGGAATGAGCGCGGAGCTGCCACCGTTGCGGGTTTTTGTTGAGGATGGATGGCTCTGCTTCAGCTCGAAGCGCTTGGAAATGACCTGGGAGAGCCCAAGTGGGTTTTGTGCATCCCTCTGAACGTGTACACACTGCACGCTTTTATATGACATGCACACACGAACGCCGAGTTGAGTCACACACAAACATACGGTACAGGGTATGTCGGGAGAGTAGGAATTAACAGGAATTCCAAACAGTCCCGAACAGCGCGATTCTGACCACCTTCATTGCACTTCTAAAATGTGTTTAATTCGGAACCAAACCTCGTTCTCTCTTTTACTTTGCCTTATGAATGTGTTAATGCTTTCATGTGACAATACAAATGTCTGCAGATGTCTCGACACCGTAACGTGATACAGCATAAAATGTGTTTGCTTTTGTTTTTCATTTGAAAACCCCCATGTTTGAAGAACTACACCAAGTAAGATACAAGGAAATAGAGAAGTCCTAATGGAAGGTGTGTTGCGGGGGTGGGCATTGCTTGACATTAAAGAATGGTATTAAAATACCAGTCATCAGGGTTATCTGCAATCTGGTAGTGTCTCTCCTTTTATTCTTTCTTTATTTTGCATACTACTGCAGAGCAGACATTCTTTACATCAGGGCAGATGTAAAGAAACCCAGGTATCTCCTGCGCAGGTGTTTCTGTTGGATCGGCCAAAGAAATTAGAACAGGAGAGAGGCCATGGGGTGATTTGGGGTTTGCACATTTTGTATGAGAAATGGCTGATACCGAGAGAAGGACCTTTCATTGAAAGCAGTGTTAAGTTTCAGCATGTCCTTTTTCCACAGAGTCTTTAGATCCAGGAGGTTATTTTAAAGTTCTCTCATGGTCTTTAGGTTCAACGTGCTTGCAGATAACCAGAATCCAACCATACTTTGCAGGTGTTGAGGTTAGAAGTCAAAACGAATTATTTTCTCAGGAATCCTATCCTGTTTGCTGGTGAATAGGTCACCTTTAGAATAAAGGCGAGTTGTACTTTGTGGTCAGCTCCCTCAGAAGGCTGGTTTTAGCCCAGAGATGCTGGGTTTTCCTCTGGTGCAGTGGTTCTGCTCCCTCCTGGTAACCGGCTGCAACAGACCTGACGCTCCTCCAACCTCCTGTGGATTATGAATCGTTCAGTATTTATGGGCTGAGGTCCCCAAAGAGGGTGGGAACAGGTCGGGAGCGATGGCAGTGGGCAGGGATCGGGCTGCACGCTCCTCAAAAAATAAGCTTTTAATAGGGCTATTTTGTACGGGAAGGATCTTACTTTGCAGCATTAAAACATCCTCTGCTTACTGTTTGGCCATGAAGGAGCTGACATGCTGTATCTGAGGCCGTCGACGTGTGGGTTTTTTTTCAAAATGTCACCGGTATTAGTATTACATTCAAGGGATAGTACCAAGAAACAGGTTCTTTCAAGACCTTCTACCAGTATGCGGCATATAAGTCTGTGACAAGTGACATTACAGAAGGTCATGTCACTTTTAACTGCTTGCATTAGATCTTTCTGATTTCCCCAGTGCCCTTCCTTTGTTTGATTAATACTACTTGATTTCAAGCAAGGCATCGGAAGGCATAATTTAGAGTGAGTATTCTAGGGGCAATCTCAGATTTTTGCCATAGAACTTTTAATAAAATAACTCTAATGTTTCGTTTTATCTTCATATGCTTTTTCCTGTCCTCCCTCTCCCTCCTTCCCTGTCTTCTCCCCCCCCATCACACCTCCCCCAGGTACGATGCTTGCCACAGAGACCCGAATTAACTACGGTTTTCCTCCAGACCAAAGCCACACTTGTGTGCTTTATTTGAATAGCAACGAGGCAGAATCAAAGGAGAGAAAAAATTTCCATTGTGCAATTTCCCCTCCCAACCCCCCCCCCCCAGTATTCTTACCACAATGTTGAACTGAAATCTGTTGCCGAGATTCCCTGCACCTCTCTTGGAACAGCCTTGCTTTGTTCTGCAGAAATAGGTTGTGCTTCAGTATACGGCTTTTGTAAAGCTTCAGCCTACCTATTCCTCCTCCGTCGCAAGTTAATAAAGAATTTCCTTTCCTCGCTTTAATTCGTGTCAGAGTTCTGAAAACACTTGTTTTGGTGTTTTAATAAATTGTACTATTGTGTCTGTATTGTCTGAATGTTCATGGTATGTTTTTCTTCCTCTTAACCCTTCCTTTTGAATTTTGAGACAAGTGAGAACATGGGTGATGTGTCATACACTTTAAAGAATCATTTATGCACCTTGGGCACAGGAACAGTTTTACTACATTTTATTTTGCTACAATAATTGAATTCTGTTTTCCTTTCCAGACAATTCAATACTCCGAAGCCAGTGTAATTGATGATATGACTAACCTAGAACAAGAGCATAGACTGGTAGTGGCTTTTGAATTAAAAAATGGAATGGAGGAGCTGGAAATCTGGCTCAGTCCTGGGCTTCAGGTGGTTTCAAAGGACTTTTTATGTCCTTTGAACAAGTTAACATTTTGCCACTCTATGGAAGCTTGTAAAGTAGTTTGAGATCATTAGATGAGGAAGAGGGGGAAAAAAAAAAAAAGTAGGTTTGAAGTATTATTATCCAGGTAATTTAGAATGGGTATTGTCATGCAAGTGATTTCAGTGAGGTGCCATCATTTGCAACAATTTTAGAGGTTTCCAATTCAAATAATTGTCTCCACGCTAACTTTAGCACCGCTGTGAGATAGACATTCTGCTGTTCAACCCTGTCAAGACAGGGAATTTCTGGATGTACATAAAAGAGATCTTTAAGTGTCTGGGGAATATTAATATTGAAAAATAAGAGACCTAGTGAGTTTAGTCAGCTCCAGGCGTAGGCAGTGTCTGAGTCAACAGATTCAGGTTTATACTTGGGCTTTAGTCACCTAATGATGTAATTACAGGCTTTTTTGCATGTGGCAAAACTGATTTAAGAGAGTTTCCATCTCGCTGCAGCCCTTAACAGCTTGGTTTTTGTCCTCTCTTCTCAGTTCACAATTCCCTTAGTAGAGCTAATGCTAGCATTCCTGGAGCTGCTCAGGGCCACTGAAACCATCCACGTTAAAAGTTTTAGGGTGGGTTTTTTTGAAGAACTCAATCAGTCCAGCTCCCCAAACACTTGGAAGAGCCTAGGGGAGATGACATTGAGCTACCAGGGGAGGAGGGGAACAAAGAGGTCATGTAGATGCATGGGAAACTGAAGATGCCTTTGCTTCCACAGAGACGTCCATGAAGACAGGACCTCTCAGACACCTCCAAATGGGATGTGTAAAATGGCCTCCTGAGCTGGGCAGGGGCTGATGAGCATTTCAACAAGCATTTCCCTCTCTCTGTGCTGAGAGGTGTGACCATCCCAAACTCTCTGGGCACTGTCTCTGATCCTCTTTCTTTAAGAAAAGGAGCAGAGCTGACCTAAACGGGAAACAGAGGAGAAGCTGGTGGAGAAGGCTTCTTCTTCATATAGTGGCTAGAGCCCAGCCTTGGTTCCTTCTTCAGCCTGAGGGGACTCACAGATACATGGGCCTGCATCAGGCTGCAGAAGATGTGGTCAGCCAGGCTCCTCCTGCTAAAATTGGTCTTCTGGGCCAGAAAGGATTCAAGAGTAATTATTCCTTAATTGCTGGGGTCATGCTTCTTCCTTGTGCTTTTGGACATTCTCACTCTTTACTGTTTCTCTGTGTTTCTAGTCTTTGTTTGGAGTCTAAACTCCAGGACAGAGCAGCCAGTGGATGGAATTGGAGGCTCCTTCCCCTCTGAGGTCCCAGGCTTGTTGTTAGAGGTGTTTTGGCTTCAAACAGGGATGAGCAGCTGAAACTCCAGATATTTTGAACTGTGCAGTTGACTTGCACATACTCTACCAGACGTGCATGTTAAATCAATCTATGTGGTGTTTGCGTTTCGCGTGGGCCCATGTGATGTGATTAACTGGGATCTTCTTGGTGGTTGAGCTGACTCAGAGGAAGGCATCTGATACACTTTTTTGTTTTAAGTTCTTCTCCTTCCTGAATTTGGATGGGGCTAAAGTCCCTTTAGCTCTTGGACGTGGATTTGGACTTAATGAGAGTATCCTTGCAGCTGTGATCGGGAGGGTGATTATGAAGTTATAATTTTAATGTGTTGCCTTAAATGACAAGGACGCTAAAACCGTTTGTAGCTTCACCTATATGACGAAGTAAACAATCATTTTAGTTGGTGGCAAGTCTGTTAAATAGGCCAAAGTATTAATGTTTCATATCAACAAGTTTTTCTTTCTCTTGTCCTTTTTATGAGTATTTTTTTAATGCATAGTACCCACTTTTTGCATCCATAATATGACACTGGGCTGGGTGGGTCTTTGCTGACCTCAATTATGTCTGTTCTTATATCCTAATAAGTACTTACATACAAATAGCTACAAGAAGAGCCACATTATTTTCTGGTTATAAGGAGGTACAACTTTATTTCAGTCTACCAACAGAGAACTTTCCCCATAAGATAGGGAGAAGACTTGATCACAGTGTTATGAGAGAGGGATTTGAGAGTTTTAAGTCTGAATCTGCCACCGACCATCTTCAGAAAGTCATTTAATCTCTCTGTAAGCTAGATTTAATAGTGGTTCATTTCATGCTCATGGTGTGATTAATAATTATTAATATTTTTAGAATTAATTGAATGTATGTGTGTATTTCGTACTGTTAGACTGAAAAGACTTCGAATGGCAAAATGCATAGATTTGGCAACTGCAGCTCGCAATGAATGTGCAGAAAGTTAGATGCACAGATTGTATAAAATCACTATTAAGAAACACTGATAGAGCATATGGTATATACCATTGTTACAGATCGTATGGAGATAAGCTACTATGAATTTATTCCCAGCTTTGTATTCTTTAAAAATCTCTTGGTGAATGCTGTAAATTCTCTTTAAAATGTTGCGTGTTTCTGTAGGCAACAGTAAATTTGAAACAAGCATCTGTGTGTGCTGTGTAGGCACCAGTGGAGCTGACAAAGGATTCCTTTAGTTAAAACAATCATACATTGAATTTTGAACTACCTTTCAGATACTTAAATTGTCAAGCAAGCATTTTGTACAGGAAGGGTTTTCAGTATATAATTCCCTGATGTAGGTCAATTAAAGCGATAACACTTTCCTAAATTTGAATCTCTAGATCAATTGGGTTTTTTTCCTAGTTGTACATTTTCCTTCTGTGCATTTATTTCAAATGTTAATAAAGTTTTCATCTACAAAAGGTTCAGAATTGACAGAACAAAACTCTTCCTTTTTAAATCGTGACAACTACTACTGTTTCTGTCTGCAGGTAGTGGAGGACATGCTAGAGGACGAGGAGGAAGAGGATGACAGAGATGACAAGGTAATTATCTTTCCTAGCACTTGGGTATCTGGGGATGGGAGAATTTAGACATGACACTGTTTTTACAGACAGTTAAAAAAGGAGTTGAAGTGTTTTAGTCCAGAAAATTGGACAGAGCTGTTTATCATCCTAACAATGCTACAGAGTGTTGCAGGAAAGGATAGAGGACTAGAAATCCTGCCTTTTTTCCTTTTTTTCTTTTTTTTTTTTTTCCTCTTGGTCCAGAGCTGGGTCAAATATTTTTTCTGCCAGAAACAAAAATAATTCAGCCTGTCTGGAACTTGATAGCTCTTGTGAAGATAACTGCAGTGACAACTGTTTTTGAAGGACAAAAATTTGTCCTGTCTTGAGTATTACAAATAGGGCTGCACTTTAGGGGGAAAAAATGGTGTAAAAACAGCAACTCCATACTGGTTAAAGAGGGGATATTGACATCTATAATTTTCGAAGAATTACTCGCTGGAGGAATGAATGGCTGAAATGTTTTGCACTCTGTATGACATTTAAATAATCACAATTCTCACGGATATCTGCTTGATTTGAGCTGGCATCGTGGCCTGGGACACCGTGGCGCATCGTGCAGCGATTTGAGCCAAAAAAAAAGGTGATTCGTTTTGGAGGCTGCTGGTTGGGCTGAGGATTGCGACCCACAGTAAATAACAGCTCATTTCCACACCTTATTGAGCCAAGCCGTGGGACTGCCTGGATGGGTTGTCCCCCAGGGAGATGGAGAAACCAGAGAAAAGAAATGAGAGTGACCTTGCACCACAGCAGCGCTGGCGGGACGGCCCCGCTGCCACTGCTGCTGGTATTCCCATACCAGGAACGTGATATTTGTGGAAGGAAAGGAAAGGAAAGGAAAGGAAAGGAAAGGAAAGGAAAGGAAAGGAAAGGAAAGGAAAGGAAAGGAAAGGAAAGGAAAGGAAAGGAAAGGAAAGGAAAGGAAAGGAAAGGAAAGGAAAGGAAAGGAAAGGAAAGGAAAGGAAAGGAAAGGAAAGGAAAGGAAAGGAAAGGAAAGGAAAGGAAAGGAAAGGAAAGGAAAGGAAAGGAAAGGGAAGGAAAGGAAAGGGAAGGAAAGGGAAGGAAAGGGAAGGAAAGGGAAGGAAAGGGAAGGAAAGGAAAGGAAAGGAAAGGAAAGGAAAGGAAAGGAAAGGAAAGGAAAGGAAAGGAAAGGAAAGGAAAGGAAAGGAAAGGAAAGGAAAGGAAAGGAAAGGAAAGGAAAGGAAAGGAAAGGAAAGGAAAGGAAAGGAAAGGAAAGGAAAGGGGAAAAAAAAATAGATAATTTTACAAGAACTCTGAATTAAAGTACAGACGATTTTGACCTTCACAGATGTTCCCCCACTTCTGTTGTAGTAAAGCAATGAATTTTATTCTTTTTTTTTTTTCCAAGAGGAGAAAAACAGTGTATCTTAATTTATGCCCTTGACCTTTGTTTCTAGTTGAGATGTACAGTTATATACCACTGTAAGAATTCATATGCTGGCAGCAGCGTTTGAAATGTCAGAAAATTCACCATGATTAGTTAAACCCCTGAATGATTATTTTCTGTTAGCTAACACCTAAGATCTGTGAGATGATAAAAAAAAAAAAAGAGTATTTTCCTCATTCCATTGCCGGCGCAAACATTTTACAATTGACAGAAAGTTATTATGTGAAATTCTTCTATACATCACTTAAATCGTTAGCTACATCATTCCAGAATCAGCAAACACTGTGGTAACAAAACCTTCTTTTACAAAACACGTATGTGATGGTTTTTAACACTAAATGATGTGAGCATACACTTCTGGCAATAAAATATATGATTTATTGCAAAGGTCAGTCGTGTAGCTGTGGAGAGCTTGTATTTTAACTCAACATGCTGGCTTTGAATCATCATTTCTCTTCTGATAAACACTGATCTGCCATCCATTTGAGGCCATTTTCTCCCATTTCTTCCTGCTTTATTATTAGCGCTGGTGCCGAAGCATCATCCCAGTAGTGTGTGTGTGTGTTCCTGGATATTTTAATAACTGTGATTAGCTCGCAAAGAATAGTGCTTGGCGGCGTGTAGTTTAAGCCAGCCTGTGTAGTTAGCACTCGGTGATTTTTGGAAATTGCTAAACACACTCCTTTAAAAGGGAAGATGAGGGCGGGGGTCAGCCCCTCCACCCCCCCGTTCTCTGGCGATTAGCAGATGCCAGGCAAAACATACCCAATTAGAAATATCACTCTGGGTCTCAGTGTTGTGATCTAATATTCAGCTTTCTCAAATTGACACCAGAGTTCAAACGTTTTTCTAGATCTAGTTGCCAAGGTTGAATAGAAGTGAGTGCTGACATTAGTGTGCACATTCGGTGAGCCCTTTTATTGAATATTTAAGAGCTGTCTTTCTATACAGAAGGTGTTTAGGTTGATTTTTACAAATTCAAAGCTGTCTTCATTATTGCAAACATTTTGAGTTCTCCTGATTGAATATGCTGTTTGAATGGAGAAGAAAATTGCACTTTTTTAAAATGAGCATGTAGAGACTACCGTGTGCATTAGGTCGCCGCGGGCACTGTTTTGCACTGGGCTGAACTGTAAAAACTTAAACGCATGGTTGGGACGGAGTCGTTTGTGGTTAGAAGCTGGTGGGGTGTTTTTTTCCTCTCTGGTGCCCTGGACCTGCTCTGTCCCAGACCACTGCTGCTCCTCCTGCATCTCTTTGTCAGAACGGAAGGGTGCCGGTTCTGTATTATTTTAATTCCTGTGTGTGTCTTCTGAAAGCTACGGGCAGAATGAAGTCTTGTGAGGAAACAAACGCACATTTTGTAACGCCAGCTGGGAGTAGCCTCTGGCTTTTATTATTTCTCTGTTTTTTCCAGTTGGTATAATGGAAAAGCCAGGTAAATGGGTCTTCTTATGCAATAGAAGTAAAAAAAAAAAAAAAAAAAAAAAAGATTAATAAATGTGCCAAAGCCTCACTTTAATTGAAGCTGAAGCACATGTTGCAAGTATGTAAAATACATCCCAGATGTTTGAGCACGGCCAGTGTCTTGGCTTTCCCTGATTACCACAAGGCAGCTATTAGTCCTGTAACCTTTGGACCCGGCGGTGAAGGGGGTATTACCTGGCACCTGTTTCCCATTCAGCGGGGACCCCTGGCAGGCTTCCCCTAAGCCTCACCATGTGTTTTCACTTAGCAGATTGTTGGGCGATTATGAAAAGTGTCTTTCTTCAGGGCCGGCTCAGGTATTCATTCGTTGCTCGCTGGCAGGGGAAAGGGCAACTCCTGGGCTACTTGATGAGGTCCGTGTGGGCCAGCCCCGATGTAGGTTGTGGGACGCGCCGGTGGAGGGACCTTGCTCCACATCCCTAAGTTGCAGCGTTACAAGTAATAAACTGAGGATGATGAATGCTCAAGTGTATGTAATTAGTTAAAGTAATGCATTTTATTAATAGTGGCGTGTGACACTGAGACAAGGTAGGCTTGCGCTGCACTTATTGCTTAGTCTCTTGCTAATATTCTGGGTTTTAGTAACTTTTTTTTCACCCTCTGCTGTGATTAAGGTAGACAGGACTGACGATTTGAGGCCATAGGATGTTTTCATTTTTTTTAATGCTGGAGAATATTAACTTTCAGTTGCAATATGACTAATAAACTAAAATGGCAAGTATACTTCTTGTGATATCAGTTACAAAGTGCTGCTTAGCAGTGGAACACTTTTTTGCTAATTTTGTTTCTTTTTCATATTAGGAACTGAAAAAGATGCTGTAGTTGGTTTGGCTCAGGCATTTGTCCACAGTTTAATACTAGTTTTTCCAAGAAATAGCACTGGATTCAGTGCTCCATATGTTCTGGACTGCTTGCTAAACCTATGCCAGCCACAGATTTACAGTTTAATCTGATTTCACTCTCTCCTCTCTCTTTTTTTTTTTTTGGCTCCCTTCCACAGTCTGGCTTACGTAGTATCTTAGCAAATAAGGGTCAGTTAAATTACATGAAGTCAAGTTATCAACGAGCTATCAAAAGGATTTCTACGCAGTTATGTTATAATAATGTAGCGGTCAACATGCATAATCTCTGTCTGTAAGGTTTTAGTTTGTCATTTAAGAAGCTCAGGTATGCTTCTCACACAGCTTCATTCTTTGAACGAGCTCCAGATAAGATTTCAGATAATCACAAAGAATTTCGGCTGAGCATTTTGTTGGAAGCCCCCAGCACACCACAGAGTGAAGCCGGTGAGCGATGCTACTACTGCAGATTTAAGTGGGGGAAGATGCACAGAATGAGCACTATTTCATTTTACCTTTTTATTAGCAGTATTTTATTAATACAAAATATTCAAATCTTTTGCACCTTCGGCTACTCTCTCTCTAGACTTTCATTCTTTGAAAAACTCTTTGTGGTTCTCAGTCAATGTCATGATGTTTCAAGATAACGAGAAGCTTTCCTAATGAAACATAGTCAAATTAAAATATGTTTTAAAGCTTTTAATCATCCCTGCTGAAAGGTACCAACTTTGTTTTCAAGCCAAGTTCGTAACCTGTCTCAGAAGCATGCCCTGCGTGTTGACCAAGAGTGGATCATGAGGAGGAGAAAAGATAACTCCAATGTTGCCCGTATTCTTACATTCTATAAAAGACAAGATTGACATCTATTGTAGCGGCAGTTATTTCCTGTAAAATAAATGGTGGAAAAACAATAAAGAAATAGGGAGTGAGTGGAGTGAAGAGAAAATTCCAGAATGAATAAATCTGTAGGTTCACCTGTAGCTTGATTCCACAGTTAAATTCTACATGAACAAAACACCTAAGTACTAACTGTAAATAAAAAACTAACAA
Organism: Numenius arquata; assembly: GCF_964106895.1. Classification (NCBI taxonomy): domain Eukaryota; kingdom Metazoa; phylum Chordata; class Aves; order Charadriiformes; family Scolopacidae; genus Numenius; species Numenius arquata. The sequence goes on along the minus strand of NC_133616.1, from coordinate 84,094,215 downwards.
GAGCTTGCAGTGAGAACTGTAGCTGCATATGAAACCACTGTCCCTTAAAAGCTCAGCTGGACTATGTGTACTTGTCTACAAACCTACAACAGAGCGGTCTAGGGTGCATAGCTGCCGAAGTCAAACTTCTCAGTGCAGTTTGGATTCAGGCTCCGTTTAGTTATTGATGGTGACAAGTCGTGGGTTTTTTTCAAAATTGTTCATAATGAGAGGGATGATGGTGCAGGCTGCTTCAACCCATACACAGGAATATCAGCTGGTGATGTTTCTGGTCATTGGATCTGCCCAAAGTCGCGGCCATGGAGTTACTTTTGCCAGGATGTACTTCGGATAATTCCCTGGAGGGGTTCAAGGCCAGGTTGGAGGGGGCTTGGAGCAACCTGGTCTGGTGGGAGGTGTCCCTGCCCAGGGCAGGGGGTGGCACTGGAGGGGCTTTAAGGTCCCTTCCAACCCGAACCATTCTGTGGTTTGTGTGGAGCCTTTGCACAGGTGCTTCCACAAAGAGTTTTCATCCTGCCCTGTCCTGGGGCATCGGATGGGATTCATGATCAAAGTGTGCACCTTTGGAAACAGGTAGCTTGGAACAGCCTTCTGAGAGGTTTAGTTTTAGTGAGATCAGGCTTCTTCATCCCAGTGCAGTCCTGAAATGCTGTCAGAAATAGTGGAGTAAAATGAGTATTAGCAACACCAGGATCCGAGATTTATACCTGAAGTTTGGCACTCGAGGAGGTGTGGGTGTGTGAGAGGGAGTCCCTTGGGGACCGTGGGTCTATAAACTACTGAATGAATTACACTCATCCGTGTACGTGGGTTTTTTCACCTGTGACTAATACAGTGTGGGTAATGTTCTTCATTTATTAAGTAATCCAAGTATAATTCAATAAATTATTAAATCAAATGAAGAATATGTCTTAATTATGTTAGCTGTTTCAGAATGTGACATAATTTTGCCCTACATTTTTCCTCTACCCTTAATATTATGTCTTAATATAACTAAGCAGATTGAAGTTCTCTGAGACCAAACAAAGGTTTGTTTTCACCTCAAAAAGTAACTTTATAAAACGGGGTGTAGCAAAAACGTCTGTATGGTCTTCTTGTGACTCAGGGGAGAGGAATGGTGAGTGTTGAAGGAAACGACCAAGAGCTTTTGCTGGTGGCTTCTCTTTGAAACCTTCCTACATTTACAGGTTGCTTTGCTTTACTCCTTAGCTCTAGAGGCATCCATCTGTTACGCGGCTTCAGAGGTGGTAAGAATGGACCTTATTGTCTAGCAGAATTTTTTAACATCTTTTCACACAGAATCATGAAATCTGGGTTCTGTTTAAGCTGCTGCCGTGAACCACTTGCAGCTCCAAGCAAGCCATGTAGTCGCTGGTATATGAGTATTTGCTATCCGCCTGAATGTTTCTTCAGGTTATTCCCCATTTGAGCCTTCCAAAGAAGAGCCCCAAAGACCTGTTTTAGAGAGATGGCTTTTGAACTTTTTTACAGCGAAGTGTAGAGCCCTTAATACAGAACGAGTCTTCATCTAGGTCCCACCATGAGCAGAGATGGTAATGACTAAGACACGGCTTTGGAAGCCTGGTAGAAGTGTGGTGATTGAGAAGTGCTAGCATGAGGATGAGCATTGCATGGACCCAGTCCCTGGTGGCAGACTTGTGGCTGGCATAGTGGACATGAAGCAACCTGAGGAACCTTGTCTAGTTGAAGATGTCCCTGCCCACGGCAGGGAGGTTGGACTAAATGGCTTTTAAAGTTCCCTTGGTGGTCTTTAAAGGTCCCTTCCAGCCCAAACTATTCTAGATTCAGTTAGTGAGGATGAGGGACCAGCAGAGATGATGCTGTGGGAGATGTTGATGCCCAGCATCGTCACTCTGCAAAACGGGTCCATGTCGTGGTCTACATTTTCAGCTGAGGTGTGATGCTGAGGCTCGCAGTGCAGCACAACTGAAAATCTGCCTGTTAGGCCGGGTGTGTGCCTTTCACTTCACTAAAGCGCTTGTAAGGAAAAAATGTAGTTTCAGCTACAAAAGTTTGCCAGGACAGTTGGTCAGACATCGCTGTGCTTTATGGAGCAAGATACAGGAACATGGGAAACCAAATGGCAAGTTTCTGCAAACAATATGTATATGTATCTGGAGTGCAGTTTGAAGTATCAGTGTGTCAGTAGAAGGATTTTTATTGCTTATTTGATATGCGGATCAGTGATGAAGTTGCTGGACACATCAGCTGGTCAAAATTTAATCCTGAGAAAATGAAGGAGGCGCCCCTGCCCCAAAGAATTCCGGTGCAGAGCTCCTCTGAGAGGAGTGTGGTCTGGAATTCTAAAGCTGGGATTGTGCAGCTGATACGATTTTTATGCATTCACAGATAGCTACTAGAGAAACTCCAAAGCTGCGGCACTTTACTAGGGCAGTTTGTCCTCTGAATGAATTGCTGTGATCCTCTGCTTCACAAAGCTTAAATACACTTCCATTCAGAAAAGGCATCTGGTTCCACCCACCTCAGCAGACGTTCCTGGACACACAGCTTCTGAACAGCAGATACCTGTAGATGCCTAGAGACTTTCCAACAGGGTTTGGTTACCAGGCATCTTCCCCTCCACTGCCCTGGAGTATACCTCTCTTTTGGGGAAGAAAAAAATGTGTTTGAGAATGCTGATAGATCGGATGATTTCATCTCTGCCAAAACAATCTTCTCCCCAGTCCTTCATCCTGCATTCTTTCTTCCCACTTTCCATTGGAATAGAGGTTAAAACAGCTCTTTTCTGCTTTATTTTTGTAGCTTCTAAGTTTTGGTGTTTATTGACGTCAGCTGTGCACCAGCTTATTTTCCAGTACTCACAATCCAGCCTTAAAGAGCATTCTTTAGTCATGGGAACTTTCCATTAAAACAGTTCTGTAAATTTTAAGCTGTAAGCGCAGGGAAGAATATATTGGTTTTCAGTGTGGAAAAAGTATATATTTTTGTTGACGTCTACTCTCCTGCTACAGAAACTTCAAAATAACCATAGAGACAGGTGACCACTACATGAAGGATGAGACTTTCCTAATTCCTGTGAAACCCTACCCCTGTTTGGATGGTTTATGTGGCTTGGTGGGAGGTCTGGACGGGGGAAGGAGGCAGCAGTCTGCCAGCCTTCGGCAGAACCTTGCTGAAGCCAAGGAGCTGGTTGGTGAAGTCCCACCTGTATCCTCACAGAGCATCCTTCAAACAGGGCAAGTACCTGCCGTGGCTGTGTCTCCTGCCTGATGTGGACTCGTGAGAGTTGAAGCAGTGGAACTGAGTGCTGGGGGAGGCGAAAAATGTATTTTCTGTGGACTTACTGGTTTTTCTCGTGAGCCACACACCATGGGTACAGACGGCCACCCATGAGCCTTGTGGGAGCAGCTCCGAGTCGTGGAGGCTGCGGGAGCGAGAGCTGGAATAGGCAGAAGGAGACACAGATGTGAGAAAAGAAACCCATAGAGATAATTTAGGGGGCAGAGATGGCCAAGCGTTGGGCAGGATGCGGGGAAGGATGCCGAGATCTACGTGAGGAGGAGACAAGGAGTCAGGGAGAGGCCACAGAACCCCGGGCGGAGGTGAGCTGGGGGACCAGGCATGGATTGAGCATCCACAGAGGGAAATACAGACCTTAAATCTCACATACCCTAATTTCGGAGCGGTTGGCTTCACCATCTCAGTAGTGCTTTGAATGTAGTCTGTGGTGTGCAGTTTAGATAGACTCGAAAATTAGAATTTATGGCATATGGAAAAGCAATAAACGGTTGTTTTAGCGCTCTGGTGTGGTACTAAATGTGACCGAAGGAGCAGGGTGGTATCTGTGTTATCTGCCCGATCAGCAAATGCGTGTGTGACTGGTTTGGGAGCAGATGAGGTAACACGATAGGGTAATGTACAGCTGTAGCGGTCTGATAATGCAGTGTTTTTATTGATTGTCTAACCGAGTCACTACACCGGGTATTAGGTTTGCTTGTCACAGCCCTTACTGCCTGGGGTAGTTGAGCAAGTTACTTTTCCACTGAGTTGACCCCAAAGTCCCAGAGTCTTTCAATCAAACTCCTCAGATTTCATACGCTGGCAATTCCTTTCCTTTCCTAATGGGCTGTATTAAAGAAAATGTGTCACCTTTTGCACCATGTAATACTAAATCAGATCAGAATTCATGCACAATTATGTCAGTGGAAATCTAATATTACAGACCTCCTTATCTCGAGATAGCACATGGAAAAATAAACTTGCACAACTGACAGATTTACTTGATTCTACAGATAAGTTGTTTGTAAGTAATTGAGCTGAGGGAATGTATACGGATTATTTTCATACGTCTCAAAAAACATATAAGAAAAATGGCTAATAAATATTTAAGTATTGTTTCTTTCTTCTTTCTCCTATTTCCTTTCCCTTTATATCTTTTCTTGGCCTGCTTAAGTGCTAAAGCAGCAAAGTCTAGGATGGGAAAAACAGATTTTTTGTTAGCAAACTGTTTTTGTTCTGGAGGCTAACAAGTTTAGAAAAACAAATCGGACACCGCTCGTTTATGTAATGTCACAGATATCTAATGGCATCTGGGTAATGCCGAGCACCGAGAAAAAAGCGTTCTGTCGAAAAAGTATTGCTTTCTGTTTTTCTTTAACAGTGTGAAAAAGTCAGAACAGCGTTGCTAATCTGAAGCTTTCTTGTAATCAGAAATAGTAATTTAAGGTCAATTGCTCAGCAGATGTGCTTTTTAGTATTTTACACAACAGAATGGCGCAGTTCCCCCTACCTTCAGCATATAGAGCAGTGTGGTGTATGGCATTAGCTATAATGTAAAATGAAGTATGGAAAAGCTGTTTGTTGGCCTTTAATTACTGCTTGATTAAAATTTTAAATACAAATAGGGAAAGAGCAGATAGAAATCCTTTGGAATACTTTCTCTGCTGCTAAGTAGGAGGCTAATTTGTGGTTGGATTTTTCTTTTTTAATTTTGGAGGAATTTGAAATTTTTGCATGTGTTTATGTGCACTAAAACACCTTCTTGTCTATTCTGTGCATTCCCAGGGCTGCTTTCCTTCCCACTCTTAAAGAACAAATGCTGCCTGAATATTTTAGATCAATACATAGCATATAGTGAAAATCAAGAAACAGCTTACTCAGCTATTTTTATGAAGTATAACACACACCCCTGCATTTTGATAGCAGAATGGTTTGCATAGTAATAGTTGTGGTTTCTGGGCAGTCTATTAAAAATTAAGATTTTATGCTCTGTTCAGGGAAAGCTTGAAGCTGCATTATCAGAAATCACTATATAATGTTACAGGCCAAGAGACAGTTTGCTGCTAAATAATTTTTTCAAACAGCTCTTACTTGTGTAATCCTTTTCCCCCTTCTTCCTCAGGATATACTGATTCAGAAGAAAATGTGTTATAGCACAGTGATTTTTTAAAAAAAATATTTTAACTGAATTTTGAAGTCTTAATGCATAAATACGGAAACGTCATCTCCTGAAAGTGCTGTCGATTTTTTTTTTCCACCAGTGAAATGTTGTCTTTTTATTTGATAATGGACTAAAAGTGTTCAAATGACAGCGACGTGTCGCCCTTTTGTTGGTTTGCTTTTGCAAAAATAGATTAAAGGTGCTTTTCAAAATAATCTAATCAAGAATGTAATTAACGTTGTGCTCAAGGCCACCTGAGGGTGTTGAAATGCCGGTCTTCGGTAGACCCCCTGTTCCAGGAGGCTGGGACTCGGCCCTGTGGACCACTGGAGACCCCTCATTCTTCAGGCTGGCTGCCTCGAGAGAAAACACATCGGTTTAGACCAAAATTGTGTTTTCCTCTGACATGGGTCAGGCCTCAGGGGCTGGTCATTCATGGGTTGTAGCCCCAAAAAGCTCGAAACAACATCCATCAGACCCAAGAGCAGCCCTTCACACTGTTGAAGTTCCCACCCAAAAATTTGATGAGAAACCCCTTTGCTAGTAATGCAAAGGGGTTTGAGGCTGCACCTATTGATCTAGACAACCCCTTCTTGGGGGCCTGCTGGAAGAGTTCAACATGTTTTATATCTCCAAATTACGGTTTTGATAATAAGGAGCTCTGTCACCACAGATACCTATTGAGTCTGTCACCACCACCTAGTCTATTGAGTCTGAAGAAATACCATCTGCTTTTAAAAGCAGGTCAGCTTTAAAATGGAAGGAAAAGTAGAGCATCATGTAAGATTTGATGAGGTATATAGAACAGAGACTTTTTTTTTTTCAGACGACCAAATCAGCGTAGTTATAAATAGTAATTATTGAAGCCTAGAGGGGTTTTTGAATCAAATATATTGGGTTTTTATGTTATATTTCCTGCCAATACACTGTTTATTTTTTATTGTCAGAACACTGGAGGAAACTTCCTTTGCTGATGCCTTTTTTCTTTCTGGACTTGGGGATCAGATCATTGCTTTCCCACCGATCCCCATATCCTCCAATTTTTGCTCTGCAATTCATGTTTTTAAGCCCACCGCCACGGTCCTTAACTAGAACACCAGAATATCTATTTTCTTCAAAGTTTGCTGGGGAAAGGAGACAGTTTTAATGTTGTACTTCCCGGTCATTCACGAGTATGGGAAAGTACCTCAAGCGCAGGGGAATGTATTTACAGATTTCCCTTCTTTTGTTCTCATTTTAACCCCGAGACATTTTTATGTGTGATTTCATTTTGTTAACATTCAGCAGTCTGTCCGTGTGTCCTGAGCTGGAGTGGAGAAAGAAAGGTCTTTTCTCCTTCCTTTAAACATTTCTTCCCCTCTCTATTTTCTCCCCGCTGGCGAAGCCTCACGCCGGAGCCGGAGCCCCGGGGGAGCGGGTCGGTGAATGGTGTCGTTTGTCAGAAGTATTAATAGTTCTAGGAAATTAATGTTTGAGAAGGAGCAGCGCAGTGGAGGAACTCTTGGAGCAAACACGGGGAGAGTGATCCGGGAGAGAAGGTACAGGGATGGTGGAGAGGAGAAAAGAGAGAGCATGGCTCTTCTGTGCTGGTGTTTCACTGGGATGGAGGAACAATTCACAAGGACGTTGTCTGCAGAGCTCTGTGTCCATAGAGCTCCTCCAATGTGTAGATGCACTTTGTGTGAATTATGTCTCTAAGGTGACCAGCGCACAGCAACTTGGAATTTGTGGCTGAGTTAATACAGAACCCCATAAGGGGTTTGGGGGGTTTTTTTTGCCCCACAAAATAAGTGGAAAGTTCAGAAAGCCAAAGTGCTCCATGTTGACAAAACCCTTTGGGTGGGAAGGACAAGCAGGAGCATCCAGCCTCTGTAGTTTCACAGCAGATTGTGTGGAGAGCCAAAGTTCAAACAAAATCGTATTGAAAACAGATAAAAAGAATTTGACCAAACTGGACTACAAGGTCAATTAAGACTTTTTAGGGAAGGAGGGAAGGAGGGAACAAACTCATCAGCTGAAAGGCATAAGGGGCATAGGAAGGGATTTCTGCTTTAGGGATGAAAAAGAACATGCCAAGGAAAGAGTGGATCCCTACTGCGTGAGGAGGGAAATCAAATTAATTGTTTAAAAACTACCTGATTTTGGACATCCTTTAAAAAGCAACAGAAAACAGGCAGAAATACCAGCTGAAACATGAAAATATGCTACATTTCTAAAGACTGTTTTGGGGGAATATGTGAAGGCGGTGTTTAGACTGTTAAGGGAATTATCTGATAATCTTACTGCTCTACTGACATTTAGTGTCCCAAAGTCATGGCAAAATAAAGTGCTGAAAGATTGAAGAGCAGTGTGTTATACTTCCATTTTTAAAACTGAAGGGGAGATCGATCCTGACAATTGCTGTTGTTTTAATTTGTTGTTTTCTGTAAATGAAAGTACAGGCTTGAAGAAAAAAGTGGCCAAATATGGGTTTATTCCCATATTCAGACAAACTCTTCGTGATGAACCCTTGGGACCTTTGACATCAGTGAGCACCACGTACTCTGTCGCTGCCACCCGTCATAAAATGCACTTTTGTAGCTAAAAGCCTTAAACTATTTGAAGATCATGAGATCTACCACACTATTTATTTATTTACAATTCCAGTCACCACTATTAGAATTATGGTATAAATCTGTGCCTCCACTTCACAGCCTGTGGTGATTATTTTTGATCAAAACAGTTCCCAAAATCAGTATCAGGACTTGGTCACCCCAGGTGGTTTCTGTACCTCCTGTCACCTTCCCAGGAAGGTGAAGAGGGTTGGGAGGAATTAGTTTCCACAATCTGAACATGAAAAACATTAAGAAAGTATAATATTACTTTTTAAAAAGACACTAAAAAATAAAATAAAAGAGTCTGCAGTCAATGCGATCCTACTCCATGTTCTTATTGCAATAATTCCTTTTTTTTAAATTTTGAATGAGGTCATTTGCAAAGACAAGGTCTGTAATGGCTTCCAGGGAGCCAGAAAGGATGTATTTCCCGAAGGTCTCTGTTCAGAGTTGTATCCTGACAAGGCACATAAGGCAGAAGCATAGGCACAGCCCTGGCACAAGTTTCTGAAGTATGATATACAGGTTACTTGCTGTTGGGACTTTGAAAAGTTTTCCTGCTTTGGAAATCTTCATTTTCTTCCTTCTCCCTCCTCTTCTCCATGTATGATTCTTCCTACTCTCACGCTGTAGGAGAAAGTTGGAACCGTGATTAGATATGCTAAATTACCTCTGCCATAAACTACATCTGATTTGCAGCATTTAGTTATTGCTGCTGTTTTACAGGTTGAGATGTCTATTTAAACCACTCCAATGGTGGCTCAGTTTATTTAAATGTTTATTTGTTCTTTGTAGTAGCAGTAAGGAAAACTGAATGTGGTGTGGATGAGATTAAAACATATTGCTTCTTAATAATATTCCAGGTGAATAATTTGGATATCTCTTTTAATAATATACATCCTTTCTACCTAAGATACTTCTGTTTTACTCCATAATATTAGACAACGTGGGGAGGGGAGAGCTCAGTGCAACTCTGTCGCTGGAACCAGCCAGGAGGATTTATGCCGCGTAAAGAGAATACGGAAGAGTTGGAAACAAATGATGACATGGAAGGGTGTAATAAGTAATAACCTCTTGGTGCTGAGGAGATCTCAGCCCTTCTGACGGTGGGACTGCCCGTAATGACACAGTTCTGTACGTGGTGGTGCCCTCACCCTGGAGAGGGTCTTTTAGGAACTCAGAAAATGCATCCAAGGACACAACATGGCAACGCCTGAGGAGGGTAAATAGAGCCTGTGCGTGAAATATAAAAAATAATGATGATTGCTTTATGTGAAGAAGGTGGCTGTCTTTTTATACCACTTTTCAGAGAAGTGGTGCCCATTTTACTTTGGTTTAACTGGGGCTTGCTTTGTTTCCTTGCATGCTCAGAGGTAATTCATAAGTATTTAATGCTCTTTTACTTTCTTCACCCACCCTGTCTGGTGCAGCTAATTGTCTTTCTGTCGCCTGCTGCAAGGTAGACCCATCCTCTGGGGGTGCTGGGACCCACCAGGCTCTGCTCTGACAGGTCCTGCCTCCCCTTCCTCGGGCAAACAACCAAAAAAAGTCTCAATAATGATGGCCATTAATTATTAATATTAATAACATTATCACTTATTAATCTTAGCAGTGTTGCTAAGCTTCCCGCAGTGGGGAGCAATCTCAGACACAGCCCTGGAAAGGGTGCCGGTTCTGAGTAAGCCTTGTTCGTGAATCCCCTCCTTTTTCTCTCCCCTGTAGCACTATATTAATGTTTTCCACTGCATACATTAATATTTTCCACAGCACAGGAATCAATAAAAGTCAGCACAAAGGGAGTGGGATTCCGGGGCCGAGGCAGCGCGGTGGGATGCCGTGTGGGAACTGTGCGTCCAGGAGTGCTGGCTTCTCCAGGGATGGGGGGTGAAGGCGTGAGGGTGAAGCTCAATATCTCAAGAGGAGACAGAAGTTCCTACAGAGTTTTGAGGCACTGACTGCTCGTAGCCGATCCCAAGGTTCTTCCATCTTAAAAATAAAAAGGAAGGAAACTCAGAGGAATGCGCTGTTGTGTTTTTATGTGTAAACCAGAGGTTCTCGGGTGATTTTCAGTTTGAGATCTGAAGGTATTCAGATTTCCCCCCTGCTCCCCAAGAACGCTGAAGATCTTCTTACGTGTTTGTTTTCGTACATGCTATTGTACAACCCCATAATAAAACTGAACCTGTTTCAAAGCATGGATTGGCAGAGTTCAACAGAAGGAGACATGAAATAGCTGTTAGGAGATAAGTACTGGTGTAAAAGTGACTGATGTTACAACTGTGGGCATGCCATGCATTCTCTTAGCGCCAGTCTCCAGAAAAAAACACAGCAAAATTAACCATTTTTTTCATTCGGGATGGGAATGGTTATCCCAAATTAGTATTTGCAAGTCTTTTCCTTCCAGAAGAAGTCAGTGCTGTAGCTGGAAAACCCTTAAGTGACCGCGTTTGTTCAGAAAGTTTATTGGAAGGTCTAGTACCAAATTCAATGATAGTTTACTGTTAATCTTTTCTGCTCTTTCACCTCTTTCTCCTCACTTAGTTATTTTAATTTCCTTTTCCTTCTAGGAACAATCTAAAAGATTTCTTTTAAGCACAATGTCAATTATCATTTGCTTTCCCAGTATTGATTCAATAGTTTTAAATTGTAAAAAGTTTAAAGAAGTTTGCCATAGATAACTTCAAAAGTTCTATGTACGTTACTAGGAACTTTCAAAAACAAGCTAAATCTTGGATTTAAGCCTAATTTCTTTCACGTGTATTCAGTGTGAAAGAGCTTAGGGAGGCTTCCACAAGGGTTGTGGCACAGGGTCTGCTCCAAATCAAGTGTTGGTAAAAGAAGTTGTGGAAGAAAGTCAACAAAATGACCAATAACAAGTTATCAGGGCTGGATGGTGTTTGCCTGAAAACTCTGGAGGAACCTGGGGGTAAATAGTTGAACCACTAAGAGTGATGTGAGTGGTTGAGACTTGTGTATGTTCAACGTGAGTGGACAAACTCATGGAAAAAAAAGCCATTGGGAATTACTCAGAACAAGCAGCTGTGGAAACGTCTGAACCAGGGTTCTCCGAAAGCGTGAGAAATACTCTGGGAAGCTGAATTTGACCTGAACTCGCTCATTTCTGTGTGTCTCTGCTCTTGACAACTCAGTTTCTGTGCAGGCATGTGTCCACCCAGTGCCTTGCATGAGCCGTCCTTCCACCTGTTTAATAGCCAAAACAGTCTAGGTGTTTCTAAACTTCACATAAATCCATTTACAAAAAGCTGTTTTAATCCAGTACAGTCGTGTTTTGCGGTCTCTTTGCTAACGGTTGTGCCACAAAGTCTAAACACCTCAAGTGCCTGAGCTCTTCAGACTGCCCGGCCGGAACAGCACAACTCTTCTCCTGGAGGGACGGCACCTGCTCTTCTCCCTGTTTTCTTTGGAAAAAGGTTGGATACAGTTGGAACCTCCCCGCCAGTTGTTTCACTGAGGATAAAAATTTCCCAGCCCTTCTCCCTGTTTACTTCGCGTCGCTGTGCCCCAGATCCGACAGCGTGCGCAGATCCGGGAGAAATAATGAAATCTATGGAAAGCAGGCACACAGGAGAGAAAAAAGGCATTTTACGGTGGCAGCTTTATTCCCTGGTGTTGTTGGACTGCAAATGGGTACGGAGTTTGCAACCAGGGCTGAAAAGCATTTAAACTTTATTTACTAGGCGATAAATAATAACAAGACCGTTTGCTGAAAGTGGAAGGAGAGACCTGTCATTGAATTCTCGCGCTGTGGCTGGTGGCTGTTGCTTTTCTGAGTGACACTAAAATAAGCAACGAGTTTGAAGTTTTAGAAGAAACAAGCGGTTTTGGGGTTGGTTGGGTTTTTTTTTTGTAGTATGGAGGCCTAATTTGTCTTCTCTGCTGAGAAGGGCTATGGGAATGAAACAGGTTATTCCAGGCAGACTGCAGCCTGTTGGGAATGATGCACTGCTCAGCCCCCTCGCCTACACGGCAGTGGTGGAGCTGGAGAAACAGGGTGCCCCTTTCGCTCGTTCTCCACTCAGTCTCATTTCATTCGTTTTCTGAATGCCCCAAATCCGCTCTCAATTGTTAAAACAGCAACAATTTGTTCGTTTGCTGTCGGGCTTGTTACTCCCTGCAGGTTTCCCAGCCTTCCTCCTCCAGCCGTTGTGTATCTGTGGGTCCCGGTGAGTTAAAGTTTTTAAACAGGCATTCTGCAAGTCAGGAGGTGACGAGAAGAAGCAGTAAAGTGGGGAAATGCATGTCACACGGTGACTGGTTGAAGTACTTTGTTTATTTGTTTCTTTAGCAAAGCAGGTAAATTCCACTGAATGCCTATTTTTCGTCTTCTGTAAATGAGGTATCTCAGCTGGTTTTTTCTTCTTTGGCTGCAGTATTTAGTGTGAATAGTGTCATCTGTGATCCAGTATACTTCCTATGTCATGAGTCAAGTTAATATTGCCTGAAGAACGACAATTTTTTGTGTTTCCTGCCATTTATTTTTTCACCCGTCATTCCAACGCTATAGTAATCATCTGGATTTTGTATTTAGTTTTAACAACGCTTTGCTTTCCTTTTTCCTTCTAAAGCACTTCCATTCATTATCAGCTCAATGAAGCAAGTTTCATTATCCATTTCTCAAAAGTAAATTCACCTAAGGTGACTGAAGACAAGCTGGTTTCTTCTTCTACGATGTCTTTTATTGTAAAGTAACAGATATATACATACAGCACAGAGTCAAAGCTTTTTCTCTAGCTACAATTATTCGTTTTTCTGAAAAAAATCAAGTAGACATTTGTGTAAATATTTGCCTTTGGGCTACTCTTTTTCTTTCTTTCTGGTGTTGTAGACTGCAGCGCACCGCCAGAATGTGAGCGCCTCTTACAAAGTTTTCAGTCAGAGTACCATTTGCTGTGGTCCAGCATAAATATGTGCTTTTTTTCCTTCTGAGACATCGGCATGTTGGAGCATATTTAAAATGAGTGTGGAACAGACTGTTGTAGTGGTCAGACATTAAAATAGCATTGTTACAAATTACCCTTTGTTGTGACTTTGCATATTCATGGTCCCATCCCATCTTCAAGAGATGGCTCAGCTTTAGATCTTTTCCAAAATTTCAGTATTTCCTAATAAAAAAAGAGGGATTTATTTTTTTTCCCCCCATTTCAATGTAATAAGCAGACAGCCTTTTCAGGTTTTTCTCTAGACTTTCTCCAAAGGGACCCTGGAATTCTTCGTTCGCTCATCACTCCTCACCCACCATATCCCCCAGAATATTTGCAGGGATATTAGGCTTAATGTCATTCTTCTCCAGATCAGGTTCCTAAAAGAGAAATTTTGCCTAATCATTGAGCACTTGACAACAATCAAGTATTTCAGATTTTAGGGCTTGGTCTTCAGCCAGTGTAGACCATCTGGGCTCTGTTGACCTCAGGATGTAGTTGCAAGGTACAACCATGGAGAACCTCACCTTTTCTTTTCAAGTCTTTCTGATCAATTGCTCTTTACAGATGGTGTCCCCAAGAAAATGGTTTTCTTTGCCTTTTTTCATAGCAACTTGCCATTAAGTTAAATCACTGGAATCCCAAGCAGTCAAAAAGTTTGGATTGATTGTACCAAAAGAGTGCTGTTTGAGCAGCAAATACCAATGGTCAAGGCATTTCTGGAGTCCTCTGCTCAGCAGTCCACTTAACCAGACCCAGGTAATTTACTACTAAAACTGTGTTGCCAGTTTGGTAAGGAAATTTCAGGGGATTTCTGTGAACCAAGAACATCAGCAGTCCAAGGCACCATCACATGAGTTTTGCAATACAAAATTGGTATTGTATGTGTTTTATTTAAACATAGTTAATAACTGAGAACTTAAGAGAGAAACGTTAGAGCAGTAGCACTGCGTAAAAAGGGGCTGGTATTTTATCGTGGTAAGTAAAGGAGGTGGAGGCTGGAGGGAAGACCACATTCATCTTCAGGAGCGGACCACTTCTAGAGAATAGTTCATATTAACTCAGAAATAGAAATCTAAGGCTGGAGTGCTGAGTCATCTTTTATATTAATAAGTCTTTCACTCCTTATGCTGGCTTCTGTGGTGGCCGTTCATATAGTGCTGGTGACAACTTCGAGGATACCCTCTGCAGTCTTGCCTTGGAGATGCAGGTCTTCTGGCAGCAGAAGCCATTACAGCTGCTATCTCCAAGGCTTGCCAGGTCCAGCCGATAAGTTAGAGTAAAATCATTATCTCTGTTTGTTTAGGTGAACAACTTACATAAGAATTATGTGGTCATAATGTCCTGTCAACACAGGACTGTGAAATTTCCAGAGACAGTAAAGCAAATCTAAATGCAGACTTTGGTGCAGAGATAGTGTCCGAGCCTGGATGGAGGTGATCTTGAGCAGTCAGTCTTATCCTCTGCCCAAAGGCATGTTTATCATTATCATAATCTTTACAGGGAGAAAATGAAAATGACGTTCTACGTACACAAATTAACTTTTACATCTGCTACATTCAAGCCAATGTATTTCAGAACTGCAGCTGAAATTTTAAGTGACTGTAACTCCAGCAGAACTCCATAATCTTCCTTTCATATCAATCCATGACAGCGGTACAGACATTTATTGAAACATAAATTTTGAGGCTACTTTAAACTTTCAAAACAGAGCGCTATTTTATTTTGATGAGGCTCTTGGTGGGAACAAGTGGACAACAATAGTGTGTGGATATGCTTTAGATAAGCATCTCAAAAATTCGGAAGTTTTGCTAAGCACTGTTTTCCAGCATTCCCTTTCTGGTGTCTCTGTCTGTTTCTCTCACCCCCACCTGAATGCAGAATTTTTATAGTAGCTGGTATGACTTGTTTTCACCCACCATCCTTCCAGCCTCTTGTATAGCAGGGCTGTGCTTATTTAAAATAGCTCTTTCCTTAGCTATTTAAGATTACAAGAGCTTTGAGGTTTGACTTTTAAATTTGTCATCCCTCATATTTGTATCGCAGAACTCGAGGAGTTGCATTAATGAACACATTGCTAATTGCAGTTTTGCATTCAGCATAGATTGAGGGTAAACACTGTTAGAACCACTGGAATTTACAAATTCAGCTATGAAATCATGGCCAAAGTTTATTTGCTGGTAGAGCTCCAGGACCGTATTCTATCTAAATTAGCTATTGCAAACGAATGCTGGTCCACACACCAAGATTTCTGTGTTAGCCTTTGTTGGGTGACATCGATGTGGTTGGATCCAAAAGTAATATTAATGAGATCGCTGTCAAGCTCCAGGTTAGTTCTGTCTCACAAAAAAATAAGGAACTCCCTCTTTCCTTCCTTAAACACAGCAGAACATGGTGAAGGCGATAAAAAGAGGCAGCTGAGAGAAAAATTTCAGGTTCTTCAAATACGAACATAAAGGAAGTGCATCTGGTGCATTCTCGTCACCCCAATGCCTAACGCCAGAATGTCTTAGTTATTTATGTTTTCTTCCAAAGCAATGCCAAGAAAGGCACGGTATTATTTGGCATTGTTGACTTTTTGCCCCTGAACATATCACCATGAACAAACAAACTTCCACCCTTTTCAAGTAATATATTTGCTTAGACTATTTACGAAATGAACACCTCATAAAGGTTTAGCATTAGCCAAAAAAGGCATCATTCAAGAAAAATTTAAGGTTTTGTTTCCCCCCACTAGATGGTCCTTCACAGAATCACGGAATTATATGGGCTTGGAAGGGACCTCTGGAGGTCATCCAGTCCAACCCCCTGCCAGAGCAGGTCTACCCAGAGCAGGTCCCACAGGAATGTGTCCAGGTGGGTTTGAATGTCTCCAGAGAAGGAGACTCCACCACCTCTCTGGGCAGCCTCTTCCAGGGCTCTGCCACTTTCAAAGTGAGGAAGTTCCTCCTCATGTTTAGATGGAACTTCTTATATTCCAGTTTGTGCCCATTTCCTCTTGTCCTGTCCCTGGGCACCACTGAAAAAAAGACTGGCCCCATCCTCTTGACACCCTCCCCTTAAGTATTTATAGGCATTGATCAGATGAGTCTTCTCTTCTCCAGACTAAAAAGACCAAGTCTTTTTCAGTGAAATGAGGTGTCACTCCATTAACTGGCTCCTTGCTTTCATGTCTCTGTGTTCTATCTGGAATGTTTTAATTACAGTATTAAAATACACAGTGAAGGAGAGATGAGGAAGGACCAGATTTAGACTGGATTGGGCAATACTGTGGAATGTAGTAGGGAGAAAGAGAAAATAAAAAGCACTGGCAACAAAAAATAATTCATTTAATAAGAATTTACATAAGAATTGCCATTAAAGTGTTATTTTTCTACTTCAGAGAAAGCTTGCAATTTCATCTTTTTCCCTAGAATTATTACTGTCGCTCTTAACTTTTTTTTTTTTTTTCTGGTTTTATATTTATGTTCTAGCACTGCAGCAGTTCATTACACATGAAAAAGTCTTAATTCGTTATATAGGTGGTAGTGCCAAAAAGCCACAGAAGGTTCAAAATGATTTTTATCAACTCTCAGTGTATGTTTGAGGAAGAACAGATTGTTGTAATATTCATGCTCACAGGCACGGTGTCTCCATAAACAGTGCATCTCTAGTGTTTTCGTCCACATGTTTATATGGTTTCTATTGTGCCTACTTTCTGCTGGTTTCGATATGGAATGCTTACTAGGCAATTTATTGCTTCTTTCTTTAATAATCATGAACACAAATACCATTTCTCTCTGTAAAACCCTGCTCTTTTAAGAATTATGTGGTTTTCTCCATATTTTAAAATCCTCGGCCTGATTTCCGTTTGGGCCTGAGCAATTATTTTCAGACCTATTCTCCATGCAAATGGAGAGGAAGGTAGACTTTAGGAGGTAGACTTTAGAGATGATGTATTGAGCATTTGTAAACAGCTGATAGCATCTTAAAAATGTGGTCACTGAAGGTGTGGTGCCAGGTAGTATGGGCAAACATGAAGCTTGCAGTTTAAAAGCTCAGTTCTCTTTTGTTGATGCTGAGGGGAGAACGTTCGCTGGTACGTTCCAGGCTGGTCGGCCTGGCATCCCCTCACTCACTATTTAAAATAACTGAAAGTCTGAAGAGTTAGGAGCTTGCCTGCTGGACAGGTGGAAAGTTCTAAGTTGTTAAGGTCCCACTAAAAGGTTTTACTGTCTCCCAAAGTCTTCCCATACTTTTTTCAGTGTAAGAAGATCGTTATGGTTACTCCACAAGTGTCAGCCTTGGAGAGGGAAGAGCGGTTAAAACGACCTGACCCTCTCAGTTCATTAGAGCCTTAATAGAGGAGGCCAGTTTCAGGTCACTCCATGCACTTTTCCAGGTCCTGCAGACCATTCAGCTTTACCTCATGATTGCACTTCCACGATCAGCTTTAAGATAACAATATCATCATGGCTGTCTGACCTCTTTCCATTTCCTTGAGAAAATGATAAAATAATGACTTACCCCAAGTACCCATCACCAGATCTGAAGCCTTTTGATAGGGCTACAGAAGACCCTGGAGGAGATCAAATGCCTCCAGAACTGGAGTAGTGTTGGCTTACTATCTTCTTCTCAGTGACCTTCCCAGAAAGCAGAGGTTAAAGTCTGGGAGGTAATTGCTGAGGCCATTAATCCCCAGTGAGAAGTTTTTGAGCAGCAGCCAGACCACAGGATGGTGTTCAACAGTTGATGTCTGCATGTCCTCCCTGGGAGGTACTAATGAATCCTGCCAGGAAAGGGCTAAAGCGTTTCCTACTCACATTTCTGGATCTACTTCATTAGTCTCCAAAGGGAGGTCTACCAGGATGTTGCAGCCCTGCGTGTGGCTGAGACTCGTGCCAGAGCCTATGAATGCACTCCGCTTTGGAGACCAACTATTAGTTCACGTAATCTGCAGTTTCTCCTCACGGAAGTAGTGTTCTTCTGTTCAAGGTTTGTGGCTAAAGGTGAAGGGGTAACTAGAGGGGTTCCTCACCGATAGCTGCAGGGCTATGCTTTTGTGGCCACAGGTAGTCCAGCGTGACACAAGCAAAAACACACGTTTTGGTGGCCAAGTGACAGGACTTAGAACATACCGGGTGAAGACTCTTGCCCTCAGTGGTGGCTTCATACCCTCTCTCAGCCCTATCACAGGTTATTCTGGCTTTGTCTCAGTGGTTTGGTTTGAACAGAGGTGCTCCGTCGTGCCAGCCTGGGCAACGAGGGGTGGTTTTGGAAGATCCTGTGATCCTTCTGGAGCCTCTCTCTTTCGCATACAGCATCTCCTAAAAATTTCAAAATTCACTTCTTGAAACTCTCCTGTGATTTTTGTTTTTATGATCTGTGCCTTTCTCTCCAACTTCAGTGTTATTAATAGGACAGTTATCCAACATAAAAAAAATGAGAGCTTTATTCTCTGTACTGAAAATGTCTCCTTTCACTTAAAGCTCTTCTTTTTGTGGACTTAATTCCACTAACTTTGCCAAAGTTTACTTTTGAGTCTGGCTTACTTATTTCTCCCACTTTCCCTGTCTTTTGAAATGTTTGCTTTGCCAATGCACTTTGACCTAGAGAAGAGCGGGGTTTGGGGTTAGAGATATAATCCTTTCCTCAATCCTTTTTTATGATGGGATTGGAAGCGTAGTCCACTGAATAAAGAGACTCGGACAACATGGGTTGTGTTCAAGGGTAAAATATGTATGTAAATGTAAGTAAAATATGGTTATGGCTGGAAATCAGTGTACAAGAGTGAAGTATTATTATTGGCCAAGCAGGGTATCAATCTGTAGTACACGATTTCCAGTGAAGGAAGAGGAGGAGGACGTGGTCTCAGACTTCACTTGGGGTTCACTCTCTTTTGTAAATTCAAGCCAGGCTGTCAGCATCCATTTGACTTTGCTTTCACAGTTTATGCCCAAAGCCATCCCCTAGAAAACATCTTGCTTTTCAGGTACCTTAGGCCTACTGCAAACAAACAAATCATGGAAATTAAATAGTAATAAAGCTGTTGTTAGCTTTGTATATTAAATTTTATCTACTATTTAAATGGCAATTATTTCCAGAAACTTGGCAATTGTAGCCATACAAATGATGAAATTGATTCCAGTCACAGCCCATCTTTCTTTGGAAAGGAAATACCCGTAGTGTTTGAAAAATGGATTATTAAGAACCTCAGTTCGCTTAAGGTGGCTCACATGTTGTATTTGCTAACGCAGCATCTTGCTGGAAGAAAATAAGGGGAGCTTTTCCCTAGCCCAGATTATTTTCTCCACAAATCTTTGGAGCAGGAAATAAAAAACAGCTATTAGTTGCGGGGCATGTGGAATTAGTTTAAGCAAAGCCGAACCCTGATCCTTCTGACCGCCTCCTCCTTCCTGCGCTGTTTTGTCTATTCCTGCCTCGGAGTATGTCAACAAATTTTCTTTAAGCTCAGAAGGTGCAGGGGGTGGTTGGAAATAGTGATTCTTTCTCTGCCTCTTTCTGTCTTTTGGGTATTTTTTGGTGGGGGGAGGAGGTTAGAGGAATGATTTAAACCAGATGTGTTTTCAAGGAAAGGTACCAGTTTGTCTTGTAAAATATTTGTAAAGAAAAACAGCCTCAGGACCTCTGAACATCATCCCAGTTGAGTTCTGTCACAAAGGGTACTGGTTTTGTTGCAGTAACATAATTCTTCTCTCACACAACTTAATTATAAATCAA
The DNA here is from genome assembly GCF_964106895.1 of Numenius arquata. NCBI lineage: Eukaryota > Metazoa > Chordata > Aves > Charadriiformes > Scolopacidae > Numenius > Numenius arquata. The sequence goes on along the minus strand of NC_133616.1, from coordinate 84,074,539 downwards.
AATAACTTTATAGAGAGGGCAGAATCTGTCAAACAGAACTGAAAAGGCAAAATGTTTATGTGTTTAAAAAACAGCAAAATACCTGTGATTTCTGTATGGCTTATTGTTTGCTTCTGCTACATGAGAAAACAGATTATTTTCATGTTTCTCCAGTACTGGAAGCATGTGGTTTACATGAAGGAGTGGAGCAGGTATCTCTTTCCCGACGAGAAATGAAACAGGCTGAATGTACGCCGCACCTCCTCTGAGGACAGCAATGCTCTCATTGCCAGGGCTTCCAGAATGTAATAAATGTTAAGGAAATAACTTCACAAAGGAGTCGGGCAGCACTGGACATGGTTGGTGTCGGTGGTTGTGGTTATGGTCATCCTCAAAAAACAAAAATATTTCTTTGTGGTATAATTGCTAGTCCTGACTGAGAACATTAGCTCTTTCAAGTTGCCTGAGAAACTGTCCGTTTTGCTGCCTCTGAAATGTTTGGGTTTTTAAAATTACACGCAATCACTGGAGGTAGTTTTGCCACCTCTGTCCGTCTGTCCATCTCCCTCATTGTTTATTTTCAGACAATCTGTGTTCGGCAGGTAAATACTTCAGTGTCTTCACAAGAAATCTTGACGACGTACTTGTAGAACCAGTCTCGCTGAAGTAACTCCAGATGATCAAATGTTCAATGATGTTTTCCTCATCCAAACCTGTTTATTAAGACCCCAAAAATGACAACAAAATAAGTGAACCAATATACGGTCTGCTAATTAAGCATCAGGAGAAGAAAAGAAAAAACTAAATGCAATATATGCTGATTTCTTAGGTGCTGGGCTTCAGAGCCAATTACAGAGACTGTTGTATTGTCTGGTTTGTGATGGCAAATTGTTGAACAACTTCTTTATCAAATACTTTGCAAATCTTGAAGTATTTTTCTTTCCAGTTCTTATTTTGAGAAAACACTCATGAAATTCAAACTAGGTAGGGTAAAATGCCATCAATCCGTTGGAAATGTTGAACATGAGCTTTTGACTTACGTGTAGTCTGGGGAAAAATGAAGAGAAATTGTCTTTTTTTTTTCCATGGTGATGCTCCATTTTAATCCCATCTAGCACAGCATTTTTTTGACAGTGCTGTCGCTCTGCATGGATTTGATGGTGGATTTAGACACAGAAAGATTTTGGGGGAAAAAAGAACAGGTTATCACAGCAGGAGGAGGCCCGTGGATGGTCCATGGAGGGCATTGATGTACCCAAGTGGAACCTTGTTGGATTCTTCTAGGAGGCAAAGTCTGCTCAAGTTGGCAGAAGGACAACGTTCACTGATGGCAAATCTATCAAAGACCCCAGAAAACATCTTGATGAGGGTGGGTCCTGCCTTTGAGGGACACTCAAAGCCATGGCTAGCCATGGTCACTCTGTTTTTGAAAAATACACCACATTTTTAGGGGCACAAAGAATCTTGATAAATTTTTTTAAAAAATGAAATATAAACATAAATTGATGGCTTTGTGACTAAAAGTCCAATAGTGCATAGAAACCTGAGTAAGTAAGGCAGTAATTATATTACTTCCTACAGTGACATCTCCCCTGCACCTTGCATTTTGTCCATGGCTAGTGTTTTATGTGCTGCTAGAGCAACGGGCTGCACTAATCATACTGTAAAGGCAGTCAGACCTACATATCCCATGTATTTTATGGTAGCAGCACATGAATATTAGTAAGGAAAAATGAGAGAGAGAGAGGGAGAGAGAGAGAGAGCATTCTGACCGGCCGAGCGGAAAGGTAGGGTGGATGATGGTGGTGGTCACAGGTACGTCTGGCAGCTTAAACAAAGAGGATCGTGTCTGTGGGATCTGAGGTGGTTCTGTTTTCTCGCTCCGTGCCTCCCACGAGGAATGTTTATCTTCCCAGCACCTACTCAGCACAAGAACCAACATTTGGACAAACTGCCCTTATTCCACCTTTTGACTCTTATCACTTGAGTCAAACATATGAGGTTGGCACCTTCCGCATGTTTATAAACCACAGACCTGGCTTATTGAAATATGTATCTAGAAACTAATGCAGTGACAAACAAAATTGTGTGGTGCTCAGCATATACACTAAAACATACTTATGGTCAACAAGCACTGCTTAAAGAACAAGGAAACGATTCTGATTGCCAGGTTTTACCAATTACTTTTAGATGAATCTATAACACGTGCCCTCCTGAACCTTAACTGATGGACACATGGTTTTTCCTACAGTCAGAAATTCTTTTACTCAACTACTCCTATTCTTTTCTTTAGGACAGTGAAAAAAAGGGATTTATGAACAGACTTTATGCCATCCAGGAGGTGTGTGTCAGTGTCCAGAATATCCTTGATGAAGTGGCTTCCTTGGGAGAAAGGATCAAGAAGTAAGTGCTGACACAGGTGCTGGATTGCTCTCTGGTACTGGTCATATATTTTTTCCATGCTGAGGTACAAAGTGTTAGACCTTTCCTATTTTCTTTTTTTTTTTTTTTTTTTTTTTGTTGTGGGGACTCCAGTTTTGGACAATCCGTTGCTGAAGCCCATTTATATTTACTTCGCTTTGTGCAGGCTCTCAGTTAATGAAAACGTTGTCATATGAACGTTGGAATTCAGAAATATTATTGGGAAAGAAAATCAGAACTAAGGCTTTGAAGTAAAACAGAAAGAGAATCTTGTTGTGAGGCCTAACAGTAGTTATTTTAAAGAAATAATAAAAAAAATGCAGCTTTGATAAAGGAAATAAGCAAATAGGGGTTCTGATTTTAAGGATGTACATATGTTCCATTGCTGGAAGTGTTGTATTTATGTGAGTTAGGAAAACTTTTCCTCCTAGAGCATATGTAATTTGTAACACCTAATGCATTATATATAAGAATTGCCAACAAACTCAGGCCTAAAGCAAGAGAGATTCTGAGATTTATTGCAGGAAGTTTGGTGTGTTTTCAGCATGGTCAATGAACAGCAGTGTGAGGTTTATTATTTGAGATCAGACAGGTTCTAGAAAATGTCTTCCAGCAATCGGCTGTGAAGCAGGGGCAGGATGGACTTGGCTTTCTGCTCCCCAACAGCCAGGAGCATCTTGTCCTCTCCAGATGAGAAGCTGGGAGAAGAGCCTTCAAACTGTCTTTCAGCGGTGGGCAGAGGGGGCAAGCGGAGATTTGAAGGTAGAAAACCTTCACAAGGGGCTTTGCTGTAAAGCAGAACATCTTACAGGAGAGTCAGAGCCACGTGGTCCCTTGTTCTGGATGTGATCTAGGAGCTCCTGTCTCATCCACCACTGGTGCCATCTGCAGTGCAGTGGTGTTCCCCACCCATGAGACCATAGCCTGGGCAAGGGGTACAGCCCCAAAATAAGTACTGACTTTTGGAAAGGAATTTTAGGAATCAGATGCCTTGGGTGGAGGTCAACCTGCAGGAAGCAGGAGGATCATAGAATCATAGGATGGTCCAGGTTGGAAGGGACCTTTAAGATCATTGAGTCTAACCATTAACCTCACACTGACAAAACCACCACCAAGCCATGTCCCTCAGCACCACGTCTACACTTCCAGGGATGGTGACTCCACCACTTCCCTGGGTAGCCTGTTCCAATGTTTGACAGCCCTTTCAGTGAAGACATTTTTCCTAATTTCCATCCTAAACGTCCCTAATCCCTGACGCAACTTGAGGCCATTTTCTTTTGTCCTATTGCCTCTTGCCTGGGAGAAGAGACTGACCCCCACCTTGCTACACCCTCCTTTCATGTATCATGCTGTGCTGCCTTTTTTTTTTTTTTAAATCTGGCAGAAAAGGCAAGCATATCGGGATCGGGATGAAGAGGTGGTTGCCATTTATGCATTTAAGAGCAAGGTCCCTAATAGGAAAGCCTGGGAAACATTCCCATGGGGACACTTCAAGAAGGTCATGTTCACAGCAGCAAAAGCAGGAGCGAGCACATTATATTATATTGCACGATTTTTCAGACAAGCAAAATAAGCCTCCCTCTGAAAGAAGTCTTTCATCAAAAGGCTGTTCGTGGCAGTTGCCTTGATGATTAAGTTTCTCTAATTGTGCATTTTGGAAGTAGGGCTCGTTCCACTATAGACCAGATGAGAGCAACAGAATTTTCTAAACCGAGTGAGACCGAATCTTCCTATAAATCTTTGTAATTTGTTCCTAACGCTAAAAATGGGAAACCTGTACTGAGGGCTGTGCTAAGGCAGCACAGAAGGAGGTTTGCGGAGTGAGGAGCCAGTGTTCCCACACATGGCGTGTCTGCGATCCCTCGCACAAAGCCGAGTCGCAGGAACACGAGCAGACCCTCAACCTTCTGTTCATCCCAAATGCGGGCAGAAGAGGGGAAAAGAGCAGGTGTCCCCTGAGGAGGAAGGGAGTGATCCTGCACCAAGTGACGCTGACATCATGTTCACTCTGGAGACATGTCAAAATTGCCAGGGAGAAAAGAAGACAAATAAACACAGGAAGCCAGGGCTCATTATGAAAAATATGGCTAGCAATTCAGATAATTGCAGTTATTCAGCCAGAGCAGCCAAAATAATGTAATCACACTGATTGGGCATGTAGCTAGTGGTAATACTTTAAAGAGTATCATCAGGCTATTTAGAGCCAAGGCCACGTTTTCCTTCTGGATAAACGTCATGCAGCACCTTTGATATGGTGGTGCCTTCATGGAACCATCCCGTGGAGCCAAGCTCCCTTTCGCCGGCGTTCCTGTGGGACGTGGGTATGAACTGGCCATCTGGCCTCCCTCTCTTCCACGCACACAGAGGTGGGAGAGCCACAGCCCGGCTGCTTCAAGGCTCGTTAGCTTCTGCTTCCTCTCTGCCCACACCTCAACCTCTGCAAAATGGGGGGGATCAGCAGGTTTTTTATCACAGTGTGGAGTTTAGGACCCTTATTAAGGATGTTTTGATCTGGGGCTTTTTTGGAACGCTGATATCCTGACGCTCTGATGGGATCCCAGAAGTTCTCATCCTTTATCCATAAATAAATAATCTGTATTTGATTTCATTTTATCTGGAAGATAAAGTTTTTCTTTGCTTTTCCTGGAATGCACTTTACCTTATGCCACTCCCTCCTTTTTTTTTTTCTCCTTCCATCCTTTTTCTCCTTTTTTTTGGCCACCCAAAGTGTTTTTATTTCCTTCTTTCATCCACTGCTGTTGCATTATCCCTGTCTTCAGGACTGACTGTTCTGGCCCGGGGTGGGGTGCAAGGGCACATCAGGCAGAGGAGAAGGGCCTTTAAATGCTTTCTCTGTCCTCATGGTAGAGCAGGGAGGGGATAAAACAGAAAGCCTTAGCATCACTCCTCTGCGCGGGTGCCGAAGAAGGGGATCTGGGTGTCCAGAGAGAAAGGAATTGTGTGTGTTTTGCCTGATACTGAGGGTGGGCATGGACATTTCCGACAAGCGGAGCGATGCTTCCTCTGGAAATTGTTTGCCGCTGGGCCAGGAGAGGTGCCCATCAGCAGGAGGGTGGGTGAAGCCTGGACCTCCTTGCCTTTGCACTGGGAGGGGGTCCAAGCCCCAGCTCACCCTGACGTCCACCATCCATGCATCCCTTTGTAGTCCCAGTTTGTTCTCGCCGATGGAAACTGGCACTTCTCCCCCCGTCCTGCCCATTATCTGTTCTTTTATTGGCTCTGTCGTGTCACCACAGTTCTGACTTTCATTATTTTTTCTTTCAGTACTTTCAACTGGACTGTCCCATTCCTGAGCTGCCTGGCTATTGTTGCCCTCTTGGTGTTCACCATCATCCTGTATTTCATTCCACTGAGATACATTGTCCTTGTCTGGGGTAAGTAAAGCCTTTTTTAACTGTCTGCACCACTTAGAAAAAACTGTTTTTTAAGGGATGACTTACATTTTCAGTACTTTTCTGTATTTATGGTCATGAAGCTGCCCCATGATGGAAGCAGACAGGTTAGTTAAAAATCACAACTGCATGAAGATTTAGGCCCACCTGCAAAATGCATTTTTCTTGGCTGGCATTCCAGACTTCATCATACTATAAACATGTAGCCATGAGGATTCTTCATATATCAAAGTGTAGCTTTGTCTAGATATTACTCTGATTTATTTTCACAACTTATACGCAAACAGAGGCATTTCAATCTGTATAGTGCATTTAGGACAATATGCCTTTTTTACTGCAGTACTTTATCTTGTGAAAGCATATGTAAACATGGCAACAAGGAACCTGTTTAAAGGGTCACCTTTAGTCCGAGAGAAAGGTGTATGTGGCATTTGGCTGGTTGATAATGAACAGAAACTGGGGGGAGGAAGGGGCAGGGAGGGCAGAGTTGTGATTGATCCAAGCTCTCATTACTTGTCCTTGTATTTATTCTTTATACTGATTTTAAACAGCTACCGTTACCACATCTATTGTAAATAATGCTCCACGATTTCATTTGTACATTTTTTATGCACCGCCAGCAGCTGTACCCTCATTCAGCAGCGCAGACCTGCAAAGAGCGCTGCCTCAATTAAATCTGTGGCTAGATTTTCTTTCTGAAGAATAACAGTCATGCCTTTTAAAAACTTCTGAACTCAAGAAACAATATAAAATCATTTGAAATTACTGCAGAAAATGTATTTGTTATGTATCAGCCAGTATTAGTAATATTCTTACACACTCTTCACAAATAAATGCAGCAGAATATACAAAGTTGGGGAAGAACCAGTAAGGACAATTTGAACACAAAATGTTTATGGAACTAACCGAAGCAAGCATCTGGGCTCACTGTCCTTTCCTGTCTCCTAATTTCATTTATTCCCCACACACCCAATATCACTTGGGTGAACTCCAGACTCTTCGTTTGTTCCCAAAATTTCATTCTGCCTCACACACACATGGTGGTCGGCCTCTTGTACTGATGTTTGAAGTGCTTGGTCTGTCTCCTTTATCTGTCATTCTTTGGACAGATGTGGCAGCTTGTAGACTTGATTTCATACATCCCCTTGGTTTCATGCAAGGACCTGAGGTTTTAATACCCTTCCGAGACCCACAGAACTACAGAGTCAGCACTGTAGTTTGACAAACCCCTGACATGTACCCTGCCATACCCTGGGGGTGGGTCACACTCTACCAAAAACATCTGTTTCACCTAAAGAAGAGCGTCAACTCCCAAACCAGAGCCCAAGCCTCCCCAGTCACGGATGGGTAACGTAGGCACTAATTACTGCGAGTGCACCTTGCTCTCTTTCCCTCCCTCTCCTCCCTCCCTGTCCCAGGTGATGGAGTCTATCGAGGTACCACCTCAAGCACCTTTCTTCGCTAGAGGTTTCGGATCCATGTTTTCCTCCTGTATTTCAGTTCAGGTGGCTTCTTACTCAGCAAGTGCATGGGGATCCCTCCTTTAGGGAAATATTCCCTTTGGGTTGTGCTGGGAGACCAGGCAGGTGCCTCTTAGCCGTAGCTCCAGCAGCCTGGACCTCCTGGGAGTGAAACACGTTCTCACAGAGCCATGTCACCCAAAGCAGGGGGCACCCCGGGCAGCTGTCCCGGCAAAAAAATGCAATATTCCAAACACATGCCTGTTTTCCCCATCATTTTGTGTTTCCAGCCTCCCCCGTCTGAAGAAATGAAGAAATACACATTTCTTCACCTTGTTTGTCCATCCTGCACCCGAAAACAAAAGAGCTCTGTGTCTGACTTTTGCCCATGGGAGAGTCTGAGGTGGTCTTTAGCAGCATGTGCCCAGTTTGTCCTTTGGGAAGACAGGGTTTTAATTAATGACAATTTTCCCGTGTCATGGCCTGTCCTTTGTGTGGCTGTGTAGGAGCCACCTCTGTACTCTAACCCTGTTTGCAGGAGAACAGAGTCCTGGTAACTGCTGCAGCTATTTGGGTGGAAAAGAGCATAAAGAAAATAATGCTAATCTGAACGTAAAACCATAGAATGGTTCGGGTTGGAAGGGACTTTAAAAATCATGGAGTTCCAACCCCCCTGCCCTGGGCAGGGACACCTCCACTAGAGCAGGTTGCTCAAAGCCCCATCCAGCCTGGCCTTGAACCCCTCCAGGGATGGGGCATCCACAGCTTCCCTGGGCAACCTGTTCCAGTGCTTCACCACCCTCACAGGAAAGAATTTCCTCCTAATATCTAATCTAAATCTCCCCTCTTCCAATTTAAAACCATTACCCCTTGTCCTGTCACTACATCTCCTGACAAAGAGTCCCTCTCCGGCTCTCCTGTAGGCTCCCTTCTTCAAGCTTTTTGAAAAGCCCTAATCCCCTTGTTGGGTTTTGCCTCTCCTGTCGTGTTCCATCTCACCTGTTCAGCTCTTTTCTTGAGCCTGGACCGTCACTTCTTCATGCAATTCCTTTCGTGGCTGGTGGCTGGTTCTTTCCTTTGCTGGGGGTGACAGGGTAGGACTGTGTCAACTCCCGAACTCACCTCTGGGTCCTCGGGTGGCCACGCACGATAAACGGCGGGGTAGAACCTCAAACTTCTCAGCCCCTTGCAGACACAAAGCATCTTCTCAGACAAAGGTGTTTGAACCTCAGGTATTCTTTCTCAGCGCTCACTGTTCAGTCACCAGATTATGGTTGGACTCGGTGGTCTCAGCGGTCCTTTCCAACCATGAAGATTCTGTGTGATTCTGTGATAAAGGGGTCTCGGCATCCCCTGTCCGCACCACAGGACTCGGAATTCACGCCATGGGAGTTACCGAGCCGGCATTCCCCATCCCAAAGCTCTATGTCCTTGCTAAAGCTTTCTGAAAGGCCTGGGCACCAAAGACTTTGTGGAAGATAAACGGCATTATCTTATCTCTGATACAGCCTTGATAAATTACACAGAACAGCACATTTTTAATGCTGTCCCGGCTTTTTTCCTGCCGACGGGAGAGTCTGCCCTCGTTTTAGACACGTGTTCCCAGAGACCAGGCACAAGGTTCTCCTGTGAAAAGAGTGTGAAACTGACCCTCTCTGTAATGATAAGAATTTAAAAGCCTGTTTTCTGCTTAGCCTGGGGAGGGTTTTCTCGGTGCTTCTGAACAGTGGCTGTCATTAGGCAGTGTAAGACTCACATCCCTTCTCTGCACTGCGGTGGGATCCCCTGTGTCGGTCATTCCCAGAGAGAGGTTTGTGTAAACTCTTCCTAAAGCCTTCGTGTGATGCAGACTGCACTAATTCCCCTGTGCTCCACCACCCTGAGCACTGGAAAGACTTTTCTTGTGTCTAAACAGCATCTTCTGTCCTGCAGAGTCCATTACTGCTCGTCCTCTGGGCCACAGAAATGGAGAACACTTGATCCCTCTCCTTTTTGCAACCTCCATGTGATAACCATGGTCTCTATTAGTTTAAAAAAAAAAAAAATACTGGAAGAATTTGAAAACACCCGGAGAACTTTTGCATTTTGAAGCAGGGGGAACCACAGGAGCAGATTCTGACTTTTTAGAGCCTGAGTTTAAAGTTCATTCATTCGTTTATTCAGTGCTGTCAGACTTTGTAAACAGATCGTAAAATCTTCCTTAGAACTTTGCCAAAAATATATGTTTATTTTTTAAAACAAAATTATTATTTTATGGGTTTTTTTATTTATTATTTTTAAACAAAATTATTAATGTTTATCTTTTAAAACAAAATTACGATAGTAACATTTGAACTTTCACTTTTGCAGGCATCAACAAATTTACAAAGAAGCTTCGAAATCCGTATGCAATTGATAACAACGAGCTGCTTGACTTTCTGTCCAGAGTTCCTTCAGATGTGCAATTGGTGTGTATACGTCTTTTTCAGGTGTCCTTGCGGTGGTTAGTTTGATAGTTTGATAGTTTGACTCATGTGGCATCATGAGTTTCCGGGGTTTTTTTTAAGCAAATTTTAAAGCAGTTGTTCTCATTCAACTGTGATGAAAGGAGCAACACCGACACTTTTCCCAGTGTCTCGTGGCAGCGCTCGGAGCCCTCCAGCCTTTCCTTTCCTGGGAGGAAAGTTTTCTCTGCGGCCACAGTTCAACCGTGCTCATGAACTCCTTTAAAAATAAGCTGGTTATGAATTACAAGCTTTTGTGATGCCAGACGCAATCTCTTGAGAAGGTGCACGCGTTAAGATAATGTCAGGCACATAAATCACCTCCGGTGTCACTGAGATTATCTGCTCTCCGTATTTCTAGGTAAGGGTTCCGGTTCAGAGCTGGTGTAAATAGGAGGTGTGGGTGCACGTACCCACTCTGCAGCTGATCCCTGCTGTGGTAGCCCGTGGAAAATAAACAAGTTTTTAAGAAAGATTATGAAAAATATGAATTCAATTTATTAAAGAGGATACTTGTTATTCTCTGTCAGAGCTCATGGAGAAAACAAAAGAAGTAGCCTGCTTAAAGTTTACTTGGAACACTGTTTCCCTTCCTGGCAGGATTCTCCTAATGCTGTTTTTCCTTCTTACTCCAGATCTGTCATTCTGTTGTTCTTGAACCGCAGCTGCAGATCCCACGTAGTTTGCAGGGGGATAGTTTTCTTTTTCTTTCTTTCTTTTTTTTTTTCCCTGGGACAAAAAAAAAAAAAAAAGAGGTAAAAATATAAATCCTTCTTTTTCTAGCCAGCGCCACCTCACCAGTGTCTTTCTGAACATTGTGTTTAAACAGATGCAATACCACGAGCTGAAACAGGATCCCAGCCACAGCCCCAGCAAGAGGAAGAAAAACAACCCTGGCTAGCCAGCTCCACGTGCCGGGGGGACTCGCGTCTGCTGGGGGGGAAGTTAAAAGAAAAAGCCTACACCTAAGCAGCATTTCCTTTCTCTGAGCTTTTTATTCATTTTGCCTTTTTATCGAACGAGGAGATTTTGTAAATACTGTAAAAAGGCATTTCTCATTGACTGTATACTGCGCACTGTAAAGACACATTTGAGGAGGGTTTCTAGTAGGGTTTTCGCCGTTTGAAAGCCTTGTTAGAAACAGCGTAACGCATTGAGGGAATCAAAATGGTAAATATGCACCGCTGCTTGATGGTGAAAGACACCTGAAATACTCAAACCATGTCGACTAAATCTGCAAAAGGTGTAAATTTGAATCTGACTCAAAAATTCAGTCAGATCGTGAGCATTAATATTTTTATCCAGTAAGTCACCATTACAGTTTTCTATGTTTTATACATTTCAAGAGAAATACAATGTAGTGGAGCCTACTGCACTTAAGTTTTAGCGGATTTTTTTGAACTCCAGACCCTGGTGTTAACTCCTGGTGCAACGTTTCCCTGTGCAGTAGGGGCTGCTTATAAGATAATGAGAAACACCAAGTGCAAACCTCTTTCTGGAGCTCCCAAAAGAAGTTCCTGCAGTTTTTATCATTCCATTATAAGACCTGAAAAATATCTCTCTCTCTCAAAATACTGCCAGGTTTGTAAACTGATTGCCTATCTGATTTTTCTATGTGTACCAGTAATCTTCATTTGTACTACATCGTTTAGTGAATGAAGTTCATAGTTCTGGTGTGATAGGAATACTATCGATCTAACTCCATATTGCTTCAGGTGTCATGCTATGAACACCTTTCGTGCACATAACTATTTTAATATGGAAATCTTGCAGAAAATGTTTTTGCTTTCAAATCACGAGATCATATTAATACGCTTAATGATATGACACATTACCTGTTACTAATGTGAAATATAGTGTAGAGGAGAAAAATGCAGTTGTGGTAAAGCTGATATACCGGGTTTATTTCCTTAGCTAATAACGTAGTCAGTTCTTCTGATACGATTGTACCCTACTGCATGGAAACTGCATTGTTTTATAAATTACATGGAACATAGAGGAGAAACGTTTACATTTCAAATGTCTTAGTGGCCACTGCATAATGAGTACTTGGGGATATACTCTGATAGCTGCATGTAGACCTTCCACGCTCAGCTCCCCGTGTAGTGGGCAGAGACTCCGTTCCTGAGGGACTACCCCTGCACAGCTCTTAGTCGTAGCCCCCGGCGACGTTCAAGGGGATTCTTGCCCCCGGGGAGAACGGCGGGACCTTCCTCGAGAGGAGCGTTCCCGCCGTCCTCTCTGGGCTACCTCTCGTTGGTTGCAGTTGCTGGTGAAGTTATATTGCACTACTCTAAGAATACTTTTTGAAAAGACTATTTAGAAATACTTTGCAAGCAGATGTATATATATGTATATTTGTCCAAAGAATTATATGTTAGCCGCGTTGGTCATGGAAGATCACCCTGGGTTTGTTTATTTTGCAGATAACGGTGGTGGCCGGTTTCTGACGTGACAGTTATTTTGATCTTTCTGTTTGTATGTTTGAAAGAAAGCCAACTGTTCTGCCGGAAGTCTTGGACCTAAAAATGCTCTCATTACGTCATGACTTTAAAAGAATTTATTTGCGAGGCTTGTGTAACCACCTTTCCAATGTGTGCTGCCCGAAGAGCAACGTGCTATTGATGAAGTCAGAACAACTGATGAGCCTATTTTGTTTAAAAAAAACAAAACAAAACAAAAAAAAAGCCAAACTTTTGACTTGACAATGTGCAAATGTTTGTTGCCAGTTGTCAGTTCTGCAGAGTTCTCTGAGGCCCTGGAAGCCTTGTACCTTCCTGATGTTGCCCATCGGTCTGCGTGCGATCTCCTGTTGTATTTCTTTTCTGTACCCGAATTCAAATGTCTGCTTTGGTGGTAACATCTGACTAGTTATACACATTTATGGCATTAAACACAGTTTTAAGCATCTCTCTACAAGGTATTAGGAAGCCTCTTTCTTTGAAGTCCTTACGCTGTCATTTTCCCATGAGCGGTGTGAAGGGCAGGGGAGTGAAAACACCATATTTCTATGTGCAGGATTTTTGGTGGTTTAAGCCCCAAAACATGTAAGCGGAGGGAGCAAGGGAGGGAAAACATCTGTTTGTCAAAAATTGGTAAAATACTTATAATGCCTCAGTCATTCAGAGTTGATCGCACTGAAGATATAACGCACAGAGGCAAGACTGAGGGTGCACGTTGATTAAATATGATTTTCCTGCCACAACAGGGCATTTTAAAATCACATTTTATAATAATTTGTCTGTGAACCCATTTTCAGTATTTGCAGTTTGTCTACTCTGCCATGTGTGGGAGGAGGGCTCTGCAGAGAATCAGTCCTGCCTTACGCCGTAAATATTTCAACTCATCTTCCATTTCCAGGTTGGTTCTGAAGTCGATTTTTAACCTGTTTGATTTTCCGGGTTTTATTCCTGAGCAACTCGTCCATTCATAAACGATCACAAAAGAATAACACGTCTCATGATCCTGAAACATCTTTTCTGCTCTCAGAAAATAAAATTTAACAATTTTATTTTGGACCCGTGAAAATGAGTAACTGTGGGGCGCACACTTAAAGTAGGTGTTAGAGTGCCCAGGGTCCATTGAGGTTAATTGTGGGAGAGGTTCTAATTACATTTCTGCTGATCACTCACAGCACAGAGCCTGCTTACCCTCTTTTTACAGTTGATTCTCTCTGTAGTGAGGAACAACTCGGTGTTTTTCATAATAGCAATGAGCTTTAACTTGAAGAGCTCCTGTACTGAAGCGTAGCATTTTAAATCCAAGTGGACTAAAACCTAGGTTTTTTTCTATTGCAATTAAAACAACAGTGGAATAATCAGAAGGTAATTAAGCAGGCTGCATACTGTGTATCTGCTAGTGTGGTCCCCAAGAGCACAGGCTTTTTTACCAACAACAGGAAGAGCTGCTGGAACTGCCAGTAAATGTGATGGTAAAGGGTTTCATTCTAGGATAGCCCAAGAGCACAAAGGTTCAACAAGGCCAAGTGCCAGGTCTTGCCCTTGGGTCACACCAACCCCACGGGTGCTCCAGGCTGGGGGCAGAGTGGCTGGAGCTGCCCCAAGGAGAAGGACCTGGGGGTGTTGGTCGACTGTCGGCTGAACATGAGCCAGCAGTGTGCCCAGGTGGCCAAGAAGGCCAAGAGCATCCTGGCCTGTGTCAGGAACAGCGTGGTGAGTAGGACTTGGGAGGTGATGGTCCCCCTGTCCTGGGCACTGGTGAGGCCCCACCTCGAGGGCTGTGTCCAGTTTTGGGCCCCTCACCACAAAAAAGACATTGAGGTGGTGGAGTGTGTCCAGAAAAGGGCAACGGAGCTGGTGAGGGGTCTGGAGCACAAGTCTTGTGAGGAGCGGCTGAGGGAGCTGGGGGTGTTCAGCCTGGAGAAAAGGAGGCTGAGGGGAGACCTTCTCGCTCTCTCCAACTCCCTGAAAGGAGGGTGTAGTCGGGGGGGGTCGGTCTCTGCTCCCAAGGAACAGGCGATGGGACAAGAGGAAACGACCTCAAGTTGCACCAGGGGAGGTTCAGATTGGACATCAGGAAAAATGTTTACACGGAAAGGGTTATGAAGCCTTGGAATGGGCTGCCCAGGGCAGTGGTTGAGGCACCATCCCTGGAGGGATTTAAAAGCCAGGTTGACATAGTGCTTAGAGACATGGGTTAGTGATGGGTTTTTTTGGTTTTGTCAGAGTTAGGTTGATGGTTGGACTAGATGATCTTGAAGGTCCCTTCCAACCCAGGCAATTCTGTGATTCTATTCTAAGTGAGGGAGAGAAAGGAAAAACTACTTCTCTCATCAGCGCTAGATCCCACACCCGCCCGGCAAAACCTCATAAAACCTTTGCATCCCTCTGCCCAGCATCCAGGGACCCTGCCTGGTGGGAGAAGCGCAGCTTCTGCCCCCACCTCCCCTCCTTGCATGGCTCCAGGAAGACACAGACTTCTTACCATTGCTGAGCTCATTTCTCTTCTGAGGGCAAACTTTCCTCCCAGCTGGGCAAATTTCCAGGTTGCTGCACGGCCGCTGAAAGACATCATCTCCCCACCAAAACTGCCATTGAAAATTTTCAATAAATAATCTCCTCCTCCAGAATTTTTCTAAAATCTTGCAAAGATGGAAACGCAAAACTTCTTTTACATCAGAGTTAGCAATTATGGCTATTTTTCAGTGTGGGAGACTGGATTTCCATTGCTTTCTGCCTGATGAAGGTAGAGCTCCTTTTAGGAGTGTATCTTCTGACACTCAAAGGAGAAATTCAGCTACGCACAGATAAAGTGCAATCTTTTGACATCAATCTAGAAAAATGCGGACGAGGGAGAGGAGCAGCCTGGAGAAAGGCATGTAGACCCAGAGAGATGTTCACAAGGCCTCACCTTCCCATGGTGCTCTTCCTCTGTGCTTGGAGAAAGAGAAGGTCCTTCATAGCAGACCAGTAGTGTAAATGTCCTAAACCACCTTCTCTCCATGTTTCTCCACATTGAAAATATGGAGAGCTGCTTCAGTTGCCTGGACTTGGCCTGTTGGGAACACACATCCCTTCCCACAGAGCAGCCTCTCTCAGGAAAAGGCAGAAAAAGGGATTATTTAGCACAGCTGCTGCTGGCCATGAAAGAGGTGAGCAAGCGTAGGTCCGGCCACCAGACCAGGAGGTTGGATACTTCTGCCCCAAGAGACATTAGAAGTTTTTTGCTTCTTTTGTATCATAGTAATCAACCAAAAGAAGGCATGTTTCTCATAAACTAAGGATTTAAAATCTTAACTTTTTAAATAATCCATAATCTATCCTAATGCAAAATATTAAATAAATCCAAACTATCCATTGCACAAGACATTGCACTTCTGGATAATTTCTTTTTTTCTCCGCACCAACTGAATGCTCAAATGAAGTCAGATTCAGCCTGCTTCGAACAGGACAAATTGCCCATCAATGAATCTTGAGTGTCCAACTTAAATTTCCGGAAGTTTTAAATTCAGATCTTTTACCAAAGGGGCCAAAAAGAGTATAACTGTGTTTTTCTTTGCATCAGTGTTAGTACTGAATTAAATTTAAATGTCAAAAACTTCTCTGTGGTTCAGGTTGCACAATATAGAAGCCCGAAACCCTTGGTTATGAGTCAGACTGTAATAAATATTTTCCCATTTTAGTATAATCAAAGGAAACTCGAAACTGCTTCTCTTACTCAGCTTTTATGTAAATTACAGCAGGTGATTAAAGGAAAGCCTGAAATGTTCACCACTGATATATATTTTGATTAAAGAGTGCTGATTAATTTTTTCTGGAATCCTTTCATAAGAGTATTGCCTGACCTGATTTGCCCTGATGTGAAGACACATTCCTAAAAGTTTACTTTTTTGCATAATTGCACGTCATCTTTTATTAGGCATGTCAGAAAAAAACCCAAAGCCTTGTAGATCCACAACTGAAGAAGAGAGCTCCCCAGTCAAAAGTAACAAGGAAAGTTCAAACGCGTTGAAAAAAACGTGGTTGAATTTGTGGGGGGTGCCAAGCGCTGGGCAGGTTCATGGAAGAGAACAAGAGCTGCCACTCGGGAGCTTCCCATCTTTAGTGTGTGCCACCGCAGCTGCCACAGGGACCACCAGAACTTTGAACAGAAAATGACAATATCAAACACATCTCTTGTCTTACCATGCCATTCCTAGATGGAAAGTCGTTTAACTTTGTCGTGGTTTCGGCCAAATTTACCAAAACCAGACTGACAGATGGCCCTCTTTCCCACCCCTACCTCCCCACCCCCCCAAAAGAGAGGAGAGGAAGAGATAAGGGGATAAGTTAGCATTGATGGTTTAACGCAGCTGGAACGCTCCCCAGCAGAAGCTCCTCAGATGTCACCTACCCATTTTAATCTGCTCCCACGGGCTGCCCTGAGCTTCTGCCACCATCTCACCCAAAAGTAAACGAAAAAGGGGTTGGGGTTTTTGCTGGAGTGGGTGCCGGGAAATGTCTTTTCCCATTTAACCCCATTACAGGACTGCCCGGGCTCACTCATGGTGCGGCTTCTCTCACTGACAAAAACTTAATGTCTCAGAACCCAGCCTGCCCGGTGGGCGTCTGTCCTTGAGTTACGATGGGCGGGAAGATTTCTCTCTGTCTCCTGAACAAATACGGTAACACGAGCGAAAAAAATCTCTCCCTTCCCCGCAGGGCTGGTAGCCCTGGGACACGTAACAAGCTCGACAAGCACTCGTACACGCGTCGGGAGGAGCTGTTGCTCACGGGCATGAGATAACGGCTTGATCAGGAGAAACGGGCCTGGAGACTAAAGCAATTCCTTCCCTCAGCTACATTTTCAGTCCTCAGGCTGAGGCCCCCTCAACACATCCATTGGGGAAGGGGGAGGAGAAATGGGGAAGGCTGTTAAATAAAAGATTCACTTGTAAATTGGATAACTATCAAATATCACTTCAATTCTTGCAGTTCTGTTTGTGGTGTTTTGGTTTTTTTTTTTAAAGACTGGGATTTATTTAAAGGACAAAAGTCTTTCTGCGCTATGTTTCTAGCAGTAAATGTCTCACTCACCCAGAAGAAGGTCCGGTCGCTGCAGTTTTCTGAGGCAGCATAAAATTTTGGGGAGGATTGGTGGCATCTCGGAGAAGAGCTGGGGAAGAGTTACAGAGGATTGCGAGGCTGGAACCAGCCTGTGTTTTCCCTCCCCAGCACCGACACATCCTTTCCCCTGACATCCTTGCAGAGATCCGCAGCTCAAAAACACAGTGACATCCACACCTTTCCCGCTACCGCCCCGTTTCCCACCTCTTCTCAACCTCAGGCGTTGCTGGTGACACGCCGCGGAGCTGGTCCCACACCAAAGGGTCGCTCTTCCTGTTCTCCTCCTTGGCTGCGGTCTCCGGGTGACCAAACTCAAGGATTCTGCCCTGTGTCTCCTCCCCTTGATTTCCTGGTCACCGCTGATACCAGCAATTAAATCTTGCTGGGAAATCTCGCTGATTGCCGTGTCACGCCCTCCTGCTTCTTCTCCCTATTTCTCTTTGGGGTTTTGGTGGGTTTCTCCTTCCTTTTCCCACCCACAATTTCTTTCAGGCTTATTCCTCTCCCAACGGTCCTAACTCCTTGGCAATGTGTTCACAAAGCTAAAGCTTCAGCTGCTGAGTTTTTACATCAGCACATCATCTTTTCCTTGGTTTCTCCTCTTTGCATTAACCGGTCGTTCCTGCCTCTCATCGGTGCTGCTTCTCCTTCTGGACCACCTGCAACGACGCCCCTCTGGACCACCCTCCTCTTGGCGCTCTGCGTCCAGACCTTGTCCGCTCCCCGCTCCCTGGCTGTGACATATTTTGAAATTGCCCCCCCGAAAGTCAGTGCAGAAAGGAAGAATACAAAAATAAAAATTGACGCTAAAAGGAAAGGAATCTCCTCTGGAAGTTGTGTAACTGTTTCTGCACCACACAGGCGTCTTGCCATCCGTTACTTGGCTTCTGAATTATCTGAGCGGAGAGTTTTGCTCTGCTCCCATTAAAGGGTTTGTACCTCTCTGTGTCTCACATCAAATCACAACGGGCATTTTATCTTGGGAGGAAAAAAAAAAAAAAACAACCAACCAACCAACAGCAAACCATAAAGCTGTACCAAAGCAGAAAACCTGTAGTTTGTGAAGGGGGATTATGTTTAAAACTGGAAATTGCCCCAAATACGGGTTGTCTGGGGTGGGGGAGGATTGGCCTAATGAATTCTCCATCATGGGAAATGGGGTTTCAATGTGCAATTTCTTTGTTAAGTCCTGTGGTTCATAATTAAATGCAGCGCTATGATTTCCGCAGTTTGGCCTCCTCCTCCATGGGGTAACGCGGAGGCTGCGCTTTGACCAGACACTTTTTCAGAGCAAACAGTAGCAATTTAAAAAGAAATGAATTTTCTAAGCACTTGACACTTAACACTTGTTGCTGAAGCTGTCAAGTGCCAGGAAGTCTAATGCCAGGGTTTCTGTTCACCTTTTGATTTAAGTTGTGATGAAGCAAAGGGACAGGTGAAGAGAGGATCCGGAGTCGTGCAGTGAGTTTGCACCCACCTTCTCGGGAGTTGTAGGAAATTGGTCTCCCCTATTATTGAGGGCAGAGGGAGCAGCGGCTTGACGTGTGCTGAACCAAGAGCACCCCAACAGTAACTGGGGTGAGACGATAGGGGTTGTAACAGGGGAGGCATGAGCTGCACTGTTCCCTTTCCCAATTAAAAGATTGTTTAATATCTTTATCAATGACTGGAACAAGGGGACAGAGAGCAGCCTCACTAAGTTTGCAGAGGACACTGAGTTGGGCGGGATGTTGATCTGCCTGAGGGAGGAAGGCTCTGCAGAGGGGTCTGGCCAGGCTGGATGGATGGGCCCAGGCCAATGGTGTGAGGGTCTCCAAGGCCAAGTGCCAGGTCTTCCCCTTGGGTCACACCAATCCCACGGGTGCTCCAGGCTGGGGGAAGAGTGGCTGGAGCTGCCCCAAGGAGAAGGACCTGGGGGTGTTGGTCTAGTGGAAGGTGTCCCATGCCCGTAGACTAGATGATTTTAAAAGGTCCTTTCCAACCCAAACCATTTTGTGATTCTAGGACTGCTCTCGGCACCGCTGGCAAGGGCAGCCTGTTTCCTGGTTGGTACTTAACATAAAAATGTGAATAACTTTGATTTAGCAGGTAGAGGCACAGCAAGTGGCGTTGCAAGACTTTTGTAGAAAGCATAGAAGGTCTTCAAAAACTATTGCTGTTTGAGTGATGGAAGAAGGAGAAGGCTTAAAAACTTGTAAAGTTTCAGTTCAGAGCATATGAAATACTAAGAAGGGGTCAGGCAGAAGAGCAGGTGACATCAAAGCTTCCATACTTCCCACTCATCAAAGGAAACATGGATGGGAAAGAGAGTCTTATGTAGTAGCTCTTCTAAAATGAAGACCACGTTTCCATATGGATGGATAAAATGCCTTCGGTTTCTCATAAACTGTAAAAGTTTTTTGGGGTCACCTTCCCTCAGCAGAAAAAAAGTCTGACTTTGCTAAGAAAGGCAGGAAGCAGCAGCTGAGAGGGATATTTGCTAAATGCCTCAATGCTCTGCAGAAGTTGACCCCTACCTGCAGCATAGAATCATAGAATCATCCAGGTTGGAAGAGACCCTTGGGATCATCACGTCCAACCATCTACCCTACACTACAAAGTTCTCCCCTAACCACATCCCCCAACACCACATCTAAACGGTTCTTAAACACATCCAGGGATGGTGACTCAACCCCCTCCCTGGGCAGCCTGTTCCAATGCCCGACCACTCTTTCTGTGAAAACATGAGAAGGTCAACTTCAGCAGGGCTGGGTAGAGACAGTCAGAGCTGGGATGGTGGCAACCGCAGCTCAGATAACATGAGGCTGACCCTGTGTGAAGCACCTTAACTTCGGTGTCGTGGGCTTGGGACCTGCCCAAGGTGGAAGAGAGACCTCAGTTTTACTTTCTGTTCAGTCTGAGTGGACTCAAATCCATGCTCCATATGTCCTAAGAGGATGATGGGGCAGACATGAGGCCATTCAGATGGGGGAGAGGGAGAAGGGACCTCGTTAGAGTGCTCATCCTCTTGCAGCAGCGGCAGGAGATGGCCTGCAGCCTCGAGGGTGATGCTGCCAGTGGGGAACAGCAAACATGTAAATACAACCTGTAAAAATATTTATGCAATTTTCATGCAGGTATTGCAGGAACAAGGGTGTGCAAGCGCACCCCTGTGGGAGAAAAGTCAACAAATGTCTCCTTCCCTGGAGAAGATGCTCTGGCCCGTGGAGGTTTCTGGGGGAGGGCAGAGTTTTGAACGATGCGCACGATCCTCGTTCTGCTTTGTATGGTCGTCTCTCCCCAAAGAAGCCGAGGGGGACCTCAAAGTTTTTCCTGGGCTAGCAACTTGCCTCAAACCTGGTGCTGCTGTGGCACAATGTGGCATTTGAGGTGATTTTTCTGGATTTTTCAAATATCAAAACAAAAGCAAAAAAAAAAACCCAACCGGCACCTTGATTTAATAATGGTGGTGAAGTCCCTATAAATACAGGTATGCTAGAGCCTTCCATAACTCTACCCATCGTTTAACCTCATCATTTCCCGCCCTGCTTTTCTGTGTGGAGGTTCAAAGGTTCTTCAGCGAACAAGCAATTCTCCGTGTTCTCTGAACGCTCCTGAAATCAGGAGGGGCTGATGGAGAAGACCACCTTATCTCCCGTCCAGGTGGTGTCCACGTGAACATCAACATCCAGTAGCTCAAGAGCTGCTGCCGACAGCGCGTCCCCCGCACAGGGAGGGTGGGCTTTGAACACCCTGAAAGCGACCACCTCAAACGGCCAGATGATGTTTGTCCTCAGAGTAAAATTTCAGCAGGCATGCATGTAGATATTGGGGTAAATAACGTAACATCATTAAAAAAATTTGGAGCATTAGTGAGAAGTAGAACACGTCCAATTTTAAGGCTAAATGGGTAAATTAGGCAAATAATGCACCAACAAGCCAAATTATTGATACTGAATTTTTATGATTTTTTTCAATAGAGATCTCTATAAATTAGTTCAGTTCAAAATTATTTTATTTTTACCTTAGCTCTGCCTTCCCCGAATACCTGCTCTGGGAGACCCTGCTCTGGCAGGACTGGATGATGTCCAGAGATCCCTTCCAACCCCTAAAATTCTGGGATTCTGTGAATTTCCAAGAGCCCCGTTGGTTCCAAACCAGCTGTAACGAGGCAGTTACCTATCTTAGCAAAACATTCACTCCTCTCAAACATAAGAGCGAGGGGATTTAGGTGCCAGGGGAGTTAAACGAGGATGAGGCTTTCTTTCCACGACTCTCCTGAAAAACTGTGACATTTAGCAAATGTATACAAGCTCATTTAGGTAAGACAAGAATTAGATTAATTAGGCTTCGGCTGTGTGTGGGTGACAAGCCACAACAGGTAAACTTCCCTGTATCAGCACTCTTGACAACTGGTGTAAGCTGCTCACCCCGATGCTCTTTTATTTTCACTTCTCCTACATTCCAGATTAATGACAATTTTCCTGCGTCAATAGGGCAGCTCTCCTGAAAGATTAATGAAAATTGCACCCAAAGAAGCCTCAAACTGGATCTCGGTTTCTCAGCTGGGCTTGAGCGTGGCATTCTTTGCACCATTCCATCTTGTCTCTTTCCTTCCCTCTCCAGCCAATTCCAGGGAATTCAAATTCTCTTCAAATGTGGGTGGAAACAGTAATTCCTGATGTTGTTAAAACCAGCAAAATACTATAATTTTTAAAAAATGTATATTACCATCAGCTTTAGGTAGTCAGAAGCATTGTTTTTCAATATTCCTAATTATTTTTTGAGCCATTGGGTCATGCTCTCCAAGCCCCTGGTTCACAGAGGCCTGTGTGGGTCAGTGTTACTGGCGCTCTGCAGTCCTCAGCTCATCCTTTTTTAAAAGAAGGTATTTTGCCTAAATACTGCCTAAAATAAGCTACTTTAATAGTATCTGTGGATATCCTGACTTAAAGCAACTTCTTAGACAACCCCAAATCTGTATTTTTTTCTTTTTCCCACAGAGATTACAAGTTTTCTTGATAAATTAGGTGCGTTTTCACTATCTTTATCTCAATATGAGAGCAGAGATGAATATTTTCCAAAGTGCAATTTTTAGAACTGTTTTCCTAAAGCAGCATCATTTCATATTCCGGAAAATACGACGATAAATTTATGAACTTGTAAGGACACTTATATATTGCAGTTTGGTGATTATAATTATTTAATGTGCATTTAACAGATTTAAAAAAAAAAAAAAAAAGGCATTATCTGGCAGATTTTAAACAGTGTGCATTGGGGAACAACCACTGAGCATGGAGCGTTTCTCACGTGTTCCCCTGGGACTGGCACTGAGATTGGGGCGTTTCACCAAGAGTATATACAGAGTTTACATTTTCTACAGTATGACATTTGCAGGTGGCACAGGAGGAGATGAAATGACTCCTCGTACAGATGGGTCTGGTTCAGTCACAGATTCACAGGATGGTTTGGGTTGGAAGGGACCTTAAAGATCATGGAGTTCCAACCCCCCTGCCCTGGGCAGGGACACCTCCCACCACACCAGGTTGCTCCAAGCCCCCTCCAACCTGGCCTTGAACCCCTCCAGGGATGGGGCAGCCACAGCTTCTCTGGGCAACCTGGGCCAGGCTCTCACCACCCTCACAGCAAAGAACTTCTTCCCCACATCTCATCTCCATCTCCCCTCTTTCAGTCACTAACTTGGATCCCTATTTAAAAAAAAAAAAAAGCGTTTTAATGCAGCCAGTGCAAGTTCAATGTGGGACAACGCCATGAAGGCTGCACTTGCCCAACAACAGACTGGAGGTGGGTTCCTCAGAATTTGGCGCAAAGGCAAAAATGCTTGGTGTGGTCCTTGAACGTAGGGGCGAAGGGTCAGCCTGTCCCCAGACAGGGCATTTGTGATGCTGCCCTTTCGCGTTCCAGCAATTCAGCATCACTCAGGCTGGCAGAATGTGCAGGAAACAGCTTCAGGACTATTTAGATAGTTTAAAGGAAGCTCAAGCTCTGAGGTTTGAACCCCCTCTCTGTTATAACAAATTTAAAATTAAATTTAAAATAAATTTAAAATTAAACTTAAATTGAAGCCAGAGGAATATTTAAATTTTATGAGCTAACCTCTGCTCCGAAAGCAATATAAAACAAATCAATAGCAAAACTCCTGAGCCTGGTCTCCTACTCTACCGGCAGCAGTGATTTATTTGCCAGCAAGTGTGACTGTTTTGAAATCAAGAAACACTCTGTAAAAGCGTGTCACAAATATCACGGAGATTTTTGCACATCAACAGACGCGCTCCCTATCTCAAAATGGCAGTAGCGTGAAACAAAGACTACGCCAGACAAAACGTAACACTGAAATTTGGCCTAACTTGGCAACTTTTTTGGGCACCTTTTTCCAGCTTGACCACTGCATGCTGAAGGTGGAGAACAACGAAGAACATTTAAAGGCCTGGGGGAAACAGGATGGATGGAGGATGAAGATGTACGTTGGTGCCCGTGAAGCGTGTCGGCGTGTGAAACGTGGGCGTAGAGAGAAAAAGGGGGAGCGGGGCTGGTCGGCTGATTTTGTTTGTTCTTTTAACTAAGGCAAGAAGTGGGAAATAGCCCACGTACCAAGAGGGATTTTAAAAAGCAGGCAGTTTAATCACTTAATAGATCTCACTTTATTGCAATCATGATTTAACAGGAAAGTTTTGCTTCTCTGAAGGAGAACAGGTACTCTCTAATAAATTAGATGAAGCACATAATTTTATGTTAAATACGACTGAGATATACTTAAGATTTTTTAAGGATACGGAGTTTGCAAACTTGAGTATAGATAAAACTGAATATGTATAAAACTGAACTCTGTTAAGAGCATAACTGGGAAATAACAGGAAAATTTTCAACACATGATCCTTACTTAAACCGAGAGAACATTAGAAAGAACAAAATTGTGTCACCATATAATTAAAGACTGACGATGCGCACAGACAATATTTAAGTTGGAGCTACATGTGGAATATTAATTCAGACATTTGCTAACTTTTGAACGTTTCACTTTGCAATGTTAATAATGTTCATTTAGCACATTATCTACTTTTCTTTATCGTATCTTGGAGAGATGTACTTTAAATTAGTTTAAATGGTTAAGTAGGACTTACCAATGATTGATGTGCTTTTTTTTCCTGTCTAAATGACATAATAGCAAATAATTGTGGGAATATCTTGGATATGTAAGCAGAATCACTATCAGACCAAAATAATGCTTTTCCTGCTTTCATTTCAGTCACTAATGTATTATATTAGGACCAGAATCATTCTTCTGTGGTTCTCTGAGTCCCAATTATTATAAATTCCCATTTACCTATCAAAATAATGACTAAAGAAAATGTTAATATTGCCAACTTAAATGCTTATTTTGCATTCTTTAGAAAGTATGTATGTAGCATCTCTTTCACCACGCCCTGCAACAGGGAAGACTGATGTTTATTAGTCCATCTCATACATGACAAAGGTTTTTTTGGTGTTGCTTTCTTACTACAGAAAAATCAAAAGTGCACAAACAGAAATGAACCCGATATGCGCCGACCCTTTATTCTATCAGAGCAGGCTGTTCTCCATGCAAGTATAAAAATAATAATCAGTCATTAATAAACACCGAACATTTGTAACATAGGTCTGGTTCCAAGACCAACTCAGTCTGAGCATCTTCAGTGGATTAATTGCTATGAGATCATATATCTCAGCTGCAGAAAGGCTAAAAGGAAGTTTTAATGTGCTGCAAGCCAGCTGCATCAACGTAACTTATTCCCTCTAGTCAAGCAACATCAATTTCAGAAGCAGCTATTATCCACACCCTTTCTTTTAGGGTTCTTTTCTTTTTAATATTATAAATTGCTATTACAGAAGAATTGGAAACGCTGCTAATTAGTACCTTCCTTTTGAAGGCTAAGATTTTAAATTATTCCTGATCTACTACTGAAACTGTTAGGGAAAAAAAAAAAAAAATCAGGTATCCTCACTCTAAAGCGGCACTTCCTTCTCTTCCCTTGGAAGGGGAAGGGATAAGCTTCCCTTAAAAGTGCATTTCTTCCCAGACCCCAGTCTGAAATGACTTTGGCACTGGACCTTTACAAAGATGCAAGGCAAGAAGAGTAATTGTTGCTGTATAAATGTGCAATAGAAGCTCTTCAAAACATGTAGCTTTTCAGCATCCCCAGCCCTGTGCAGCACAATTCTGTAGTTCAGCTGCCTCACCAGCCTCGATACCTTTAAAGAACAGCACAGGATTTTCCCTTTTTCTTACTTAATTAAAAGGACCATCTGATAGAATACGTAGCAGACAATCCTAAATTAGGTTAGAGGATTAGTTTAGAGGATTTATCATGTGTAGTTTGCATGTATTCACAGAATGGAGAACAAAATTCTCATATTAAATGGGGTGTAATTTTTAAGGAGATCCATACTTAGTGTCAGAATCTGATGCCCAGTACATACTTAAACTGTCTTGTCTAATCCTTTGTAAATTCCCCTGCCAACTAGATTTGTGCCACTGCTTCCACCAGCATCTTTAGTTGAGGGAATCCCAGGAGTGCTACCAGATCATTTTATACACTGCTGCTGTAATGGATTTATCAAAATACTGCAAGCCAACGGGAGTCAATGCAGAGCCCAGGACACCCTAAGTTCTGCTGAGGGTGGGTTTGGCCCCTTCCAGCAACACTGGCCTGGGAAGAGCACGGTGACTTCATCATTTTAAGCCTCTAATCAGTGGTACCCACTGGGGTTCTGCAAACCACCCGTTCTGCAAACCTGGGCCGCCGTCCTCAAGTCAGTCACCGCACAAATGGATGTGACCACGAGTGCCACAGTGCTGACGAGGGAGAAGAAGGTTTTCCAGACGTTTTTGTGTGTGTGCAATAAAGATTTCCAGGACAGAAAACACAAAGTTTAACTTGGCGCAAAGGATATAGCACCCCTCTGAGGTGGCGACAGGCGTCCAGAGCTATCAGACCACCAGAAGACACTATTATTGGAAAAATGTGGCCTTAAACGCACTGGTTTTTTGAACGCACTGCATCAATGCATCTGATTTCCAGGTTCTGGCAGAGGAGAGTATTAACAACATGGGAGATATTAATGTGTAGGGCTGTGAAATTTGTACGTCTTTGTTTACCGGAAAAAAAGTTAGCCCAATGCCAAGGGCTGTCAAGATTCAACCAATGCGGCTTGTCTGGAAGCTAACTGCTAAAAAGATTTAAGTAAAGAGACGATATGCCTCAACCATAGTTTCCAGAGTTGCTAATAAAGCATTCATCTGTTCTCCAGGGAAGAATAACATGTTTGCAGATATTTCTTCAAGAAACTGTGGTAGCTTTTGAAAAGTTTCTAGCTCTTTAAAATATGTATCAACTAACCAATCTGCAGAAAATCTACTTTTCATCCTACAGTTACCATGAGCTATTACTGGAAGTGCATTTGAACAAGCTACCTCTCTGAGAGTTAAAGTAAAGGGTGAAGACAGATTATAAACTGAACAAAAATTCAGCAGCATCTTATTAAATAAAATCAACCACAGTTCTCCCTGCTGACTGCAAAAATCTTGTTCTGTGCGTTCACAGAAGCTGTCAATGTTCTCTTCTGGATGAACAACATTCAGAAGTTCTTGCTTTACTGCCTCGGACTCAACATAATCCAGTGGCAATTCTCCATTGGAGTCCCTCTGCTGTAGAAGGACTGGTCCTGCAGGGAAAATATAAACATTAATAATAATGGCACATTCGATTCGGCAGCCGAACAAGATTTGCGTTTGGTTTTTGCTAGAAGCTACTAGCCTGTTTAAATTTCTTTTTGTACTAAGTTATGCTGATGTAACTGATGAGTTACACATTTGCAACACAATCTAGAACATGTAGAATGACCCTTTGCAATGGTTTCTTTATGATATTGTCTTAATTTTCTTCCTAGTTTTGCTAGGTTGAAAGCCAAGGATTATTATACAGAAATGGAAAAGAAATTAAAATGTTGCTTATTCTAAAATGTCAAGTAATGATGTCAAGTAAAAATGTAATGTTACTATTGTCGTAAAATTCCATTAAGTATTTTATTGACCAGCTTATTTGCCGACACTGACTCTGAGTTAAAGGTGTGTTACTATGATGGTCTTTATTTTACTTTTGTGGATGATGTGCTCAACCTTGTCCTAGGCTAAGCAGCAAGGTAAGCTATTGAGGCAGGAATCCCAGTCTCCCCAAACAACAGAGTTTCAAAATTTGCTCTTAACAGACTTCTGAAATGCAAAAAGCAATTACCCTAGTAAATAGATTTAAAGTAAGTAAATGGGACATGTTTTACCTGTTCAGACTATACTACATTGTTTTGGCTTTTCCTGTTTATTAGTACAATGGAGCTATTAATATTTAAACAGTTTACAGACATTTCAATGAGCTTAAGAAAAGCCGTACCAGTAAGGAAAAACGAAGGCAGTTAACACACTACAGGTGTGTTTTTCAACGACAAACACCACCAGGAATCTTCTTGCATAAATTGGGGTTACTATGCTAAAGTAATGATGAAATATTAACTGGAATACATTTTCAGAAATATATTTTAATTGCAAAAGGTACTTCACCGGGTTACATACCCATACTGCGTATGTAACTGGCATGTAAACCCCCATACTGGAGGTTTTAACTTTGCTGTGATTAAAGATGTATTGTTTTACTCCATCAATGATTATGTATATGCATTATATACATATTATGATTATGTATATATATTATGTATATAATGCATATACATAATCATTGATGGAGTAAAACAATACATACACACATGTATGTATATTATATACATATATACATATATGTATATTACATGTATATTTACATATACATACATATATATACATATGCATATTATGTGTAATTAACTCTCGCAAGCCGAAGGTTTTTAGAGCCAGAAAGTGGGAAAAGTTTTCGCAGAGATGTGTTGTAAATTACTGAGCTGAGTAAATCCACACTGAGGGGGCAACATGCTTTCCCACCGCAGTCCTGTCAGCTATTTGACAGGCCAAAACGCAGCTGGTGACAACGGCAAAGATAAGGGCACACGCGGCCTTGGAGTTGGCAGAAAAAGCCTTGATGAATGCAAGGGCGAGGAGAGCTCTTCCCCTAGGACACGGGGGTCATCCACCACCTATTCTTCACAGAAGCGGAGGAGAAACGCATATCCGTCAGCGCAATGCCATTTCCGATGGAGGAGCTGGGCTCAACCCCGGTATCGGCTGCTGTATCAGTTGGAGCGATGGGATGGAGCCCCGCTATTGGCTTGGCGTGTCAGGGACACGGCTCAGTAGATGTACAGAACACCTGGGAGCCACCACAGAGCTGGGGCTCAGCAGACTCAGGAGGTAGAACCGCAGAGGAACGTATTGATTACCAGCCGGTGCTCGCACAACAGACACAGAAATAGCCTTTAGGGGGCAGGAGAAGACTGTAAATACGGAGGTCATACGGAAGGATGAAATAAAATGTTGTTTCTCTACCTTAATTAAGTAATAGGCCATCTAAATACAGTGCATTCTTCTGCCTCATGGCTACATGCAGAATGATTCTGACTGAAAAAAAACCTGGAGTCGGCATATAATGCACAGAGATCAAACTGACACAGTGGGTCGATGGTAGGGATATCGCGAATACTCGTTTTAGTAAATGAATTAAAAGAAGGAAGAGTTGATATTCAAGACCGTTCTTTGCACCTGATTTTTTAAAAAAACATGCTAAGTTAATTATATTGATACAGTATATTTCAAGGCAAGATACAAGTTCCCTGTCACTGAACAAAAAATGTTGTTCAAAACATTTATCATATGTCTGCCTAAGGGGCAATGTATCTTTTTTTAGAAACTAAGGCATCCCTCCCACTACTATCCCTAAACAGCAGTTATCGCAATTACAATATAGATTCCTTTCTTAAACTAATTACCAAGCTAATTGTGTTCTTCAAAGACCATCACCTTAATTTTCATAAATGCTGAACAAATTTATGTTGAAATACATGATTATATAGAGATTTACCGATCTATTTTTGCACTGTGGTAAAAATAGATCAAAACAAAAGAAAATCCTTAGCTTTGCTTGGTGACTAGGTAATCTTTATCTTCATTAATGAGTTTGGAGAATATAGTTACAATGCATATGGTGTAAAATGCAGAATAAAAACATTACCATATTGGAAAAAAATGTGAAAATCCTGGTTAATTTCATATTCATCTGATCAAGATAAGTGTGAAAACAGTATTATTTTTATTGTGACCAAAACAGCTTGGCTTAAAAATGTTTTAAAATAAATATTTCATAATAACATTGTATTTCAAGCAACGATTAAGGAAAAAAAAAAAAACACACCACGAACTTCACACGGAACTCGGAGCGGTGGCTGATTTCCCTAAGCCCGTTTAGCATAAAGGCACTCACCCCCGTGCTGAAGGAGCAGCTTGCCAATTTCTACATGTCCGTTTGACAGTGCATCATGCAAAGGAGTCACCCCGTCCACTTGACTGAGCAGGTCTACCTCTGGACAACGCTGCAAAATTTCACGGACACACACTGTGCTGCCATGGTTACAGGCTTCATGCAAAGGCGTCCAGCCAGCATAGTCTGAATTATAAATCAAGGGAAGTTTTAAAACAGCAGAAGTAGCACTAAAATGTTAATAACGTAATTTATTAGACGGTAAAACACTTTACTTTTCAGTATTCATCCTAGCTACAGTGGCAGCCTGTGATTTCAAAACAAGAAATTCTAGTGAAAAACATCTGAAAAAAAATTAAATAGCGTTTTTAAAAATCAATACAAAATGTGATTTTAAAATGCACTTTGGCTATAAATTAACCTTTCCTCAATTTTTGGTAAAATTTCCTCATTCTGTGTTGTTTAAAATAATAAAGACAGTTTTAATAGTATAAATACAAACTTTATTACCAAACAAATATTAATACAGTTCTTTATCTGGCTTAATTTCTTAGTTCTGTAGAGAAATTGAATAACTTACCTTTAACATTAATGTCTATTCCAGGGGAAGAGAGAAGCTGAATCAATCTCTCCACTTTGTTTCTTATGCAAGCTCTATGCAGGGCTGTCTCTCCTACCATAAAAAATTAATAGATTACACTATACTAGGCAAGATGGCAACTAAAGAAAATAATCAAAGTGCCTGGAACTAGGAGACCTGGCTATATGCCAGAAAATGCAATAATGAGTAAGATTTTCCTTTATCCTGTTTAACCATCTTTTAAGAAAATTCAAAAAAAACCCACAGAGCTTCTGTTCCACCGGAGATCCAGCAATGAAATTGTATTGCAAACGGTTTAACACAGGAATTATCTCCCCCCAGTTCAAGGTTTAAAGCTTCAATCACACTATAAAAGCACCAAGTGATCACAGAACACCAAAAATACTGGGTTTTGAAGCAATAAAACTTTAGAGTGCAGTTGCCCTCCCTTAAATTTATTCATGAACCTGCGTTAAAATGTATGGTTCTTTTTACACAGCATTTATAGCTTAATTCAAATGAATGTTTCTGGCTAAGCACGAGTGCCTCTACACACTCAAGTATAATTCAGAACTTCAAATCCGTTAACAGATGGTTTGCTGTTTCTCAATAGGCTGCCTGACTTGGCTACAGTAGCAAGAGAGGGGGGAAAGAGAGAGAAATAAATGAAGGGGTCATAATAATAATAATAATAATAATAATAATAAAGAAAATCCTCTGGGGAAAAAGAAACACCTAAGCCTTAGTACCATGTAAAGCTGAAGTGAAGTAAGTGTGAAAAATTGAACAGCAAGCAGCTGAGAACTGCTGCTTGCATGTAGAGACACCATTAGTTTCTGCATGATAAAAACTTCAGACCCATTCTAAACGCTGTTTCACTTTCACTAAATGATTAGGCTTGACCAAGAGCTAGAGGAAAATCTTGATGCCAGGTGAAAGACGATGCAACAAACATCTTAGAAATGAAAAATATCTCAGGCTAAATCTCTCAGCCATTGCGGTAAGATTTACATGGTATATTTTGTTATATTAATACCTTCACTACGTAAATCTGTCAGCTCCATACTCATTCTTTCAACAGAAGATACTACTTGCAGTTTTGGCAGGGGAAGAATAGAAAAAAAAGCAGTTGCCTTTTTTTTTTTTTTTTGCCCTAGTCCTTCAGCTCAGTTTTCTTTGTAGAAGTCAGCATGTAATAATTCACATCAATTTTACTTGCAAAAGCAATAGAGAGAAAGGGAACCAATTTTAAAAATGCATGGTCTGGCTCTGTTACTGAAGCTCTCTTAAATCCCAAAAGAGGGTGCGGGGCTTTTCCTGTCCTTCACTGTTTGTGATACAATTCTGGTTTTAATTTTTTGAACAATCCCAGCTTGCTTTTTCCAGTTTTTTTCTAAGCCTTCTCTTGGGCTTCATGATTAATATAGCTGCATTTGAAGCAATATAGGTAAGCTTCTGATGATGATGACAAAAAGTAGTCCCAGCAAGTAATTCTGTTCAGGTAAAGGCTCATGTAAAGTATGGCTTATTAAATTTGTGTAGTAAGTAGGAACTGAATGAATTACTGCAGCGCTGTTTTACTCCTTAGGTACTTGGGTTCCAGTATAGCTAAGACAAAAGCCAAATGCCTTTCATAGTCTGGGCTGAATGCCTGGAAGAAAACAGTCCATATGCTTAACACAGCTATGTAACATAGCATACTCCTCGGTCTTTGTTCACAAAATGTCTAGGACTGAAAGAGATGAAGACTGAATTATACTTTCAAATCAGAAGACGTTGATCCTACCAAGCACAGGTTGAGGTGGATTAGCAAAGTAAGGCGGGCAAGACTGGAATGAGCTCACACAAGCTGTACACCGTATTTAATATCTGGGAGGGGGAGGGGAAGGGAGAAGGCAGCTTTATCCCACCATATATACAGTTCCTCCTTTTAAACAGACATTGGGAAAAAAAAGAAAGACGAACCATAAGAAAATAATTATTGGGCATAAGCCATCATTTTAGTTCAGCATGCATCGGGACAAGATTTTTAAATCTGAAACTGCCAATTCTAACCATATAAAGTTCTTAAGATAAATTAATCTTAATTTAAAGCATACCTTTATGCATACCTTTATGCTTTAGCATACCTAAAATTAAAGCATACCTTTAATATTTCTCTTGTAAAACTGTACCTCTTCGGACAAAACATAGCAGTTCTCTTTGGTGTATGAAGCCTCAACTTCTGGTTGTGTTCTAAGCTTCTTTGTCAATGTAGGGCACTTATTAAAGATTAAGTCACTAAAAACAGAGCAAAGGGGACACATCTAAAATCATTGTTTTATATTTTAAGATAATGTATATATACTTCATGCTTTTAAATGTGTACATACAGCATACTTAGATATATCCATTTCAGAGGTATTTCTGAAATGTCTTAATTAAATAATTTCTATGTCATTTAATTATAACTGTATTTAAACCATTAATAAATTTAAATTACCCACAATTAAACTTTCTTTAAAGGTAATTCTGCGAACAGTTCAACTTGTCTATGTACACTTTAAATTTAATGCTGGGAAAATAGAAGCAGATCAGTCTGCATATACACTGAGATGGAGGTTGAGGAGAAAGGGGGAACCCCAGCCCAGAGGTGTTACAGGTTTACAATGGAGCTTTCTGTCAGCTGCAGTAATTTGCAGACAACAAAACAGGTCATATAAAGTTCAAGAAATGTGTCAGGTCAGAAGCTGTCCCCCACAGCAGAATAAAACTGGTGATGTTATAGGTATTACTTACGGTAGATCAGGCAGCACTTTGACTTGGTTCTGCTTATCGCCATTTAGCATCTGTAATGCCCTTTGAGACTCAGGGCACGGCCGTTGCCCTATTTTCATTTTCTTTGCTTTCTGCATCCTCCTTGTCTCATGTATCCCCACCTCTCGCAAAGCAGGCAAATAGCAACAGACCTGTTGCAAAAGCAACATTTTCAATGACTTTGTAGACAGTAAATTAAAATGTGGGCATTTTCTTCCGCTGCACTGCATGCAATGCAGTCATCCCCCACCCACAACTTGCTGTTTTTAAAAATATGATCCCTAAATGATTACACACATAGATAAAGTCGTCTTCTGCAATCTTTCTTATGTTCTTGTAAATCACTCTTCATGCTGGCCTCAGAGGTGAGTGGGCTGTGTCTGAGCCAGAGAGTGTGAAATTCTAGACCTCTCTCTTGGTTTTTTAGTAGCTGAGGAAATTCTGATCACTTTAGCTGGACAGAAGACCGAAGTAAAGCTAATTGATTCTCGGCTACTTAATGAAAGTGTTTACAAGCTTCCTGCTCCCAACTCAGGGAGCAATTTGGTAAAGAAATACTCACTCCCCTCCTTCATCTCTTCTAAGATGAGGGGTTGGATTAAGCCCTTGAGCATTGCAAGGGCAATAAACTAGTCATCTCTTAGGTGCTCTCTCTTTTATTAGGATAGTTTTGGACACTGTAGATATTTTTTTCTTTCCAGGAATACGGAGCTTCCAACCCACCCAAACCCTCACTTTAAAAAGTCATCTAAGTTTCTGCAGTTTGGTAAAAGCACAGGAAAAACTCTAGTGAGGGAAGTCATCCATGGATTACACAATGGTTGTATCTGAAGAAAGATATTAAAGACGGTTTTGAGTATCTATCAGATCACTGTAGATTTTGCAAATAACTTGCAATGGGTGGGGGACACCTTATTTGCACCCTCAGTGTACATTTACCCCCAAAGAGTAGGGGAGCACTATTGGAACCAGTAGACCAGCCCAGCTGATAACATCCTGTATGACAAAAGCTGGCAAAACTGGACAGTAATTAATATTTACTCTATGGAATGAGAAGGGAAGAACTGTAATGCTAAGGAAACCCACAAAAAGCACACGAACCCGTTTCATGCACTACAAAAATTTACATTTAAGTAGCTGCAGAAAGTGATCAGTAGTCATAGCAATATTAAAAATAGCAATTGCTGCTGCATATGTGTTGGCAACATATGTTAAATATTAGATATATAGTTGGTTTATTTTTAAAATTCTGACAGTCTTTTGTTCGAGCTCTGTTTAAACATGATGTATTAATAAACAATGATCTTGGTTCACAATAAACTCCTGTAAAATTCAGGAAAACTTAAGGATGGAAAAAGTGTAAAGGTATAAATTTGTTTTTCTTTGACCCTCCCATAGAATTTTAGGCCATATAGAAAAAGATAGGGATTCCATATTCTGGTTAGTCCTTAGTATTAAGATTACTGAAATGAGGCTGTAAGTTAGGGCACGTGATTCCTGTGTGATCTCCCTGATTTGCCTACATCCTGCCAGCAGTCATGACTTTGAGAATTTCCTTCACAGCTTTCATCATGTATTTCTTCATCAACTATCATAATTTTTGATTTGAAGGCAGGAAAAGATTTGCAAGTAGGAAAATATTTTTTACGAGGAGAAATTAATAGGAATACACTGTGGTTCAAAATAATGAGATCTTGTATGTAACAAATGCTTGGACACAGTAGAATAATAGACTGTCACCTCTTCAAAAACCTGAAGGAAAAGATATCCCGTGAAAATCACACTATATTGGACATTTTTCTTAATTAAAATTGAATATTGCAATAAAGTATTTAAATCAGAGATTATTTTAAAAAGCTTCCACTGTGATTTTTCATGTTAACTGCATGTAAACAGATTAATCAGGTATTAAAAATTCTGTGCTGAGAAAAATCTTGTTTTGAACCCAGATCAGACATTTAAATGCAGTTGAGTCTATCTACAGGT
This sequence comes from Numenius arquata, assembly GCF_964106895.1. Classification (NCBI taxonomy): domain Eukaryota; kingdom Metazoa; phylum Chordata; class Aves; order Charadriiformes; family Scolopacidae; genus Numenius; species Numenius arquata. Next base: position 84,039,422 of record NC_133616.1, on the reverse strand, counting down.
GGGAGACAATACATTCAATGAGTATGACCTTAGACCACAAAAGAAAGATATTTTCCAAGACTTTAATGAATCCAATTACTTGCAAAACATCTAAGTATGATAGATTATTAAGGAGTAGAAGGTTTACTCACTATTTTCTGAAGAGAAAGAGGTTCTTTAGAAATAGCTATATTCCTCTGTAAACACATTTTTTTGAAAACTGCTTCTGCAACAAACATTTGAAGCCAAAGGGATGGTATGGAACAAATGAACATTTTCAATTCAGATATCGAAAAATCTGGATAAAAAGCAAAGGGAAGGAAAAGAGCCTTAAAATGAGAATATACAAACCTGTACACCTAGAGTTACCTAGAAGATAACTCTTCCAGATTTTTTTTTCTGCTGTTGCAGATTCATAAGTTATTCTCTATGAGAATTACTAAAAATACTCATATTAAAAAAAATTTTATCCATCATTTGATAAGATCAGCTTCTAAGAAAATGGTCAGCACATTTTATAAGGCAAAGCACCATTTTTTATGTGAACCTTTTTTAAAATACCCTTTAAATAAAATTTTATAAAATTACGCCTTGATTTTGAGAATTAAATTATTTACTTGGGAAGTTATGCAAGTAATCATCTTTAAAATCTGTGACACAATACAAACATAATTCATATATAAAATGTATAATACATGAACAAAGAAATGCACAAGTAATGCAGGGTGACCTATAAATTCTACATTATATCAAATAGTTCATACTGTTTTAAAAAAACCCAGTACAGACAGTGGCAGAAGAATGTATATCTATCTCAATATATAACAGGCATACATCTGTCCTACCTCTCTTTTTTTTTTTGAAAAGGAGAAATAATGACTGATTTTTCTTAGGGTGATACTTGTATTTTGATTCTAGCAAAATAATTTTGTCAAAATAGCAACTGAAACCTCTGGAAAGCAAGGTCTGCCATGAGGAAGAAAGTCTTTATTCAGGAAATATTCTGTTCTGCTAAGAAGTGCTCATACATTAATTGATCTGTAGATTCAATCAAAACAAAGCACAAGTTTTGAGAGTATAGATGTTTCCTACTCTAACAGCGACAGAATTCAGGCAAACTGTAACCGTTTTTTGGCTTTAAGTGCTGCGGACTGAACCAAGCCACAGTGCTCACCAACAGGTCAAAGAATTTTAACTCTTTATAACCAAATTGTGAATGCTCTTGGTGGAGGAGAGCACAGGAAGTATCATTTTTCATTTGTGTACAGGAAAGTAGGAAAGTGTTACAGAAACATATACCCAAGATTCTCCCTATTATATGAAAGCTAGAATATCTGTTTGAGAGGTGCCAATAGCTGCAGACACTAAAAGCTCCATTGATTTAAATATTACAAGGTTCCAATTGATTTGGTGTTCTAAAATCCAGGGCAGGTTATAATGGTTCTGATAATTTGCTTTCTATAGGACTGGAGTGGAAACATTTATCTAGGGACTAAGATTTTAGTTTAATTTTTTCAGGATAGTTCTTTTCAATTGTCCAGGTAGGAGAAGGAAGCAACACTTTAAATGAAGCCTACATATACCTATATCTAGAGAAAATGATGACTGAAACCAGGATAACCATACAGGTGTAACAGGTCAGTTACAGTTTTCCCACTATTTCCTAATTGGGAAAAAAAAAATCTTTGGTGGGAATTAAGTTTGAAAATGAAATTATAAACATTCAGTAGCTTTCCTGAGACTATTTTTTTTGGTCTTTTGAGTTCCTTGTCCCCTAGCTGCTAAAAGGACAGATATCTCAACCGACATTTCATGTTAAATGACAATGGTTCATTTGAGTTGCGACATTTCTCTTTCTCTAGCATGCTTAAGGAAGAGGAACAATAGTGATTCATGAGACTAGTTGGAATTTTCCCCCACCACCCAAATAAAGTCCATAAAGTGTAAAGATTTTGAACGAGACACTGAAATGTTTCATTTGAAGTCTGTATGTGTCCAAGAGTTCAGCGTTGCTTTTGGACTTAATTTAAGGCTGAAGTATCTTTAGCAAACAAAATCAAGGTTGTGGAGTGAAAAAATTCACCTAAGAATTGGCCTGAGCTGCGGTGTCTCCAACTGCTTATTATGATATGCTTAAAACTCTTCCTAAACTGACAAGGAAACTCCAAAGATATTTTTTTAATTCTTCACACTGTGTAGTCTTGCTTTCACATTAACACCTACTGAGATTTATTCAGAGAGATTTTAATAAGAAAGTCTGTTCTGTTTGGTCTTTGCTTGGGACAGACAGACACATACACACAATAACACAGTTTCTCACACCTGCATATGTACAGATCACACTATATAAGACTGCACAGCTGCAGCAGAAGGTAAAATATAACCTGAAAGTAAACTGAGGATTTTAGTCTGGACTTCAATGTATCTGACAGAAGACTTCAAGAGGCATTTCAAACACTCACCATCACAGGAAATGGCAATGTAGTGAGCCAAATCATCAGCTATTTGATGAAACACATTTCTGTTCATAAGCAAACTCGAGATGATCCAATATTCCACTACAGTTCCAAGAATTGCATTTAACAGACCAGCTATTTCACATGTGAAAGCCTAAATGAGGGGGGTGGAAAACAAAAAGAGTATCTATAGACCTGTACTGTATAACAAATTCACACTGATAATGTACCAGTAATAACACTAGAGAACTTCTTTAGATAAAAGCCAATTCTGCTGCCATATCACTTCTTTGATGGCTTTTCTTTTTCTGCTCAAAATCTAACTGTTGCAGCCAGGTCAACAAAACTAATACACCATTGATGCCACATCAGTTAAGACCTGTCATTGGAGAAATGGAAGTTATTGGAAAACATACTGTATAAAACCAAATGCAAAATCGGATCAAAGCTTACCAGTATCAAGTGTGATTTCTTTATAACTTAGGTTTTGTTTAACTGCAAGATTTCAAGTACTGCCTTTATGCTAGTTAACCTTGTGTTTAATTTAACGACTACAGTGATCTTATTCTCCCTGTTCTGATTCTCTTTACCTAAAGATTTCATCGCGGAATTAAAGCTCCTTTTGTGACTAACCATGTACGTCTGCGCCAAAAGGGGAAAGGATGTAAGGTGTTAGTTTCCTGCACAGAAGAAACTTTGGCGGACAGTTTGTGGGATCAGAAAACTTTCTTCTGCTACCAAAAATTCCAAAGAGACTAGCAGCTGAAAATTTAGAAAGAACACACTTACGGGCGTTAGTTTTAGCTTTGTCTTCTCTGAACCTGCACAAAATGGTCATGTGTGGATAAAAGAGCCACAGCATGATGTCTACAGGAAGCATCAAGTCAATATACAGTACTTTAACATGCTACCCAGAAAGAACCGTGAGATAGACAAATTTATTTGTTCACCCACGTGAGCACTTCGCTCCATCAGTATTGGCGGTGTAAAGCACTGCTTCTAGTGTCTGAGTTAATCTGTGCAAAGGAAAAACTGATCTCTCTACTCATCTCTACTTCAGATGTCATCTTTCTGTGACATCTAGAAGTATTTTATGCAATGATTCTGAAATAAGTGACTCCTCTGACCACACGTACAACCACAGAAAATTCAGTATTTGTCTGCGCAAATTGGAAGGGTACGTGCACCACTGTAGGAACACATGAAATTCATTTGCCCAAAGACACGCACGTAAGGCTCTACTGGAGAATCGTTAGAGCACCAGACGATATATTGTAATCTAGTGAAAGAGAATGAGTACTTCAAAATGGACAATTTTGGATAAGAGGGAAATTGAACTGAGTATGTACGTACTTATTTGTCAGCTTGAGATTTTAAAGAATTACTTAGAGGAAGCAAAATTTCTGTCTTTCGTTGTGCCCCCACAACACAGTCAATGTTTTGTCTGATAGTCCTTTGAGAACAAAATACGTTCAAGGTTGGTTTAAAATAATTTAATAGGATTCCCTCAGGAGCTGAAAAGCACCAAAGACTGAAACAGTTTGAGCTTCATCAATAAATCAGACATATGTAAGAGCAACAGAGACTGTGACACCGATGAGATTTATTATAAAAAGATTACAAAGTAGTTTGTCAAAAACCTACATAAATACTATCCCTACAGTTAACAGACTTACTTGTCATTCAAAAGAAAAGGAATAAACACAACTACAAATAAACATTGTCTGGGGAGGAAGTATAATCATGGGGATCACTGAAGGCCTTTAAGAACTGGCCAGGGAGAGTCTGTTAGGAATGTGATCTCTGAAATCGCTTCCAGACCTTCTTCCTTTCACTCTGTTCAGCTCAACTTGATTTGGCTTGCCCCTTGCTTTAGTGTATCATATTATTTTATTGTAGAGGAACTGTAAGATCTCATAATTTTAAAAAAACACCAACTGAGAACATCGATATGCCATGTCAACAACATGAAAATAATTTTTTTTTCAACTAGAATTTAAATATTTAAAAAGCTACATTACTCCCTATCTTCTGAGGATTCAGGAATAGAAACTGAAGAAATAATTTAAAACCTGTGAAATGCATTTAAATTTCCCTTAAGTATGCATTCCTCTTTTATCATTGGACCCCAAAGCAAAATACTGGGTGAATAATTTAATTCCATCAATAGTTCTTTGCAGGAAATAAATTACACAAATGCAGCAAATAAGCACAATTTTAACAGAGGTAAGTGACAGGATCAAGGACACAGGGATGTAATCTGAGGTAGATACAGGTGTAAAGCACAAGTATTTACATTCTTTTATTTCTAAATCATGAGATTCATCTATGAAGTATCTTCAAGGACAAAGGTGGGGAGTGAAAGCTGACCTTGAGGCAGCAGATTGAAATAATGACTGTTAATACTGCAAGTATTAATGAAGTTTCGCAGTCAGATATATAGCAGCATATTAAATGTGGCTGATAAACTAGTTACAACTACATTTGCTCAGCTAAGTATCTCTGCAGACCAACACAGACAAACCAGAACCTGCCAACTGGTGTAAGCTTGGTTGCCATTTTGGTAAATCAAGAGTAGTACAAACCAAGAGCTTCTCCTTAATATTTTAAAATACTGGTTCCATGCTACAAATGAGGGGGAAAAACTCTAATTTACTGAGAATATCATCTGTTCTAAAAATATTTAAATATTAACATCTTAAAAATATTTTCCTTTTCAACCGCAAAACAATAAAAACATAGTAATGAAAACACATGCAATATTAAAAAGGGAAAAGAAGCAAGCATTTCTATTTAAAATGGGAATTACTACCATGTATGACGAAACATCATTGTGCATATAAATAGCTTCTGCTATCAAACCCAAGAGGCTAAATCTTAAAAAGAAGTCTCTTCTACTGCTTTACAACTCTACTGCTGGTTCAAAGCTCCAGTTTTTCTGACGCTTAGATGATATTTTTAATTACCAAACTAACATAAAGGGAAAAATATCAGCAAAGAAAAAAAAAGTTTCAGTAACAATATTTTTGGAATATAAGAATAACGTCTTCCATAGCTGTGTTCTCAGTATATTAATCAGTGAAAAAGTAAATGCGCAGGAGCCACCTGATGCTTTTGTAGATATAGGAAAGCAATATTCAGAACATTATATGGAAACTCTTATTCCTGGATATGAAATAACAAGTTACCCACATAAATGACATGAATTGCTATTTTATTAACAAATGCAGTTTTGGATTAAGTTGGATTAAGTAAAAACACATTTAAATGAGAGTTTTTCTTTACACTGTCACTTAGATAATGGTGTGACTAGTGGTCACTGGAACACGAGCCTTCAATTAACAAAAACTGAGACTACTCAGAAACCACTGATCTTGGTTCTATCAGTTACTAGTTTGATCTTCAATCAAATTTGAATCTGATTTAATTTTAACAGTTTATTTCTTTATAAGCTGGCAAATGAGAACATGCTTTCTGTAGGTGTATTAAAAACTATTCAAGTCTCTCCCTCTTCCCCATAAATATTTTTTAAATTCCTAAAAATAATGTACTACTACAAAATGTAGTGTTTCAAATTGTGCTGGAGAAATTCTTAATAAAATTGTAGTATTACTTTTCCTTATAAAACCAAGTGTACTGGGTCTGCCTGGGATGGAGAGTTTTCTTCATAGCAGCCTGTGCCATGTTTTGAATCTTGGTTGATGACATAGGGATGTTCTGGGGGTGCGCAGGGAGCTGGGAGAGGACACAGCTGGGACAGCTGACCCAAAACGATGAAAGGGATATTCCCTGCCGTATAAACATCATGCTCAGCAATAAGAGCTGGGGAGAGGAGGAAGAAGGTGGGGATGATCAGGCTTATGGCGTTTGCCTCGCCAAGCAACCGCTACGCGTGATGGAGCCCTACTTTCCAGGACATGGCTGGACATCTGCCTGTTGATGGGAAGTGATGAACAAATTCCCTATTTTGCTTTGCTCGTGCTTCACTTATTAAACTGTCTTTACCTTGACCCTTGAGTTTTCTAGTTTTTGCCCACACGATTCTCCCCCTCGTCCCGCTGCAGGGTGGGTGAGGACTTACACACCAGCTGGGGTCAGCCCACTGCATCACACACAGCAAATTAAGTACGATCCAGTCAAACCTTTTTTCAAAACTCTCTTCCTCCTTCTTATTTTCAAGAATCAAAGCCATCTCACCGAGAAAGGCATTCAAGGGGGAAGAGGCTGTTGACTGCGTTAGCATACAAAGGTCACATCAGCACAACTGATGTCTGCCAGCTCTGCAAATGCAATTCCTACATTGCTGTTCCATTTAATGCTTTGCCAAGTCAAGTGCAGTGCTGCAGTGACAGAAGTTTCACAGTGTGGTTTAGTACACATAAAAGTTCTTATAGGAAAGCTTTTAAGTCATAGGAAAAATTTATTTGAACTTTTTTACTTTGAATTACAGAATTATTTTAGAGTTCCTTTTCATGTGGTGTTAAATGTTTGTAGTGTTATGCAGTACTCCAAAAGTGCCTAACACATACTCCCAAGTTAGTTATTGGAAGTGACAGATAGACCAGAAAGACATTTGGTTCTACAAATTTAGAACAAGCAGATTTATACCTGGTAAAGATACCTGAAACATGGAAGAAAACAAGTAAGAAATATGCAAGATGATGCAACAAAAAAAATAGAATTAATGTCTTTTTTACTCCTTTGTCAGGTTACGCAAGACAGCTTTTTTTAAAAAAAAACACAAACCACCAGTAGCATCAAGGATGAAAAGCATTTCTGATACCATTTGTGACATTGTGAAAAGCCATGCAATAGCTCGATGCTACTCAAAATGTTTTAAGAAACGCAGACGTTCCTTTGTAAATTCTAAAACTGAATCAATAGTTTTGATTCAAGAAACCTTGAGCTGGAGTTTCTGCATCATACCTATTTAAATAATATAATAAATAATAAATGTTATTTATACTAAAATCATATTCAATATTGTTTTGAAGATCTCAAGTGATGGTAAAACTTCTATGTTCTTTGGCAGCGCATTTTTAACTACAAGGATAGCGTATCAGTTTTATTTCACCAGGCTGTCACATCAGACTAACAGCGATGAGCGAGGTTGTCCAATTCCCTGTCACTAATTTTATTCTGGGACTTTTAAAATAAAGTAAATTATATCTAACACAAGAAAGCAAATGCACTTATATATGTAACTTAAGTCTTCATTCTTTCTTTTTCTTTTTTTTCTGATGTAGGTTGTAATAGGCCTGAAAAGTGATATACCCCCCTGCCCTGTATACAGAACATAATTTTGCAATAAATCAGCACTAGAAGAGAGTAAACATATACAGATATTTTCCCTCCACTCTAGTGCTGATTTGTTGCAATCTCTTTGAATCACAAAAAAAAAAAAATGATAATCTGATTCTAAAAAGCTAAAAAAAAAAAAAATTGCCCACTTTTACCACTTAGAAAAGAATGTGTTAGATATGGCCCCCCAAAAAATTAATTAAACTATTCATCTGTTTTTCCTTAAAATATTTTCACTGGAGAATTGCACAGAAGTTAGGTATATCACAATTGGCACGTTTGTTTCTTCTTACAAGCTGTGTAAGCTGGGAAACACTTATACTGTGCTATAAAACACTTAATTTCTGTGCCTATGCAGAGAGTAAGAATATTCAAATTCATTCTTTTCATTTGGGTTTCGGACTGGCCTTACATGTTTCTTGCCAATGTGTTGCCTCTTGAGCAAACAGCTTTTAAAAAAAACAAAATTTGTAACAATGACTCACACTCTTAAACTGAAGACAGGAAGGAAAATTTTGCACCCAATATGCTGTATTTAATGACATGGAAGTACTGTGGTTTTATTTATGCATCTCTAAAATAATAAAAAAAGGAGGAGGAAAGAAAATACAGATCTGCTTGCACAGTCAGGGAGGACCTGCTGCTTTGGCTTTCTTAGTGACCTTTTCAACTAGGTCATGGAATTTTAAATGGAGTCTCTGAACATATGGAAAAATCAGTATATCAGGTTTTAGTATAACAAAACTGAGAGCGCAGAAAGGGACAATGAGAAGTTTTGAATGTAAAAATACGGCATTTTGTTTTAGAGTTTATTTTTGCCAAAAAATGCAGAGGGAAAGAAAATCCAATATATAAATATGAAGTTAAAGAATAAGGCTATAAGAAAGAACACACAGAACTACAGATATTATGAGGCAACAAGCTGCTTTTTAAGTCTAGAATTCATATCTGCAGGGATATTGTACATTACAGTGCATAAGATCAAAGTGGGAAAGCAATAGGCATCTGGGTTTTGTGCTGAAAGTACAATTCTTACATAGATGTATCTAAAGAAAACAGAACCTAAACAAGAGGAAGGTCTCTATGTTTTATGTTAGGTTTTTTTCTCTCTTTTAAGTTTATTTTTTGTATATGTACTACCCTCCATCTGACACAAGTGATTATTCTGCTTATGCAAAGAATGCTTTATAAAAAAGGTATGGCTTACAGTGCTGGAACTTGTCAAAAGAAGGCACAGCAGAAAAAAGAAAATGGTGTCTACACTTAAACTGCAAATTCAACACCAGGAAACATATGAAAGCAGCCCCATTTTCCAAAGAAACTGAACGGCCACTGACACTAACTGAATGCAAGCCTGGTGCTCAGAACCTTTGAAAAGGTAGGTTGTTTAAATATAAATATAGGTATAGAAGCCTAATTTTAGGCACTTTTTTAATATCTTGACCAAGGATAAAAGGCAGCACTGTTTCAGAATGTCTTGCTTTGATAGCCCTCAAAAAAGGTAGGAGGTCTGGCTAGGTAAGATGAGTGAAGCTCTCATTATGTTTAATCTTTCTGCTTTCTTAACATAATGAAGAACTACTAGGTGTTATATTGAAAGTGGCTTTTTTCTCTGGAATACTTGATTTTCTATTGTTGTTCTGTTATTGTATTGAAAAAGTGAATGAAGTACCTATTTATTCTGTGCTTTCAACAATAATTTAAAAGAGAACGCAGAGACAGCAGTAAGTTTGTATTTTATGTGAGAATCTAGAAGTCAAAGACGTTTTACAAGGCCTCTATCTTCTGAAAAGAAAGAGGTGGTACAGAGCACACTCAGTATCTTTCAGGTCAGTGTCCTGCTGGTCAGCAGGTCACAGAACAGCAATTAAGTTGCCTTCAATTCCATTTTTGTGAAAAGACCTAGGAAAGATACCAAATGAAACTAAAGGACTTGGGAAGAAAACTGGGGCATTTATTAAAATAAAATAACACATACCTGTAGAAAACAGAAAAAAACCCTCTTAGTTTTGTTAACCACCTCCTTCCAACATTTCCTGAGTACAATCACTGTAAAATAAGATAATCACCTCTTTCATTACACCTTATTGTTTGAAAGGATGTGTTTAAGCTGGTGTCCCTAATGACTACAGTAATACCTGCTGGTAAGGGCATGTGAACATCTGAATGTAGCCAACAAGCTACTGGCGACTCGTTTCTTCTCTGCAGATCAATATGAGAATCTTATGGATCAATTCATTTCCTTTAGTGGAGCAAAAACCAGCATGCTTCACAACAAAAGGCAGCTGTAACAAGCAGCTGCGATACTTACATATAATTCCCCACAAAGGACTGAACAAAGGAACGCCTCTAAAAATATACGTTGGTCTTCATTATTTTGAAGTACAAAATTCATACTCACATTGTTTCTTCTGTTCAATTCTCGATGCGAAAGTATGACCCAGTCTGTTAGAATATTTATGTGTTTGGTAAAAAGCACCGAGGTTTCGCCTCCCAGCCAAAAGGTCTTCAGAAGAACCGTCTGTGGCATGACTTGCTGATGCTGTGAATTGGTCCCTTCAACCAAACTGTAGAAAAAGGAAGTGAAAAAAACCTAAATCTTTACGCCACTTTGATTACTATAGTTACCAGACAGAAACCTTGTCTTCTGTCAAAACACACACAGGTTTGGCAATTTTTTAAGTATGGAAAGATCAGACACAATTTCTGATGAATAATAAGTAAAATAATGATGACTATTACAGTCAGACTGAAGGAATTCTAATATTGTGCTAATATTACATAAAGTAAAGGCTGCCTTTACTATATAAAGGCAGAGCAACATCAAGACTTTTTTTATACTTCATAAACTAAGGAAAGATAATTGTCTCCCTAGCAAAAGATAGCAGTTAACTGAATTTTGAAAAAATAATCAGTATATTCAAAATGCTGCTTGTCTACCTTAAAGAATGAATACTGAAGCATTGCAAAGCTAAAAATACAACTTTACAAGCAAAATTAAATGCTTACTGAAACTTGTAATATAACGAAATAATAGGCTGGGGAAAGTTAGAGGCCTTAAAACAAGATTCGAAAAAAACCTATTGTAAAGGACAATAAACAAACTAAGAATTGAGAAATACAAAAGCAAAAGCTAAACTGCCATCTCTACAGAACAGTATCTTATTAGGGACATACAAAAATCGGGATACAACCTGCTGTAGATACAGACATGCTTGTGAAATTGTGAAAAAGTATTATCCTATAAAACCCACCTTTTTGTCAGAAACTCTACTTCAGCTTTAACTACATCAAAGAAAAACTTCAATAATGTTTTGTGAACTATCCTCTGTTCATCTCCTCTCCCTGAAACTGGGACTGCATGACAAATGGTTTTGCAATAAAGGCAAGACCTGAAAAATAAACATGGAAAAATGCATTTGTATGACAGAAATCATGGTCTATTGGTAAAAAAAGTCAGCTTTGACTTTTGACAATTTTGACAAGGAAATACCTTGCTCCCCAGCAACATTTATCATTTTAAAGCCGAATGTTCTGATTTTAAAGCTACATTTTCCAAAAAAAAAAAAATTAACATGTTTGTGACTGGGGCTTTGTGTTATTGATGAAGATTTTGCATTATACTATAAAATAAATAATTTAAGTGTGCTTAATTTTTCTGTTTCTACTTGAGGTACTATACAATTACTGATTTTAACAGAACTTCTTTAAAATCCTTAAATTACAAGGTAGTATTGTAATATTTTTCAGACACTAACATCCTATAACGCTTAGTTCATATAACAGTTCACACACACTATTTGGCAGGATTACAGTTTGTGATCAAGTTTAATGATTGCCTAACATGACGGAGATAATTTTGAAGTAAAGGGTGAACACATTTTTCTTGGCTAGAATTTTGAGTACTAGAACAACCAGGTATACAACTGCTGTGTATTCACATTCTGCCAGCGAGTGCTAAAAGATAAAATACTTTATATAAAAGACAATTTCCATTCCATGTGACATATTGCCAATAAAAACTATTAAATGCCCAATTAGAGTGATTGAAGTATAGTGATTCTATGCCCTTCAAGACTAAAGAGGCACTCACAATCATACACATTCACATATCTGTAATCACAGTTGTATCAAAGCATTTAAATCTGGTCTGGTGGGAGGTGTCCCTGCCCAGTGAAGGGCATGGAACTGGATGGACTTTAAGGTCCCTTCCAACCCAAACCATTCTGTTACTCTGTAATTCTACGACAGTAATAAGAAGAGGTTTAGTTTCTCTTCCAAATGAATGGAAGAATGAATTTCAATTGATGTAAATTACAAAAAAATGAATTCTCAAGCTGAAGTATAGATGAACTACCCAAACAGCTCCTATGTACTGAGTCTTGGATTTGTAGATGCATAGGATATAATCAGACTTCCTGAACAAGATGGTAAAGTTTATGATTAAAGTCTAAATACAATATGAAGCTTCATGTTTGGTAAGGTAAGACTGGAATTTGCTTTGTAATTACAGATATATATATGTGTGTGCATACACACACTCCACAACAGCAATAATACACAGATTATTATAATTTGTGAAAAGCTTAAAAAATAATAGAAATAATTTTTTTAAAAGGAAGGAGGACAAGAAAATGTACCTTTTTTTCCTTTCCAAAAAATCATCCTTTGCTTGTGAGCTAACACTTACTGAAACATCAACTCAAGGGTCCAAATCTCAGTTACAATTCTAGACCTTCACATACCATTAACTTGTTCTGTGAAAATGTGACTTTGATACAATAGAATTCCAATCCTCCTCCCCTGTCCCTGAGTTTGGAGTAACAAAACAACTATTGCATCCAACACCTCGTTAAACTTTCTTACCTTACCAGCATCTCTATCAAGGACCATGTACCTTTCTTACAGATAGGACACTGGAGAAGATCCAAATAATACTTTAATGTAGACGAGGACTTCCAAGGAGGATCACAATGGAGAACAAGGTACAAAGCGTGATGAAGTTTAGCATAAAATATTGCATCGGTACTTCCCTGTAATAAAATGAGAAAATAATATTGGCTCCATGCTGGCCAAAGATCCATAGTCACTAAGATTTTATATACTTTCTTTATTCCTTACAATCCCAAGTTACCAAATTTAATCAGTGAAGTAACATGCAATTTAATACATAACTACAAGCAGCAAAATTTAGAGTTTACAAAAAACAGGGAGGAAACAAGGAGAGTTTGCTCTACTGTGATATTCCAGCTGAATGTGTCACTGCTTAGAACAAACTACCTTCTGGAGTGAGCTCTCTCTCTGTGGCCTACTAGGTTAAAAAAAAAAAATAAATAAAATCACACAAGTGCTGTTTCTAAAAGCAACCAAAAGAAATTCTGGAGCAATTCTTACACAATATTTAGAGCACTACATTCATATGGCTTGTAAATAAATAATAATTTAAAAAAATCCCTAAGTATTAAATTCTTCCCTTTTCAACACATGCACATTGATGAACGCAGTGAACAGTGAATATGTCACTAAAACGCACTAAATACAACGTCAGAAGCAAAGATCACAATACTTCTATTTCTTGCTTTAATATTTATACTTCAGTCTTCATCTCTCACCAATAGGACATATTCTAGAAGAAAATGAAGAAGTTGCACAGGAGGCGTAGAGTACTTCTGACCGGCAGCAAGTTCTGTGATTACATCAGGAAATAAATACTCTTCCATTAATCCTTCAAGCATATACCACATGCCTCTGGACAGGGTAGTATTTTCAACCTAGGAATGAGGTATCTTTGTAAGTAAAAGAACAGCTTAATAAAAAAAACCCCAAAACCTTACAAGAACTAACAAGCAATCTCTAAGTAAAATGTTGGTAATATAATAAAATAGGGAGAAAATTATAAATTAAACCAGAAATATTACTTATTGCCTGATCCAATAAGCTGCTGTCATCTAGAAAGGCCTTCACTCTTACTGAACTTTTCATTGAAAAGATAGTAGGTCAGAACGTGCTTCTCTTCTTAGAAGATCTGAACACACCTACCCTTTTAAAAAACAAATGACAATTCACACACCCAATAACTTCTCTATAATTTATTCTGGAAAGGTATGCAAAGGAGTGTTAATATTTCCTAAGGTGCAGAGTACCTCCCACAGTATATGACTGGAGCAGTAAGATAATTAGTACCACTGAACAGCTAAAAAAAAATTAGAGAAAAATGTAAAGTCATGAAATCTATCATTTATGAGTACACATTATAAAACCATAAACCATGTAACTGCTTTATCTCCCTAGTTCTCCTGCTCCCACATAGCATGTCAGAGAAGCAGTTAATGCTACAGACAGCACAGGTATTGATCCAGTGGATTTCAAAGCCCTGAAGATCTTCTTAATGACACAGGGCTTCCTTCTTACTCTCTGCCGCTCATGACAGCAAAACACTTAACTTTGCAAGCTTTCAGAGGACCCAGAAGGATCTAATGGCTTTCCTGAAATGCCATACCTGCCCTGCAATTTCCCTGTTATTGTCTGTACTCTCAGCTTCCCAAACCTTTATTTCCACAGATTAATGATACAAAGGAGGAGCTAGTGAAGATCTCAGCTACATTGCTATTTACATCTTTCCTGTAGCCCAGGTTCCAGTCAAAGCCAAGACGCACAAACCAGTTGCAACCATACTGCTAACAGAAGCACAGCTTCCCTCTGCCTGACAACTTCTATTTTGTTCGACCACACAGCCTGAGGCTCTGGTAAATTCAAAGAAACTAGGATAGGGAGTCACAACTGAGAGAACAGGGTCAGGAAGATCGTTGATTACTGTACTACTTTAGTCCCCAACAACTTTATGATCTCTGCCAAAGAAACTGGCTCCTGATGTTCAATAGATAAAGCTACTCAAGACATCCTACCAATTGCTTTAAAAATAGTTTAAAATTTAAGTTAACACAGACTGTGACTGCAGTTGTGGTTTTGAGGTCGATAGAGTACGCTGCTATTAGCAAGAGACTTTCCAAAAATGTTTCAATAATAAACTAAAATCATTAGGAGCGCAGATCAAACCTGAAAAAACTTCTGAAAGAAATGGTAATCATAGTTAAATCACAGGTAAAATCTTAGTGAATGAGCTCCACCTTAGAATTAGATATTTACTTTCTCTGCAAATCTTTAATTTCTAGCAGTCCTAATGTATGCCATTGTTACATTAACAATAAATAAAGCTGCTCATCTAGACAATTTTTCTTTAATCAAGTCTTTGTGCATCTGGCGTTCGCAACTCACATTTATGTCAATTTTTGCATTCATACATGCACTATTAAAATCTTCACACTATTTCCTTTGGAAATAATGGTTGCATTCATACTTTTGTAATGTTAATTATATGCAAACAGCACATCTAAAGAGCAATCATAAACTGTTTAACGGCAGCCAAAGAACACCTTCTCTGTCGCCTGGATTTAAGATGTGTGAAGATGACTCCGTGCACTCTGTGTGTACAAGCATGTTACTGCTGGCCCTCATCTGGTGACGGGACCAGAATCTCTCTTTTTATGCTGTGATTGAAACTTGCTCCTCTTGAGAATTCTGTCACTAGAAGAAAGAGCAAACTGGATGCAGTATATGGAAAGCACACCAAAACAATGCTGTTTTGGGCAAGTGTGAGGCCTTTTGCTTTACATTCATGATAAGGAGGAAGTGAAGAACGCATTTTCAGCTTATTTGTAGAGGGATACGAAGGATGATTAGAGAATTGAGGTGTTGAACTTTTCTCAGTATCAGGAGACACCTATTGTAGGGCCTTAATATTCAATAAGCTGAAAAAGCTGCATCGGCTTGCGGTCTGGCTGACGAGGAACTAGCAGTTTCTTGTGAAGCTCTGCTGGTACAACCATGAAAACTTTTTTAATGAAAACAAATGAAAAATGAAGGTCCACAGACAATAAGTTGTGTTTTACATAGCATAATGTAGAAGAGAAGTTGACAAAAGAGCAATAAATATTTTAGGGAAGATGATAGATAACAGAACACTTAGTGGAGTTAAGCCTTCCTAGCAGATGCAAACTGAGATGGATGAATAAAGCATGTAGTTCTAAACTGTTAATTTAGTTTGTAGGTTTCATTTTACTTCACTAGTATTATCAGACACATTTATTGGAGCTGTTTTTAAAAGCCATTAATACACTGCCTATAGAAGTCACATGTCAGACGCAAAGGCTAGCAATGGATATTTCACAAAGCAATAAAAGACAGTGGCAGGTCATGCATAACTAAAGCATTAGAATTCAGCTTAAAATCTCCAAGCAAAATATTGTATTATTATTATTATTAAGAGCACTGAATAACAATTTCAGCATACATGTGTTAAAAAAGCTAAAGCAGTTTTCCCATAAACTCAATAAACTAAACATTAACCTTAAATTTCAATGCAAATCTGTTCAGTAACGCAAACGCGCACAGCATTTTGCCCATTAATGGTACTGCTGGACAATGACAAAGGCTCATCTTTTAAACACATTTTTCTCCTCCCTTCCTTATTGTGTCAATAAAAAGAAATCAGATAAAAAGAAATTTCTGGGAAAGAAAGAGAAGCCCGAGAGCTCATTTAGTCAGACTGGGACTTCATTTATGTATCAAGTAACTATTTACGTAGTATGGCTCATTAAGATACCAAACCTTCAGCTACTGAGAAATACAAAAAGCTAATAGATATTAAGTGCTTCCCATTTTAACTTTTGAATAATACAGGTTACCATATAAACTACAATAGCTCATACCTACTATGTATAATGCTTTTCAAGTACTAACAGGTAATGTTTCAACATGATTTAAAGATTCACTTGTAGCATTATAGATAGAAAAGGGAAAATTTTGCAAGTATTTATTTATTTAAGATATGACAAAGACTTAATAGAACCTGTTGCTGACTTGTACCTGATTTATGGCATCCATTTGGCTAAACAGGAAGCAAAATGAGAAATTAACTAAATAGTACAAAAACAGGAATTAAGCCAAAGTAATTATGAAAACAGGACTGGAAACCATCATGTACTCTCCTCACAATCTTTGTTTCGGTACACTCCACAACCTGCAAGATGATGTTTAAGGCTTATGCTGTATGAACAACTACTCTTTCTTTCTAAAGTGAGACAACCTTTAGCTAAAGCTGACCCTACCAGCAAAAACACGTGACCACTGCAAAAAGTTGTGTTTGCTTTCTCTTTACTGCTACTGCAATACAGTCCATTCACCTGGGCTTCCATAAGGCCTTTGACACGGTCCCCCACAACATCCTTCTCTCTGAGTTGGAGAGATGTGGACTTGATGGGTGGACTGTTTGGTGGATGAGGAATTGGTTGGATGGTCGCATCCAGAGGGTAGTGGTCTATGGCCAAATGTCCAGCTGGACATCAGTGACAAGTAGTGTCCCTCAGGGGTCCAAATTGGGACCAGCACTGTGCAATCTTCATCAATGACACGGACAATGGGATTGAGGGCACCCTCAGCAAGTTTGTGGATGACACCAAGCTGAGTGGAATGACTGACACACCCGAGGGACGGGATGCCACCCAGAGGGACCTGGACAGGCTGGAGAAGTGGGCCCGTGTGAACCTCATGAGGTTCAACAAGGCAAAGTGCAGGGTCCTGCCCTTGGGTCAGGGCAAGCCCCAGTATCAGCCCAGGCTGGGGATGGAGGGACGGAGAGCAGCCCTGCCAAGAAGGACTTGGTGGTGCTGAGGGGTGAAAAGATGGACATGAGCCGACAACGTGCACTTGCAGCCCAGAAGGCTAACCATATCTTGGGTTGTTTCAAAAGAAGTGTGGCCAGCAGGGCAAGGACAGGGATTCTGCCCCCCTGCTCCACATTGGTGAGACCCCACCTGCAGTGCACCTCCAGCTCTGGAGCCACCAACATCAGAAGGACATGGACCTGTTGGAGCGGGGCCAGAGGAGGCCCCAGAGATGCTGGGAGGGCTGGAGCCCCTCTGCTGTGAGGACAGGCTGAGAGAGTTGGGGGGGTTCAGCCTGGAGAAGAGAAGGCTCTGGGGAGACCTTAGAGCCCTTTTCAGTCCCTAAATTATGTTTGCCTAACTTCATAATAGAATTCCATGTGTCCTCTTTGTGAGAATCCTTACCTCTGGACTGCATTTATTCAGCTGGTCTTTTTGAACAATCCTGTGCTTAACAGCCTGTAAAACAGGATAAAGCCAACCTGCATGTTAGAGACCAATAAACATATGCAATAAATACTGTATAAAACCCCCAAAATGGCAACTTTTGTTAAACACAGTTCAAGCAAAACATTCAACATAGTAATCTATTTATCATTTTAATATTTGGATAGCAAAATTATGAAATAGATGGCAAAAATAATGAAATTATTTTATGGAAAAAAAAAAAAAATTACTTTTATGTCAAAAATAAGACACTGTTTTCCGAACAGGAAAATAATGTGTGCAATTTTTCTCCCTGTCTTTCCTGTTATTCTGTGCTTCTTGTTTATGTGGTTGCTACGTAAGGACAGCTTTACTAGATTTGGTCCACTTAACCACATTAAAATATAGTAAGTGTTTTCTGTTTTTCCACAGCAAAATTTAAACTTTGGATTCCTCTTGCAAGTTACTGATAATGTGAAGATATGGCATTAAGCGCAAAGATTTATTGCTGTATTTATTATGTCCTCTTGTTACAATCTTACTAATACACGCTACCAAAAAAGTCTTTTAGGAGATATTTTGTTTAGGATTATGATTGCTCCATCTGCAAATAATAGTTTGAGGGAAAGATAATCTGATAAGTGCACTTGTGTGTTGTATACATGGAAGTCAAAGACACTTTTACTTTTTAAAGGTCTGTAGGGTATAGTCATGATAAAATGTCACTGATAAAAGATGTAGCATTTGAAGGTGTATAGATTTAAGCAGCATGAGTCTTCTATTTGTTAATCTCACATCTAAACATTGAGCATATTGAGGACTTAAAAATTCTTTTGCTACTAAGAACATATAATATACCTAGAGGACCTGATTTTGCAGTTACAATATCATACAGTGCTTCATATAAGTAAGCTCCTAAAAAAATACTTACACACCGTCATCTTCATCACTGTATCTTACAGAGATAATATATCCTAACCCAAAGTAATTAATTGTTTTTCTACATATGAAACAATATTTTTAATTATTAATGTAGCACGTTTAGCAGGATTAGATATTACACAACATTAAAACAAAGGAGTGCATTTAGCCCTATTTCTCACTTGTAATAAAAAACATTCATATGAATCAACGAAATACTTGCTCTAGGATATGGTTAGTGTAATTCATGTGTAATTCAGCTAGATAACAGGAAAGTCATAGAAAGACTGTAGTCCAATGGTATTTTTTGAACAATATTAGCTACTACTTATCTCATGTATTACACCAAGATTTCAAGTAGTCCATCATGTCTTCCACACACCCACGCCTACCAATTACCACTACTAAACTACTTTTTACCTAACAGTACATGTAGTAAATATGGGATTATTGAACAGGTTAAAAGGCATTATTACCATTTCAAAATATGTTAAATTATCTACTTTATTAGCTCAATACCATAGTGAAAGATAGATTTAATAATATACATTTTACACTAAGGAAGTATTAACTGATTGTTACTTACTGCAGCAAAATACATATGTTTTATAACAGCATTTTTCATTGTGGTGAGCTGCATGTTAGACATGATTTGGTTGGTTTCTTGTGCAGCCAGGAAATGATTCATTTGGACATCTTCAGTATTTTGTATCTCATTCTGTGCAGAGCAAACAAATACCATTGGTCTTAGTTACAGAGCTAAAGCTCTAAAACAGCTTTTATGTCCTAACCCTTTCTATATATTCTATTGTAAACCCTTATGTGCATGCGTATGGAATTGCTACATTATGTGCCAGACAAATGGCTGGTGGGTGGTTTAGAAACAAAACCACTGAGGTTATAGAAAGCTATAGCACAGGAATTACAAATGTAAGCTTCCCCATAACGATTTTTCCTAACTGACTAACTCTAACAACCCTGATCCAATCCCCGTGGCTGAAACCAGAGCTGTGTTTCCATAATGGAGTCTCTTTGGACTTTTCAAAAACTAAACCCAAAGCCCACACCTTTTCAATTAGTCAAAAATGTAGTAAGGATTTTTTAAATCTACAATGAAATCTTCTCAGCTCTTGCGTATAAGCCTGAAATAAAGTAGTAATTTTAAAATTAGAAGCTCTTTTTTTTTTTCTTTAGTAATTTATTATCTTAGTCCCCTATCATTTCCAGCTATTTCTTCAGAACAGGGAATGAGGAAATATTTCTCAAACCGGTTTCCATCTCATTCTGAAAAGACTCTCAGTGAAGCCAAAAAATTATTTTTGTTGGCAAAAAATAACTACAAAAAAAAAAAGAAGTTATTTCAGGATATGAGAAGAACAAATTTCAGTAAGTTTCGAAGTATGCTTTTCCTCAAAGATACACAGACTACCAATAAAACACCATCTTTGTTTTAGGCAAATACACATATAAGTACAAAACCAGCCTCCTCCTGCAGAGTGATGAGTTAAGAACATAGATACAAGCAAAGGGTTCCTCTTGGTGACAGCATTGATGTCCATTTTTTATTGGGAGCAGGGGTGGGAGGTTTGGGGCAGCTTGCCTTCTAATTCAAACACCTAGTCCTGATGGGCGAATCAAGTATGGGAAATACAGGAAATAACATTAGGCAAAAAAATCACAGTGGTGCAAGCAATGACAAGGTGCAAGCCATGAACAGTTTATACTTTTAATTTTTCAAGATAAAAGTTTCAAACAGTGCAGATGTTTCATCCTGTTTTCAGATATTCCCTTAAATGGATAATCCAACCCAAAAGTATTTGGCACAATAACTGTATTTCTAAACAAATACTGAGTTTGTTGCACGTCATAGAAGAGTTAAGTATTTTGGGTAACTTGAAAAGAGCCCTAAAAAGCTTTGGATGAGCCAGGGATAACTGAACTCTGATGCATTAACTAGTCTTTGCTTCTTGTGGCACTTTCTATGCATTATTTTCAACATGCTTATAAAAATACTTGTATTCAAACAATTTAGAGCCCCACCTTGGCAAAATTTTATGAATGCCAGCATGCATTCAACAAAGCATTTAAAGTCTCTGTTTAAGCATGAGACTAGCTCCCTAAAATCATGCATGTGTTTTAATATCTTGAACAAACACATCTGACAGCTTTCAGGATCAAGTCATTAATGACAATCCCACAGAGTATTTTAACACTAGAGTTATGACGTTAAGATTATAAGAACAGATACTGAAATGTAAAGATGAAGCAAAGACTTGATTCCTCTGAAAAAAAGAATATAATACTGCTTTGCCAAATCCAGCATCTGGACACATAATGTGGGTATTTACGGGAAGAAGGGGGGTATTTATTTTTGCTAGAAGTAGCAGTCAAATGGCAGGACCACAAATTTATAAAGCTGGAACGTTCTAATGAATTATGTGCCAAGTACTTCTGGGAGGGAGAGAAAAAGACCATGTCCATAACATCCTTTGATAAAGCCTAATACTTTGGACAAGTGTTGTGATTTGATTGCCTATGTTTTATTCTCTTCCTTTTAAGAGACTAGGAGTCTTGGCAGTTTTCTGAGTTCTTTAGATGCATTTAAATAGAAAGCTAATGCTCTCTTGGCCTCTGAGGTGAGTTACTTTAATGAAATCTAAGAAAAAAAAGATACGTGCAAGTTAATGGACTGGTTAAGATGGAAACTTGTTATCACACCTGGGAGGAATTCAGGGTGCATAGCAAGAAACACTTTATTCTCACAGAGATCAATAAAATGTGAAGTAGCTATAAAAACTGGACACTCGTTCCTCTATTAAATGTAAATGCCTATCTTAGCTGAAAAGTGTAATAGAGAACAGTTTCCCTCAACAAGTTTCATTAAGAGAATAAGCACTAGACTGAGATCCCATGTTGATGCGTGTTTTATTCAGGGTATAAACATTAAGACCTTTCAACTCTTCTCACCCTTTTGTGAGAACTTTACTGCCCATTGAAACAGGAAGAGAAAGCATATGCTTTGATCTGAAGAATCCAAAGGATTTTCAAAGATAGGTTATTCCTAGTAACAAACAGCGTTTTAGCTCCTACTTGCTTGCAAAGGTAGTATTTTCAATTAGCAGTTGACTAAAATCATCCCAGAGCCTGAGGAACCACCAGACTAACAGAATCTTTTGAGGCCCTTGAGCAGTCTCAGATCAAAATGCTAGAAGCTCTGAATAGTGCACCTGAGTGAAAGACGAACAGTGCACCTGGGAAGCAAACAACTATGGACCACTGGGAATTTCTCTCTCTCTCAAGGGAAACAGTAAGGAAGAAATTCTAGTTCTCATGAGTTCTGCACATACAAGAAAATTTATTGAACAGTGACATGTCCCCTCATCGTTCAGATGGAAATATTACAAAGAAACAATGTTTTTCTTGTTCTGCATCTTATCTTTTGCATCACTGTAAATTTAACTCCTGATCCAATTTTGGAGCTGAACAGTAAACCTAACACTCTGAAACATCCGATATCGCACTGGATGCTTCATCTGGCTTAGGCATTCCAACTGATGACTTCCAGTATGGCTTCTCTCTTTAAATAAGGTCCACCCAGGTCCTCATGTCTTAGGGGATCTGATGAGGTACCGTCTCATGTCCTAGTTTAGTTAGCAGAAGAAAGCTATTATAGGGACTTTGGACAACCCTCTTCTACCAACCCAGA
Organism: Numenius arquata; assembly: GCF_964106895.1. NCBI lineage: Eukaryota > Metazoa > Chordata > Aves > Charadriiformes > Scolopacidae > Numenius > Numenius arquata. Next base: position 84,016,911 of record NC_133616.1, on the reverse strand, counting down.
AATACAGAGCTTGCATTCTCAAGAAACTAACACTTTTGACTAGTAAAAGAGAAAGAAGTTTCGTCACGAATGGCAGGTTTTCTGACACAGAAAGAGACAAAGTTGAATCTAATCTTTGCACATGTGAGCATCATGTGATTTGAGTTTTAAGGACTCATTAACATTTTCTGCAATGCAGACGATTAACTAATCATTAATTAACTACGCTTCTGACTCCAAGGGTGGAAGTCTGGCAAATGGAGATGCATTACAGCACATAAGAATGTCTCATATACCAACAGTTTAACAAGTCCTCTTGGTATGCTAACCTTTTCTCATAGAGCTGCTGGTTGGTTATACAGTCCTTTAGCCTAAATCCATTTTGTTTAATTTTGTCTACAAGTGATGAACACTCTACAGCAATGGGGAGTTAAAGGTATGCGCAGACAGCAGTTCACACAAACTGTTTTAGGAAATTATAATTCTTGCAGCATAAAGCTAAGTGCATTGACTGAAAAGGGAACATAGGTGACCAGCTTACATTACATTCCTGGCACGGAAACAGTCTAAGCGAATTTTCTCTGCCTGGTATACCATTCCCTCCCAAAATTCATATTGCAACCAGCAGTTCCTCCCAGACACAAAGGACTGCCAGCAAACTCATTTGGAGTTAAGAAACTGAATCTTAACAAAATAATCTACAGACTATTTAACCAGTCTATCTATCACTTTATGTAAAAAAGGTAGCATAATTGGGGTCAGTTGACAAAAGAAGTGATTACATTGATCTTGAAGCATGAAGATAACACTACAGTACAGCTTGAGTGTTTACCAAACCCAATAAAAATATACATATATATTCAGGTACATAGGTGGACAGATAGATACATATTTAAAATCCTTACCAAAATAAAGAGAATATAAATGAAAAATGGTATTTTTTTCCCTCAGTATTTTGTGAATAACTGTTTAGTTGATGGTCACCTACACTGGAACTTCCCCCTGAAGTCTAATTATTTTTTCCAGTAACAGCAGCACAAAACGAGCCAAGGAAGAACAAACATGAAGATGAAGAAACAATGTATGCTTCCTTGGTGTTTAATCCGAAACAGAACACTCCTTTCAGAAAGATAATTTTTCTATTATAGAATGACAGAATAGTTGAAAATGCAAGGGATTTCTGGAAATCATCTGGTCCAAGCCCCCAGCCCAAGGAAGGCCATGTAGAGCCAGTTGCCCACGTCCATGCCCAGATGGCTTTTGAGTATCTCCAAGGATGGAGACTCCACAGCCTCTTTGGGCAACCTGCTCCTGTGCTACATCACCCTCACACGGAAAAAACCCAATGCTTTCAGACAGCAATTTGTACCCATTGCCTCTTGTCCTGTCACAGGGCACCACTGACAACAGCCTGGCTCTGTCCTCTTTGCACCCTCCCTTCATCCTCTTCTCTTGGACAGCCCCACTATCAGTAAGTTGTGTTACCTTTAATCAAATTACAAAACACATTCGCCTCTATTATTAATGCCGTGTTATTTACATTAATCAGTAAACCTGATATAAAATGCTAACAATAAAAAACTAACTTTAGATATGTTTTTTAAATTACTTACCTCAAAAAGGTAATCTCCTAGATATTGCACAGGGTAGTATCGAGATTCAGAGAGACATTTTTTGTTTTGCACAGGACAAATTTTATTAAGGATGAATACATGAGTTATATTGCACTCTGCCTTTTGAGATGAACATATGGTTGCCTTTCCAGCTTGAAGAACTCTAAATAAACATATTTAGAAAGATGTATTAACTGCATTATATTAATACTGCCTAAAGCTAGGTTATCATTCACAAACTTTCAGCATGCAAATGCGAGAGAATAAGGGGTCTAGATGCAAGGCACTGCCCAACCTTCATCAGGAGAAAAAAAGGGCGCTTAATAACCCACTTAACAAGACATCCTTCTCTTCACAATTTAACACTATTAACTAATATCTATGTACACTTTCTACACATCTGATGGAAAGCTTTACCTGTGCACTTTTTTAAAGATCAAATTTCATGACAGCAGCTCTAATTTATTGCATTATGTCCCCCATAATGATAATGGTCTTTCAATTAAGTTTTGCAACAAATTAAGTGGTCTACCAAAAATTTTCATAATGCAAATATACTTTTATACTTCATTTTGGAGCCATTTACAGCACTTGGTGCTGTCCAGTATCATACACAGAAAACATATTTGTTTGTCTTTGGGACGCCACTGCATGGGAGAGTTTCCCTAGGGGCAATTTCCAGAGTTGTACTGCTGCAACTATTCCTATCTTTTATAAAAGATGCCAGACCAAAAAAATGGTGGAAGAAATAAGGTCTCTCAACATGCTGGATATATCTTTTATTTTTCATAATCCAGGTATGCTAAAAGAAAAGGATGCTGGTCTCACACACTTACCCATCCAACAGCTAGGCACTAAAGGCAGGAAAAGCATAGAAGGGGGGAAAAAAGGCACAAGTGGTGTAAATATTAGAGAAAAATCAATCTTTTCCCAAAGCTACAGTTGCCTTCATGACTGAAAACAGTACTTGCTGGTGACAAAAACATATCTACCTTTCAGTGTTTTCTGACTGAGTGAAAGGATCCCCATGTTGGTGTATGGGAAATAGCCTTGAAAAAGAGATTCCTTCCACAAAACTGCCTGTTCACCTCTCTTGCTGATGTAGTTCCTGTTAAACATTATTTCTATCACGAACACAGAGCTGTGCAAGACAGCAGTCCAATAGTATTATCATGAAGACCTGCAAAAGCAGTTTTTATGGAAAAAAAGAAATGGCATTTTTCACAAGTGTAGCAGGATGAGCGCGTCTTTCTGCCAGACAGCACACAGTACACTGCTCAGCCAAGGAAACAGCACACAGACTGTTTCCAGTTGGCAACATCAGAAGATGGTAACTTCAGCTATACCTCACTTGGTCTTTACGAACGGCGAATAGGCAGGTGTTCTGCGATGCAGCCCTGTACCATCGTCAGCCAAACTGCACTTCCCTTCTTGCCTGTGTGGCTGTGGCACCCAGCCCTAAGGAGTACTCCTAATTAACGGGAATTTCAACAGAGAAGGACAGGAGGACAATACCTGCGCCTGCAGTGAACACAAAGCTCTAAAACAGTGTCATGGGATGTTTGCTTTTACTGCACTAGAAGCAAACGTTACTTAACACACACTGTTTGTGATTCACTGTAGTATTTAAACCACAGAATCCAAACCTGTAGGAAGAGTATGGGGGGGTGGGGGAAGAGAGGGGAGAAATATGCAGTTCCAGAATTCTTGCCCTTCAGATGTTTTCCTTTTCTGTGTTTTCCCTTTATACTTTTGTCCTTTCCCTTCTGAACTACCTGTACTTACATCGTATCAGAAACATCTGCTACAGTACAAATCAGGTCTTCAGAAGTACAAGAAGGGCTTACACAGAGGTGAAACCAAAACCTACCAAGTCAGTCACAGTGTGGCCCAGATCCCTAAAAAAACACAGCTCACAGCTGGCCCAGGTCACCCACCCGCGCGAAATATTGTATCCCGTTCCAGCTACTCTTTGAGTGTAACAGCCACACAAAATAAAGGATTACTCATAAAAAAAAAAGTAAGCCAATGTATCTTGCCTCATGAAGCAAGTTTCTGTACGCAGCTTACTTAAGACACAAACATGAGAATTTTTGACACTATACTATAAAGCAAGCAAGAAAAGTAATAAAGTTACAGATTTACAGTAACTTTATTATAAAAAGTATGGAAGTATATTAATAAAAAACAGCTCAGAGTTTGAAGAGCTGGAGGTTGTTATTGACCAAATTAACTGGGATGCATGAAAAAAAAAAGTGTTTCACCATACAATAAGTGTTCCATTGGCGATTATTTAAGCTTTAAGACGTATCCTCTTACCTTCTAATAGACGCCATTCGTTTACCACCTTCCTTAGCAGGGAGGACAACCTTCCATCTGTGGAAGGCCCCTGGAGCACTCGAGCGTGTCAGTTCTTCGCGCCATCTTTTAGGTGCAGATTGCCTTTGAGGTGAATAATGGGTGTCTTTTTCAATTTCATATCCCCATTCGTACGTTGTTTCATCAAGCCATCTGCCACTTTCGGCACTATTAATTATGTACTCCTTAGTTAGTATCCACTTTCCTAAAAAGCAAATGAACTGTCAACCACAAAAGATTTTTTTTTTGTGCAGACAAATGGCAATCAACTGAAGATCTAATATAAAATTAACTTCAACCTTTCTTGTGCAAATAAAAGCTGGAATTACAAGTACCATTTAAAAACTTCTTCCTACTACGAGAGTTCTCCTCTTCACACTTTAAAATCAGAAATCTCACAATGCCACTGAAAATGATCATTTTGTTTTCTTTTAATGATGAAGTACCTTTTTACCCTTCCCAGATAAAATACTTGTCTATTGCTCAAAAATCTGCAAATGGAATTTTTCAGCTTCCCAGATTTGGTTCTTACAACTTCCACAGAACCTTGCTTAACCCTTTAACACCATTTGACACATTTATAAATGTACTCACAAACGTAGTAAAACGAAGAAATGTTTTACCACCAATTATTATAAAGAGGAACCAAGGTTTTAGCACGTAAGCTGTTTCTTTTACATATTCTTAATATTACTTGCACTGCAAGTGTAGCGAATACCACCAATATTAGGGGGATATGGTTTCAGACTTTTGTCTTTCCCCTTTCTTCTTTTCACATCCTGTTCTCTCATCCCTTGGCTCCACCTCCTCCGCCTCTCCTCTTTCATCTTCCACATGTACGCTTTTGATACTCTGTGTAATGATCTTCCCCTTTTTCTCTGTCTCTCTCTTCTTACAGGTTCAGGTCAAGAGCCGTGGTTAGTAACCTGCTCCTGTATTGAAACACTACCTACAGAAGATACTGCAAGAGAAATTGACTTGAATTGTGTGAACCTAATTGGTTTCACAGAACAGCAGGGTTGACTGGCAAAATGTCTCAGTGCAGGAGCACAGATGGTACTTCTGCACAACCTAGCACAGGTACCAGTACACTTCTGACTGGAAAAGGTACGCTGTGCACAACCTGTGTGTGAAAATCACTTTTATTTCAAAGTTTCCATCTCAAAACTTCTGGCAGACAGAAAGTCCATGAAGACTGTCATCCTTGTTAGCATTTCTCTTCACCTCTAGGGAGTTCTAAATGAGTTTAAACATGCTCTTTCACACCTACTTTGGAAAAATTGCAGTAGGAATGAACACACTCTCTCTGCCATCAAGGGCAAGAGCAATGCTTACTCAAAAAGGGTACCTCTTGTGGGATTGAAAGGTACTAGATTGTATTGGGGAAGATTTGCAAGTACAGAAACAAGACAGAGTTTTGCATTGCTGCCTGGATGCTACATATACCGTTTCTACTCAGTTAAAGAAAACATCTCCAGATGTTTTAAATCCCGTAAAGTAAGAAAATGTTAACTCAAAGGTTTATAGAAGTTAAAATGAACTGCTATGCTGGAAATCTTTCCGCATTCTAATATTGCCTCCCTTATGGAAACTTTTTGGTCTATTTCCTTTTTGATTAGAGTGCGATCAAAATTTTACATTAGTACAAGGAATCATGTATATATATACATATATATATATCACACACACCTACGTTCTAGCAGTGGTAGACAATGGAGAATTCCTATTAATACAATATTTAAGTACAAATATGAAATTAAGACATTTACACATGCTTTAAATCCAAATCTATAATTACTTATTTCTGTCTGTTAACTCCTAAATTTAAGATTATCCATCCTAAAAATTGCTTTAACACTTTGGTATAAGACAATATACGGAAAATAAAGATCACATTTAACCAGTTAATGTATCAGTATTGTGAAATCTTGTAGCTCCACAAGATTTTCTAAACTCATTATAAAATCTTTCCATGTAATCTGTCTACAACAATATATTAAAATACAGAATTCTCAATCTACATGTATTTTTATAAAAAGGTTGCTTATGTATGGGATTTTGGCATCAGACCTTAGGTAAAAGAAAAGCAAGACGAAAGATGAAAGGCTTGCGTCAGAATGGTAAAAGCCTAGAGTTTTCTCTTGCTGCATAAACAGGAGCTTACAGTGGCCTTTACCAGTGAATGTTGGATGTGAATTTGGTGCATGCTGATTACAGGTGTCCACGCTCTCTCTGCTTCCTTTTCAAGCAATGAATTTTTAAGCACCCATATCATTTGGATAGTACTTCATGATCTAACTAATACATAACCAAGCTTTCTGTTTGGGACCACATGCAGACCAAATAAAGAAGGACGGCAGGAAAACACCCAAACCAAAAAGTAGTAAATCAGAACTTCAACATAATACTATATTAAAAGTCAAGATTACGGTCCTATGTTACAATGTTATGAAATTTTAGAGCAAATCTTTTACTCACCTGCAGCACAGGCAGCTAAGAACTTTTCACTCTTGCATGGCTTTTTTGCTATAAGATGTGTACAGTTCCTGTATTTCTAGGAAAACAAAACCGAAACAACACACTTGTATCACTGGGGAACGGTTTAACTTTCTTGGCTATTTATGCAGAACGCCAACTCCTGCACAGCGCGTTAAGGCTTACGTTTTTTTGTTCCTGCTCTAGCGAACAGGTACTTTAGCGAACAATACCTTATCATGTAAAAAAACACAGTCCAGTTTGAAGAGCCATTCCAGCAGCGCCGCCTTCTCTCGTTTTTTAAATCCTGTGAATTGGACTATCCGCTTCTGGCCGCCACTTGCCATCTGTTGGAGAAAAACAAACCAAAAGGAGGCATTTAAGACACAAAATTCACATCACGGAACGCTGCTCTTACTAGTACTTCCTCCTCGTTTTCCGATTGAAAAAAAAAAAAAAAAAGAGGAAACGCAGGGCGAGGACTCGGCACGGCCCGAGGGCGGTAAGGGGTTAGGCCGGAGACCCCACACCGCGGCCGGCCGAGACCCCCCGGGATGGGGCACCACGGCTCCCGCAACCCGCAGGCGGGGCCCACCGCCCTCCGCACCCGCCGAACGGCGCGGAGCCCACCCCACCCGCGGAACAGCGCGGCCTTCCGCCTTCCCACCTCCGTGAAGGGAAAGCCGCCCGCCCTGCGGGGAGGCCCCGCGGGGAAGCGCCGCTGAGGGGCGGAGGTGCCGGGCAGGAGCTGCGGGGAGCCAACCGCCTCCCCCTCAGCGGCGTGGGTGGGAGCCCGCCCGCCATCACCTACACAAGCCATGTGGACGGCCGGGCGCCTTCTCGCCCCCCCGGTCCGGTGCGGGCGCTGCTCCCCGGCGCGTTCCCGCCTTCCCCCTGCTCCGCCCCCGGATGTGGCGGCGCGGCCGTTCCGGGCCGTTGTCACCGACGCTCCGCGGTCGCCGGGGCTGTGGGCGCCGAGCCGCGGGGAGAGCCCGGCCCGGTAAGTGTCCCCTCCCGTTCGCCGGCGGGGCTGCCCGTCCCCTCCCCTTACCGTGCGGGACGGGGCCGGGGGAGACCCACCACCGAAACCCCTGCGGCCGCCTCCCCTCCCCCGCGGCGGGGCCGGGCGTTGCGCAGTTCTGAGGCTTCCTCGGGTGGGTGCCCGCCCCTCTGAGGCGGCCCCGCCGGAGCGGGGCGGCGGGAAGGGGTGGCTTTCCCTCAGGGCGGAAGGACGAGGTGACCACGGAGGGGGTGGCCTTGCCCAGGACGGGGTGCCCGGGGAAGGGGGAGGCCTTCCCTTAGGATGGGAGGACGGGGAAGAGGTGGCCTTCCCTCAGCATGGGGTGCCCGGGGAGGGGGAGGCCTTCCCTCAGGACGGGGTGCCCGGGGAGGGGGAGGCCTTCCCTCAGGACGGGAGAACTGGGTGGCCGGGAAGTGGGGAGGTGTGGCAGACGGTAAGTAGGGAAAGAGGCCGTTGCCACCTCAGAGTCCCTGAAAATCACCATTTCTGTTGCTCAGCAGAGTTAAAAAAGTGGAAGGCCGTCTACTAGGGGTGGAAGACGGAAGAGACCTGACTGAGTTGAGGAAGCTCACGGAGGAACCAGGTGGAGTTGGATGTAGGTGCAGGCTGAAGAGTCTCCCCTCTGGAACGGGCTGTCTGTGAGAGTCGGGAAAGGGACGGAGGGTTTCTGATCCTCAGTGCCCTTTTCTCTGTGTCTCAGAGAAACTTTCAGAGTATCTTGTGCCACATGATGGCTGAGCCTCAGGGAAGATGACCATGTGCTGCTGCAGCCAGATAATTGAGGCACCTGTTTTGGTGCCCTGCTGATCGAGTTGATACTGACTCTTCTTTATGGATGTCAGGGTTTGATGTTTTTTTAAATTACGAAGCAACATGAAAAGGTCAAAATAATATTCAGATTGTACCTCAAGCACTCAATTTAGAATTTAGAAATGTAGAAATGACAAGATTATGATTTTCTGTGAAACTTTATTTTGGTCCCTTCTGTATTTGAGAGATGACTTTTGACTTGATTCCTGTGTCGAATACACTGAATGAATGGCGCACAAGGAATCTGTTAGTGCGTTATAATGAATACAGTTAGCTTTGTAGAACACTTTTTTTTATGCAATCGGAGAGTACAAGGCACGCATTCTGATTCAAGCAGAAAAAAAAAAAATTATTGAATTGCCTCCTTAGAGAACTGAGTGCTATTCTCTCCCCTTCCATAAAATTCTTACGTGATAATGGACAAGTCACTTTGTACTCACTGAGGTAGCTGTTTCACATTTAAGATGTATAAACTGAGAAATGTATGGCAAAACATTCACAAGTGCTGAGTATTTGTCACTGCAGCTTAGATCAATAGAAGCAACGCATACATAGGTGTTCCTGTGGAAAGAAAACCAAACTCACCTGTCTTCAGACATCTGAAGTTTGGCAGCACATTGGACGCTTTGTTTTAAATCTGTCTTGATTTTCCCAAATATCAAAATGGAAAAATAGTTCTTCCAGGCCTGAGATGGGTCTCGTGTTGCTGTTTGTGAAATATTCTGGTACCCTTAATGCTACTGAAGTTTTTCCCATCTTCTGTTTCCCTAACATTGCAGCTATATTTTTGTATGCGAGCGTGAAAAAGTAACCATGAACAACCTCTGTCGTCAGTTTTTTATATAAGTGGCACTGTAAAATCTTTAACACTTGACTATTCAGAGTTAAACGGCTGTATTTATTGCTTGCATTTCTTGGTTGACATTGAAGATTAGTTGCATTTTGTATTTTGTACCTGTTGCGTCTTTATACCTTCACTATTGAGTTGTCAGCACTGTAAAGATATTCGTTTTAATTCTTGTAACTGGAGTGCAGAAAATCAAAAACCTGTGTTTGTTTTACAAAATGTAATCTAAAGTTTGGACCACGCTTAATCTGTTGTCCCTAAATATTTTTTTTTAATTTTTTTTAATTTATTTTATTTAAAAACTAGCAGCCCAGTTTGTATGAATAAATAATTCTGAGTTTACTTACTCTGGTAAAGCTGAAATAGATAATGTTTGGATTAATATTTTTAAAAGTTAACAATTTAATTCTTACTAACTACTACTGACTATGAACCATTACTTAACTAGTGACTAATAGCAGTTTTATGCCACAGGGCCATTAACAGGCTGGGGAAATCTTCAGCATACAGTACCATAAATTTCAGCACACAATACTGTAAACTAGCTACTAGTGGAGAATTTGCATACTTATATGGTGATAATTTGTTACTTTTGAGAAATAAGTATTTTCTAGCTTCCCCCCCCCCCCCTTATCTCTGCCCTATAACATATGTGGAATCAAAATAACTGAGACCTCAAACATTCCACATCTATTTTCACCTTAAAATATTTTGTTACTGAAGTGTAGCATTAAGAAACCTAGAACATGTTTTTTTACCTTTGTTTTAATGATGTCTGATAAGTTTGGATTTCACTTATCCTCTCCCTGTATTATTTTTTCATAATAAGTCTAAAATATTTTCTTCTTTTCCATCCTTCTTGTGATGTCATTATGGTAGCTAGATAGCTCTTAGTTCATAATGTTCATTAACCCTTATTTACAAGAGTTAATATTAGGTTTTGTAGGAGCAGTCTTTTTAACTGGAGTATTTTTCAATATCTCTAGGTTTCTTTGTTCTGTGTCAAATGGTTCAGTTGCTCAGTATTATAAACTATATTTAAGCTGTTTGGGTTTAGATGGATATCCACTTTTACACTTTATCTTCTACAGTACATGTGACGTCTTTTATAACAATTCAAAAGTGTTTTTCTGTACTGCACAAATGGTATTTCACTTAAAAAATTTCTAATTACATTTTAAGGATTATCAAGAATGGCTGTTCAGCTCCCACGTCCTCAGTTCTTTAAGAAGCCAAGATCAGGGAAATAAGTATGCTTTTTACTCTTTCACAAAAAGAGTTTACTTATAGTGTTTCAGGTGCCCATCTCTATGAGACATTTTCTTTCTTGATTTTTCCTAGAGACAGAAAAGAGAAATTTCTTTTTCATTCCACAGTTCTAATTTTCTACCCTATTCTTTTTGTCTCCTTTATGTTCTATGCGTAGTTGTATTACTACCGTGTCTCTTGCCTTGGAATTTCACTTCTTACATTTTCCCATAGATAACCATTTTACTTCACATAATACATGTGGTTACTTTTCTCCAAGTCTCATCGGTGTTGCCATGATCAATGTGATCACTGTTGAACCTTGTCCTTAAATCTCACAACCTCTTTCTGCAAGCCTTTACTACTTTATCCTTTACTTTGCAACTTAGGATTTGGGTTGGGTTTTTTTCCAGTCTGCCCCTCTCTAGCCTTTTGACTTCCTGTGTTGAAAATGATACGCAGTTTCTTGCAGTAATGGCAATAGTAATACAATCCATGCACAGACGTCTCTTCCATTGTCAAATGTGATCTGACAGATTTTTTTTTTTTTATCTAGTGGAAGATATTTTGCATTCTGTGCTTAAAATATTTTCTGTCAGGCAAAGAAGTGTATCAGTTGACGGATTAACAATTTCAGAGTTTAAAAAATTATTAGAGCTTTTTTCTTCTGTTGCCTCAACATTATGTATCTATACTCGTTTAAGCAGTATAATTTGACAAAACAAAAATCACAAGGCCTTAGGCAAATTTTGTTCAAAAATTTATTAATAACAGCTTTGTAAAGAAAACGCAAAACTACTGAAAAGTCAGTCATAAAAGCTAAAACAGTATGAAGTGTCTCCACACTGCCTTCATGTGGAGAAAAATCTAACTTTGTGCCCTGCTTTAGGTCCATTTTGTAAATGTCTTCAGTATGAAGCACCGACTCTGGCTTTGTCGAAAAAGTGAGGGAATTTAATTTTTATTCTATAGTGATAAGGGATTACAAGAATTAGTATAAACCCACAGAAGCTAGAATAGTGTGTTAATAATAATTGTTCTTCTATAAGCAAACCTAGAGTTTCTTTCATGAGCTGATGAATATAAAATGACAGAACAAGCATTGTGAAAATTGTTGCTTTTCTTCAAGCCTTACTGATAGTGTGAATTCTCAGTTATCATGACTTTGTAGTTATCTAAAAACATCTTCTTTATGGTCTTTTCAGGAGGTATCATTTGTGTTTCTTTCTTGTAACCATTTTTCTTAGCTAGAATATTTCCTTTTCTGATCATTGTAAACTCAGCGTTATCTTCTATCTCCTTGCATTCATCTGCCCTTCTGCCAACTCACATTCCATTAATGTCTGTCAGGGAATCAGTGTTGAGGGACAAATACAGAGAGCACAGAACGGCCTTCAGCAACTTGTTCAGTAACTCTTCTGTCAATGATGCAAAGCTATGTACTTTATGTGTATTAGTTCACTCATAAGTGAATTAGTGCACTTCCTTAGTGCACTTTCAGTCACTCATGACTTGGAATAAGATGTTGTTTGTTTGAGTCGTCTTTCTTTTAAAATAAAGGTAATGGAATGGTTTCATTTTGCATTTAATACTTACCTTTCCTAACACGTAAAGTTTCGTGCCTTTGCCTGACATGAGTTAGTCCCTGGCTGCTTGGACCTTCTTTCTTAATCATCTTACTGTTCTCCTGCCCTGACCTAAATCCGCTATACCTGTCTGGAATGCTTAATTGACCTAATTCCCCCACTGACTTTTTGATATTTTCTCCTATGTAGGAGGTCCATTCTGATGTGATCAGCAAATCTTCCTTCATCAAAATCTTTCCACCTTTTTTTTTTTTTGAGAATCCATATAAGCTCATTCAGATTGTATTTGTGATTTTTATTTTTTGTTGTTTTTTTGGTGTGTTTTAAAATGCATTTTCTTTGTCTTTTGTGTATTATGCTTCCCTGAGTAACTGCAGTCAGAATGGTGAATGGGTGTAATGGTAGCAGAAATTATATATTTTTCTTAATAATTATTGTTAAATAGCAATGTATATATTCACAATATTGCAGAACGGTTTCTTCTCTGCAATAACTCCTCTTCCCCCAGAGTTTTATTTCTTATTAGGCAACTACCTACAGCATGATTGATGCCCCACAGTGTAGAGAAACGTGAACCCTGGCTTACAGACATTAGAAAATCAAGTTAGACATGATGTAACCGGTGGAGTAACGTGTTGCATGTACACTTTTTACCTTCTCTGCTGTTCGCTGTACTTGAGGTCAGTACAAAGGGCAGGCAAAAGGTATAGATGATTGTGGATGGAAGGAGGAAAGAAAAATACTAAAAAGAAGTTAGGAGAAAATATGACATAAATTGTAATAGGGAAGGTAATGAAGGTACAAGAAGAGCAAGGTAGTATCAGAATACCCTACAGTATGTTACAGTTCTCTCTCTATTTTATCAACATGTAACTGGAAGATTATATAGAAATATATATATATATCAAAAATAAGGATTATATAGATTTGGTACTTAAGGTGAGGTTAACAGAGTATGGTAGTGGTTCCTTGTAGCACTTCAGTTGTCTGTTAAGGTGAAGCCCTTGTCATCAGCAGATCTTGCAGGTAACTATTGTATTCTTATAGCTTTGTCATCTATACCTAAGAATTCTAGGTGGCCTCAGAAGTCAAGCTTACCTTGGGGTATCAGTGTCTCTTGAGGACTGTAGTAGAAGTATTCAGTACTAAAATAGTGTGTTCACTGGTGGTGTTTCTTGTTTTGTCAGAAATTGTTGTCTACTGGGCTCAGAAAACAGCGTTTACCCAAGAATAAATCCAAAATTAACTGTCAGAGTAATAGCAAAAAATACATCCTATTAATGTAGTAACCTATTGCCATAAGAAAGTGGTTTTCTCTTTCAGATAGGCTTTGAGATCAGTTTCAGTGCAAAATAAGCTGAAGATCCATAATTTTTATTTTTCTCATCGAGCCTTGTGAAAAATTGGATGAACAAGAAATTTTGCTTAATGACTGACTGTGTCCCATCACACTTTTGGGCTTGGGCGTTAAAGGGGAGTTTTGGTACTGTGAACTTTACTGTGTGGATTCTACTTGGCTTTGGCATACCCAGGTATAAGACATAAAAGTCGTTCTCCCATCCAGAGGTACCACTCTGTGTTATGAGGGAAGTGTTGCCTCAAGGACAGAGACAGGCATGTCCTTTTGTGATCTGTAGTCCCGGGAGCTTTATGAGGATTGGTGAGGTCCTCCAAAGAGCTTCCTGAAAATAACCTGAGGATTGCAGAAAAAGCTGCTAGACTTTTTGCAGAAGAGGTGCTTCGGCAGTCCCGTATGCACAGCAGAAGAATAAAAGACTTCCTTTGAAGCAATGACATAGACACGGTCTCTCCCTCTTTTCTTCCGCTTTCCCCATGAAGCAATGACATTTGTTAGTGTAGAAGGTTTTTGCTGTCAGCGGTTTCTCCCATCTGGAGTGCCAGCGTTGACAGAAGGGCTTATGAAGATCATCAGTAAGGGCTGAAGTACGAACAGGACTGAAATCCTTGACTGGGAACAGAGTATCTTTTCAGGAAATGTTGGGGAGCACAAAAGCTTCCTTTGGGAAGGCATTACAGGCCCTTCTGTATAAGCATAAACTCTCTAAGCATGCCAGCCCCATTTCTCTCCTTTTCCTGCCTCATTTCTCTCCTTTTCCTGCCTCCCCACTCCCAGCCGCATCCTGAAAGATTTATTAGGCAGACCAAAGTAGAACTTAGGTACCCAAAGTCCTACCTCCCCATTGTACAGAGGTAAACAGAAGCCCCCTTCACAGATCTAAGAAATGACTTCACAAGAAGAGATGCTGGTACCAGCAGTCAATAGGATATGGATCTTTTCAGTAATAAGAATGTTGTAAGTGGAATGATTTCAAATTCAGTTCACTAAGGGATTCTGGGCACAGTTGGCCTTTGCGTTATGTCTCCTGGAGTGGAGATACCACTGTACTCTTGTCCATCTGCAGCTAACTCTTACAATTTTTGCTGGCGGAAGGCTTAAAGAAATATGACTGTTCCACTCATGGGGTTGTAAAGACAGAATGGCAGGAGAGGGAACAAAATGAAAACAGCAGAATGAGGATTAACAGGGAGACTAATTAGGAGAATTGCATGTATAGCATCTTGGACATACATGATGTAAATCTTCTGAGGTAAATGGTAAATGCTGATTGAAATGTAGTAAATTAATCTGTCAGTTTCTAGTTGAAAGATTTAAAGTTGCTTGCAGAAACTGATTTGCTGCAATCTGTGGAGGCATAAAATAGGTCTCGGTGAATTATATTTGGAGGTGATTCCATATTTTAGTTACTTACATGCCAATTTTTTCTAAGTAAAGTGTCCACCTCTTAAATTTTCAGGTTAAGTGTTATATTGGAATGAGATTCTCTCTGCAAGAGACAATCTAGAATTAATCTGAGACACTGCATATAGTTAAAAACGTGTATGTGTACATGTGTCTGTATAGAAATATATAGGATGACATTATGTGCTATACATGGGTTTTTCTTGAAATCAGAATTCTTTATTAATCCAGCTAATTAATTACAAAATATTTGTACAGAGTATTGACATATTGAAGTATGATTATGCATTCTATGCAAAAATTTCTCTCTGTTTTTAATCAATAGATTTAGGTCACTTTGTAAGGAATTAAATGGAAAATTATGTTAGAGAAAGAATCCCTGATTAAGAACCTTTGATTATTTTTTTTTCCCAGTTTCCCTGTATACAGTGTAGTTTAGAATTTTGCTGAATATGTGATTACTGGAATTTAACCATAATTTGTGTTATATTTAGTCCTCAAAAGCATTCGTTTTCTCTTTACTTTTTCAGTGATTCAATGAAGCTCCTGCACTGTGATTTGGAGACCACAGTGATAGAAGGACTTCATTCTTTCTGGGCTGAGGAGAAAAATTTCCATGTTCTCACAGGCAATGACATTCTAAGATGGAGTTTGATCCGTTTTTGACTAGTTGTATGTCTTTTATCTGTTGGAAGGCTGTTGAAGGAATTCACCACTCTGATGGGCCATGCTTCAAATACCAGCTTGCTTTTATTTATGGACCCTTCAATAGCCTTTAGTTCCTATACCAATATGGTCTTTACCTAAAAGTCTGAGTAATATAGTTAGCAATTCTTCCTTTTATAACTAAGTATGTCAGCTAGCTGTCAGCTCTGTGATGTGCCTGATCTTCTCTCTTGCGGAATTCAATTCAGTATCAAATCCAAGTCATCTGAATAGCAATGCAAAACGCTGCCAGAATGTTACTCTGTTGTACTTTGTAATTTCCTCTTCTCTTCATTTTCAAATTTTATGTTTGATAAAGCTGAAACTCTTATACATTGTTGGTTAATTTTATTTCTCATTAGTTAATATAAGTGAAATAATCGATGTGAATGTTTCTGCTTACAATTTCAGTTTTAGCAAACACGCTACTTATTTAACTTGTCCAAACATGTTGAAGGTATTGAATTTTAAGGCAAAAACATTCACAGTCTGAAAAGGGAACACTGACAAGTTCAGTCAAAAGGGAAAAGAAGAATAATTTATAAAAGGAGCTGTAGATAATGATGCCATGCAGTTGTTTTAAAGTGCATCTACCTCACCTTTAATGAATTAGATTTGTCAACAGCATATGTTTTATGCACTACTTCTAATGAAGTGGCATACCAGCACTACAGTGTACTTTGAGGTTTATTCCATCAAAGCTTTTTGCTGTCGTAAAGTAGACCTTTTTAAATAATAGATACTAAAAACTACATTTAAATAACATTAAGGTTGTGACACAAACACCAAATGACAAACTTCAGGCAATTCAAAGTTAGAGCTGACAACTTGTCATTAACTTGCATTGTTGCTTTTTAAAAAAGAAGCACAATTGCATGATTTAAGGATTGTATGTCAGACTAACTTTAAATTTCTTGGCTTTTGTGAGCTGGAGTTACAACCTTACTGTCATTTTTTATATAGCTTTTTGCATAGCCTCTGTTTTCAGAAAAGTAATAAAAGCAATGGAAAAAGTACAGGCTTTGTTGGCTTTGTTCTTCATTTATAATATAGACTTGAAACTATCAGTCGAAGAACAGGGGCTATCCCACTGTCAAACTTAAATGCGGTTCTTTTAAACTCCTTTTGCTCTTGTCTTTGCTGATTCTTCCACAGAACTTCTGAGTTTCAGGAACTTTAGTCGAGGGGTACTTCAGCTGAAACCCTGGGAAGTGCTAAGACTTCCCAATTCTTTTCCACATAAGGAACCACTTCCATTTTAATAAACAGTACTGAATAAGAGTTTAATACATGTAGAATGCCTTCTAAAAATATTTTTAATTACTTGAAATTTTGTGTAACAAAAGAGGTGAACAGGATACTTCCTATTATTTCTTACATATGCTTTCCCATTTTGTTGCTATTAAACATGATGGAACTTTATATTCAGGTATGTTAACGTGCACGTGTAAACACAATCTTTTCAATTCTTCTGTAGAGCTGAATTCTCAAGGTCTGTAATTCTAATGCAGGCCATCTATCATTTTCACTTCAGTTTTGTCAATTTAATCTAGCACAAACTGGTAGTGCCGCCAAGTGGGCAGGCCTGCAGCAGCCACTCATAGCAGTCACATACCCCGTGCCACCATCAGTGATTATACTGCTGCCTGGTAAACGGGGATAAACGGGCTTGCACGGGGTAAAGTGGCTGGTACATAAGGATGGTAGGATATTTTTGCCAAGCTCGTGTTTAGCTACCTGATTTGATTCATTACATTAGTATCCACAACCACTACTGGATGCAGCAGTCAATCTTCAGTTCTTTTAGTACAATCATAGAATCACAGGATAATTTAGGTTGGAAGGGACCTTCAAGCCCCCCCAGTGCCACCCCCTGCCCTGGGCAGGGACACCTCCCACCAGAGCAGGTTGCTCCAAGCCCCCTCCAACCTGGCCTTGAAGCCCTCCAGGAATGGGGCAGCCACAGCTTCTCGGGGCAACCTGGGCCAGGCTCTCACCACCCTCACAGCAAAGAACTTCTTCCCCACATCTCATCTCCATCTCCCCTCTTTCAGTTTAAAACCGTTGCCCCTCATCCTGTCATTACAGGCCTTGGTAAAAAGCCTCTCTCCATCTTTCTTATAATTGCCTGTTATATATGGAAGCTTCATCTCAAAATTCCGCTCTTCTAAGTTGCTTGTTCTGCAGATGGGTGACTGTAAAGTAGATTATTGTCAATGAAACTACTGAGCCGTGTAGACTTTGTCTAAGCATTTCTTGTAGCCTCCTGTAAAGTCCAGTTTCTGACAACTCCATATGCTATTTTGGGAGATTCTATGGCCTTCCCATCCTATACATATCTTCGCGCCATTTTTTTTATACTTTTGGAACAATGAAATTAAGTGCTATGTGGCATCATAGTTTGTGTAGTATCAACAGAAATGGAGGCTCCTGAAGTTAAAACCTCTTTTAACATTTTGAACTTGAACTGTTATTTGCCAGTTGGAATTAAGATGCATACTATCTTCTCTTATAAGCAATTTTACATAATACTTAAGCCATTTGGATTTTTACCTGTAAAAGTGTTAGTTCCTCAAATACTACCTATTAGTAATTTCACTACGTTCTTTTTTGCGTAGGACCACTGATGATTTATTAACTGAATGTTATGCGTAGCCCCTTAAAATTGAAGATTTCGGTTACAGAAGGAATATATTGACTGAAGGTATGTATTTAGTATATTGATATTTTCTAAAATTGAGTTGCTCTAAACTATAAATGCTTAAAAAGTTCTAACTGGGTGGTTAGATGAGATCTGTGATGTTTATAGGAAAGTGCTTATTGGTACTAAGGAAGAATATATATGAATTTTTATTGATTGAGGAAAATGGAGATGCTACATTTAAATTTGAGTTTTTAAAAAGTTCAAAACAAGCTTTGTTCAGATTAACCATTTTATAAATTCTTATCTCTTCACAACAGCTATAAAAATGACTAGTTGTGTTAACTATTAAGAAATGGATAGGTATGAACTTTGTATTAGTGTTATTTTGTGTCGTGGTTTAGCCCCAGCCGGCAACAAGGACCACGCAGTGGCTCACTCACTCACTCCCTCCTCCCCCCAGTAGGGTAAGAAGAGGGAGAAAAGGAGGGGGGCAAAATTTGTGGGTTGAGATAAAAACAGTTTAATAGAACAGAGATGGAAGAGGGGAAAGAAAAAAAAATGGTAAAAGAATATACAGAAGAAGTGATACAACACAAGTCGCTCTCACCGCCAGTGATCCTGAGCAGTGATCGCAAATTCCTGCCCCTGGCCAATGCCCGTTTATATGCTGAGCATGATGCTCGTGGTATGGAATATGCCTTTGGCCAGCTTGCTATGTGTTTGCTCCCTCTCAACTTCTATGGGAAGCTGAAAAAGTCCTTGAGTAATATAAACATCACTTAGCAACAGCTAAAACAGTATGTGTTATCTAGTTATTCTCATACTAAATCCAAAACACAGCTGCTAGAAAAAATATTAACTCTATCCAAGCTGAAACCAGGACATTTTGTCAGAAGCCTGAATAAGGTATCTCTCTAGTGAGGACTTACATGGTTACTGTAGAAGCTAATTTAGAGCACTGTTTTTGAAATGCGTATTGTGATTTGCAGCATTTGCTTAAGTGAAAGAGTCCCTAATATTTATTACATTTGGAGCAGAATACAGTCTGTTCTGTACTATACAGAAAACTCCAATAAACTCTCTTGACCCTGCGAAGAAAGGGTCAGAAAATGGCATCTTTTCTCAGTATAGTCAATCTATTTCTCTCCACTCTTTTGATTTTGTTGCCATTAGTACATAATAGTACAAAAATCAAACTTGAATAAAACTTGTAATCATTCCAAGGGTAGCTTAGGGAGCTATATGATCCAGTAGTACAGATAAAAAAGTGGATTATTTGAAATATGAATAGTTGACTCTACAATGTTTTAATTCTTATCATGCCGTTTAACTGGGGACGTGTGAGTTATGTCAGGCAATGCAAATATAGGGGTTGGTGAGGAACATAGCCCACTTGGTTCTTTTCCTACAATAAACCTGTCCCTGGTGCACACCATGACAGAACAGAAAAACAGAAAAACCATTCCAGCCTGCCTTGATATTAAAAATCAAATTATTTGTTCAATGCCATTCTATGCTGTACACTTGCAAAGCAATAAACTTCTGGTTCTCTTAATATGGAACAAACTTAAAGTTTCTGAATAATGCTCAGCTCCAGAGGTTAGCATGAGGCAGGATATTGTACTTCACTTATTACCAGCCTGTCTAGGAAAAATATGTTGTTTCAGTGAACACTCCCTGGCTTTTCTATCCCTGAACTCTTTCTCCCTTTTTCAGAATACGTACCATACATACTACTTTTCTCATTGGATGTTTTGTTTGTGCTTGTAACATCCTCCACACTGTTTCCTGGTGATGTACCAGTGAAGGGAATCTTGGGTGGGACCACCTGCTCTGGGTCACAGCAAGCATAATTTTTCTTACAGATTAATAGAATATAGTTGAAACTCTTAAGGTTCACCATAGAACTCTTAGCTAAAAATAGATTTTGCCAAAACTCATGCTTCTGAAGATATTCTGGTAGAGTTGTTATGATGCTTAGTTTTTGACAATTAAATTAAAACATATATAGATTGAACCTTAAAAAATTGATTGTACTGTAAGTTTCTGGGTTGAATCTTATATGGCTTATTAATTTTTAACTTTGCAAAAGTTGTAAAATACTATAAAATTAATATAAGGAAAATAAAATTTGCTAAAATGTTAATGTGACCCTAGAAAAATGTTTTTGCTCCTTTTTCTTTAGCCTGTGATGTCCCTCTCTCTTTCTTTGTACAAACTTTCAGTGTAGTCTTCCTTAAAAGAAATGAGATCTTTCCTTTTCAGTCCGGTTGTGTTCTGAAGCAAAAGATTTATTTCATGTGATAGGCAAGTAGTGCACCTTGTTTACCATGTAGTTCTACTCCTTGCCTGGTTGCACAACTCGTTTGAGTCTTGTAATTATGTAAGAAATACCACAGTGCGTGGTGTTCACTTGTAAGATATTTATGAACAGTTGCCTTCTTAATCGTGAAACCAAAGACTAAGTGCTTTCTGCACTAGAGAATTTAGTAATATCTTTACAGTAGTTGTTTAAGATGGTAGGGAGGAGGAACCCCTTTTTTCATCAAAAATCAGCCTTTCCTTTTTGCGCAGTAATTTATGGCCTGGTCTGGTTCCAAAGGAAGATTTATTTGTCCCTGTGTGAATGCATTTTGTTATGAGTCCCTCTCCCACCTTTCAACACTGTTCCCTTTATCATATTTTGAAATTGTATTCTTGACACAGCATCTTTCTGGAAGAGATAGTAAAATGTATTCTTCATGAGTATTCTTGGAGGTTCTCCATGAGTATTCTTGAATCACACCCAAATGGTATTTTCATGGCATATACAGACTAACAGTATAGGGGTAAATGAACTTCACCGTGAAGTACGAGATACTGTTTCATGAGCTGCAGGACTCTTAGTTGCCCTGTGATAAGGAGCTTCAGGATGGAGTGTGAGAGTATAGTTTAAGAGATCCTTGAGAAGAAGGAAGTTCCATTCGCTGTAACCATTCCTTTATTTTCCTTTCTTTCTTCTTCAGCAGCAATGGAAAGGTACATTAAAAAATCTAGCTTCCATAATAGTTACAGAACTGCAAACCCGCTAGACACAAGGTTTAGTTTTGTACAAGTATTTTAATTACCGTTAAGTAGATGTAGTGTAGACATACTTTCATATCAGTCAGTATATTTTTACTCTAATATACTGTTCTACAGATGTATTTCCTATCTCCTACTTCCATTGTGTTTGGCAGTGCTTAAATACTAAATGATATATAATTTGTGCTTATTTAATGCGTAAAGCTAGCTGTATCAGTTTTGAATTCTGCTCTGGATTCAAACTGATAGTTAACTAGAAGTCAAGACATAGTCAAGACTAAGCACTTTATTTAAGAGGCTTAAATCAATATCCTTTTGTTTAAAAAATGAGAATACCACTGGTCTGTGTGTTACTATATAATTTTTTTTTTTTCTCTTTTAAGTGATCTTTTGATCAAATCCTTTTAGAATAAAAGAACATACAGGTCCAATCTGATGCATGCCTCATATGGTAGAATCAATATACTGCTGAGTATCAAAATTGTGCTTTGGCTAGCAGTGCTAAAGGAGAAAAGTACAGTAAGCTGTTAAAGCTCTTACTCCTCACTAGGAAGAAAAACAGAATAAAAAAGCAAGCAGGAGGATGTCTTGCCATGAAGATGAGTGATCATGGAGAGCCAGTTGCAAGCCCAAACTGTTAAAAGAACACTAATATGCTGCTGTATTGCTAGAAAGCATAATTTTCTTGTTCTGGAACTCTAGAAACCATCTAGGCATATACCTGTGCATTTCATAGTGGTGTTACGGATTCCTCAAAGAAAGGCTTTTATTATTTTGGTGTATTCTGACTAGTTATGAAAGAATCTTTTAAACCAGCTTTGATTAAATTAGGCCTGTGCATGGAACAGGCAATCTGAGGTATTTAAACAAATACTTCACATGAGTCTTCTGATGGGAAGCAGCTTGGTAATTCTGGGGGGTTTTTTTTGTGACTAGTGATGCGTCAAAACCTGATTGCAACTTTAAATAAGTCAAAATACTAAGAAGCAATAGACTTCCAGATGATTAGAGGGACTGATGTGTCTATGTGAAGAAAATATTTTATATAAAAATGTATTATGCTTTGATTAATCCACATAAACTTCAAATAGAATGCTAATTATACAATACTGTGCCTCATCAGAGAAATCAATTAGTTTTAAACTTATATATGTGAAGCAGCAACTTACGTTATCAAGCTTACTTTGAAGACAAGCCAACAGAGAGGAAAATGATTACAGATCACATCCTTTTACAGAAGCTTATTTGCCTTGAACATATTTCCTGTTGTCAAGTGCTAACCTTTCTTAGATTGTTGCGGATGTGGTTGAATATAAAGTTGTCCTCCTTGAAATTCTGATTTATATTACATGTTAGCAGCAACCATTTGGTCAATCTTATAAATGTAAAATGATCTTGAAACACATCCTGTGAGATCTACAAAATTGAAATTATTTGTATAATCTTTTTCTTAATTCAGTTAGCTTGTGACATGCAATTGTCACCTTTTGCAAGCAATTTTTTCTTTGACTTGAAAGTGCTGGTTTCTTTAAACACAATTACAGTTGTTGGTTTGCTAATCCTGTGAGTCAATCTACGCTAAACAAGAAGCTTATATCAAACCCTTGGCAGCTTCAGTGAAAATTAAAAAGCATGCTTTACTGTAGAGATTGTCAAGAGTGGAAATAATATTTGTCCAGTCGGACAGCTTGCTTTTGTAGTCGCTAAATGAAAGTTGAGATTCTGTCTCTTCCTTGAAAGCTTCTGTGTCAAGAAGGTAATTTGGACTGTTTGTGGTTTGACAGGGATTATTAAAATCAGATGAAGTGAAGGGAAGGAAGTGTGAGAAAGCAAAATTGACAGTGACACTCTCTATTATTTGCAGCTTGGATCATGATGACTATGTTGATACGATAGATTCTAAATGTTAGGTTCACTGTTGGGATATGTTAAGCAGCAAATAACAGTAAAATGCAGTATACATGATTTTTCTGACACAAAGCCATCCAGCATTTATTTTCATTGGGAAATTTGAGAGGGAGAGTGTAGCAGAAAATGAAAGGCTAGAGGGGCAAATGGAAGGAAAAAGGGAGTGGTTCAGAAAGAATTTAATTTTCTCCTTTGTGATTTGATTTAAGCAGCAACTCTTTATCCTTTTTTGAGTTCATACAGCTTGCTAGTATACTTCAGAGGGAATAAAACTGAGGATTAAGAATTGATGGAGCAAGTCATAAAGTTTCTTCTTCCAATGACTTGAATTTTGGTAGGAATTTTTTAGCATTAGTAGTTTTGCATAAAGTGAGCTCAAGTCTTAATGATTGCTGTTTCACATCAATTTTTCATGACTTGCATCTTGCATGTTATTTTTAAATAGTGATCTTTCTGCCACTTGGAGGTAAATAATTTAAAAACTTAAATTATTGCAATATTCATATAGCTGAATTTTTAATTGCTGGAGATACATTAGCTGCACACTCTTTGCATCTTTTGGTGTCTGGTGAATATGCAATGCATTATTTAATCTTAATCCTTTGTTTTATCTCTTGGTCGTATAGGTAAACTTTCAATTTTTGAATAGGCAACTTAGTGCAGAAGGAAGACACCTGATTAGTCAAGTTTGAAGGTTGCTCTCATTTCTATGTCGTTTCTCTTTCTGTTTTCCAATATGGGAACTTTGTGAAAAATTCCATTTTGGGGCAATTTTCAGTGTCGAGTCTTATGATTTTATAGGAAATTAGAGAACTGAAAGGAGAACAAGTGACACATGAAAGCCTTTGCTGTTATTTAGCGTAGCCATAGCTTCATGTCTTTCAAACAACGTCATGCCACGTTTGAACAGTTGAGCCGTGCCAGTGTCGCGCGTCCCGTCTCTCATCGTCACCCATCTTCACCGTGGAGTGAAGCATATTAGCATCCAGAGTGATTCATCTCCCAGAACAAAAGGGGTGAGGGAGCAGAATGACTGAGGGAAAAGAGGTGACACAGAATTGTTCACTGACTTGTAAAACGAGGGCTGTCATGAGAGACGAGGGTGGTGTTGAAAACAGCGTGGGGACGCTGGTAAAGGAGGTGCTGGAGTAACGGAGCACACACAACTTGTGGTGTGAGAGGAGGGTGCCAGACCCTGACGGGAGCTGGAGGGGGGATGTGGAAACACAGACAACCACCCTGAAATAAGAGAGAATTGAAAATGTGTGAACAGGACAATCTCAAAGGGAGGTAAAAAACACTGCAGTGAGCTGCTCCTATGCAAGAAATGAAATGTGCAGTTCTGTAGTTGCAGAAGCTGGTCCTTGTACTATCAAAAAGTTAGGTTAGCATTAAAATTTTCTGTTTTGATGGAAGTACCAGTCTGAGGTCCTGCTGTGGTTGATGCTAAGCATGGTGAAAAACAGTCCTTAATCAGAGCAGTTCACAATTTAAACAGGACAAAGGAAAGGAGGGGAAGGAAATACTATTTCTGTTTTCATCAGATTTAAAGAACAGGAGTAGGCGATTTACCCAACTCCTGCTCTATAGTGGAGTTAGTATTATGTAGCAGAACTAGGAATGGAACTCTACTTACAGAGTGTGACACTTGCAACTGAATATAAGTGTGTTTATATTTATCATTTAGGGAGTTAGAGACTGTTGTGTTGGTAGACGGCAGATAAATCAGGCCAATTTCACACTTTGAAGCAATACTGTACTAGTTTGACATTAATAAACAATACGCATGGTACTTAGTTGTTATCAGTCGTTATGACACAAGATTAAAACAGTTAGTACTTAACAAGCTTATCCTAAAGTGTGAGTATATGGTACTCACACTTGACGGCTTGAGTCCTTGATGGTCTTAGTCACTGAAGCAGCCAGCCTCGAGCTCTTTAATGAGGGAAAGCATGAACCCAATAAGCAACTTCCTCCCACATTATTTCCTCTGTATTTTATGCTTCTTACCCTCTCCTCAAAGAAATTGGGAGGATCTCATTTGCTCTCAACATAATTGATTTTATTTTTTAGGATCAGGACTTGCTGTGGTTTTGCCAGACATCCTTTCCCTTTATTCTGCAGGATTCCTCTGGTTCCAACAGACATATCTGTTGGTTTATTTGTATATTTTTCTCTTATCTTGCACATTTTCCTGTTTGCACGTTTTCTTGAGCAGCCATAAGTTCCTGTTTGCTCCTTTGCGGCTGCATGCTTCTCTTTAGCAGAGTTACAAAATGCTTACACATTTTCACAGATCATGCTGTTAGTAAGTAGTGTTACAATGCTACAGGATGCTTATGCACTGTCAGCAGCTATGCTGGTTTTCTAGTGACCTTGTGTCTCTTTTCAGTGCAAGGAATTATTAATTGTACCTCACTTGAAGTGGTGGGGGCGGGTTTGCTGTGCCCGGAAACATGGGTTCAGCAGCCGATTGCAGGTGCGAGGTGGCATTCTGATGTTAACACCGGATGGGAGGTGACGGAGACAGTCACTTTGAAGGCAATTGGAAGGATTTTCCATTTCCCTCCCCTAATAAATGAATTTCGTTTGGGAACCAACAGTGACAAATGTCAACTACATACTTACTTCCATAGTTACTTCTGTATCTCCATATCATCATTCAGTGCTGGCATTGTTTAAATGCTTTGTGCACAAGTACTTCCAAGTGCAGAAATTAAAAAAAAAAAAACCACAAATTATAGAATACTTAATTTAAAATTTACATTTAACATTTAAAATTCAGGTTACAGTTTGTGTGGACTTAATCTGGGCTAGTTAGGGTTGGAGGAGAGCTGTCTTACCTGAATGTGCAGAATTTACCATGTTACTCAGCCAAATGCTCATAATTTTGAAAATATTCATAGTCTGTTGGAATCCTTCTCTGTCTCCTCGTGTCTGGTCTTTATGAAAGGGGAGATCAGTTGGATCAGGCTACGTTTTCTAATGTCTTTTTGTGGAATTAGTCTGAAGATTAAGGAGAGAGAAATAATAACCTCAAACCCCAGGATTTCAGTATTTAAAGTGTTTTCAAGTACAAAAGTTATGATATTTGTTTAGAGATTCAGAACACAGCAGATCAGAGGAGGTGCTTCTGGCAGAAGTGAATATGAATTATTTTGCATAGTTCCAGAATTAATTTCAGATTCCTCATTGCTTGTTCATGTTAGTGTGTAATAGTTCTACTGAGTTTTATTCTTAATATAAACAATGCAAATGCATTTCACAATTTATACAATGTAGTATTTTTACTGCAAGTGTAATGTGTTTACATTTTGGCATAGGTTAGTCTGTTTCTGATGAGCAGAAGTCCACTTTCCACCCCCACAAAGATTTATTCAGCCAAATGTAAGGGAAGGGGCCTGGAATCTTATCCTGAAGACTTCTCCTAAGAATTGGAGATAAAGGTCACCAAAAGGTTTTGGTGGAGCTCTACAGAGGCCCTGGTCAGCAGAATCTAGCACACACAGCAATTAAACATTTCTTGTTGATTTCTAAGGGATAATCTCCCCTTTACCTTTCTTGTCAGTGTTTTATGTAAAGGACTGATTTGTTTTCATATTATGTGGTGGCTGTAGTTTCCAGAACCACTGGAGCTAGAAACTAGCTAGCTGTATTTTGGTAAAGTAATATGTGAGTGTCCTGCCTGTTTGTGATACTAGCTGTTAAAGGCTTGTTGAAATAGAAAAGTAACGTGAGCAGAAAAGATTTTAAAACAAGGACATTATACTAAATAAGCATTTTCAGTATTTTTAAAACATCTTGGTAGGCTGTCAAAGTGAAATAAATTTCCACATTTCAGAAGTCACATAAATGAAATTTTGCTTAAATGAAATTGAGTAAAAAGAACATGACAAACATCAGCATTTTGTTGATTGTCCTATCGTAACTACGTTTATACTATAGAGGATCTGCTTCTTATTTATCTAGCAGGGACTCCTATATCTGTCACAAAGGTTTTGAGAAAATGCTGAGACCTCTTTAATAGTTTTGAGTGGAGATATTTTTTTTTGAAACACTGAGAAGCTCTAAAACTTAACATCTGAAAGAAGGGATTCCTGTGTTGACTTACTAATTTATGTTCATCTGCAGTAGTATGAATAACATCCACATTCGCTAATTACATCTTTTTGACCAGTTACACACGAGAGAGTGACAGTTATTTTCTGGCACCTATTCTGGTGTCTGTCATAATGATGCGAGCATGATGACTAACTTGCATATTTAGAAGCATTCAGGAGTAGCAGCCTGAAACTATAGGTGATTTAACTTAGATCATATAAATAAGTGTCTAAAACCTGAGTCAAAATCCACAGTAGAATTTGTAAGGAAGATGACAATGAATATGTGTTATTAAGAAATAGGTTGCTTCAAATGAGGGTAGAGTTTACTGTCAGTAAAAGGACTAAACTTTGAGGGGGGAGTCCTTTGGGCCCTAACCCAGACAAGGCCTCGGTTTTCTTCTTTTCCTTGTTTACATCAATTATGCAAGTTCTTACCATGTTTCATGGCAGATTTTAGGAAAGAGCTGAGTAGTTTTATCTACAAATACTTCATCAAATCTTATATTTTATCTTGATTCCAGTTAAAAGGTGAACTTTAAATAATAAAATGTAAGCCTAACACAAAAAATAATATAATCTGTGTTGAATTAATATTTGGGTCTGGAAGGCTGTTTAAATGGTCAAGGAGGTTGAGTTTCCAAATAAGTAAGGTAACTATTAGTAAAGTTTGTCAAGAGCTTTCTTTTCTACTTCTATTTACCTTTACCTAAACTTTTCCATCTTTTTCCATGTCCTTGGGGACAGTTTTAGAAAGTGAATTACTATACAGCTTTCTGAATCTGAAATAGGCATGTAGATTGAAAAGCTATGGGCCACAAACTGCTCGGTGATCTAGGAAGTCAAGATAAGTTACACATGGAATCATATTGTCTTCCTTTTTTCAAACAGTGATTCCGGTTATGTTTGATTGAGTACAAGAATATATGCTGGTCTATGGAAAATCCTGAGATTCGGAAGTGATCCCTGGGTCATACAGCAGCTATTCCAAGGTAGAAATACTAGCTGGATGTTGTGAGAGCTAACAAATACCCTTTCAGAAACACTCATGTATCTTTTTTGGCCTCATCCTTTTTGATAGTTACTATCTATTTTTTCCCAACATGTGGCAAGCTAGGAGATTCAGAATATTTGTATTCTTTCTGCCTTTGTTGGGCTACTTCAGCAAAGCCAGGAGACTTACTTTCACTGTCTATATATTCTCAAACAGAAATGGACTTTTCTCTTAAAAGGTGTATGTCAAAATAAGAAATAAGACGTTTGCTCACTTAGGCTTGGAAATGTCTGTACAAAACCACAGTAGAGGCCTGAATGGAATTCACAGGTTTGTGAAGAACTTCCCCAACCCTGTATTTTCTGCTAGTCAGCTATTTGAAATGATCTGACTGGAACATGAACAGAAAACAGATATCTTTATAAAATAATCTAAAAAACAATCAGTGCTACCAAAATGTAATTTTTCAAATATTTAATTTACACAGTTTATTAAAGTGTAACTGTATAATAAATGTAAGAAAATATGTGTGTAATTGTGTAAGTTTAAGAAAGTGTGTGTTTATGAACTGTTAATAAGTTTGTTCTATTTAAGCATCCTTCTAAAAACTACGTAATAGCTCTTTAAAGTTATAGTTTATCTATTTTTTTTTTCTCACATCTTCTCTAATAAGTATTGCACCCAGATTATGTCTCAATGGACTTTTAGTATTCTGAAGTCCAGTACACAAAGATCTGACCTTAGTTTCTCATTCTGAGCTATCCATAACACCCATACTTTATATCTTTCATGCCATAGTAACCATAGTCTATTGTCCTATTTATCTGTACTTTGGCCAACGCATAAGTCTAGGCATAAGTGGTAGGTAAGAATAAAATGCTAGGCAACAAACCTGGGCTTTTGAGGATTTGCTTGCCCACTTAGCTTGCTGTGAGCAGCGGAGTTCCAGCTTGATGTGAGGAACACAGCCAGTGAAAAAATATGGTATGATTTTAAAGACTCCATAACTCTGGGGAACGCCAGCAACTGGTGTAATTGGATAGTTCTGCTAGTGTGGCAACATTTGGTTATGAAGAGAGAAAGCAATGACATTTTATTTATAAAAGGTTTATTTAAAAAAAAAAAATTATAAATATCTAACAAAAGTTTATTTGCAAAATGTATATAACTTACTGCATTAAATTTTATTTATAGAAGTGCACAATTTTTTATGTAATTTAGGACAAAAATTGACTCTCAGTGCCTCACTTGGATCTTTTTCTGAAAAAAAGTGAAAACTGAAAAAATTTATAGTCAAATATTATTTCTTAACAAAAACTTCACTATTTAAAATAATTTGATGTGCAACATATTAGATGAAACATTCACAATATTATCAGTAATATGTGCAATATAATTAAAGGGGACAATATGCAACCTTTTTAATATGACTTTCAAGTAGGCTTTAAGAATTCTGTTAACTAAAAGGGGAAAAAATAAAAAGAACAGGAACAAATCAGAAGAATATACAACTTCTTTTCCCTCTTCCTCCCTTCCCGTCTTCCTCTCTTTCTCATCTTGCATACTGCTTAATTACAAAGATCTTGGAAAACTTATTTTGAAGAATGTATCTGAACTGGGGAGTAAACAATGTCTCAATAACTATCTTTCAAAGTAAAAATGAAAGAAATATTGTTCTGTTTTGGTAATTAAAAACTATCTATTCATTAATGAAACCAAGAAACTGTACAATCCAAAAATCTCTTTTATATTCTTTTTAAGATCTTATTTGTATGCCAAGTATTAGCAAGTCATTGGCAATTTTTAGCAATGTGACATGATTATTAAGCACCTAGAAAATTAGTAACAACCTTTGCCACAGAAAGACATTTTGATTTTTATAATTTATCGAACTTTGCACAAGAATTTCTACAAGGAAGAACATGTAGGCCTTCACCAGATCATCCTTTTTATTTATTTTTTTTGTGTTATTTATCACGTGTTGTCCAACTTCAGTGATGATTAAGGTAGATGACTTGAGTCAAGAGTTTTTATTAAGCATCCCAGATTTGTATTTTGACTGTCAGCTGAAAGAAGTAGAATTCTTGAGG
This sequence comes from Numenius arquata, assembly GCF_964106895.1. NCBI lineage: Eukaryota > Metazoa > Chordata > Aves > Charadriiformes > Scolopacidae > Numenius > Numenius arquata. The sequence continues at coordinate 83,986,709 of NC_133616.1, read as the reverse complement.
GAGAGGCTTGGAGGGCGGTATTTTGCAAATAGTTAAAGGCAATATCCCTTGCGTTCGTGCCCTCCCATTTCTCATGGTGTATGTATTAATGTTTAGGCCACTGTGCACCTGGGATTGCTTCAGCTCCTCTCTGTTACTTAAAACAATGATGCTGTCCCCAACCACATCATAGTCATGAGAGTCTCGTGTCTTCTGCAGTTTTGGATTCAAGAAGAATCCACACATACCTTCATACGTTTTCTTGACTTTCTTGATGTTTTTTTCATTTCATCTGTGTTTCTGAATAACTTCTTATGCAACATGACGCAGTATTATGCAAAGTAATGTTTTGAGGACTTACTCAGGAACCCAGACAAAGAAGGTGACATGGTTCTGAGATCCAGTGGAGAAGCGTCTGTCTGCTTCTCAGTACATTGTGTGCCACTCACTTAGGTTCTCATTCTGAGTGAGGTTTCAAAAGTGCCTAGTGAAGCCAAACCTCTGGATTTAATCATAACCTGTGTCCTGAAATCCTGCCATGGCACTTTGCTCTGGCAAGGTCCACCTCCTTTCTGTCAGCAGGCCATTCTGAGTGCAGTTGCTGACATTTTCCAAAGAGGTTTGATGTCAGGAAATACCTTTCACGATGGTTTCAAAACACTGTCTTGAGTGTGCTGAGGTCTCCCCAACTCCACTGATCATTCATGTTGCATTTTGGGTGCAGTTTGTTAACACAGGACATGCAGCTCGGGTTACTCATGCGTCAGAGTAAGCTGAAGGACCACAGATAATCTCTCATTTTTCCCCTTGGTTCAAGGAGTAGAGGAGTCAAGCTGACATTCCTGGATGTGGCAGAAGTTAGTCGTCAGTATTTAAAACCACTTTGAACATACTTGTTTAGTGTACATGCTGCAAAAGTGTCTCAGAGTCTCCATCAAGTTGCCTTTTCTGCTTCTGCCTATCGGAGATGTTTTCTGTTTAAAACATTCCAGCTGTGACTCATCTGCCAAACAGCAAGCATGCTATGTGTAATTCAGTTGTCCCAGGACAACCCATTCCTGCAGTCAGACAATAGGGAGCTTTTTAGAGATGTGTCCTCATGTTTGGTAGCATGTTTTCTAAGTGCCGTATCTAGATGTCTCTGCAGTCCCTCGCTAGTAGATGCCTTGACCATAAGTGTAAAGTACATTGTGTTAATCTCTAAATCGCACTTTGTCCTGCTCACTCATCCAGTCCCTTTTTGCAAAAAGTCTTTGGAGACTTTCTTTCCCTGCTTCCCAAGGCCTCCAGATAGCACAAATCAGAATCCGGATTATCCACAAAGATAGTAATAGCTGTTATAACTGAATGCTGAAATCAGGAGACACAGTGGGTTGTCTGTTATCATGCTCCGTCCAGAAGGACTGGTGCTTGTCATACAGCTTTGCGAGGTACCAGCTTCATGCTGTTCCTGGCATTTAAGGATCCGGGGTCATTACTTTCCATGTTTTCCAGTATCCCGGCATCTTTAGTTAGGAATACCTAATGTTTGAAGGCTTTGCCTCTTATATTGGATTACAAATTCTGTGTAAATTCATCAGAGTCATTTACGGGGATTTTCTTTTCCATTTGTGCAACTATTTTCCTGAAGCTTGTTATAACTGAATTATCTTTGAGTCTTCTACCCCTTTGCAAAACCTGGCTGAAATTGTGGAAAAGATGCACCTGGGACAGCATGGAGAAAGACAGATACACAGACAATGGGGTTTTTTCAAGGAGAGAGGAACAGAAGCTTAGCAATGCTTTTGGAGTTGAAAATCATAGGTGAATGTAACTGCAGTACCCTCTAGTATCTTAATGACATAGTAAGCATTAGGCAGTATGGCATGAAACCTTTACAAGTTGAATTATGCCAGCAAAAACCAATTTAAACTTTTGATTTAAGAAATGAAAGATTTTTTTAATTAAAAAAAAAAAAGAAAAATTAAATAAATGTTTCATAGTATAGAATTTAGTAAGAAGCTTTAATAGTAGTATTTTGGGGGAAAAAAATCCAGGACATTTATACTACTAAACAAGCCTTAAAGATTGTGACTATCAGCTTGGACCCACTTAAGAGGCATTTCTATGGAGAGTTTCTGTGTTTCGTTTTTGTAAAATTGACATTTTTCAAACTCTCAGCTTTAAATTGACAAGTAATGGAAGAAAATAGAAAGTGCGGGAGTGGAGGGACTGAAATGGCAGCCTACCTTTTAAAAGCTGTGGTCACAGATTTTTTTTGTAATTCTTTTTAAATATAATAGTTTCATTGGAAGGCTATTTCCTGTTAAAATTCTAACAACTCTGTATCTGATCTACTGAACCATAAGACCTCAAAGGTCTTGAAATTTCTTTCCTTTAAATACTATTGTCCTCAAAGAGTATTGTGTCCGGATGGAGGATTTTTTCCAATAAACAAGAAGAGAAAGGGCTTTTATGGTCTAGTGTAGAGGTAGCTAGTATGTATTTGTAAGGTTTTTCATTTAAAATGGTGTATGTTAGGTTCTTTACCAGTGTGTTAAAAGATTAGTTCCTTCAGTACAGTCCTTATAAATCTGTGCAATTTTAGACGTTAATGACGAGCAAGATAGGAAGGCTGTAACAGGTGTTTTTGAGAGCATAATTCTGAGAGGGATGTGGGGGTTTATAAAGTATTGCCTCTTCTTTCTGAGTTTATAAGTGACAGAAAGTGAGAAAACTCACTTATTATCCCTAAATAGCATCTCTTATTGCCACAATTGGAAAGACAATTCTGCAGCAGATGTACCGTTAGTCTCACACATCGGAGATATCTTACATTCTTGTCCTTCAGGAAAAAACACAATACCAGCCAGTCTTTCTGAGGAAAGTAATTGCTGGTCTCGGACATTTTCTCGTACTGGTATGCAAGATTTACTCAATACTTAATGATCCTCAGCTTTAGCTGTAGAAAATACATTAAATGCTCTATGCTATTCTGAAATTATTCTATTTATTGTATATTTTCTTGGCAAATACCATAGGTCAAAAAAAAGGGATGATAAGAAAACATACAGTAGGTATTTCTAACTAGGCTTCTAAGAATCTCTTGTCTATGTGTTAGTGATTACTGTAGTCTACTGATTGGTAATTATTTTCGTAATTTAAAAGTATTTTTAAAGCATCCATCATTCATAAAGCATGTCCATTTGACAATGAAATTGATTGATGTAGTCTTAATTGAGCGTAATGGCAGAAGAGGAAGTTATGCTGCGTTTGTGTGTATGTGGCAATGGCAGAAAAGTGGATTATTGAATATAATATTCATTCTCCTACTCCGTTCTGGTGAGACCCTACCTGGAGTACTGCATCCAGCTTCAGGGTCCTCAGCACAAGAAGGATGTGGACCTGTTGGAACAGGTCCAGGGCAGGCCATGAAGATGATCGAAGATGCTGGGAGGGCTGGAGCCCCTCTGCTGGGAGGACAGGCTGAGAGAGTTGGGGAGGTTCAGCCTGGAGAAGAGAAGGCTCCGGGGAGACCTTGGAGCCCCTTCCAGACCCTCAAGGGGCTCCAGGAAAGCTGGGGAGGGACTCTGGATCAGGGAGGGGAGCTGTAGGAGGAGGGGACAGGCTTTGACACTGAAAGAGGGGAGATGGAGCTGAGATGTGGGGAAGAACTTCTTTGCTGTGAGGGTGGTGAGAGCCTGGCCCAGGTTGCCCCGAGAAGCTGTGGCTGCCCCATCCCTGGAGGGGTTGAAGGCCAGGTTGGAGGGGGCTTGGAGCAACCTGGTGTGGTGGGAGGTGTCCCTGCCCAGGGCAGGGGGTGGCACTGGGGGGGCTTGAAGGTCCCTACCAACTCTAACCGTTCTATTATTCTATTAATTTTTTTGGTAAGGCCTTAAACCATGTCAAAAGAAGACAACATTGCACCAGGTTTATCTGTTGTTTTTTTTTTAACTTACTAAATATAGTAGAACTACAGGCACACACACACACACACAAAAAAAAGAATTCTATGAGAAGAGGCATCTTGTATCCTTCTTTATCTCTACAAAAGAAAGCAAGAAAAAGGAAAAAAAAAGAAAAAAGGTACACCTGTGTACAAACTCTTGTTTTCACACTTACAGTTTTGGTAACTGTAAAGACTGATAAGGCGGCAGGGAAAGCCACTGACTTTTCACAGGTAGGATGCTTAATGTTTGTGTACTTCTTCTGTAAGAATGGCTTGTTTATAAATATAGAATGTCGGATGTTGTACACTGTGGGATTCCAGCTGCGGGGTTACTCGCTGAGAGACAAAGATGATACAGGACTGTTTCACTGAAGAGCTACTCAGAAAATGGCCATTTCTTCTCTTCTGAAGGTTATGAAATCACGTTATGCTTTATTCCTTTCTTCTGACATAACTCCTCAGGAGTTTCCTTGCAACTCCAGATGGCATGTTCCTCTTTTGAAGTCACTGCCTTTGACCAATAGTGTTTGATTAAGTTCATGTAAATGAGAATTCTCTCCTTGTCTTTGAACATCTCTTACCAGTCCCAAATAGCAGGAAATCTAAAAAAGTGGTGCTGATTCCTTTGCTTTATATTCTCAACATTTCATTTTGTGTGACTCAAAAGATGGGGGGGAGGCAGTAGGGAGAACTCATGGATCTTAGTTTTAAATTCTCGCATGTGCATATGCCTGGAAAACAAGACTAAGCAATATAGTTTGAAAAAACCACAGATATTAAAAATAATAGCATATGCTATTTGTCAGAAATGTGCATTAGTATAGGAAGATTTCTAAGACAACTACATATCCAGTCCTTTTTCAAGGCTTTAGACAGTATCAATGACTCAATGGCTGATACAGCTGCCTTAGATCAGAGAACTGCATTATGATATTACAGCTTTAGGTAGAAGGCACAGCTTTCTGTTTCGTCCATAGTAAGGACTATGTTTCTTCAGTCCCACTGTGGGTTATATCTTATTCACACTCTTTTTATTTGCTGTGTCTTATAATGGCAGAATTTGGGAGAAAAAATGTGTTCAATACAGTTACAAATTTAATTATAGATATTGAGAATCTCTCTTTGAAATACATAAAGGAAAATGTGTTATGTATGTGGTGAATAATAACTGATGAATATAAAATTAACATTTAAATATAAGTTTGTGAAAACAGCAAATGTGGAAAGTCTGCAGAGGGGAACATTACAAGATGTTCCTAATAAAACTTGTTTCGAAGTTACTTGTGGCATTCAAACTATTTTGTAAATGTTTTTTCTCACTAGAGCTGTATGGTATTCTTTTTGTAAAAGCTGTGTATGCTTCAGCAAAGTGTGGGAAATCGGTGCATATAAAAGGTAAATTGGAAAACTGAAAGAGAGATTTTTGATATCTGCCTATTAGCAGAAACAAAAATGGGTCATGTTCCTTTATAGACAGACTTTTTAATTTCTTCCTTTTCTTTTACCAATCTTTATTTTATACAGTGATACAAATTTTAAAGGATTTTTACCAGAGAAAATTGCTAAGAAGGTTTTGCTGTGTCAGAGCAGACCTCGAGAAATTACAATTTTTAAATGTATTTCTTGTGTAAGCTCTGTGTGGTTTCCAAATAAACTTTAAATATTCAAGCGATAAGGAGTCCAGAACAGTAGGAATTTCACATTGAATAGTATTATCTCGAGCCATTGCCATCGCTGTTGCTGCCTGCTGTGCGATTGCAGATGACATCTTCTGTGCTGTAAAGCGGCTGGGAACAGTTGTGCAACTAAAGATAGATAAAGGAAATCATTGTTAAGATGATGGTTTGAAAGTGTAAGCTGAGTGATGAAAAATCTTGTCAATTCTCTCATCCCCTTTTAGTTTTACAAGGATGCTAGCGCAATAAAGTGATATCTCCTGTAAGATAAGAAGCAGCATCAGAAAAAAAGCTTCAATGGTTTGGCGAGCTCTCTCTGCATATAGTGCTGCAGTTTGAAATATCCCTGTTTTCAAATCACGGCTACATTGACATCCTTTCTTTAAAGTAGTGCAAATGCTAATAATTTTCTTTTATTGTGCTGGATATGGGTGGAATGAGAGCTCTTGGGGTAGATCTCATATAATGTTAAAGTAAGTTTTCAAATATTTAGATTGGCTGTAAAGTAGCAGTCCAGAAAATTTGATTGCTGTGGTGCTTGGATTGCACTTAGACAAAGCATTTTGTGCTGAAGTTTGGAGTATTATATGTGGAAAAAATGTTGCTAAATGAATAAATGCATTAGGTAATAGTTTTTAAATATTTCATATGCACAAGTTATTGTTTCAATTCAAAATATAAATAATTATTTAAAAGTTATCTTGAAATATACTAATGGTAATATTTGAAGTATTCGGAAATAAGTGTCTCATTACACAAGAGCTAAAATTGTACATTGGCATTAACTGAAGGAAATTAATGATGGGTCATGGGTTCTTTAACTCTTGAATGACTTTTTAAAGACTGAATTGTGGAGTTGAATGTGATTTGGTTTATACAAATCTTGGTTTTGAAATTAGTGATTTGAACAAAACAATATCAGTCTGCTGTTTTTTTTATCTACTGAAGAGGTTTGTTTACACATATGTGTGGGTTGTGGTGAATAACAGAAATTATGATATAATCAAAACATTTTTTCTGTAACAAATTATGAAGCTAAATTATCATAATGACATTGAAGGATTTTTTTATTTATTTTATTCTTCAGCTATTAGACACAAACTTTGTATTTAATTATCTATCTTTGTCAAACCATTTATCTTAACATTATTTGGGTTCATTTAATTAAGTTTATTAATTGTAGACTTTCAGTCTTGTGGTATAGATCTCTTATATATTGCCTCATATTCTGGCCTTAACAGGTTAGAAATACTGAATTAAGACTTTCTACCCAAGTATACATCATTTACCTAACGTGACACCCCATAAATGGTTGGTTGCATTAAATATCTGCCAGGGCTTAAGTAGTAGAGTCTGTTTAGATAACTTCTTTAGATTATTTCATACACAGTAGTATGTGTATAAAAGCCTACATCTGGATTTTACTGAAGCCTTAATAGTTTGTTTTGTCTTTTTTTCTGGAAACCTACTGTGTAATTTGTTCAAATAGGTGCTATAGAGCTCAAAGACAGATCTCTTTGGATCTGCATTGTATAAAGTGGTATACTGCCTAAGGCTTCTTAGTTTACTTAGAGCTTGCATAAACATACAACAGGACATTTGAAAACCCATGAAAGTTTAAAGTGCAGTTGGAAGTTTAGTAAAGTGTGGTCAAACATTACGAGAAACCATAAAGTCTAATGTTAAACTTCTACTTTAGCTCTGCTATGATTTTCTTGAACACATATATACTTCTTTTTTTCCAAAGGGCCTGACAGCCCAGCTAATTAATTTTCCATTAGACTTTAGCAATTGATTCAGAGGAAACTCCAGGCAAACTGAGGTTTAAAACTGTATTTATGCTTTTTCTCCCCTGCCAAGGTGTTCTGTCTAACTATAATACAAAATTTGCTCTCCATTCTCCATGGTTGATGCTGTCTTGTGATACCTGAAACCCTCTGAAGTCAAAACAAGAATCTTAAGTGACTGAAGTGCCATCGGGAAATAAAGGAGTAATGGTACTAAGTATTTATCAATAAATAAGTCTATCAACATTTAAATACTTTCTAACAATTCTGGAATGGATTTGTATGCTGTAAACATGACCTAGTGATGTTTTACCCAGTGTAATGAAGGACTCAGAATTTATATTTAAAAAGAAGAGTCTGTGTCAAAAAGTGGGAGATGTCTGCTAGCTGCGTATCTACAGTGTGTTAGATTATGAATCTATAGTTAAATATTGTGTTTTATACATATATGGACGTATATTGTATGTAAATTCAACAAAAATGCTCATACAAAAATCTGGTGTAGGCCCACGTAACTTTTACAAATGATATGTCTGAGAATAAATGCTTGTTACAGTAAATATAAACATTACAAGCTAATCTTAGAAATGCTGTGGAATTTCATGTGTGTTTGTAGTGGAAGGTTTTTAAAATGATATTTATTGAATTGTTGTATCAGAATGAAGAAATACCCAATTTGAACTAAGTATCATTTTATGGAGGACTCCTATGAGAAGATTGCTTTCTTTTGATTGACATTGAAAAAGAAAACCCTAAAAAAATAAGAAAAAAGAAAAAATGCTCTTCAGTGGTAAACACTGTATGAATTGAAAAAGGAAGGAGTAGCTGTTGTATCAACTTGAATGTTCCATAATATTTTTTCAAATAGGCCTAATAATTTTCAGTAGAAATTGGTTCTTCACATCAAGCTTGTTGGAAGTGGGAAATTGTTGCAGTGAAGTTAAATTGCATTGATACTCTGGGTTAAAATAAGAGACTTGAATAATATTTCTTTTTAAGCAACATTGTACATAGGTTAAGTTTCTTGTGTACCTACCAAAAAGATTGACAGCTACATCACTTTAATGGCGACGAATGGTCCTACAATATGTTTTGAAAACAACTAGTCCTATTACAGACAGGGACACGCTGAGTTGCATCTGAAGCAGGTTCTGTAGGATCGCTTGTCTCAAAACATACAATATTTCACTGTGATAGTAAATAGAAATATGATGGGATGATACTTTTTATGTAGCATAATAACAAGTGTTAAATTAATCTCCTTTGCTCAAGGAATGGGTTATTACTGTCTAAAACACTTTGAAAGTGTTTGGAGTTTCAAAACAGAGTTCTTCATATTATTGCAAATTACACAACTTTTAAGAAACAAATCCGTTTTTTAACAAAAAATTGCTTTTCTGTTGTTGGAGGAGGGCTGTTTCACACTGGCTGTCAGGGAGCAGTGGTGACTGGATGCTCTTTGAGGGTGACCCAAGTGGCAGGGAGGGACCTCACCAGCCGATGACCATCCTCCTGCTCCCCAGGGAGGCACCGGAGTGATTGTCCAGTTCCGCTGCCAGTCCAGGTCGTCAGGCAGTTACAGCCTGATTAGTGCACCCCGGGCCCTGTCAGGCGTTACACTAAATAACAGTAGAATTTCTGCTCAGTTTGAATTAATTTATATCTCAATATACTTAGTTTTTCCTTCTGAAACATATTTGTGTTTTGCTTCTTCATATGATAGTCTTGTATTAGAGAAATGCTTGGATGTTCATAGGAAGAAATTACTATTGACCATCTAAAACAATATTTGAAAACTGAATAACCAAATATTGCATTTTCCCCCATAAACCAAGACTGAAATGAATAATTACCTTGTTTTGACAAGTGAACTGAAGAAGTATGACACAGAAGTCTTACAGGAATGCATACATGAAAACTGGGCTGTCATGTTTACAAGGCGAGTTTTTTCATATGATGAATTTTTCAAACAGTAAGTGGTCTGTAAACTATACTGATATTTTTCTGAGGAACACAAGCTTCTTATGGCTATCCTGTAAGGAAAAGAGTTAGGAATAAATATAAATATACAATTTTGATTGTGCAGCTGTTCTATGAAAACTCTGAGTCATTCCAAGCTGGTATTATTATTATATTACGTGTATCTATTATACAGTACATTTTGCACCAATCGCTGACTGTTCCGCAAGCATAGTTGAATAAAAGATGGGTTTGAGTTACAGGTATTGAATGGAGTTGGCATCATATTCCGTATAAACTCTTTGAGATATTTCTGAAGAGAAGAGGGAAAGGATTTGTATGACCATGTCTGCATGTAAGCGGTATCATCGTTCACATGAGTGAACGATCTATTTCCAGTATTCCTTCTCTCTCAATTCTATAAAGTGCTGTTTAATGTTTTTGCATTGGTTGCAGAACCTTCCCAATTGGCCTACTGTTTTTTGCCAGAGAAACTGACAAGCATTTTAGCATTTGGGAGAACGCTTTTTAACTTCTGCTTTTGATTACAATGTCTTTAATTGCAGTAACATCTGTTAAGATACTTTAAGTCGTACATTCAAAGACTGTTCTTCCCTCAATGTGTTACGTGATGTATTTTGTTTACATTGAAACTTTTTAACCAGAAGGGTGACTGAGTTTCAGGTACATTCCAAAATGTTGAAAGTCTTTGAGTTTCTATTTGCAAAGGACTATTCTGTAGCTTCTGAGAATTTAAGGAAATTATATATCCAGGAAATATTTCATAGTATTGTACTGCTAATTCCGATATGCAGGACACTAGGCTTTAAGTGACCTTCATGTTCATTCTAACTTTGTTTTGAAATGAGAAAACCAGAATCAGTAGTGTCATTTCTGCTGAAGAAATTCACAGTTCTGCTACTTGTAGGTCTACACTCATATTTGACCAAAAACTGTTATCTTGACCTCACATCTTAGTCTGATGTTCTTTTGGAATATGTCTCTTCTGCACTGCTCACTTAGAAAAACTCACAGCCTGTTTTTCTAGTAGTGCCTCTAGGTAAATTTCCAACCAACGCTGTAACTGCTTCATAAAAGAGTATTGCTTGCAAGAAAAATAGTGTATTTATTAATTCAGTATGTTTTGTTGTCCAAACATTGTGTGCATCTGAATGGTTATGTTTGTTCCTTATGTTACTACTGCAATATGAATAGTATTATTAAATAGTTGATGTGATATATACTGGTTATTTAGAAGTTTCCACTTTTTATGTAATTTTTTCTTTAACTTCAGTAGCAAGTCATCACTGGTTGTAAAATCAATGTCATTATTTCCCAAAAAAAGAGAATACAGAAAAAACAATTCCACTAACGCTTTCCTTTAAAGACTCCTGGGATTTAGTGTCTTAGTTTGAGTAGGCCAGTGGATCTGACCTGTGTTTTGGCAAAGTATTTGTTGAGTAAAATGTGTACAAAGCAAGATGACTCTTGTTTTCTGGTACATTATAGTGTTTTGGTTGGGATTTTTATGTTCTAGTTATTTGCATGATGTGCTTAATTTCCAGAAAGCAGTTACTCCTTGAATAGAAATGATAAGCACACAGAGAATATGTTTACCCTCTAGGGTATTTACTTTTATAGTTTCCAGTTATAATAGTGAGACTTTTCTTTCTAAATCTTAAAAATAATAATAATTATTAAGAAAGCTACTTCTCTGACTAAGGTAAAAGAACTGGGTTTTTTAAACCAAAAAAAAATGCAAGATATTATGAAATTTATCTCTGCTTTTATTTTATGGGTGCCCTCTCTGTAGCACTCCACTCAGAAGGATGCACAAGGTTTACTTTTCAACACCAATTTTATAGTTCCCTACATAAATGCTTCCCTTATTAATCTGAGTAGTTCCAAGGAAGAAAATGTTGTATATATACTTCTTCTCTGAGTTTTTCTATCATTTAACCACTTTTCTGTATCTGTTTTACAGTTTCTGAAAATGGAATGGGGAGGAGAGTATTCACTTGATTCTTCCAATTTAGACTGTTTGTTAAGTGTCCTTCCTGGAGAACTGGAGTTTCAACAAGTCCTTAGTGATCTTGATGAAAAAATAAAGAAGAACTCTTCTAGGTAAAGAGTACTTTCTTTGTATACAAAATATTAGTGACAATCATTATGTTTAGGAAATATGGCCTTTCTTTTCTTTCTTGTCTAGTTGTAGGTTAAAATTCTGATAATTACTTCAGTAGTAATTTAACTTAACCACTTGAGCATTTAACAAATCTGTAATGCCATATATTTGTAGTGCTATAGTCTTTCTCTGTATGGTATTTTTAACAGTTGAATCATCTTGATCTTAGGAATTATTGCAGTAGGTGTGATAGTGGAGGAAGAAAATATGTATTCCCATGACAGTTGTATTTCCTACATCTATGAGACAGAATTTTTATTCACTAAAACAGCCACAGAATTATACAAAAAAAGCAAAATTTGAACTCAGTATATTCTTTAAGCATTTCGAACAAAAGTAGAAAAAGCAAGTAAGTTAATATATGTAATCTTTTTTTATATAACCCATTATTTTACCTATTTCAGTTAAAACTGATACGCTGCAATACAAGATTTTCTAACTAGAATTTGGTTTCCAATATATTACATTGTCCACTTCTTTGTAACATACTGGTTTCCAAAAATCAACACTATAGAAACAGTGGAGTACTGAAAGAGTTCTTTTTGATGCCTATTTTTTTGCATGACTACAAAAAAATCAGCTCAAAGTTTTGTGCCTTATTTGAAAAATGTTTTGTGGCTAAGCTCTCTAGCACCTTTAAAATACTTTGGTCTGTGATAGATGCTCGTAAGTGAATAAACTAGTTGTCCCTTTAAAAATATAAGCATACATCCAGAGATGTAACAAATAACATAATTTTGTATTGAATTTTGGAAATGCTTGCCTTTGGATAACAGTGCTTGTTATATACTTGCGTGATTTCAAAGAATGCCCTTTATGACGTCTGCTTTAAACATGCTGTAATTTTAACGAAGCCCACGTTTGTGAGAGGTCTTTGTCTGCTCCCAAACAGCTTCCTGAAGAATGGAGATAAGCCATTGCTGTATCTCACTGGAGGAGTGAAAACTGATTTACTGAATTATTGTTACATTGCTTGTGCCGGGCTGAGAGATTTTTCAGGCTTTTTATTTTTATTACTCTTATGTCAGATTTTGAACATTTTAATTTTAAAATTCAGTGTTTACAAATGTGGTTGCAATAGTAATAATCTCAGGGTAGCAATGATAGTGAAGATCTGGGAAATATGCTATTGTGGACCACTGGATCATGCAATTTCGTATTATGTTTTTCCAGCTGATGACATCAGTGAAATGTAGATACTTATTTAGAGTTTAGTTGAAGTCATGACACAGTTAAAAGTACTGAAGTTTTGAGTTGCTATGGCCTTGTATATCCAGGAAGAAACAACATCAGGAGTTTTGGCAGGTGTTGTCACCTCTTCAGCTACCAAATAAAAGTGAGTTTGTCGTCATTATGCAGAGCCAGCCTGAGACTTAGAAAGATTATTTTCAAGATGAGCCTTTGGGGGGCAAGCTTTATCACTCTCTTTGTTTTTAATGCCTGTAAAATGTGTGCTGCTGGTTTAGAAAACTTTTGGTGGTGGCAAAGCAGGCCAGCTGTTTGTTGCTTTTAGTGGTAATTTATTTCAGTTAACGTTTTATGTTACATTTTACATTAACATCACCACAGGATTGGGGTGTGGTACACAACAATGCATGTCAGGAAAAGCTTTGTATTTCTGCTGAACTGACACTTGAGCTAGTTTTTAAACTAATTTTTACAAGGAAAATCAGAAAGTAGCCCTGTAGTTACCAGGTGATATTTTGCTCCTGTAATATGTCAGTTTCAGAAATGGAGGGGAGTTTAAAAGAAGATGGACAGCAGCTGATGTGACTTTTAAATTAAAAAGAGTCCTTTTATTGCTAATATATTAGAGGTAGCATGGAATGAAATCATTTTCAAGTTACCATTGATCTTTGTAAGTGGTATGATAAGAGCAGCTCTATGTGCTACAGTGATACAATTGGAATACAATCCATTTTTCATCAGATAGATTTATGATTTTATTATACCACAGAGAATAAACATAATAGTATACAGCATATATATATTTTTAAAAATAAAACATTGTGTAAAAAATTATGATCCAAAAGTGTGTAAATCACTTGAATGCTCATTTATTGCCTTCCAACTGAATAGCTTTTATAAAATTGTGTGGCACGACAAATCAGATATGCTTTCCAGTAGTTGAGTTACCTTCAGTATTTTTGTATTGTACCAATTCTATTTGGTGCTATAACAAAAAAAAAAAAAAAAAAAAAAAAAGGCCATCTGTGCGAAATTGTTTTATTTGTAAGTTTTAAGGGAGTAAGTGGTTCATTCATTCACTATTATATAACAGACCTCTTATTACACTTGAATGTTAACTTCATTTTCACATCAGTTTATCAAAGCAGGTGAATACAAAATCTCAAAACTACTGTCATTGTTGGCCAGTTTTATGTGCAGTGATGGTCTTGGGTTATTCTAAAGTGTGAAGTTGTAGTCTTAATTTCATCAGGATGGCCATTTGTCTTCATTCTTTCTGCTCACGTTTGCTTTGACTTTTATTACTGTTAATCAAAAGTGAGCCTTTTGGATTTTTTTTTCCTAATTGGAGGATTAAGAATTAGTAAGAGTTAATTTTTGAGCAATCCATAGAACTAAACTTTCAGCTGGTATTTAATACTTCTAAGCAGAAAATAAGGTATGGAGCTTGAAACCAAGCTTATTGTGTGTAACTTGAAAGTGGTTGTAAGCATGAAATCTCTTCAGCGGTTGATTTTTTGTGTGTGTTTATTCAGTGCTTTCTTCATGGAGTGACTGGCTGCCCTTTGTGGTGATTAAATGACAATAGATTCTATGAGGCTGTAGGACAGTGTGAAGTATTCTAGGTCTTCTTCAACAGAACAATTACTCAGGATTCAACAAAATTATTTATTAATAATTGTATCTCCACAATATGCTGGAGACTATATCTTCTGAGGCTTTTCACAAAGGCTTAATTTGACTTCAATCCGATGAACTTCAACCTGACCCTCTGTCTAATTAGCAGTAATTCAGTCATTTGGAATTTTGATGAAGGTCTTTTTTGGAGGGCTCCAGTGAGGTCAATACTAGTAAGTGCATGAAACATTGCATTGTGTCCCATAACTGTTCAGTATAAATTGTTGTCATTATTTGAGGAACTAACAAGATCCTTAACTTGTGAATAATAGGACTGTCTGAAAAGTACCTCAATAAGTATGTTAGTTTGACATTTTCCAGTTGTTGTTCATTACTTTTACATCATTTGCACAGAAATGTGTTTTTAAACTGAGATCTGCTGCAAGAGTTGTCTTTCTTTTATTTTGAAGAAAATCTTGGCTTATTCCTTTCTGGAATTTTCAGGAAGCAGCTACACCTCACTTTCCTGCTATTCAAGAGAATTAGCAAAATTTTGGCATCTCCATCCAAAATCCCAATAGTGGTTGAATATTTGGCAGAATTTGGCTAAAAGTAGAGGAATAAAATTGATAATTTCATCAGTTTTACTCGTACCTAATATTTATCACAGCTTGCAAAAATAATTTGACTGTTCTGTGTGAATGTGACCTGCCTCCTGTACAAGTGCATTACTGCAGTATTTAGTTGAAAATTTAGTACCTATAAAGATACTGGAATAATGATACTAAAATCTTTGCCAAAATAGTATCTGTCTACCCACTGCCTCGAAGTAGTAGCTAGGAATGAGTAATTAAACTGAGAAAGGAATGTCATTTTACTCCTATTCAGCCTGTGTTGTCTTTGTGCATGATCACTGAGTTCGGGAAAGTTGTTTCTTACCACCTTGCTAGCTGGACAGCACAGTTTATCAGAGATTGGCTATTTTATTAGAGACACAGTTTCTTAACTCCAATCTATAGTGATTGCAATCGTGTCAGTATTTTTGGTAGCTATTTAGAGGTCATGTGCATCTACAGAAGCTGTAACCAGATTTTTCTGTAACTGCGAAATTTTCCAAAGCATTTCGTAAGAGAATAGATGAGACAGTGCTTTTTTAGCCGTTGTTTTTCACTATCGTGCTTTCAGTACCAATCCATGGAGTTGAAAGACTCCAATGTTTTGCTGCCACTCTTTTGAAATAGCTTATCAGGGCAAAGCTTAGGTGTTGTGGACTGAAATATCTCAAGTCTTTAAAACAAGATCAGAAATTAAAGGTAGGTGGTGCTTCAGGTAGAAGTGATGGTTCTGGTACATTTATGCTGTTAAGTTTCTCTTGCTGAGCTGCAGTCATCACTATTCTATTTCTTTCTGGTTTCAATGGTAGAGTTAATTCACAGTTTTGGTGGATATGTTTTGTAAATAGATAATCAGAGACTTACAAAGTCCTTGAAGCAAGGGCTGCATTTTTGTTTTACATCGTAAGGTCCAAGATTACCATACAAGGAATATGAGGAAGTGAATTTTTTCAAGGCTTTCAGCTTTATAAGCCTGTAACTTTCAGACTCGTACTTTAACTAATTGCTGGTTTTAAAAACAAGTATCAATACATATTTGTCTTAACAGCATTTTTCTAAAGAGATAAAGCTTTTGTAGTTAATCTATCAGTTTCATATTTCTGCTTACAAAATAATGTTTAACTTTGGTTTTATTGGACTTATTTTATTTTTAACAGAAGTTAGATACAAAATATGAACAAGAGAATAATATAGTCAAACTATGAAAGAAAAGTTAACATACACACAAATATGAGGTGGAAGCAAAACCTATATTATTAGCAGTAGCATCTTGACTTTCAAGCTTTCTCCTCTGCTGTTGAGGTCACCCTTGTAAAGAGTATAAAATACAAGAAGGAATTTCATCTGTTTATGCAGTTGGGTTAGTGAGAGTGAGAAAATGGACATGCCAGAAAGAGTAAGCTAATGGTCAGGTAGACTAGAGTGGAACAGCATAAACATTATAGGCCTGAAACTACAATAATCTCTTTTTTTTTCCTGAATTTTAGAAATCCTAAGAGATACATTGTACCATGAATGTTACTGTTGGTTATCATAAACTTTGCAGGAACACTCAAGATGATAAATAGCCACTTTTGGTAAAACCTCATGTTTCTTTTCAAGATAAAAATATTGAAACATTCTTTGCATGAATTTTTATGGATTGTATCTAGCGATTTAAAAGTTACTATGAAATAAATTATTTATATTTATGGTTAAATTGCTGTTTATTAACACACAGTAGTGCTGAGGTATAAGCAATGACCTCATGAAATTGCGGGTAGATCATGGGAAATTTTCTTAATATGTCCTTTTTAGCAGGTCAGCTTTCATGAAATAAAAGAAAAGGTTTGTTTCCACATGGGAGACAGTGTAACAAGGAAAACGCCTTTGGGAATTGTACTGGGAAGAGTCTTTCTCAAAGATTTCTTACTACTTGAAGTGTACGGCAAGTCCTCTGACACATGGGTTTCCAAATGAGATGACAGATTTTGTATAAAATGTCCTGTATCTTTAACAGTCAAGCTTTTTAAAGAATGTACTTGGTAATAACAAAGTAATATTATATTAGTGCTTGTCTTCAAAAAACAGTGGAAACAATTATTTAATTTCTTTTAAAACAGTCTGTTATTATTAAAAGACATGTAAACTGATTCTAAAAACAGATCTCCATGAATATGAGGATCTTAAGCATAAGTAACATGAGGTTTAAAGATAATTTCACTTTATAGCTTAGCAGTTTAGTTTAACCAATCTCATTGCCATTTTATAGCTGTTCCATATGTTATAAGAAATAAATTGAAACAGTGCTTGTTAGAAATTGAAAGGAGTTAGGAGATCATCTATCAACTTACTCATGGTAATCTTAGGCAATGGAAAATGACACATGGAGACAGCAGCCCTCATTTTGATATTCTGCTTTGCAAAATAATGTTGTGTCAGTGTGACAGTGCTTACACTATCAGTTCCGTTATAGTGCCTGTTTGTCACTGTTTGTCCATTGATGCAGCCACTTAAAAACCGTCTCTCCTAATCTAAAATTAGGAGGAGAATTAAAATCCTAACCTAATCTAAAAATGATTAGGTTATTCCTAAAAACTGTCATTAACTTAATAAATAAGAGTACCAGGGAGTTCTCAAATCAAGACTGTCTCTCTACAGTGGGAATACTTACCAAATGGTATTGACGTGCTACTCCAGAAAAGCATTCCAGTGTGGACACAGGTAACACAACAGAACTTTGCTTAGTGTATAAAAAAAAAAAACAGACCAACCCCCCCTTACCTAAAAAGGAGAAGCTATTTCAGTGAAATAATTTTCACTGGTGTAAGGGTATACCATTGGTACTAACCGCAAGCGTTAATGTGCCCAAAAAGGCTCAAGATGCTCGTTTGTGGGACTAAAGAATTCTTTCTTGAAAATTCGGTCAATTTTACAAAAATCCGTACAAGCATAACTATCAGATTTCTTTGTTACAGAGAAGAGTTAATTTTTTCTTTGAGCTTTTATGTTCCGCACCTCGTTTAGTAGTTTGGTGACTAATTTTTTTTTTCTGTTTATATCTAAACAGTTCCACAGGTTCAAAGAAAAGTGGAATTATCTGTGGAAGAAGAAGTTGTGGGATGTTAAATACTAGGACACTGCCTTATTTAAGTACTTGGATCACAAAGTGCTGTAGACAATGAAAATATTCTGGGAAATCTTAACTTTTTTTTTTTTTTTTAATTTTTTGGCATCTCCTAATGACCACTGTCAGAGACATGGGGACCTTCCATCTGACCAGGAACAGCTATTTAATGTAGTACCAGCAGGCTAATATCCAACAGAAGAATTAAGAACCTTCTGGTTAGGTTCAGCAATGTCTCAACATCGGTACCTGATCACCTAAAACATGAATTTTATGCCTCACTTTGTAATTAAAATTTAGAGTTTCAGAAAACATACATATGGAGCACAGAACCAGGTAACTATAGTAAATAGGGGAAAAGTATTAAGTGCTGAATTACGTCTGATTTCCCTGTTGTGCTCCAGATCTTGTATTCCTGATTTAGATAGGGTTGCAGGGTTGTATTTTCGCACTGACTGCACGCTCTCGTGGTGTATAGCATCAGTTGACATCATCTGGGCTGATGCCTCAATTTGTTTAAAAAAAGCTTATTTCCTGCACTGGACTTACTAAAATATATTTGCAGTTAAACCTTAATGAAAAAGGATTGTTTTGGGGAAAAAAGGGAATTTAGCACTTTATGTGGCTTTTTATAATGGTACTTTTAAGAGTAAAATTCATTAAATACATTAAGCACATCTTTCACATCAAAATGGTATATTTTGTTTACAGTTTTTAAAACTGCAGCAAATTTCCTTTCTAAAAAAGGAAATCAAAGTCTCATTCTCCCTACGCTGATGTGAAATTATAGCTTTAAATACTGGCTAGTGAGAAAAATTTTAATCCTATTCGGCAGAAGTCTTTTCTTTAAAATGATTGCTTTCTAAACTCAGATAATACAGACTAAAAATGGTGGTTTTTTCAGTGTTAACTGAAAAATATGGTTCCTAAATATTTCATGTAATGATGAAATTAATGTAAAGAAATAAGTATCTATAGTTAACCATGTTCATGTAATACTAAGTGTTGACAAAAATCTTGAAAGAAATAGCAACGTTATTGAGACCATGTTTACCTACAGTATGTTTTGAGTAAACATGAAGAAAATATTTTTATTCAATGAACAACAGTGTTAGTCCTAATTCAATGTTTGCTTTATTGGAATAAAAGGATTAAATAAAATGAACAGACTTATCATGATTTGTGCCTACAGGGAGGGCCACTGAAATAGATCCACCTAATCCCCTTATCTGTGTTGGGACAAATTACCAAAATATCTGGCCTCAGGAAGGCTGTAGCCTATTCATGGCTTGTTTATTGGCTTGCACACAGATTCCTATGTCAAAGATGAGTGTAACAACTGGTTCCCAATTGAAGCAGATTGGCACAGACTAACGGCAGTGGTGCCATTGACAACGCACAACGCTGTAGTCTATTGGGTATGACTGAAGGAGGCACATCGGTACACCACAGTGTCTCAGGAGCCAAGGTGTATGAACAAGGCATTCAGTTCCATAGTCCTCAGAACAGGTTTCACAAGTTAAAAAGATACAAGCCAGTCTTTTGTCAAGTTTAGAATTGGTATTCATGGCTGGACTATCCCATCAGGAACCTGAGTGGGCCACAGGCAGAGGGTGATTTTTTTTTTCATGGAGGTCCTTTGTGCTCCTGATCAGGCCCTTTGATGGTGGGAATATACTTGTTTCAGTGCACTTCATTTTGAGTTCGGTCATGCTCAGGAAAGTCTTAAGACTTTCGCATCAATTTTATAGTGTTTTACGGGCCACCCAGGTATTCATAAGTTTTAAAAAATTTTATATATTTTAGCATTAGTTGTAGTAGTGAATTTGGTTTCTGAAGATAATGCAGCTGTAAAATGTGGTGACTTCAATTTGATAGAGCAGATAGACTTTGGATGGCTTACCTCACACCTTTTAAACATAAAACAAATATACCCATCATTCTCAATAAAGACAATTAAATATGGAAAAATAAGCTGTTCAAAACGATCTGTATATTCTGATGAAATTTTTTTTAGGAGCTGTATAGTCATAGTTTTGGAAACAATTTATGTATTTTTTTTCCTAACACTAAAAACATTACACTTCTGCACTTACATTCTTATGATCGTCCTTGCATTCTATAATTGTGGTTGATGCAGTTTTCATATCCAAGTTGTTATTACTTAGTACTGTATTTTAAAGAAATAAAAGGCACAAAGCAAAACCTATCACAGATGATAAGTCTTGATGGCATTATCAGAAAAAATATGCTTCTCTCTTGGTGCTTGTTTTAGGTAACTTTAAAAGGAAAACACAACTACTGTTTATCTCTGAACTTAATTTAGTGTGATCGCTTACTTTTTTTTTTCCACTGTTTTTTTAAAATGTCAATTCAAACTAACAGACTCAGTTCCCAAAGGTATGGATGACACTGATTTACTTTATTGCTGTTGATCAGAATGAGACAGCTCGTAGGAATTTAAGGTACATGGCATAACATCTGTAAAAGAATAAAATGCAAATCACTCAATAAAAGAGGAAATCCAGTAGAAAATCAAATAAATGCTTCTTCCACGTCCTGAAAACAGTACTGCAGGCAGAATTAAATGACAAAGTATAGTCAGTGGGTGATACGGTCTTTCATCAGTGATTTCTTGTTACAAATTGATATGGGTTAGTAGCGTTTAAGATTTTTTTTTTTATTTGATATTTGAAGTAGGTTATATTTTTAATAAAAATACTTTTCTCCAAAAAGATGCCATTTTGTGGAAAATGAATCTTCCACACAGAGAAGTTATGCAGAAAACAGTTAAAAACTTTACTTATGGTTACTAATTTAAAAAATTTGGTTTTCCGTATTTTTATGAAAACTGGAGGTCTTTATTTTTGTCACGGCTTGTAATACACTTAAAGATTTTATTTGTTTCCCAGTTTCTTTTCTTCCCTCTCCTCTTGTTCTCCTTTCCTCCTCCTCTGCCTGTCCTCTTTTCTAATATTCTTCTCTTGTCTTCTTTTGCCAAAACTAGTCAAGTTTGAAAATGTTAGAGAGCAGCTGAAGAAAAACAGTCATACTTCATGTCTATAAAATAGAGAGGCGAGTGGCAGTATAATAGGCAAGTGTGTTGTTTGGTTGATGTCATGAAAATAGAAAGTAATACGATCAAAAGTATCTGACATTGAAATGCCTGTGAAGAGCTGAGTCTCATCTAATCCTGTAACTCTACGGAGATAGAAAGAACTAAATTTTAATTTGTGTTAAACCTTGCATCCCTTATCAGCTGTAAGAACATAAGTGGAATAACTAGTATACTCAAAAATAAAATTTAAATTGCGGTGAGAATCACTTTGCACTTCAATAAATCAACACTGGCATCAGTCTTATTGTTGGCTCTCTTTGTATTAAACCTAGATCTGCCTAGATCTAGTCAACACTACTTTTCTAACTGAAACTATATAAAATATTAAGCATTGCTTTTTTTAAAAAAGTAGTTCTGAAATACTGGAAAGGTGTTTTTGTAGGAAAAAACATAGAGTTAAATTGTTTCTGGATTTTTCTCTTTTTTTTTGTTTTCATGTAAGTGTCCACACAAATAGAAATAAAATAATTTTGGATATTCAATTGTTATTCTGATTTTTTGCAACTGAAACCCCTGTAACAAGCAGCCATATCTGATTTCATAAACAGGATTGTGATTCTAGATGAATGCTAAGGAGTGGATCAGCTCCTTGAAAACAAACTCTGTTTTCTTTGAAATATTCTAATGACAAAAACAAGAAAGAGAAGATCTGCTTTCTCAGCACAACTGACTCTAAAATTCTTTTCAGCATTTTTCTGTGATGTCAGTGGGTCTTTAAGAAGTCGTTAATATATGTTATGTATTATAAAACAACTGCTGATCGCTAAAATGACACATTCACCTTTGAATATGGTAGTTGATTCAGTTTATATTCTCTGCTTTAGATAACTAAGCACCAAGGACCGGATCTTAGGTTAGATAATGTCTTATCCACTGACTGCTTTATTAAAAAGTACAGGATTGAGAAGTGAGGCAGGACTTGCTCTTACTGAGGATGGTACAGTCTGGCCTTAAGGAAATTTATTTTACCTCTGTCTCGGCTGTATTTAAATGTTAATCCTGCAAATTCATGCCTTATTTTATAAGAGTAATTTAATCTATGAAGAAGAGTGACTAGTGTTACATTAATATGAAATAGTTTTTCTTTTTAAAATATGGAATATATAAAATGCTTTTATCTCCAAGTCATGAAAAAATCCTGTGATTTTGTTTTTGTTTTTTTAGCATAGAACAGTGTCTAAAAGATCTGCAATCAGAAGTAAATGAAATCTGTACTGATGAAATACTACAAAGCACAACTGACTGCCTTCAGTGGCTAAACAACTGCAACTTTACTTCTCTCAAACCTTCTTCTACACACCATGGAGAGCTGATGGAGTTCCTTAGGACCCTGGTAAAAATTGTTCACTAATTGTTTACTACTAGTTTAATGTTTGGGAAAGTTGGTTATATGATGGGTGTTTTGGGGGTTTTTTTGAAGTTAATTAGTTTTCTCATTTCAGTCTTCGCTGTGGTGAGGATAGTTCAGAAATTTTATTATAAGGCTTAGTACTGTTTTTAAGTCCACAGTGGGGGGTTATGTTTTCTTTTGATCATGCCTTAAATAGACAAAATTGGGGCAAAATCTTTTCACAATCCTACCACATGTTCAGTACTACTAGGAATGTTTTATAAACACATGTCAGTAAAAAACATCTGCAGTTACTGTCTACACCAGGGCTGTTACTCTTACTTCTTGTTCTTCACTTTTTTCAGTGTGAATTTAGCTTATCTAATACAGATTATTGTCCTTTATACATTATTTAAGCATTAACTTCCTATCTGCTTTTTCTAATTAGAAATGTGGGAGCTACATCCATTGTCCTAGCAAGCTGTGCAACTGTGCATAACTAGAAATCAAATTTCACTTTAACCAAAAATTCCATCATTTTAGAAGGCATTTTTATCCAAAGTTTTTGTTAAAAGTTAACCTTAACCTGAGTGAAAATGGAAGTCCGGAAAATTGAATTTGCTAGATAAGTGAAAGATGATACCTCGGTAAATGACAGCTGAAAGTTTATAAGCTATGTGTATGTGTGTTTATATGATGTAGGTACACATGAGTGTCAAAACAAATAGTATCCAGTGGATTGTTCTTTGTCACTTCCATGTCATGGTGTAGTTGTAGGACATGAATGTGTTTAGGCTAAGATTGGCTCTATTGGCAGAGGAAAACCGCTGTGGAGAAGTGGAGTATTTTCTCCTTTGGGACAATCTCCTGGCCAGAGCTCATGCTTCACCAAATCACCTCTCAGTTTTTTAACTCTTCAAAGTGGTTGTTGATCTTTCAGTCCCCCTTGAATCCACTGGATACTAAGCTGTGTCAAATGAGATCATCTCCAGAAACTCCAGGTCTTTAATGCTCATGTGGTGAAGAAGTGACTTTTTCCTCTTCTGGCAGAGGTGATTAGTATGAATGTTGCTGTTAATAATCACCCCGCTCAAGGGTGTCAGTAACTGCTAACGTGCCACACTGGATCTAGACAAAATGAGAGAATCCCAGAAAATGCTGCCTTATGAAGTATTTTGTTATTCCTCTTAGTCCAGTTAGAACCTCACTTAAGGCCCCTCAGAAGAGGGCATGGCTACGATGTCTTCCTTGTGTCCGTTCCCTGCTTTCTTCCTTCTCCAAGGTCTATTCAAGCCATATACCTGAACACCAGGTGGCGGCATTTGTTTGGGAAACACCAAAAGGTCCCCATCTCTGAAATACTTTGGGTATATCTTACACAAAAGAGCTTCCCAGGAGCTTACTGACTGCGTGACAGTGGCTGTGGGCTGTGGAGGTTAAGCCCTGGGAAGGGCTCTGTGAGAGGCTGCTAAACAGGTGGCAAAGTGTGAGAAGCCTTAAAGCCTCAATTCTGCACAGCTTATCTGGAAAACATCTGGAGCTTGGGAACTTGGACATCACTGTTTCCAGGCTCATGGCTTCTTAGATAATCCAGCCTGTTGTGTAGATGAGACTCCAGATGAAAAGTGTGTATGTGTTAGCATAGACAGCTCATCTGTAAGGAGTAATAGTCACAGTGAGTTTATGTTTAGCTGCATAAATAGGTCTGCAGTAAACTATTTTCAATAATATTCAGCATTAATGAGATTATTACCATCTGACCTTTCTTAAATATGTGTCTCCGTCCATTGAACTAATTACTCAGTTGATTTAATTTCTCACTTGCAGGCTTTTAATTAAGTATCATATAATACATCTTCAATAGTGGTAACCTTCCTTCTGCTTCAGGAGAATTGTTATCCCTTATTATGTGTATTTATTTTGTTAGGGATTTTGCTTATTTTTTAAGCTGCTGGAACAATTGAAAAAATAGTGCAAAGTTCTGTATGTGCTTTAACTGAGGTGCTATATGTAGGTTTATTGCTAGCGTGGTATTCTCATGCATTTGTGAACTCTCATGAAAGTACTGAGAGGTTCTTCATGAAGCCTGGAAGTGTTAATTATGTGAAATATTGTCATTCTGTGTACTCTTTTGTAATTCTGAATATTTAAAAGCTGAATATGTACATGTACACATCTTCCTTAAATTCATTTCATGCTAAACTAATGACAAAATCTTTATTTAACAAAATCTTTATCTTGCTGGATTTGTTTGATGATACAATAGGTAGTAGCCTATAGTAGGTAGTAGTCCAGTTAGTAGACTGCAAATGTCAAATGTTTTCTGCATATTATTGTCACTAACTTTCTGTGCTCATGAGAGAACTTTTCATGCTTCTCTAAAGCCTTTGGATACTAATTTGATTCTTTTTCTCTTGAATAGTTTTGGCACCATCTTTTGAAGTATTTTTACAGATTAATTTTCAAATAGAGAAGCTTATGTCAATATAGGCAATGTTCAAAGAGACTTGATGACACTGTGTTTTCAGAGCTTCAAAGTTCACTTCAGGGGCTCTGTTTCTGAGTAACATTGAGTCTAAGATGGCATCTGCAAGCTCCCTATTTTTAATGCTTTAGTTCAAGTTGCAAAGGGCTTGAAACAATACTTAGATTCTTACGTGCTTTCATGAATAAAAATGTTTCTGCTTAACCTTAAAAAACAGCAGTAGGGATTTGCTTGGGAGACACTTTGGATTCATCATCCAAAGGCATCAGTTACGTTCACTGTTTTGACAGCTTCTCTTGTTTTGTTGATCTCAGAATATAGTATTTGAGCATTACTTATAAAAGAAAATAACCTTTAAACTCCAGAATTCTACCTGTGGAGACTTGAATCTTCAGCACAGTGGTTACTGATTAGGCTTTCAGTTTAGACATCGAGACACATTCTCTTTGGGGCCACAAAACCATATGGAGTACTTTAGTAGATAATGACAATCAAATCAGCCTTATGTATATGCATATTGATGTGTGTGATTTAAGATTTTAAGTAGTTGTACGTATTTCTATCACATGCATATGCTTTTATTGGATGATATTTGGCTGATGATTTCCTTTATTATTCTTTCTTCCATGTGTGTTTCCTGCTTGTAAGTAAAAAAATTCGTAGGAACATTCTGAAATGAAGATGTAAAATGGAAGCAAATAGCTAGTCTGCTATTTTTAAGACTTTCTTTTATGGGAGGCAATCATGCTCTCCGCCTTTTGTTCAGAATTAGCTACTGCGGTGCTAGTCTTATTTTTTGTTTTTCATCAGGAGCGCTCCAGAGTAAAGGGCAATAGGAAGGTTAAACTCATGCTTTCTCCTGTAAGTGTGCAACATTTTTGAATCATCCAGAGCAAAGAATAGGAGTTCGGATTTTGAAAATTGTTGTGACTCAAAAGTGGGGGGGAAGCCCACTGAAGTTTTTGTTCATAATTTTATCTTTTTTATATTTTTATAAGTTATCTGCTGATAAAAGCTTGCTACAGTAGAAAACTGGAACAAGTTGTATTGGAAATTATTATATTTAAGCAATACCAGACTTGAATTTGATTTATTTGTCTCGCTTTCAAAATGGGAAAAGAAATAATTTCCTCAAATACTTTAGGTTAGGTAAATCTGAAGGTGGAAGGGTGCTGACCGTTTCTTTACCAGCCTTGCTTTATAGGATGGACTATAGCTTGGAAACATAGATAAAGGGTAGGAGTGGAGAGAACTACCCTTATGTGATTTCCACCACCTTTTCTCTGTTGGAGAGAAGCAATAGGAGGTGGAGGAGCAAGTGGGAGGGCTTCTGGATCCTGGTTAAGGCTTGGCTGCTTGGGTCCTGAAACCCAGAAAGTAAAGAGAACCACCAGTTTCACTCAGTTTTCTTGTCACTGTGATGGGGAAATATGTGGACGGCTCTAGTTCAGCTGAAGGATTGAGAGCAGGTCTTCACAAATAAGAAGTTGGTGGGCCTAGGACTTGGCCAAAGCCAACTTACAGTAGGAAAAACGTTGAGGTTGTGGGAAATGGGTTTATGACAGGCAGTTTTTTTTCTCTGAGAGAGGAGGGAGATTTTGGTGTCCAGTGACCATGGGACTTTAGGGTGGTGTTCTACTCATGTATTGGACATGCCTTTGTCCGTCTGAATGACTTGTCTCACAGACAATAAGGAAAGCTGCTGGGGGCTGTTTAATTTTGTGTCATTCTGGGGCAAGTAGAAAGGATCGAGCTGTGACAGGAGGACCTGCTATTTGCTGCATTGCCTCTTGAACCTGAAGCAGCAGATCCTGGCCCTGGACCAGGAGGGAGCTCTTCAGGATCAGATGAAGTAGGAACAGCGCATCCATCCGTGTGGTTTCACCTGCTTCCTTCCTAACAGCCTTCCTGTGGTTAACTGCCTTCCTTCGTCTCCATCCCATATGGCTGAGATGTATTTAGAGATCACTACATTGCTAGTGTATCAGTGTGTGTCTTGGATACACAGCTTCTTATTCTTCTGCCCTATGTGATCCAGGTCTGTTCAATTCTTAACCAGTTTTCAATTTTAGTTCTTTGAGGGGGTCCTGGGAAGATTATTTTGTCCTTAAAATAGCCTTTTTGACGTTTGCTTTCTGAGCCAGAACACAGAAAGCATCAGTGTTTCATTTTATAAATTCCTTGTTTGCTTTTATGAACAAAACCTGCCCTTATTTGTGTAAATCTGGAGTAATTTTTCACACCGTCTTCTTTCAAAGGTACGTGTGTGGACCACAACAAACAGGCTGCCAAGGCCTACATAATGAGTTTTCCAAAGCTTTCATTTGAATTGTGGGTTAGAATTGATTGATAAAAGAGGTTGAGGATGTAAGAAGGATGGGAAGAGGAATGTGCGATATTGGAGCAGGTAGACAAGGAGAGGGATTGGCACATAAATCCGTGGGAAAACAAGCTTTGATATTTCTGTTGTTTATATAGCAATTTGAGTCTCTTATTTGCTGTTAAGATAATTGGCATTGGAAACAATTGGTACTCTAGGATGAAGCTGTTCATTTTACAAACCAGAGTTAACAAAACATTTCTAAAATACTCTCTGATTTACCTTTGTTAGCAAAGCTTGCTGAAGAGTGAGCAAAATCAAGAGGAAATGATACTTCACTTCCTTCTGGACCTCTCTAGTCAGTGTGGTGTCTCGTTTCCCTGTACTCCAAGTGGGACGCCTTTTGAGTTAACGTCTTCCCTTCATGCCATTGAGGACGATTCAACTATGGATGTGAAATCTCTCTGGGATGATGTGAGATTACATCTTCGACGATTTTTAGTAAATAGACTGCAAAGTCAAGAAGAAACAAATACTAATGCATTGCAACAACAAATGGAGTTTAAAACTCAGTGCATACAGCAACTTTTGTTTCTTTACCCTGAATCAGAAGTCTTAACGAAGTATCAAAATATGCAGAATAAACTGGTTAGCAACCTTCTACAGAACTGTGTTTTGTCTAGTTGTGGTGAAACAAATTTTGATAAAGTGGTTCATGGTTACCAAAGTTCCATACCCACATTGTGCACAATGATAAAAGAGGATTTGTATATACTAAGTGGAACTATTGATCCTTCTTCATCGTTGAAGTTCATTAATGAAACTTATCTGGATACCATCACTGAAGAAATCACAGTTCTTCTTGAAAGACTTTGTGAGCTGCAGTTCAAAGAAAATGCTCTGCATGTAGTTAAGGCAAACAAGATTTCAAAGAAGCATAGAGGAACAGTTCATGCTGTGGGTTAGTAGCCTTATTTTATGTTCATTTTAGTTAGATATTATTTTAATTATACTACTTTTTTTTTTGCAGTATACTTGATTATTTTCTATGAAGAGAGAAGCCTAAGATTATTAATTACAGCTTTATGTTTTAACCATATTGCAGCAGTTGAATTATAGACTGTTTCAGAATTGTGAGGAAAAAACTTTTAAAGTAAGCGAGAGTATCTTATGCTTCTGTATATAGAAACCCTGTTATAATTCACTGGATAACATTGTCATGACATAGTCATTTTTTTCAGTCTAATTTATTTTAGCTGCTGAAATGTATAATAGAATAAGAACTATTTAATCCAGATTTGAAAAAAAAAAACACAGACCCTTTAGTCTTCTACTCCCACTTTTTCCAAATTTTCAGAAGTTTAAAGGAGATTAGAGGAAAGTCCATACAATAGTGTGACGGTGAAATAAACACAAATTCATACACCTGAGCTGACCTGAAGGATAACTCTGCAGTTTCTAATTAATAAAAAATAAAAAAGTTAATGTTTTCTAATCTTGTGTAAGTACGGTAAGTTAATGCTGCCTGGTCATTTCTTCTTCTTCTAAAGAATTTAAGGCATAAAAGGAACCTGTTATCAATGTGGTATTTTCTGTACTTTCTTTTTACAGTTGGTAAGTCTGACATGCTAATTTCCAAAGCGGGGAATCAGAGCTTTAGAAAAAAATACAGAATGGAAACTTGCATAACATAATTGCGTGATTGTATGTAATTGCTTTTTCAGTGCAGAGTTTTGGGCACTCCTCTGTGCAAGAGCTGTTTGTTTAACATGTAGCCTTCCGTAAAGGTGAAGTAGTTTGCAGACAGAAAATATTAAAAGTTTAGAGTTATGTGAAAAATCCAGAAAGAGAAGATAGATCTTTGGGTTGTACAACATACACAAAGATGAGTGAGGTGATGGTCTGCCAGGTCTACATAAGAAGAAAATTATACTCCCATGAGTTTTAAAATCTATATACATGTTAATGTAAGCCAACTAGAAATTCCACTAGAAGAAATGTAGAAATAATTTTTCAACTGTAGCTGAAATATAGAGGAATATGTGGAACATATGAAAGAGAAGGTAAGGGAAAAGGCATGCAGGCAAATAATGTGAAAGGAGCAGTGGGAAGGTGTGTTGGTGGGAAACAAGGAGAAGTTGTGTCAGAATTGAGTTGTGAAATAAATGTCAAGAAATGTATCTTTGACTTACATAGTGAGATGGGAATTGGTGAAAAGACTCACTGACAAAAAAATGACTGGGAGTGAAATGGAAGTTTGTAACAATTTTTCTTTTGACCTCAAAACAGCTCACAAAGATGGGTAAGTTCAGTTATCTCCATTTTACATCTAAAATGTGAAGACTAAAGTCACCATAAGGGCGACTCTCTAAAAAAACCATGTTAGCTGCTTCTGTATTACAAGAAAGGAGAGAACAGTCCTTCAACCTATTAAGATACTAATTCCTCTGCTTAAATTTTCTTTGGCATAAGATGCATCTTTACATGTTTTTGTGCCAACACATCTATTGGGACAGATTTCCAGTGCACAGTTCTATTGCATATTCAGAAGAACAGAGGAAGATTAAAATATACAAAGTAAATCTTGGGACCTGCTTGCAACTTTTAAGACATTTTCTGCAATTATTTAAAGAAAAAAAACCAAAACATTTCTGTATTTCAAAAAATCCTACAGAAGATTTTTATTTTTATTCAAAATGTATTCCAGGTCAGATTTGCAGGCACAGCATCTGTCCTCTTAGCACCCATAAACTGTGTTTAGAAGCGCGGTTTGTTAATACCATTTCATCCTCAAAATGACTTTCTTCATATTGGCTGTCACGCTCATGTCTTCATCTCTTCACTGTATAGTGCTCTGTATTATTTCACTTCCAAGAGGTTGGTATGGGAGGCAAGCATTGATTGCCCTGCAGCTTCTCTTACCAGTTTCCTGCAGAATCAGACTGTTCTAGATGGCCTGCGGTTATAGACTGCAGCCAGACAATAGAGCCAAACAATAGTGAAATCAGCAGGCTAGGGCAAAATAAGGGGTCAGAGTTGTGAAGTTACATAGGATTTTTTTTTAATTCATTTTTTGGGTATGTTATAGCCTATTATTTGGTATTATTAGTCAACTCAAGCAAAATCTATACTTATAGCATTACTAAATTAAGTATTATTGAATAGTTCATTGGGTGTGAGCTCATCTGTGAGGAGTCCTTTCTGCAAAGAGATTTCTCTATTCTAAATGTTTGAACATACCACATTTGTATCACGCTAAGTCAGAAAAAGGCACTTTACCTTTGTAATAAAAGCGTTCACAGGACAGTTCATACTGAAATAACTATTATGGAAGAAATTCTACAGAATAACTATTTGGGGCAGTTTATAATGGCAGACAAGTTCTTAGTGTCAAGTGGCTTTTCCTGCTTGGAACTCATAGTGATTTTTGATACCTTTGCTGCCCTCCCACAACTGAGGGTGGAAGTCTGTATTTATACATAGATTAAGTTAAAAAACAGCTTTAATAGGTTGCCTTGACAGTGATTCCGTTTTCTGAGTATCAAAAAAAACAGATGCTGGAGTATGAAGGGAAAGGGAGAAAGGGAAGGAGACTTCTTTTCTTAGCTGAAAGACAGTTATACCAATGTGTTTCTTATTTTTTGATGCATGTTGCCTCTGCCCTCTGGGAACCACCAAACCAGGGCATTTCAGAACAGCAAAATAATTTAATCTAGGGCATTCAATTGGGACTGTTATCCCAGAGGTGAAAAAAAGGGTTTGTGTTTACTTAGTCCGCCCTCAGGGAAATGCAGGGTTTGGTTTGATTTTTTTATTGGCTTTTTTTTTTTTTTCATAAGAACTGCTGTAATTGATCCTACTATATAGGAGAGGAAAAAAATAACAGAAAATAATGAAACAAGGCTAGAACCTCAGAAAACTTTATATGGATGACCTACTTCTGTCAGGAAAATATAGGTAGTCTATAACAAGCTTTAACAGAGTTATAAATCTTTAAAATATTTCATATATAACAATCTATTTGTGAAGTAAGGAATTAACATTTTTGTTTTCATATTGAATTAGAACAGTTATTTGTCAAGTACTGTATGAGATTGTATCTCTTTAGCAGGATTGAGGATGAGCGTGGTTTGAGAGAGAAACTGGCAAAATGGTATGTGAAAAGAGGCACGTTTTTGGAACTTGGCATCTTTGATTGCCAGCTCTAGTGGAGGCAGGTGTTTTCATGTTGAAACTTGATCCTGTTCCCAGTTAAATCAGTGACTCTTATTACCTTTAACAGTGCAGGTTTCAGCCATTAGTACTTGGGCTACGTTATTGTAGTAGTTTTTTATCTAGTGGGGGTCATAATTTCTCTGTGTACTCTCATCGATGTTTCCAATCCACTAAAACAATATCTGAGGAATGTTTCCCAGCCCTCCTATCCCCCAAATATTTTATGATGGAATTTTCTAAGATGTTATTTCAGCCTTTCTATCATATTAATCATATTCTTTCAAAAGTTTATGTAGTGTTACAGTATTTTAGAAAATGCTAAAAAAGTTATGTATCTGTTAACATACTTGGCATGGAAGGAATCATGCAGACAGCTGGTTTTCAGCTTATCTCTTATGATTTTTTGCTTCAATTTCCAGTGTGATATTTCTCAGAAATTATTTGCAGTAAGTCTTTTAAAAGTGGATTGTGATTTTACCTTTTGAATCTCTTTCACTTTTCTTTGTTTACAAAAATGTTAAGCTAGTTTAATCAGGCATTACTAAACTATCTTAATCCTCCATCTCTTTTAGATGAAGCAACAGCTACTCTTGTAAGTGATAAGGCATCAGCCAAAGAAACTTAAAACCCATGAAATTATACACATTTTATGTATTAGTGGAAGGTTTTCTTTGGGTTTATTTTTATATATTTTTTATCTGTTTATAGAGAGAGCGTAAATACCTGTGTAGACTACTTAGCCTGTTTTTTAATTTCCTGTGGTTAAACCTAAAAAGAGATTAGAGCTTTGAGTTTTATTTTTTGTGACACATTCGAATTCATTGGCTTAATATTTTCATATAGTCACAAACTTGTCAGACACCCTTAAATAGGATCTCAAATCTACTAGCATTTGCCAATGAGATATATATTTTAGTATATTTGTATAATTAATAACTTTAAAAATCTTAAATTTGCTATCTGAGGCAATACACAGTGTGTTCATCAAAACCAGTAGCTGATTATTTTTAAGAAAATATTATTGCAAAGTGGAGGTAAATTAAATCACCTTCATTGATGTATTTTAATATATGTATTTTACACTTTTGCCCCAGTATACCATCCTCTTACTTATGTGTCCAGCAGGCTTCCTTTCTGTTTTCTTTCTATAGAATATGACCAAATTCCATTCTATTCTAAAGTTATATTCAAATGCAAACTGTGATTTAAATCATGATATTTTTAATTTATTATCTTTACATATGCATGAGTTCCTAAGGAATATATTGTGTCTATGGTACACTTAACGTGAATATGGCATATATCTAAGCTTGAATAGAAGGACCCAATGTTGTTTAGAGGAGCTGCAGTTGTGCAGTGGAGTTGAGAGCAAGAAGAGAAACAGACTTTGGAGTAATTTGTTGAAATGAAGGTAACTTTGGGACACTAAATGAAAGTACTTAGTAAGGTAAGTCTATTTTGAGGTTACTTATCCTTACCTATCTATTCTCAACAATTTGTTGTCCAGCTAACATGAAATACAAGTTTTGGGTTTTGCGCATTTGACTTAAATTTGATTTCTCCTCTACATTCATGTGCACATGGCTTTATTTCCCCTCGTTTATCATTTCCTCCCTTTGAAATAAAGAACCTTAGTTTCAGACTCCTTTTATCTTTCCATTTAATTTAAATTCAGTTGGTTTGTGATCTCTTGACCCACTATTATTGCCTACAACCGATCTTCTATGATCTTTGTCTTATCTATCAAAAGTATGCCTAAAATAGCATTGATACCTGCTGGTTTAGTAACTGTGTGATGAAAAAAACAGTTGTTCATGTCTGAGAATAATTAGGACTCAATAACTTTAGTATAATTTATTCTCCCATTTATGTCTGGAAATTAAAGAATTCCAGACTTGGTTTCATATAATTAATATTTATATCTTCACACCTTTTTTTGAGATTTCTGTCCAGATTACAATCTGTAGCAGATAATTTACAATATTTATTTAGTAGTTACAATTTTTTTCCATCATGTTTTCTTATCTGCAGTCCATTGTTGAAATCTGGTTTCTTAGAAGTATTCGGAGGAGGGTATCTCAGTCAGTTGGCTTATCACTGTTCTGTCCTAGAAAGTCCTGTTGCATCTTTCTGAGGTGCTGGTAAGGCATGAAAGTAAAGTAGCCGATATGGATTATAATATCCAGTATCACATCCTGCCTCAACAGGTCAGGTTCATTATATTGCCCAGATCCTTGCATTAATAGGAGCAAGTTTTCAGTTGCTAAGGGGCAAACGTTTTAGAAACATAC
Source organism: Numenius arquata (assembly GCF_964106895.1). Taxonomy (NCBI): domain Eukaryota; kingdom Metazoa; phylum Chordata; class Aves; order Charadriiformes; family Scolopacidae; genus Numenius; species Numenius arquata. Next base: position 83,952,911 of record NC_133616.1, on the reverse strand, counting down.
AATTTTAAAATTTATTATGGAGGTTTATTTAAAGTTTTTTTTTTTTCATTAATTTAAGATTTACAATATTCCAAACTTCTCTCTTATGCATATATAACCTTCACAGAAAACATGAGGACATCAGCAAAAATGACATGGGTACTCTGTATGGATTGAGTAAAAATGCAGATACCATCATTAGGTTTTTTCCTTTATAAACACCAGAGATTCCTAATTTTGTATTCTGAACCAATCAATATTGATTTATTCAATAGGTTTAATTGTCACCTGTTTAAAGAATGGAGCAAACAGTGTCGGTGGGAATATATAATAGGAAGGTAAAATTGAAAACCAGTGGACATACAGATATGATGCAGATTTCTGCAGTTGTCTCTGTTCCTCAGGAAGCCTATGAAATTTTGACAGCCAAAACAAAATCCTATTACTCAGGGGAAACAAAATAAATGTCTTTGCATTTAATATAGGAAATAATGTGTTTCATAGCCTCTTTGTCACATATTATTTATTTCTTATTCTTGCAAGTATTGTATTTGATTTCTACTGCACAATTATATTAAATGGAAATACGAGTAGTACTGAGGAGAAAATAAAACCATCTGTTTGAACACAGAGAGTTGAAGTTTTAATAAAAAAGAGGTACTCTTTTAAAGGCCATATGAACATAATACCCCACGACCACAAATGTGTTTCTAGTGGGAGAATGACATTTTCGTAAAGATTACAAAAGCATTAAGCTTGTTACTTTTTAAGCTTATAGTAGGGGGTAAGATAACAGTATCTAAGTTACTGAAATGTCAGTTGAACTGACAGAATTTCAAAGCTGGTAGAATGCCTGAATACCTTCCTTCTTTTTAGAGCAGTTGCTGGAAATTACTTATTAAGCCCATAATAAGGCGGCGGGCAGTGAAATCTAGTTATTGACTCTTTGTCATGTTGAAAAGATGCCCATTCCAGAATTTTATTAGTGTGTTGTTTATTTAATAAGTAAACACTAACTTTACTTTTGGAATTATTGATACATTTTTAAACATGAAATTCTTTATCTTCTTTTGGGTTATATTTTTTTTTATACTGTTGCTCCCTAATGAAGTTCTTCCACTTCATCTTTTCCAACAGGAACTTGAATCTGTTTTCTGAATTCTGTAGAGGTTGAAAGGGGGATAATTCCATTCTTGGTAGTTTTTTTGCTTTCAAAATGTCCACAATTAGCAAACACCAACTAATTATCTTCCTTTTTGCTCTCTCAGCCCACCTGCGAGTTCCTCCTCAGCGTGAAGAGAGCATTTAACTCACTATGCCCTCTAATTATTGCATTCTCCTCCCAAGTTTAAAAGATGAAAGTGATTTACTCTCCAGTCTGGTACTTTGTGAGTGGTCAGAGGTCAATTTGAGATTTATATACTGTAGTATTCTGTTTAATAATAAAAAGTGGCAAAACCTGAGAGAGAATTACTAAACTAGGCTCTCTTTTACTTCAGAATATAGGCCTGTGTGAAGAAAAGTGTGTAGAACTATGGCAGATAAGAGGAGACTTCAAAAATGCCTTTTAAAGAAGCTCCTGCAGTATTGATTGAAAAGAAAGTTGTTACAGGAATCTTTTCAATATATGCATCTACCATCATGTAATCACAAGTTAATTTTGTGGTCCTGGCTGTGATTATTGTCAAGACAGAGAGCCTTTTCTGTCACAAAATGTGTATTCAGAGAGCAAATGGAACTTTAAAACAGCAAAATATTTATTATTTTTTTTAAAACAAACTATTGTGATTAAAATAACGTGTTTAAACTGAGGGTATGTCACATCCACAGGATGGAAGTTACGTGCTAAATTTGGACATGAATCTCCTTTTCGCTGTGCCTCAGGCTTAGAAATTTTTAAAAAAACCCTCCATCTTCAGTCAAGGGGCTGCTGTATCTACTGAGTTTTTGAAAAACAAAGCTTTCAGTCATTTTATAATACTTTTCACTACATTTGCTGAATAGAGCAAGGCAATGGAGGTATTCCTGTCTGTCTGATCTAGAGTGGACAAGGGTGGTTATAACCCAGTCCAGCTTCTTCCTTAGAAATTTAGCAGTTAGTGCTCTGGAGATTTTTAGTTCCTGTAAACATTGAGGAACTGTCTGGAATTGGATCAGTTACTGGTTTCAGACTTGCAAGAAGAGCTTCCTTTTCCTCAGCAGCTTCATGCACGGATCGTCCTTGGGCCAAGATGCAGTTCTTTGTGTTTAAGTACAAGGGTCAGTGTACTGATTTACTATTCATGTGCTGGGAAAGTCCAGCAATTCCTGTGACACAGAAATTAGGTGTTCTGTTACACACAGTCCCAGCAGCTCGTCTATAAAGAGGTGTTTCAAGAGTGTGGTCTCGGGTCGGTTAGTAGGAACCTGTGTGTGTACATCTGTGCTGATGTATGATTAATCCTTCGTTTTTGTTCTAGCCTTTCTACAAAATATTTGTTAAAAGGTTATGAATTTCCAAACTTACTTCTCTAGAAGTTTTTGAACAGCAATGTCTACCCTTCTTCCTCTATGCCTGGGCTTAGTTCTGAATTTTACATTCTGTATAAAAGTAATCATGAGAACTTTGGGGTGACTTTGCCTAACTAGGGTTTTGAAATACAAAGAGGTAGGAGGCAGAAATATGAGTATTGACTCCAGCTTTATAAGTAATTTTTTGAATGTTTTCTCTTATTAGAACAAAAGCTGTCACTATCTGCCTCTGTTATGTCTTGGAAATTCCAAGGAGTAAGAGAAGCAAAAGTGACAGAGGCACTTTAATCTATTATTTAAGGAAATACATAACATCATGCGTAGACTACACAAAGGAATGATGAACACTTGATAGAAATTCCTGATTGGTTGAAAGTTCCGAACAATCTAATTTTAATGGAGTGGGTCTGATATAATGAGCCAATCTGTAAGACACCCAGCCATTCCACTGTGAATATAAATGCAGAGGATAGAAACAAGACTAGCAGACATTTTTATATTTGCTGACATTAAAGAAATTGCAATCAGATTAAAATAAATATGTTAATTACTATGTTTTCAAATACAAATTACAGTTGTTTTTTTATCAGCCAAGTGCTTTAAATGGTTTACAGGGAAAGATATGCAAGTCCTGTCAAAGTTAGAATCCACGAGAAAGTTTGACAGAACAGGCAGTACTTAGTTTCTCTTTCAGTAAAGAATGAAGGAGAACATCAACTTCGTTGAGTTCTTCAAGGACTCTGCTGTTTCAAAATAGGTGCTATCTCCAGTTTGCTACAGTCTCCCTCAGTCTTTTTGATTTCCTCAAACTCTACTTCAGTTCTCTGCGTGTGTGGGAAGACTTTAGGGAATGCGATGACTCCCTCAGCCCACGGTGTAGGCAAGAAAATTCAAAAAAATGTGTGTGGAACCAGTTTCTGTCATTGGTAAGGACAGAATGTGGTTTCAGTACTACTGAGAAATAGTACATGTTGTCATAGGATAATTCTTACAGTTTTCTAAAGAGTACCGTTTGCTTATAGTAACTACTTCAGAGGAAGTAAAACTGAATTTTACTGAAGTATAACTGAAAACAGTTATAAAATAGCACTTAAAAAACCCCCCTATAAATGCTATAAACAACTTCAAATATAGTCTATATACAAGTTTTATGGCCATTTTAATTAAAGAGCAGTTTACAGAATGTCTGCTATTTCATTACTGTGATAATTATCTGAAAATGTTTGGATACCAGCTGCTAAATTCCTTAAATGGACCCATCATTAATTAGTTTTAATTCAGAGACTCATTAATTTGAATTCTTTAAGATGTCATTGTCTGCCAGAAATTGCAGTGTGTAATAGGAATGTTTTGTAATTTATTAGAGGATACCTGTGCTTTTGAAAAGTAAGGAGCAGGTTGAGCCTCTGGTTTCAGAGCCAGCTGAGATAGGTATCTATAGGTATAAGGTAGTTTTATTAAAACTGTGTTATAGGGCGCTTCATCCTCAGAACCCTTGAGAAAGTCTCTGTAATTTGTCCGACAGAGTAGCAAAGTAGCTGTATGCTGTCAGGAGTCAGGCTGGTGAGATGATTTGCTCAGGATTTACTACGTAGATTTGTTGTCAGAGCATGATCAGATGTTCCTGCCCCCCAGCCTGTGTTTCCAGCAGTGGTCTATCCTTCCATCGGTTGGTCGGTGAATACAATTCCAGGAAAAGACTTAATTTTGACAGGGCTGTACACTCATCGTTAACAAAGGACTTCAGCAGTTGGTGGCAAACATCTAGCAAGCTGATAACAGGATCAACCTTCACAACGAGGTGAAAACCCATCTCATTTAAGTGGAAAGATATTATGGAGCAGATTTGATTAAAATTTCATGTATAGCACATCTCTTTCAAAAGATTAGTGTAGTCTTCATTGAGGTTGTTTAATAGCTGGCAGTGACATATCTCTTTCTATGACAGACACAGTGTCTTGATTAAATATATGCAAATTTATACATGCTTACCGTGTTTATACATAAGTTGAGATCCCGTACTTCACTGAGCTTTTTTGACACGTGCACAGTATGGATGTATAGTATAAGCACTTACAAAAGTCAAAAGTTAATGGTGATGTCTAATAAGAAAATGTTTGCTATCTTCAGATCTGTGACCATTTTTTTTTTTAATTTTTTTTTTTAAAGGGGACCAGAAAAAAGCCAACGTGTAGACTATTTGCATAAGCTGCTTTATCAGATGCTCCTGGGCTTCACTAGAACTTAACAGGGAGCTGCAGAGCAAGACGGGTGTTTAAAAAAAACCTTAAACACTCGGGTAACAGTTTGCATCCATGTGGTTTCCTTTGCGGCGCTGATAGTTCTTTATGGGTCTGTCAGTTTCAATCAGCGCAGAGCACATGTGATCAGTATATCTGATAAACTTGTCAATGCCTTTTTAAAGCAGGATTCCCCAACCTATTCTATTCAACTCTCATCCCGCCCCCCCTCCTCGCCCCAGCCTTCCCTCCCCGCACCCCCCTTCCCTTTTTCATCATTTCAAGTAGAATCTTGATAAGACAGAGATATGTCACAGGCAGCTGTGTATCGCTAGCTCAGGCTACAACTAATTTGTGCAGGAAAAAATTAAATCAGGAGGTAAATTATTTCATGATTGCTCATTCCCAACAGAGTTGGGCATCATTCTGAAGAAAATATCAAATAATTGGTTTCAGGCCATGTCAGACACATGCAATTCCCTTCACTAATGGCTATGTGAGGTAGCACTGGGCCTCAGGGGTCACCGACGAACTGAAAATAGCTTAGTGCCAGGCACAGCAATAGAGAGACAGAGCACATAGGAAATGAAGTGGCAATAAGTGCAATCTATAGGGGAAATGTGCTTCACTCGGAGTTTAATATATTGGCTTAGGATCTGGCAGTGAGCCATGCAACAATTGTTTACCTTTTTGTCAGCATCTGCATCTGCTCTGTTTTGTAAACGGCACTTAACTTTCAGTCAGTAAACGCTGGAATCAATAACAACTGTTAAGGGATTTCCTCTCTTTTTTTTCATATTCCATAACAAATGCATGCAACAAACAATGTTTGCCTTAGATTAACAAGGAACAGACATTAACAGGGTCAAAGGGATTTGGTTGGGAACATTTTATAGCTTCTTGGGTTTGCAGTAATTGTATCTGTGTGATTTGAATGTATCTTGTAACCTATCCAAATTAAACTGTTAAAAAAATGCTAGCATGCAGTAATGAAGATGATTTTTTATAATTATCTTAAGTACTGTGTATAGAAAACTGCTGGCACTGTTTGTAATAATTTAGTTCTGCGTAATATTGTGTATTACATCTGCTATGCAGAAATATTAAGTTCACTCTTACAGTATGAGGAAATTAGTGATTATATCCAGCAATACTAATTATTTAAACCTAGCAGTTACATTAAAAAACATACACTAACATGCAGTTTGAGAAAACTGTGAGCAGATGTCCATAAAAATTGAATATATCATTACTAAACACAAGTGAAAGAATAATACAGTTTATATACAAGCTCCGTTTAGGAGATAGTGTGCAGATGAATTCTGTCATAAATGCAAGATTGTTATAATAGTTATAGCATCACTTAAAAGTTAATATCGCTGAGAGCTGAGGAACACATTATTGTTAATGGAATTTATGTATGTAACTCCCTGTGCACTGCTTCAAAAATTTACCCCTTGAAATATCCCTATACACAGTGTCTATCAGCAGCTGAGTTTCTGTTGCTTTATTAGGCTGTTTCTTTTCAGAATTTAACAAAGTGTTGGTTCCATTTATGAAAGGGCTTTATTATTTGTATGCAGGTTATAGTTAGATTTTAAGTTTAATATTGCACTTTCTCGATTTTCTTCCTCGTGTAGCTTTATTGGATGAAATCCCTGACAACCTTTTCTTGTGTCCCTTGTAGAACAATATTGTAGATCCATCTTATATGAAATTAAGCCTTATAAATGGGGGCAGGGGAATGATATTTAATGTATTGGGAAGGTATTTTATAGTAAAATTGATTAAAAGGGTTTTAAACCCTTGGTTCCTGCTGAGGGAGAAATCCCCACTGTAATCACTGAAGAAGGCAGTCATCAGGTTGCTTTCCAAGGATTCCATCATAAGTCTCAGAAGCAGTTTAGCCATGTGGCTCTGTACAACGAGTAGGAAGGCTAATTAATCTGAGAGCAGTGCTGTCGTCGTGTAGCTATTCTTGAACATCCACAGCCAGCTCACCTATGATGCAGGGATTTCTGCGCCACACTTTACTGTGTCACATCCCTGGATGGGCTGAAATGATCAGAATTAGCCGTTCAGTTTTCTTGAGATGTTGTGAATACCAAATTGTTTAAAATATATAAGGTGGCATACTCATTTATAAAAAAAAAAAAAAATCACAAAAGTTAAAGTTATGGGATTCATTCATATGCATATTTTCTTATGCCTTTTGAGATTTTAAATGCTTCCAGGCTATAACCAAGGAAATTGGAAACACTTTATTTAATGGTTCCAAGAGCTACAGCTTTGAGGAAAGTACCACTCTTGAAACTTGCTGTAAAATCACAAGTTAGCAGGTGTACACAGGTCATTTAGATTTAGCACATCCTCATTTCTCATGCGGCTTCGTTTTTAGAGATGAGGGCAAATCTTTTTAAGTGGTAAGATAAAGGCAGATATCTTGCTACTGAATTGGAGTATTTAGGAGAAGCTCAGGTGCTACGATCAAGTGCTTTTATTGAATATGTGTCTTTCACTCTATACTGCTTGAAAAATGCTTTAATTAACATATTAGTTGGCGTAGAATTCTTGTGCACACTTCGCAACTTTGTCACTGGTTAAGTGAAATTCTCTAATACCATCTTTTTTTTATTCCTAAGAGCTCCCAAGTGGTCACGTTATTTTGCAGAAAATATATACAAATACGTAAGAGAAGACTGAGATTTAGTGTTCAAGACATATTGCATCCACACTGATTTTAACCTTGACGTTTGAATGACATGCTGATTTTTTGTTAGAATTAATATTGAGTAGAATTAGGTCTACAATGTATTTAATTTATCTTATTAGAAGATGAGGTATTAATTTAACTGTTAGTATTGCAAGGTGATCCCCAATTTCACTAGTAATCTCTGTGTGTCTTTTTTACAGTATTGATACTGTCAGTTTCATTAGGCTTTATCTTGTATATGCATTTTTTTGGTTGCTGATATAGAAGAAAGTGGAAAAGACTTAGAGAAGGACAACCAGGTGATAAAAAATGTAGAACAGCTTCCATAGAAGGAGAAATGAGCAAGCTACAATACGTCAGTTCAAAAACAAAATTAACATGGCAGGATACAATAGATGTGTGTAAAATGAAGGGAATAATTATGAAAATAAACAGGTATCAGTAGTTGACTGATTCATAAAACTGGTTGGCATCAGGTGAAGCTAGAAGATTAAACATTCAAGCAAACAAAATTATTTCTGTTTTAACCCAGAGTGTAGGTAAAGTGTGGAACTTCTTTCCACAAAATGCTATGTATGGTAAAAATTTACGTGAGGTGGAAGGATAACTGGAGAAATTGGTGAAATAGAAACCCACCACAGATTATGGACGTGTGCCGTGTCTGTGGAAGCTGCCCAACTGCAAGTGATCAAGAGCTAGGTAAGCTCCAAGAAAAAAATACCATATATGGTTTCCTTGCTATATTTTTTGTTTAGTCGTCTTCTTTCAGCCATTGCCGAAGCCCAGGATACTGGGATAAAAGACTGTAGCTGAACACAGCCACTTTTACAATCTTATGCTCCTATGTTTATGTTACATAAAGACTCTGATTTCTTAGCCACCCCTATTTGAGGTGCTTGAAATTTTTCAAATTCTATATATTTTGCACTAACAGTCCTTGTGATTAGTATAAGTGAAAATAATTTTCTATTACTCTCTGTTCTCAGGATTTTATATGAAAAACTTCAGTGAAGTTACAGTTTATTTTTTGGAGTATAGTGTTGTTCATACTCCAAGCAAAGTGTTGTCTCATACATTTTTGCTGTTTATTGGTAGGAAGAGTGGTTTGCCAGCTACTTAAGTTAAAATTATTTTCAATCCAGCATTTCAAGCCTAAGATATAAAAATAAAAATAATTTAAGGCAGCATGCTTACCTGCAGTTTAGAAGTTCTGAGGTCTTAGAATGCTATCAGAAGTCTAAATAGCTTTCTGAATTTTGTGCGTGTAACTTCATCTGCACAAAAACAAATGCCATTTTTGCTAGTTAAATTTTTCTAGTTAATCTTCTAAACCTGGCTGTTGAAAATTATGATGAGAGTGCTTACATTTTTTAGGGTTTGTTTGCACTATGTGCTCATCTTGAATTATCAGCATCTCAATCTAAATATTTACTGTTAACTAAATGTCATCATTTTTGCAATGAAACGGCAAAACTCTGTGTATGTTAGTGATTCTTGACTGTTTCAGCAGAAATGTTTGTGTTACCGATGCTCTTTCTGTCTAGGTTCTTTCATAATCTTTTCTGTATAGCTTCTCCAATTGCACGAGAGTTTTCCAGTCTGAGGAAGGAGGGAGGAAAGCAAGAAATTTTAGTATGACCATTGCAAGATGTTCAGGTTTTGAGTGATTCAGCAAATTTGCACAGGGGAAAAGGACCCATAGCCTGGGTTACAGCAGATCTTCTGTTCTAAATTATACAACAGCTGAATAAACTCATTTCAGTTTAGAACATTTGAAAATGCAACTGAAGAGTTTTTCCGTATGGATGGTAGAACTGTTTTGGCTTGAATTTACCTAAGAACCTGGATTAATTGTATGTTAAAGAGTGCAAGACCCGTGGATTTTATGTTAAGATTCACCTTTATGAGAATTTTGAGAACTAAATTAGTGTTTAGGTTGCATAATAGGCAAGAATGGAACAGAAGCTTAGATTGTTTTGAAAGGCTGTATAAAAAAAGTAGATCAAACTTGATTTGTGTTTTATTATTGATGTATGTTTATCATAACAACACTGTCTTAATTTGGAGGATGCGGGACCTGAGTATTCTCCTTGTTTCATGTGTTTTTACATTTTTTACTACCAAGCCTATTTTTTCTTTTTCTCCAATTAATAACTTTTATTACTTATGGTTGTTCCATTGATGCCTTCACTCAGTGCCTCTCCTTGGGTATGTAAGATCTACAGTGGCCATACTTCATCCTTAGACTTGCTGACATTTGAGGTTTTCCTGCTCCTTTGGAAAGGACTATGCATTTGTCCCTTTTTTTGATGCCATGAGGCTTGGATGAGATCTGATCAGAAACCCAAGATCTAGTGTAGCCCGTCTCTAACCCCTAGTTTAGCAGGATGGTTGATCAGCCAGGTCAGAGTGCTCATTCCTGAAGACTAATAGTATCCATCTGTCCAGATACAACCAGCCAGATGGTCCCTAGTATGATGCTTCATTCTTCAACAAGTATGTCATCCTTCAGATATTCGGGAAGTTCCTTCTGCTAAAGTGAAAGGCCAACCTTGAAAATAAGTGCCCCCACTTTCTCTGATACTATATGACTCCATGGTCTGGCGAACCTTGCACAATTTGATATACATTCAATATTAGTTTTACCTGAGACTTCTTTTTTTCTACAAGCAAAGCTCTCAAAGAGTCACCTTGTTGGGGATGGCAGGCTCCTGCTGCCTGTCGTTTGATGGTTGGGGTGGTAAATCAGGATGCCGGTGGAAATGAAGTACCCTTTTTGCAACCTTCGCATCATTGCAGGTCAAGAGTACAGATTTTCTAAATGTAGGGGTGTTAAGGGGATGAAAGTTTTGTGCTTATTCCTTTGCGTTCATCCAGTTTTGTATACTGAACCATCGAAATTTCTTTACTTGCTACAAATAAGTGCAGTGCAAGTTCAAGTTAATTCAAGTAAAATCTTTGTCTTTTCCACCTCTTCTCCCTCCTACCCCCCAGAAAGGATCACGGTCTAGACAGCAGAAACTTAAAGTACTTTCTGTTCTTTCCTCTTATCAAAATAATTGTGCTGTCCTTGGTGAAGCTGAAAGACAGTTTTCCAGAAATGACCTGTTCTTCCATGGTTTTAGTCTGGAAACTGAAGCTCCTTAAGGGCTATGCAACAGAGGCCTGTGTGCACTAACGGGCCTTAATGGCCCTGACCAGCCTCTTCTGAGGCCTCCACCACAGCCTGGCCAAGAGGCCTCTTTCAGCTGAGGCCTGGGTCTTCAGCCCCTGCCTGAGCTGCGTCATAGCCATTCTGATGTCTCATTTCCACCAGAGACGTGTCTGAGACTGGCCATGGCTCCCATTGGTTCAGACTTCCTGGGATGAGCTTGAACCTTGGCTTGAGCCTTTTTACCATGGTCCTGCCTAATGTTCACTGAACTGAACTGTCTGACTCTAGGTTAACCCCACCAGACCTGATCCTGACTTCAAGATTTGAATTAACTTCCTTACTCAGATTTGCATCATCACCATGAACTTGGCTGATGATCTGGACCCTTGACTGAAACCTGCCGTCTCTGGGTCTGCCCTTCTTGCCTTGCTTAGATACAGCGGGTCAGGCCCCTGGCTGGCAAGGAACCTGTCCTGATGGCCACGTTACTGTGCTCTACTCTCTGTCTCTCAGGGGGCACCCAGCCTTCGGTTCTCCCTGACACTGTGCTTGGTTGGGATCTTTTTCGTTGTGCCTAAAGATAGCTCGTCATACTGGCTTAGGATTTTTCTGCTGGCAGATTTGGCCTCCAGAGCAGTTCAGAAATCATCAGTATAGGCAATACAGAAAATACACATTTTCTATATGTCATCACTTTGGCTGCTTATCTGTTTGCTGTTATACAGTTCTTAAATGTTTCCATCCTGTGGTTGTCCAATCAGATCAACGTCTGAGGAGAAATGCCTTTTCATTGCTAAAAAATGGACTGTGATGTGCTCATTCAAGCAGCCTGGTCAGTGGTCTTCAAAGCTGGATGCTGCCACCAGTGTTCTGAAACCTGACAGGCGGGGACATATAGAAGACCTTTCAGTCAAACTTTGGATACTCAGGTGTGTGCACACTATTTGGTCATCAGGCACTAAATAAATGAGTTGTCATTTCTAGGAGACAACAAAACTGCGGACATGGAAACGACCATGTGTCAAAGGAAATTCACTTCTGGAGGTTCCACCTGTCCAGTTCTTCCAAATTGCTGTGGCTGCTCTAAGCAGAACTGAGGTTTAAGCCAACTTCTTCCAAAAGTTGGACTATCCAATAAGATGGTTTTGTGAACCAAACCCACAAGAAGCTTATGCTTCTGCAGCTGTAGAGTCTGCACTCCTCAGTAAAATGGTTTCTGTATGAGTACAGGGAGATGGAACCGTGCATTGCAGTGATAGCTATGGAGAAGTCAGGTCAAAAATTACCACCCTTAGTCAAGAGCCTCAAAAATTGTGATCTGTGCAGAGTAACATGTATGTAACACGTATCTGTGCAGAGTAACTTTATGCCCGTTGGGCAAGTCAGCAGTTGAGAGCTGTTACGGGACCAGCACTTGTCCTTCCAAATACCTCTTGTATTATTGCAATCAACTTTGGTTGATGGCCCGGGTTCATTGATACATCAGCATGATTTGTGCTGATTGCGAATGTGAGGGTACGTGGCTTGAACCATCCATGATGTTGTAGCAAAAAACTTGTGTAAGTGATGCATGAATCTTTGTCACATCTGGATCTTTGATATACTGTCATGTCAAATGTTAAGTCATATTACATTTTCTTTATCATGACAAAGCCTAACAGAAGACAAACTAAGATTTAAGAAGGGGTTACCCATAGTATATGGTGCTCTCTGTAAATGCCATATAGGTATTTGGTTGCTTGGTGGGTTGGTTGGTTGTTTTTCTCCTTCCAGAGTCATCTTAGGGTCTGGGTTGTGTGATGCATCCCATCTTAAGGATTCTCTGCCTTAGAGCTTTGGTGCAAGATGATTGTTTGCCCTGCTTTCCCTAGCATCAGCAATTCTCTGAGAATAGTATTTATTACATGGTGGTCTCATCTTTCCGTTCTGTTTTCTAATGCTTTTATCTTGACACAGAGTTTTGCACGTCACTTTATGTTGAACTGGATCACCATGTTCTTGGTGCCTGTAGTTTATGGGTTTCTGATGAGTTCTGAATCTCACTGATTCAAGGGATTTCAACTTCATGCTTCAGGCCTTCATGAGTGCACTTAAACCGCTGTTGTCTTACCTCCTTTCCCCTTGACTATAAGGGTTGGCTGCTTATGTTTGTGCAATATGCTTGTGCCTTTTTATCAAAGACAGGATCACCTCCATTTGTTTCTTAATTTTGTATCAAAGTTTTATGTCAGCCATCAGTTTTATGTCAACCCAGTATTCTTCCCTACCTTCAAGCATCTAGAATTTTGCCTATATACTTCCCAACCTAAAAGTCTTTTTAGGGCTTTTCTAGGTGTTTGTAGAACATATGTAGTATTAAATAGTAAGCTTTTGCTCTGATCATTGTATAAGTGTTTGTTTGCTAATAGTGTACTGTGCTTTGTCACATATTAAAGTGTTCTCCCAACTTCTTAATGGCATGAAAAAAGAGGGATTTTGAGCTCAATATCTTCAGCTTCCAGCTGAAATAAACTTTGAATGGTCATTGAAGGTAAAAATAAAAGTTTTTACTTTTTTCTGAGTTTCGCAATACATTCTAAAACTAATATTACTGTGGTATGCCTTTGTCTTCTAGGTCCACTTCCTTTCAGTCTAATGATGACAATATCACTTGAGGCAATCAAATAATTAGAAAGTTTCTTTGTTCCTCAAAAAAGGGGCAGGAGCATCACAAGCTTTTCAAATTATAGGATGGCAGAAGTAACGTTCCATTGAATTTTATGATGTGATTTGTGGTTCTTATGTCTTGGATCTGTTATTTCTGGCTGTCTGCAGACCCAGGCAGTCATTTCATGTCAGTTAAACTCTGTTTATATTCTCTAGTTTTGCAGGTAAAGGAGAAAAAAAAAAAGAAGAAAAAAAGGAGAAAAATATACTCTGAATAGTGGAATGTCTGTTTTTTGGAAGTTTAAGACTTAGAACTGGAAATCCAGTAATACAGATATTATTTACTTGTTATTCAGAGAGGAAAGGCACTAGCAGAGGCAATTACGCATAACGCTTTCTTTTGCCATTCTTAGAAATGTGAGGGACTAGCATGAATACATCTGTTTGGAACTTTGAGGAAATTCAGATGTGGATGCAAAACTCACAGTTCAGTCTGTAAGGCTGCAAAAATGGAATAGCAAATTAGGGAATTTGTATTCAGAGCTCAGCTCTGCTACCTAGATCTATGTCTATTTAAAAGTGATTTGTGAATACCTAAAAAAAATACCTAGGAACTTTGAGGAAAAAGGGAGGTACTGAGTACTTCAAAATTGCAAAGGTAAGAGAGATTTGACACATAAAAGTACATTTCAATCAATTTCTATTTGTTTTCGTCTTTCAGAGCTTCCCTTTCAAACTACCCTGGCTCTCACTGACACGTTCTGCATAAACTGTTCTGCTGATGTTACATCAGCAACAGAACTGCACAGGAACAGGGTATCAGCTCACCACAATTTGCATAGAAGTGCAAATTGCATTACATTTAAGGAAGTTATAAAATTAAAGTACTTAAAACCATGTGGTTTGGTTAATGCTGAATTGGAAACAGCTCCCAGTCTTTTATAGTCTGACTGTGCTCAAATCAGAGTTCCCTGGTTGATGTGACATGATTATATGTTATGATTACAAGTGTTAACCTTTCAAAATAAAATGTTCAGTTTCTTCTTTTAAATACCGAGTGCTTATAGGTACGATACTTGCTGATATTTGTTCCCTGACAGTCTCACTTGTTTTCAAACCCCACATATTTAAAGTTATGGAGTGTTAGATTGATGTTTCTTTTCACTCAAATGTCATATTCATCAACTGTATTGTGCTAGCAGATTGTTAAACAGACAAGGTGACTTGCAGAGTGACAGTGTAGTGATGTGATGTCCCAAACCATTAAAAAATAGTAATGACGTGGTTTTTTTTCCTTTTGTTCAATCAGTTTTTGCAACACAGTGGTTTTTCAGTAATACACAGGTGAGAAGGTTTCTGAGTAGGTCTGTTGCTTGGGAAAAAAATCCTAGTTAATGAATAACAAAACCTGGAATTTGGTTGTAACTTCCCAGATAGTGGAGAAATGCCAAAGATTTTGGAAGAACTAGTGTAACAGTATTTTAGGAGGAGGAAAAGATACATTATGCTATATCAAAAACCAAATTACTTGATATATTTTACTTTCTTATGTAATCACTTTTGCAGGTTCATTTTTTAAGGAATAGTAAAAGGTATTTTATTATTTTACTTAAACAGCCTCCCAAGAATACCACAAAAAAGGAAGGAACTTCTGCTTGACATTGTATCAACTCAAATGCCTTTCTCAACTTATCAAACTGTTTTTATTAATGGAAGAAAAAATTGAAGAGCTCTCCGCAGAAATTCTGTTGGTGCCTTCACTTACGGAGAAGAATAAGAATGTTCAAGGTAATGAATGCTTTTCCTTATTTATTGATTCTACTTTGTGTAAAAAGATCTTTTTTTTTTATTTTCAAGCTTAATGCCCTTATTTATGTCATTGTATTTTATAAACAAGTTTATTATCGTATCCACTGAAAATCTTTTTGAGATATGTGGATTTAGTTTAGAACACAGTCACTTTTGGAAAAGAACTGATAGTTATGTGTAAAGATGTGAAGTACAGTAGTTATTGATGGAGAACCATAATGAAAAACTATCAAACACTGTAACATAATATCTCCTATTGAACTATCTATAAAATCCTGTGTTTTATATAGGACAAAAATATACATGGAGTCTTGAATTCTTTGAAACTGTGACTGTTTCTGAACTTGTCCTTGAAAGCTGCCTTTTTCAGAAGAGAAAAACACTGACCTGATCATCTGTTTCATTGATCTCAGTATAGATGCAACTAGGTGTGTTAGTGTATGGTCCTGCTTCAACCTATAGTTCTCACAAACACTTACTGGTATGTTCTATGTTTACTATCATGCTTATCCCACCGGCTACAGTGGATATCTTATAGAAGTAGGCTCTACATCAGAATGTAAACTGCTTCACAATCCAGCCTCAGGTTTGCATTTGCTTTAGATTCCAAGCTCATTCTCTTTTTTAATCTAACTGCATTCATGTCATATGAGGAGAACCCAAAATCCTGAAAATTCAGGTGAATAACACCTTCCAGGTCGCAGTATGCTTATAAATGTTCTTCTGCTCTGCTACTTCTGCCAGAAGAGAGATTCCAGGTCACCAGAGAGCAAGTGGTTTCAAGAGCTTTGATTATATTGCAGGAAAGGATCAGACCAGAAATGAGGCCAGGCTGCTTAGGGAGAGAGGAGAGGTGGAGTCAAATATTTGATATCTCTGTAGTCAGGCTGCAGGCGGAGAAGAAAGGTGTTTTGGGAATGTGGTCTCCTAACTTGATAAAAAAAAAGATGAAATAGGAAGAGTTCTGAGGCACACATTTTGTTGATAGATCCTTCCTCTGAAATACTGACACTGAAATAAAGAAATACAGGTTAACCTATGCATTTTTAGAATATTCATCAAAGCTCAAATAAAATTTGCATTCAGGTTCTATTTTTGCTATTGGTTTCAATGTATTTCTGCCTCCTTTAATCTCTCAGTTTTACTACTTCTCAAGAAACGCTAAGCTATAACACACTATGTTTTATGTTTTATGGCCTTGATCCTACAAAGAGGTGTTACAGTGAGCTTCTCTTAGCCGTAATGTGGAGGGTAGGATACACATTCAGTAATGGTAATTTTAAGTGTTCTTTTTATTTGCATATTCTGTGGTAAAATGTAAACAAATTGAAAAACTCTTGAATGGGAAATTTATTTGACATGTTTAACGAACTGCACTCTAAGACATGTGATCACCAATAATTCTGAGAACTTAATGATTGCAATGTTAACAAGAAATGTTTTACTTTCCAGGAAGCGTATTTAGGACTTTATCCTGCAGGCATTTCTCCAAGCTTAATTACATTCAGAACTGTTCCTCAAAAGTGTGTTAAGACTTCTTCTTTGAGGAATATTCTTTGAGAGTAATCATGTCTATAGCAATTAGGTTCTTAAATGGTACCTCTACGTAATGGAAGCTGAATGGGGAATATTACTTGATCTTGTTTTAGGAGGCAGTCTTCTGGGAAGAAGGCCCATTCTAAAGAAAATATAAAATTACTTTTACCCTGAAACACAAATGGAGGTAAATCTTTTACAGGTGATGTCAGTGAAGTCATACCTTTGGTTTTAGTGTTGCTGTTCTGATCAGGTGGTTTTACTCACAAAACCTTGCTCACTTATATCAGTTTCTGGAGAACACGCGAAGAGAAGACATGGCTGGATAAACTTAGAAAAAAAAATCTGGCTAGGAAAAGGGTTTATTGGTGTTATTTTCACTTCATATTGTCAGAAATCTCAGTTGTAGTGATGAAGTGAAAGATGATTTGATATGGGAGAATGAGAGCTATGTTCCCAGTAGTTCCAAGTTCTGTTAAGTACCAAAAGGGATTTAAGATCTTCTCTGTTAATGTTCTATATTGGGCTGATAATCTTATTTTTTTCACTGATGAAGGCTGAGTTTTGATAAGAAGGATTTAGTAGAATCCTTGCTTTATTTTCATCAGAACACATTGTAATATGTGACTAGAAAACATAATGGCCACCTTCTCTACTTATTTAGAAGCCTTCTCACTAGAAATCTTGTTTAATTTAACAGAACATAGAGAACAAGGCAGCTTTAAATTAGCTCAGGTGCCAGTATGGGTTCTACGGTGCAGCTCAGGCTGCAGAACCAGCCAAAGGAGCAGAGCAAGTGAGCCCTGTTGCGAGACAGTTATCTGTACTCTCCCTCACCAGTTTGAAGCGAGGTTGGGTGAATCCCAACTACCCTGCAGTCACTGCAGTCCAGGAGTATCTGAAGTATCAGTCTTCTGCAAGTAGAGCTGCTGGTAAATTAAGGGAAGCCGGCCAATTCATAAAAGGTAGGCTAATATCCAAGTGAGCTGGAGTTTCCCTAGGCATCACATAGATTGGAACCTTGCACTTGCTTCCTTTTCTTTTTTGGTTGCTTTTAGTATTCACGGGAGCCTTTTTATCTGTGTAACTCACACAGAGATGCAACAAAAATAATGTTTTTTCATGTGCTTGTGTCAAGTGTTGCGTTTATGTGTATAGCTGTTTCAATGGCAGTTTTAGTTGATTTTTGTTCAGCATATCCCATAGTACTTCAATCTTGATATATAGAACATGTGTAAAGTTCCATCAGAAACAAAGTAGTTCTTTGGATGGTTCCTCTTTTTAAATTTTTTTTTTGTCCCAAAGATGGCATCTGAGTTTTATCTAAACCAGACCGTTTCTTGGCCCTCATTTTTCCCTAAACCCAGCAATGACAAAGAGCAATGGCTGCATAAATTGGATGTAAGAAGAACACTTAGGGTTTATCACAGAAGAATCAAAGATTTCATATCTTCTGACAGATTGTTTGTACTCTTAGGGGGTCTTAAGAGGGGTCAAATGGCTTCTAAGAGTTCCTTAGCTAGATGGTTAAGGGATTGTATTAGGGAGGCGTATGTAGTTAAGGGTAAAGAGGCTCCCAGGGTTTGTAAAGCTCATTACACTAGGACTATAGCTGCTTCTTGGGCGGAGAGGTCGAAGGCTTCCACATTGGAAATTTGCAAGGTGGCCACCTGGGCTTCTCTTCATACTTTTTCATTGCATTATCTCTTGGATGTAGTCTCTTCTGCGGATTCTGCTTTTGGTAGGAGGTTGCTTGTGAACCAAAAAAAGAACAGTGAAGAAAAGAAAGACATGTAGTTCACAGTTCTAGCTGGCAACAAGACAAGTTTCTTTGCAGTGTGCACAATGGAATCCTATGAAGACCAATTTAGGTGGTTGAAAATAGATGTTAGAGGGAAGTACTGCCTACCAGTGTTCTCTGATGGTAACCCCATGGCAGACAATAGCACCAGAGGAAACAGTGAACCAGAGTGAACTCTGTAGGGAGATGGATGTAGAGAGTTTTTTTAGGTGATACGGATAGTTCTCTGAGTTCAGTTTGAGAGTTCTGTATCCGGCATCTTCTGGAATATATTCAGAATCCTGATTTCCCAAATTGTTTTGCATAGATTGAAAAAAGAATCTGTGAATTGCATTTTCCACTCTAACTTCTTTTCACTATTCTCCATTCAGTTCTTCCTGATTTTATTTTTTGGCTTTCCTTCGTAAGACCTAATTTAGGATGTATTCCTCAACGAGCAGTATGTATGTGCCAAGTTTTGCACTTGATTTCAAATTATATTTGCGTTACCTAAGCATAGTTTACATTTTATCTACTGCCAGTGTAGTGTTCAAATCTTCTCTTAAATCAAATAAAAGGAGAAAATCATGAAAAGTTCCCAGACAAATAAATGATGATATGGTTTTTTCCATCCCTGAACTTTAGCGTGGCATCTAGACAAGACGGCTACTCTTTCTGAGGAAAGGTACCCATATTTTTCTGACAACTGCAGCACATTTGTTCTCAACATTGCATAACCTCACTTCATTCCACTACAAGCAAAAGGTTTCACATAATTAAAGGAGTAACCACCTTCTATTTTTTCTTGACTAGATGTTTAACCCTTTCTTCTGGAGGTATCTTGTCATGCCTACTGGGATGAGATAGCCTACTTCTCTATTTTCATTCGGTTGAAATTCCTGAGATGTTCTGAGATACCTAGTACATGCAGCATCACAGGGGTCATTCTCTTTGAAGGAATCTGGAACGTTCAGCTGCAGTCAAGGGTTAAGCAGGAGATTTTGGTTTAGAATCCTGCCAAATTGCATTCTCTTCCCATCTTTAAGGTAGATTTATCTTCCGTCTGGCTTTTCAGAAGCCTCTTGTTGAGACTTTTAAAAAATCAAAAACATCTAACGTACTTTCATCTGTCTCTCACTTTTTTTTTTTTCCATTCCAGTGAGAAAGGTGAACTTTGGACAGATCAGATAATGAGTACCAAGAAAATCTTTTCCCAATGGAGCTCTTTGAAAACACTGTGGGCAAAGTTGTCAAGCCCTTAGGTTTACAGGCTTTGCCTCAGGGACTGGGAAGATTTGCAAAGGTCTTTCCTTCACAGCATAAGAAGAAATCCTTTACTCTATATCCCTTTCTGGAAAGCGTAATAAAAGGAGTGTGGAATCAAATTTATGAGGTGCATCCTCTTAATAGACTTTGAAGTTGTAAAGATTCAAGAAAGAAAAGTGTGATTTTTGCTTTGGTCTCAAAGTAAGATGGTCAAGTAACTTCTTTAAGAAATACATAGCTTCACCGCATCAATCCACAGTGAAGATGGAATTTACACTGGGAGGGAGTTTGATTTCAGGTGTAGGTTTTCTGTATTCATGTTATTTACTCAGTATAGCACAACAAATAAAAAGGCAATTATTGAAGATAGAAAACAGAAGGTTTCTTAATCTACAGCTAGTCAATAACTTTTTGTTCCTTCTGCTTATTTATATTTAGAGGGCAGTGGTATTTCCAATTTCTGCAAGACGTATTATTTCCAAGTAAAAGTTCTTTTCAATAAAAGTTCTGACTGAGACAGTTGAATCCCCCTAGTAAACCACTTTGGTGGCTTTGTTGCTTACCTTATTCAATTAATGAACTGTAGTACAAAAGGTTTCTGTGATGGTTTGCTACTGTATGCTGCATGTGATGTCACAATGACTGTTCTTATGACCCTAAATGCTATGAAAAAAGTAGGAAAGCAATGGAATTCTGTGGAAAAAATAAATTAATAAAACTTCTTATGAGGAAGAAAAAGAATTGTATTAACAATGCAAGAGGTCTCACTGTCATCATCATTACGAAACCAGAAAAATACTAAATTGGCAAAAGAATTGAAGGCATTGAAGATAAAGGGGACATAGGCAAAAAGATTTGCTTTAAAGGGAAGAATAATCCCAGACAAATTTTAAAACACGTAACGGAAATTAGCTGAAGAGTTTTGATTTTAAGTGAAGCACTTGATATAATCTTGTTTTGAATATTTACTGTCAAAAACTGCCTGACTGGTAATCCGAAGAAAGTACACAAAGTGTGAGCGGTTGATCAAGTTTGTAGAACATAAGCTTCAAGATAGGTATAGCAAGGATTTATTATTAATCCAATCTTCCCTAATAATCAAAAACAATGGAGGTGTAGAATATGCTCTAGAAAGGGAGCAAGTATGAAAGACTGGGAAATGTTCCTTCAGCTTCCATCTTCTTCTTTTGTGACATTTGCTCCTTTCTGCCCTCTTTCTGTAAATTCTCTCCTCTAAGCAGCCATATGAGGAGGATTGCTCCTGAAATAAGAACATAAGAACAACATAAGAAAGACATGGACCTGTTGGAGCAGAACTAGATGAGGCCACAAAGATGCCCTGAGGGCTGGAGCCCCTCTGCTGTGAGGACAGGCTGAGAGAGTTGGGGCGTTCAGCCTGGAGAAGAGAAGGCTCCGGGGAGACCTTAGAGCGACCTTTCAGTACTTAAAAGGGGCCTCTTGATCAGGGAGGGGAGCGATAGGTCAAGCGGGAACATTTTTAAACTGAAAGAGGGGAGATTGAGCTGAGATGTGGGGAAGAACTTCTTTGCTGTGAGGGTGGTGAGAGCCTGGCCCAGGCTGCCCCATCCCTGGAGGGGTTCAAGGCCAGGTTGGAGGGGGCTTGGAGCAACCTGCTCTGGTGGGAGGTGTCCCTGCCCAGGGCAGGGGGAGGAAGTGGGTGAGCTTGAAGGTCCCTTTCCACCCAAACCACTCTGTGATTCTATGATAATTTGGAAGAAGAGAGGAGTCAAAGAATTTGTGTAGAAAACTACAGTGGTGTAGGTAGGGATGCTTCCTCCATCCTATTGCCTGCCTTCCTGTCTGCGATGGCAAACTAATTTAGGCTGAGTAGCTTCACTACAACAGCTGCACCAGTCTCTTGAATAATGCTACACCTCCGTTTCCAGGGGAGTTTGATGATTAGGGAAAGTCAGTCAGAAGACCAGTGAAGAAGTAGCAGGAGAGGAAGGGGGTGGTTTGATACGTGTCTCTTTGGAAACAGTGTTTGAGAGGAAGGTTGTGGTAGCATCCAAAGTGCAGAGGCTTTGAGGGGGCTGTGGCTACTGTGCACTGATCAGTGAAAAGCATCAAGGGAGCCCTTGCTAAGCTGGAGGTTAAATTGAAGAAGATTAAGGCCAACTTTACATAGGTGATTACATAGGGATTTGGGAAAAACAAAAATTTGGGAAACCAAAGGAACTCAGTAAAAGATAGGAGACTTGACCTTGGGGCTTCTTCGGGAAGACCAGAAAAGGTTTTCTGTGTGTGTGAGCCTGAATGCACACAGATAGATGTATGTGAATATAGGGCAAGAGTGCCCAGACTGCTAGTTGAAAAAGGAGGTGGCGAGATCTAGTAGAAACTGTTAATTTCAAAATGAATAAATATTTAAAATGATTGATGCTGGCAGAAGCATCATTTGGCTCTTCACCTCTGGTTCTGGAGACGTAAATCTACCATGAGTAGATACCTGTTTGTCTCAGCTGTGAGTTCTCAGCAAGTAAGGCAGCAATTCCACAAATACATGAGGATTTTAGGTTAAATGCTAACGGTTTTCTTTAAAGTCTTGGTATTTATAAATAGCTGATCTAAGTAGTGACAATAAGAGAATGTGAATATATATATATTCAACTATGCTTATAGTTAGATTTTATATGTATAAAAAAGGAGAATTGCAAGGAAAAACAAGCCAAATTTAAGGTAGAAAGCACAGAATAGAAAAGAGAGAAACCAGTCAGTTAGGGGTGTTTTTCATTCTGGAGTAATTTCTAAAGAAAACTGTAGGAAACGTCATCAAAAAAATGCATAAAAACATCATGAAAAAAGCAGTAAGTTTATGGTGATGTCTGTAATATATGTTGAACATTCAGGGAGCTAGATGACCTGGTTAATCTCTTCTGGTTTTATGTTCTACCACTTTATCTTTCATTTTTCCCAGCTCAAATCTGTTTTTCTCTGATGTCTTTTGAAACTGCAAACTAAAAGAGTGCTTGAGGAAAAAACCCTCAAAAAAGCTTGACATTTTAGAATCCTGTATAGGTATATGAAAAGCAGAGTGTTTGTTTTCAGAGGTTGTATTGTTTAGGGGAAAGATAAAATCCACTTTGGGTAAATGAAGTCCTATGTGTGTGGAAATACTGGGTGTACAGAAAGAGAAAACCTCTTTAAACCTTGGCCATGGGTACCACCAGTAGCTTCAGCTGACTGCAGACCTGTAAGTTTATGCTTAGAAGATAACCTTTAACAATGCTTGACAGCATCCAGTAATTTAAAACTTCTTGGTTTTAATTTCACACGAGATGCAATGTGTCTGTACCTGTGTTGCGTACCAGCTTTGTACTAGAAGACAGATTTTTAAAGTGCCATATTGTTTGGGGTTTTTTTTCATATTCCTTTT
Organism: Numenius arquata; assembly: GCF_964106895.1. Lineage (NCBI taxonomy): Eukaryota > Metazoa > Chordata > Aves > Charadriiformes > Scolopacidae > Numenius > Numenius arquata. Next base: position 83,929,880 of record NC_133616.1, on the reverse strand, counting down.
GAAACACAGACTCACATAATCGCAGAATGGTTGAGATCAGAAGGGACCTTTGGAAGCGTCTGGTCCAACAACCCCTGCTGAAGCAGGGCCATGTAAAGCCAGTTGCCCAGGACCTTGTCCACATGGCTTTTGAGTATCTCCCAAGGATGGAGACTCTACAGCCTCTCTGGACAATCTGCTCCAGTGCTTGGTCACCCTCACAGGATAAAAGTATTGCCTGATGTTCAGAGGGAACCTCCTGTGTTTCTATCTGTGCCCATTGCCTCTTGTCCTGTCACTGAGCACCACTGAGAAGAGTCTGGCTCTGTCCTCTTTGCACCCTCCCTTCAGGTATTTATAGACATTAATAAGATGCTCGCCCTGAGCCTTCTCTTCTCTAGGCTAAACACCACAGTACTCCCAGCCTTTCCTGGTATGTAAGATGCTCCAATCCCTTCATCACCTTCATGGCCCTTTTTTGGACACCCTCCAGTATATCCATGTCTCTCTTGCATGGAGTAGCCCTGAATTGGACACAATACTCCAGGTGTGGCCTCACCAGCGCTGAGCAGAGGGGAAGGATCACCACCCTTGACCTGCTAGCAATGCTTTGTCTAATGCAAACCAGTCTTCCTTGCAGCAAGGGCATGTTGCTGGCTCATGTTCAACTTGGTGTCCACCCGGACCCCCAGGTCCTTCTGCAAATGTGCTTTCCAGATGGGTAACCACCAGCATATATTAGTGCCTGGGGTTGTTCCTCCCCAGGTGCGGGACTTCACACTTCTCCTTGTTGGACTTCTGTGTGCCCATTTCTCCAGCCTGTTGAGGTGTCTCTGAATGGCAGCATGACACTCTCGGGTATATCAGCCACACCTCCCAGTTTGGTGTCATCTGCAAACTTGCTGAGGGTACACTGCGCCCCATCATCCAGATCATTAATGAAGATGTTAAACAGCACTGGATCAGTACTGACCGCAAGATATATCACTAGTTACTGGCCTCCAGTAGGCCAGTAGACTCCAACTAGACTTTGTGCCACTGACCACCACACTCTGGGCTTGGCTATTCAGCCAATTTTCCACCCACCTCACTGTCTGCTTATCCATCCTGTACATCAAGAGATGGTCTACAGCATAACGGCATCTGATGGGAGACAGTGTCAAAGGCCTTACTGAAGTCCAAGTAGACAATATCCAGTGCTCTCCCCTCATCTACCAGGCCAGTCATTTCTTCACAGAAGTTTATGAAGTTGCTGAGTACTCCTGATTAATTTTTTGTCTGTAATGTGCCCTCAAAATGCTTTACAGGATTAGCTGTTTCATCACCTTCCTGGGGATTGAGGTGAGGTTGACTGACCCATGATTCCCTGAGTCCTTCTTCTTGCCCTTCTTGAAAATAGGACTGACATTTGCTTTTCTGCACAATTTGGACACTCTCCCAGTTGCCATGGTTGATCAAAGGTTGTTGAGAGTGACCTTGTAATGACAACTGCCAGCTCCCTTAGCACTTGTGGGTGCCTCCCAGCAGGGCCCAGGGACTTCGGTATGTCCAGGTTGCTTAAGCATTCCCAGACCTGATCCTCTTCCACCAATACATCTTCCTTGCTCCAACCATACTGCCTGGGACCTGGGATTCCTGAAGGCTGGTCTTGCTAGCAGAGACTGACTGATTCAGTACCTCAGCCTTTTCCATGTCTGTGTAACCAGGTCCCCAATCTCATTAAGCAATGGGCCCACATTTTCCCCAATCTTCCACTTTTCACCTCTTACAGAAACCCTTCTTGTCTTTGACGTTTCTGGCTGGATTTAGCTGCATTTGAGCTTTAGCTTTCCTAACTTTGTCCCTGGATGCTCAGACATTGTTTTTGTGTTACTCCCAGGTTGTCCATCCTTGCTTCCACCCTCTGTAGGCTTCATTGTGTTTGAATCTGGCTAGGAGCTCTGTGTTCATCCATGCAGGCCTCCTGGCATTTTTTTCCCAGTTCTCTTGAGCTTGGAGGAGGTTATCCTTGAATATTAACCAGCTTTCTTGGGCCCCATTTCCATCAAAGGTCTTATCCCATGGGACTCGTCCAAATCAATCTTTGAAGAGGCCAAAGTCTGCTCTCCTGAGGTCCAGGGTTTTAAGGTTGCTTTTCACCCTCCTCCCTGCCTTTGGGATCCTAAAGTCCACCATCTCATGGTCACTGCAGCCGAGGCTGCCTTTGACCTTCACATTCCCCACCAGCCCCTCCTTCTTGGTGAGAACAAGGTTCAGCATAGCACCTCTGCTCGCTGGCTCCTCTATCACTTGGAGGAGGAAGTTATCATCAATGCACTCCAGGAACATCCTGAATTGCTTGAAACTCTGATGAAAGTGATATCAACCCAGATATTGGTGTGTCCTTGTCAAAACTGGCGCAATATTCCCATTACTCCAAGATTTATGAGTCAGTTTTGTACCAGCCCTTCGTAAGGAGCTTCACTTGTTCTTGTTCCCGTCGCCATTATTTTGCTTATAATAACTGTACTAATTAACTGTCTTTTTATTCTTATCATATTGGCGTTTCCAAATAAGTAAAAACTATAAAAATACATCAGTGTGCAATTCATATAATTTATTGAACAAAGAATAGAAATTAATTTCTACGCAGCTGTTCTAACATTATCTGTTCTCCCTAGGAATAGGTGACTGCACAATCAGTATAAAAATGAATTAATGACAAAAGAAACTATATTTTACACATTATATGTGCGTTTGTATAAAATATGAATACAATGGGATGTGGATTTCATGATGTTATATAAAAGGAGCTGTGTATAACCTGAATTTGACTTTATCATAACATTAGTATTCCCCTACATCTTGTTGAGGGTTTTTTTACGCTTCGTATTGATATATCAGAAGATGTTGTAGGCTGCTGACTTTTCTACAGAATTAATCTTAACTTTGATCCCTTTTATCATACTGTGCAGGAGTTCTGAAGAAAGCTAGTGGGGAGCTTTTAATAGGAGAAACTAGAGCAAATGAAACCAGTGTGCTTCCTGAACAGTTACTTCAGGTAGAAGAGGTGAGTATGAAGGGAGTCTTGCACTTTGTAGGGGATTTTCTTTTGTCTGTGTCTCCAGTGAAGTCTGCCACCATGTTCATTATAAACACCTATTGCCATCGTTTCATTATTTAGCTACTCCAATTAATTTTAGGTGCAAAGACTCAGTTAAGGTGGAATAAAATCTTAGGGCATTCATGAAGTAGTTGTTATTTAAGATTCAATAACAGAATGGATTTAACATCATAAGATACCTCATAACAAAACAATTAAAAATGCTATAATATGGTAGATTTATTCCAGTTTAGATATATTCTAAAATATAGCAGAATCTTAAAAAAAAATGTATCAAGTTCTTAGCATTTGATCATAATGATGCTTCCTATAGGGATAAGTACTCACACAATGTCCTGTTTCTTTGATGCCAACAAACTACTGTGTAGTAAGCAGGATGCTTTGTACAATTTATGTACGAGATTAAGTTTTAGTCTGGCTTCCATTTACTGCTAAACAAATTTTTATTGTTGAATTTGTGGGGCCTAGATACTCTTAACAAGCCTGATACTTTGCAATAGTGGAATTTCATTTCCTAATGGCTCCGTTTTAATGGTGAAATGACTTTTAAAAATGTGCTTTGAATCAGTTTGTGAGACTGATGTTCCTATATCTTATAGATTACAAAGAACAATATTTTGAGAAGATTGAGCTTTACTTGACCCAAGATCAAAAAAATGAAAAAAAAAAAAAAAAAGAGGGAGTGCAAAAATGGGTGTCTGTGGGGGCTGGAGTTGAGTGTTGGGAGTGGGGAAGGGAAGGAGGAGGCAACTTCTAAATTGGAGTAAACTGAAAGGGCTGCACTTCATTAGCCCTTCATTGTCTTCCAATTTAGTATTATAGGTGCAACTTGCTAGGAATCCTCCTTTTCTTTCCTCCTACTCATAGTGGGGATCTTTACATCTTGCGTCATTAAAATCTTTCTCTTACAGCGGCGCAATTCTCAGTTGACCACTTCTGATAGGGTTTAAGCCTGCTGTATGTCCTACGAGCAATGCAAAGCGAGATTAGTGGAAAAGTAATGAATGTCCTACTGTGTCTACTTCTTCCAAGTGTTATGCTTCAGATAACTTCAGAAATCTCTGTTTATAGAAGGCAGGGGACTGATATAAACTGATGGAAAAGCCAGCATTGGCTAAAAACTAGAAATCTCTGTTTAAACATTTTAATCTTTGCTAAATCCAGCTTTGGAGAAGTGAAAGCCTGTGTGGCTGTGTCAAAACCAGCTTCTCTAAATGTTTTCTGTTAACATTCATGGTTAGTGGCTTGCAGTTGTTACCTTGCAGTGAAAATTATTACAGGGTGTCCATTGCTGGATTACTTGTTAAACTGTTGGTTATAGATGTATTTAACTTTGTTAGGGTCCATTAGAGATTAAAATCATGTAGAGAAGAAGCATGGCTTTTAAAAAACAGTCTTGTTTAAACAGAGTTTTTTATAAATTTATTCCTTAAAAATTTGATGACAAATTTAATGTTCTTATGCATGTTCATTTTTGTTGAGTATATATACTGCCTTTAATATGACTTCAAGATTAGCAGTCTATATTTTAAATTATTAAAATTAATTTCAGAAGATTATGGTGTCCTTTAATTTAATTATGGGTGTTCATATAAGTTTCAGACAATAGTAACACTCAATAATGAATTTGGATTGATTTAATGTTAATATGTATTTCAGCCTGTTTTACTGAATTTTGGCTGGAGAAATGCGTTTAAAGACCTGTCATCTTCAGTGGCTCACTGTATAACAATAGCAATAGAGGATTTTTCAACTAAGATCCTTCAACATGAGCAGAAAGAAGAGTTTTCAGCTGCAGGCTATGCAATGAGTCTTGTAAACAACCAGCAAATGAGGGAGTCCTGCGGAGCAGTCCAACAGGAGGAGCAACCAAAACGAATTGCTAAGGCAGGTATCAAAAGATCTGAAGTTTGAGGGGAGACAGAATGCCAGGGCTGTTTGCCATCTACGCTTTGAAGTACTTACAGTACCATTAATATTCTATATCTTATATAAATGGAATTAAGAAGAAAGTGAGAGGCATTAAAATATGAGGCTGAACAGAGCTTTATACAATAGCCCATAGTCTATACTTGAAAGAAATAACTTTTAAAGTTTGCTGGCATTAGTTTTTTTCATCCAAAAAGTTCTAAAACATTCTGATTAGTATCTGCTCTGTTACCAAGTGGTTCGATGGGAAAATGCTGAAAGCTTTGAAGCGTAGCTGTAAAGGGATTTCCTGTATTCATATCCTTAGACATGCCATTTAACTAATCAGCATAACCAATAATATGGCCAAATTAGAGTTCTTTGATTTGGCTGAAAGGTCATTTATGGTGATTAATTAAATTGTTTTCCTAAGCAAATATGTGTTTGAAAGTTTTTTTGTTTAGTAAGCTTTGCAACTGTTCTAGGAAATTTGGAATGCTGTTGATGAATGTTTCCTTAAAGTAACACATAAGCTTTTGGGAGATAATTCTTGGAAGATTGATGTATGAATTTACTAAGAGATGACAAATTTGTTTTCAAATTCAGTATTAAGAAATGTGTTTGTATATTTTTAAAAATAAATCAGTTTAGAAAATTATGTTTGTTTACAAGGAATTAACATCTAATGAAATCATAAACAAAATGAAGGTGTTAGTAGCATAAGATGGTTTTAATATTTTTTTTCCCCAATATGTATTATACAGCTTTAAAAAAAGAAGAATAAAATAATAATTCATTTATTGTAGATAAACGTTTCTCCCCTTTATAACAGAATGAAATGTTTGTAAAACTGATTTAACATTTTTATGTTTTATGCCAATTTCATTATTCAAGAGTCTGACCCTAGTGTGTATAAATGAAACAGTGGTGTCAGAATACAAATAACTCCATGCCACGTTTATTTCCCTCAGTTTTGTTTTGACATCATGGAGGAACTCGACACGTTGCTTCCATTGGCTCTGGCATGCAGGGACGACTCTCTTCAGGAAATCAGAGCCAACTTTGTGGAGGCCTGCGGCAAAGTGGCAGCAGCTGTCCTGGCGAGGCTGGGGGAGAGGAGCAAGGACGTTCCCTCCAAGGCTCCCCTCCAAGACTTGTACGCTGCCCTCTCCACGGCCATATACGTCCGTCAGCATTTTACAATGTACAGCAACTTAATGAGAGAAACGAGCAAAAAGTGAGTCCCTTTCACTTACAATGGTTTCATTCAAGCATAAAAAATACAGGACCTCATTCCATGTTTTAGTTGTGGTTTTCCTAATTCCTTCGTATTTTTGAGCGCACACACTGCAGGTACTATTTATGGAAAGACCTGAATCAAAGCTATTGATAATCTAAAGCAGCCATTGCAAAACAAATTATTTATGTTTAAGATCTGCATTTCATTTTGCAGATCAATATTTTTTATTTATTAAGCTTGAGTAAATAGGATTGTCAAGTGAACTGAATGTACTCTGCTGTCATGTAAATAGAGGGCTAAGACCTTAATTTCCCTTTTTGACCTTTGCAGTAGCTGAATTTTCATAAAATCTGATTTAGCACTTAACAGTCTTGGAGGACAGTATAAATATACATTCCTGCACTCTTTCCTTACACCGTTTGTATTCAGAAATGTGAACAAATACATCCAATGTAGTTTTAGAATTTAGTTTCCATTGGATGCAGGATAAAAATTAGAGAAGATAGGAAGTAGGAGTGTAAAGTCTAAGACAGCGTTTGACCTGGGGGGCAATATAACTACATTTACTATGCTTTTAGGAAATTTTGACTTAAGATACAGGAATCTCTGTATTGGTCCATGTGTTTTTTGCCATATCTAATTTAAAAGTAGAAACAGGGCCTTTTAGGCGTGACACCTGAACTACCACAATTTTCAAGGAGTGTATGATTTCTGAGGGCTTGTATGCACTGTTGAGCTACTTTCCCTCTGATATTTTACTCTCTCCTGCGTGAATTGTATCTTTGTCAATGGGAAGTCTGAGCCAAAATACTGCTCAATAATTCTACTTATGTGTATTATGAAAGAGTTTTAGTACATACCTACCAAAAACAATCTCTGGGCTCTGTGTTTATGTTTTCTTTATCACACCCAGTGGTGATGCTATTATGCCTCAAGCCAGAATCTCCCAATAAATGAATGACAAATGTACTTTTATCTCAGAAAACAGGTTGAAGTAATATATTTCTCAGTGACTTGGTTAAATGAGAATTTATAGATGAGCAGATATATTTAAAGAACTTGTGAAACAAAGACCAGATATTTTTCAGCAGAGAATGCTCGGTTCAGACTCCAGGACCAAGAGGAAATGAATGATTGATACCTAATAATCAGAACCATTTGCAGTGCTGGGGATCGTTACCTCCTACCGCACAGCCTTTCAATCTTCCCCTCTTTGATCATTCTCTCTGAACAGACCCCTGTTCCTCCTGCCTGTCCAACAGTATCAGGAATTCATCAGCGTTCTCCAGTTTCAAGTTACGAGCTACTGCGTCAGAGTTTGTGCTACAAGCATTTTACAGGATGCCGAGAGCCACCACTGGGATGACTACAAAGCTTTTTATGAGGTGTGAGGTTAAGTTTACTGTGCCTCCCTTTTACAAAACGTGTTTTACTGGTTGCCAGCTCTCTGACTAATTAGAAGCATAAGATCAGCATTATTTTTACATAAAGATTATTGGAATTTACTATTTTGAGCTATTTATTATTGCAGGCAAATGTCTCTGTAGGAATAATGTAGGAAAGCAGAGTCATTTAAAGATGAGATAAATCATTACCAAGGAGTGTTTGTGTCATTTGCTTAATAAAATACTGTGTGTCAAATTCAAGACATATATACAGAACTCAGGAAAGAAAACACCATCATTTTAACTCTTCTTCTTGTAGAAAATATCACATATGAAAATGAAAGACAGCTATTTTTCTTTTGAAATTTTTAATCTGACTCTCTGATTTTTATTTTCAATTGGTTCCACTTTTTACCTTTTGTGAGTGAAGGATGTAACAAAGAGAGATGGTCAATATAGTTACCTTCACTGTTCAACAATATATTTCTGAAATAACTGGTGCCATTTCACCTGTGTTTTGAAGTCACAGGTCTTCTCATAAACTATAATCCTAATGATTCTGTTAAAAAACCCTAAGGATCAAGTGAATGAATATAAGTTATTGGGGTTTTTTGATTCAGCCCAGTTAAAGGCAGACATAGATGGATGTATAGTGTTTGAAATTGTCTTCTCTTAATTTCAGGATGAAGTGAAAGTATTACATGTTTTCTATCAATAATAACTGAGATCTCCTCAAGGCAAAGTCCTGCCCTTCCCTATATCATTTGCTGTGCAAGAGAATTAAGGTGCTTTTGTTAAGCCTTTTCTAGAATTCTTACACAAGAGAAAACTCTGTGTGAAAGGGTGTATTCTACAGATGTAATAGAAAAAGCTGCTGAGTCAGTGACAAAAACCTGTACTGGCCAGGTGGTGCAGATTCATATTAACATGAGTTATCTAGCAAAACACCCATCCCTCAAAGACAAGTAAATAAGCATTTCACTTTGGTTTGAATGTGAGCCCAGATGTCCTGGGCTGATAAGAGGGTAAGAAAGTTAGTGGCTTTTGGCAGCTGATAAATCATGGTATGATCTTCATGCTCTGTAGTCCAAATGGTGTTGTGTCCTGTTTATCATAGAATCATAGAACTGCTGAGGTTGGAAGGTTTCAGATCATCAAGTCCAACCATCAACCCAACACTGACAAAAACCACCAATGACTCATGTCCCTCAGCACCACATCTGCCCGGCTTTGAAATACCTCCAGGGATGGCAACTCCACCACTTCCCTGGGCAGCCTCTTCCAAGGCTTGACAACCCTTTCTGTGAAGACGTTTTTCCTAATATCCATCCTAAACCTCCCCTGGTGCAACTTGAGGCTGTTTCCTCTTGTCCCATCTTTGTTTCTTGGGAGAAGAGACCGACCCAATAACTATTCACCATTGAGGAACCCAATTATTAGAATTAACTGTCTCAAAAAGTATGGATTAGATAAACAATTTTATCGTTACTGACCAGAACTGATGTGTGTAGGACGGGATGAAGAAAGCTGGTGTCTCAGTTCTGTACACATGCAGGACTTGAGGTGGGAAGTGTGTAATCTTACATCATCACTCTGCTCTTTTTGCTGGGCCATGGGCCACGGCCCAAGGAAGGACCAGGCTCAGAGTGCCTTCAGGAATCACAATGCTGAATGCTACTTCCACAGAGCTCTTGTAGGCACGCCAAATGGAAGAGATTGACTTAAGACCTATTGCTTGTTACAGAGGCAACGTCCTGCTGAAACATGTAGCAGTGAGAGGTGGCTCCTTCTAAGCTCAGCAGTAAGTGTGAGACTGCCTCTTAAGAGACACAGGTCCTGCTGAGCTTGGAAAACAAAAGTAGCTTGGAGCCAGGTGCCAGAAGACCTTGCCAGTCATCAAGAGCAATGAGTTTCTCCTCTCTCGATGGGAGCACACTCTTGCGCTCATGCGAGTCAGCGGCTCACAGCCCTTCCTGCATCCTCAGTGGGGTCCACTGCTGTAAACAGCATCATGATCTTCTCTAAGGGGAAGCTGCACTTGGCCCTCTGCTTCTGCTTGTGTCTTGAGTAGCCTAAACTTGAATCTGATTTAGATCAGGACCCTGACTACCCTCTCTCCTTTGAGTATTAGATGTAACTATAAAAGATTCAGTCCTTATCTGTAAATCCTGAATGCAATTTCATAAAAAAACACATTCCCTTGTGCTCCCACAAAATAAGCAAAACATTGCCCATCCTTTGGTTTTATGTGCATGAATAGGGGAGAAGGAGGAAGAAGAAACCCCTCTTTCCTCATTCTTGTATTTCAGGCTTAATTAGAAACTAAATGGCAATCCTACACTTGAAGTTACTCTCTTTCCCCAATAATACAGGACATACCGGTGGTATTAGAAAGACTCTGTGATAGCCTTCCTTTCCATTCCCCACTAATGACATACTGACTGATAAAACTTATTTACTTCCTTGATGTGTAAGTCATCCAGAAAGAATACAAAACCACTGAAAGACAAAGGGAAGGAGGAGGGGGCAGGGGACAATGTCTGTGTTTGATTACACAGGGCTGTATTTTCCATATTCATTTATTTGTTTGTTTGTACCATGGTAACATCTGAGGAGAACAAGATTGGTAGCAAATGGTTATTACATTCTTTAAAATAATTTTCTACATTGTTAAAATAAGAATAATGTGTTTTTAAATATTTTTGGACTTCCATAACCAATTTCAGTACTTGCTCACTCATCCTCCTTCTAACCTAATATATATGTATATATTCCTATTCCATAGTGGTATGGATACCCATACATACATATCTAATCCAATAGTGGTACTGGAATTAAAAGAAATGCCAGAAGACCAGTTATGATTAGAGGGCAAACAGAATGATTATAATCACTGTAAGATCACAGAAAGTTTTTGGGTATCTGAGGAAACTTAGGCAGAGATTTAGTGAGTATTCACAAGTAGTGAATTCGGGATAATGTGAGATCTGAGTTGAGCTCTGAGAGCACTCGGAGTCTAAGCCTCCAGGGAGCGAAACTCTCTGGGTCTGCACGGGCCAGCTCTCCAGATCGCGTTTTCAAATGGAGCTTTCAGCGCAGCGGACCATCTGCTGCAGCTTTGGGAACTTATGTTTTCTAATAGTCGGAGAATAAAGAATTGTCTGTTCAAAGATAATATTGAGTGGCTTATGTAATAAAGCACAGCTGCTTGTTTCCTGATATATAAGCTAAATAAAAGCTCACATCTGTTTGTATTACATGAAGCCTGCAAAAATAGCAGATGTTTACCAGTAGAATTGTCTAGAAAAGGCAACAAGTAGAAAAACAGGTCAGAAAAGGGGAGTGAATCTCATTTAAATCTTCAGTGAAACTGTTCCTTCTGCAGTGGAGGTACAATGTTATAAAAAAGATATTATCCAATTTACTGCTTTAAAATTAAATAAAGAAAAACTATTTGTGTTTATAGTTACATAGTCAAAAAGAAAAGTTTTCCAACATTTAGTTACTTAAAAAAATAAATGCTCTACATTATAAAGTGAATTCAGAATTATATTTCTTGTTGTTAAGTCTGCACAGTTTTTGATTTTTTTTTAGTTTATTTATGTAAATTAAAGATATGACTAAAATAAACTAGTTTCCATTAGGCATTCAAACTAATTATTTTTTACCTGGTAAGTTTATTCTGTAACAGTTGGAATGTTTTTGCAAAGAAAGGGAAATGTTAGTAAAATGTCTGTGAGTCAGGGTTAGGGGTTTATTTCTGTCTAAGTTCTGATGGAATTTGCCTCAAGAGCAGTCATGGTAATATAGCTAAGAAACCCAGACTTATAGAAATGTATTAACATTTGAGTTATGCAAAGTGATGAAGTTATGTTAGGAGTTGGGCTATTAAGTAAACTTGTACTTCCTTATGATGATGTTTCAGTATATCATGTAATAATATTGTAATTATATTTCATATAAGAAAAGCAGGAAATTATTTTAGTATGTCCATTACTTTATTACGTCAATTTTTGGTCAATATAAGACAATCCTTTTTTCCTTGTGAGCGAACACTTATCAAGTGCTTGATTGTTCGAAATACCACAGTGATAATTTTTATTTTGCCTGTTGTAATATCCTTAAAACAGTTATGTCTGTGGTTGTATGTACTAAGAAAATAAGGCATATAATTTTCTTTTGAATCTTATCTGTATTACATTTTTCTTTTCTCTATTACAGAAACTTGGAAAATTGGACCTCTTAATGATTTAGTTTTCTTTTTTTTTTTTTTTAATGGGATTTCAGAGATGCCTATGCCAGTCATAAATTTAATAACTAGAACAGTGGTCAAAAGTTTTGTACTTTTGTTCTCTCTCATAATTTATCACTTTTTAATATAAAACACACTTCAAATATTATGGCAGAGAAGTACTGAATAGTGACTATTTCCAATAATCTGCTAATGTGATGTGTTTAAAAAGAAGCCAGATTATTTTGGTTTACTATAATTATTAGAGAATGCCTATCAAACTCTTACAGTGTTTTAAAACCCATGGGGTTGTTTCTTATATCTGATAAAGCTAAAGTATCAACAAATTCTTAAAATGTTTCTCAACTCCATTGGAATGCAGGAAGTGAGGATTCAAGTCCTTGTTCTGATGCAAATTCCTCATAATACTATTTTCTGAACAGGTGTTAGTTGAAATATTTAAATGTGAGTTGAACTATGTACTTCTTAGAGATATTACTGATTAACTACTGTGATTTTGACTCCTCTGTATTTATCTGTGTGTCTTTTTGGGGTGGTTCTGTATAGACAATGAAATATTAATTCCAAAGCTGATTCCTTCCCAGGATTCCTTCCCAGAATGTTTCGTTTCAGTGAGTTACCATTATAAGATGAAAAAAAAAAAAAACTCTTTCTTTTGAGGACAAACAAAGTGTTATATTAAATTCATCTGGCTATTCTAGTAAGTACAGAATTCAGTATATGTTTTTAAACTAGACATAACACTATGGGCTTTGAGAACAGGTTAATTAAAGATATAAGAGGTTAAATGCTGTGGTTTGGCTTTCTGGCAGAACTCTAGTTTTGTAACTGAAACATGTGTTTCCTTTCTAATAAAGATGTTTCACATGTTGTCAAGGACCATTTTTTGGTCATCAAGTGCCTGAAACTCTTCGGCTATTTCCTTTCAGATTGAATTAATTAGACTTACAGGAACTAAATTGACATTTTGGAAGGTGCGTTTTTGTTATTTAACGTGTGGTGGTTTTGATAGGGGGAAAGATGCTCATTCTCTGTCCAGATGTGGCATTACTTCTGCTGTGCTCTTCATCATGATCTATGGACTATTCTACCTCCCAAGACAGCCCAGGAGATACTTACAGATGTACTGGAGCAATCTTTGGCTATACTGTCCTCCAGATACTGTCAGGCCTGCCCCAGCTACAAAAGAACACCACAAATCAGGTAATAGTTATATATTTAATGCACACTTTTAATGAATAAAATAAGTAAATCATAGTTTTCTGTTATACACAGCACGGCTTTTATTCAAATTTAAACACTAATGAACACAGTAGAGGGGATAGATACAATTTATGTATTTTGTTGTTTGTTTTAATTCAATATATTTTGTATATTTAAGAATATTTGGCAGTCATATACTAAACTGTGCATAGTCAAAGACCTCTTTTGAACTCTTGGTGAAGTTGTTGCATGAACTGCTGGATTGGTTTGAAAGCCTCATGATGAACAGTGCATTGAGGGATGGTGGCGCAGCAAAAAATGGGGGCAGAATTGGCAGCTTCAGGATTAGAAATCAAGCTATTGATTCATGAAGAAAACTCCATGTGTTCCAGTAGAATTTGGGTTTTCATATGGCTTTTCAAGTGAAATGAGGTCACATCAGAAGATTTGCCAGAACGAAGCCAGTGGTGCAGAAGGAGAGAGGAGGAAGAGGCTATTCCTTCTCCTGTCATTTTAAGAAATATAAGGCTGGAAGTTCTTGTTGGGATTCATATGTTTTCCCAGAGAGGCGGGTCTTGTTAAGAAATGCTAAAGCAGGTGTCTCCAGGTGGAATCATACCCTGCCTCTGTCCAATGTCTTGTTTGACTGAAGAAATTGGTGTGTTTCTCATCCTGCCCCTTTGCTATATATCTTTCCTATATGAACATGTTCCTCTTTTTATATTTTGAAAGTCCGTGGTGGCTATGCCAGCTAAAAACTTAAGAGCCAGTCATTTGCAGATGAGACAGAGTCAGCAGAGATATGTTCTGTGTGAGAAAAGAGTTACGTGCGGTCATCGTAAGTTTTATTATGAAAAGGGGGAGCGTCATGGAAGCTGAAATACCTTGCACAACTTCACATCCTTGGAATAGGGAAGGAATAACCCAAAAGTTTTATTCTACGTACCAAAATCCCTGCTTGTGTGCTCTATTCTTGCACTAATTTACCATGATTAGGCCCTTCTATATCTTTAAGTAAGGAGAGTTATCCTGGAAACTTTCCTGGAAGTTTCCTGGAAAAAAAAGTAATACCCTGAAATATGAAGAATAAGTTCTGATATAGTATTTCTTAAACGTAGCATTAGTCAATTCTATGTGAATTTGCTTCAAAATACTGAACAAGAAAGAATTTTCTACATTGTCATTTTGTAGAGAAGCTGTTTTATTTAATAAGGTGATTGTTGAATTTGTCACTGAGTGAATTGAATTGTGCAGTCATACACAAATGAAAAAAATGGATAAATATAATTCAGTATACTTTCATCACAGAGATTTTACAACTTTTTTTTATAATACTGTACTCTGGGGTATGGGGGTGTGTGTGTCTTTTCTCCCAAAGGTTCTTGAAATGTTAGAGATCTGATCTGTAATATAGACAAATGTCTGTTCCTGTCTATTTGCCTAGATTTTCCATAAATAAGATGGTCCTTAACGATGCAGGTGATCACATTGGCTTTTAGGTACTTAGGTAATATTTCAGTCCAACTTCATTCCTGCCATATATTTTGTGTTACCTGCCTGTTCTATGTCAGTGTAGTCTCATGAGATTTTGTTGTTGTAATTTGGGTTCTTGCTATTGTTTAAGCCAGTGACCCATGATGCTCTGCCAGCCAGTATCAATAGGCAACAGATCCTGACCCAGAAACATTCCACATCACAGTATGTTGCTTGGAGTTGAAGTTATGCAAACTGAAGATTTAGATCATTTGTCATTACTTTTTTGCTCCAGCAGGATTTGAAAATAGTATGTACATTCTATATATACCTTATCATAAAGGAAACTAAATTTAATTTCATTTAGATGTAGTTTAGAAGGTAAGTTGTTCTTGTCTAGTGGCATTGTCTTTTGGAAGAAGAAATTTCCATACTGTTTAAGTCTTCTTTTGACTAGTTTCAGTAACAACTTTTCTGTGGAAGCACTGATTTTTTTATGGTGTATTAGATTCAGAATTCCTGTACAACTGATGGAAGATGAAATTTGAAGTCCGTGCTATGGTTTAGGTATTTTGTCTTGCCAGAGAAAAGCTCTATTTAACTGAAATTTACCACTATCCTGATGTCCTAAATCATGTTATTTTCACTTTTTTTCCCCTACAGAATTGACATTGCAGCAATTTTGATGTCCACGGAAGATATGCTGTGGTCAGTTTGCAGCTCTGTACGGGAGTTTCTGAATCCACATGAAGACAGAGATCTCAAGATCTATAAAATCCATAGCCACTGCAATAGTCTGCTCTCTGTGCTGGCTATTTTAACTTCACCACTGAAGAATTTGTATGAGTGAGTATGAAAGAAACATTCAGTTTGAGATAAAATTGGTTCTTGAGCTTACTTGGATAGATCTACAAGGTGAATCTCTGTGCTGAAATACTAGTGCAACGCGTAGTGTTGACGCTTTTTGATAAGCTTTGACTATTTCTTGATTTGGTCTTGAACTTACCTTTATGATCTTACCTAAATTCCAATGGAATTTACCAAATGAGGGAATTACCCTCATGGAATCATAGAATGGTTTGGGTTGGAAGGGACCTTAAATACCATCTAGTTCCAACCCCCCTGCCCTGGGGAGGGAAGAAGAATCAAAGAATCACAGGATCATGGAATGATATGGGGTTCGAAGGGTCCGCTGGAAATCATCTAGTCCAACCCCTTGCCAAAACAGGTCCACCTAGAGCAGATGCACAGGAGTGTGTCTAGGTGAGCTTTGAATGTGTCCAGAGATTGAGACTCCAACACCTCTCTGGGCAGCCTGTTCCAGTGCTCTGCCACCCTCACAGAAAAGAAGTTCCTCCTCATGTTTGGATGGAACTTGATGGACACCTCCCACCAGACCAGGTTGCTCCAAGCCCCCTCCAACCTGGCCTTCAACCCCTCCAGGGATGGGGCAGCCACAGCTTCTCTGGGCAACCTAGGCCAGGCTCTCACCACCCTCACAGCAAAGAAGTTCTTCCCCACATCTCATCTCCATCTCCCCTCTTTCAGTGTCAAACCCTTCCCCCTCCTCCTATGGCTCCCCTCCCTCATCCAGAGTCCCTCCCCAGCTTTCCTGGAGCCCCTTGAGGGACTGGAAGGGGCTCGAAGGTCTCCCCGGAGCCTTCTCTTCTCCAGGCTGAGCCCCCCCAACTTTCTCAGCCTGTCCTCACAGCAGAGGGGCTCCAGCCCTCCCAGCATCTCCGTGGCCTCCTCTGGCCCCACTCCAGTAGCTCCATGTCCTTCTGGTGTTGGTGGCCCCAGAGCTGGAGGCAGCACTGCGGGGATGTCTCCCCGGAGTGGAGCAGAGGGGCAGAATCCCCCCCACCCTGCTGGCCACGCTGCTGGGGACGCAGCCCAGGATGCAGGGGGCTTTCTGGGGTGCTAGCACACATTGCCAGGGCGTGTGGAGCTTCTCATCCACCAGCACCCCCAAGTCCTTCTCCTCAGAGCTGCTTTCCATCTGTTCTCTGTCCAGTCTGTATTTGTGTTTGGGATTGCCCCAATCCACGTGCAGGATCTCGCACTTGGCCTGGTTGAACTTCATGAGGCTGGTGTAAGCTCACCTCTCAAACCGTCCAGGTCCCCCTGAATGACATCCCTCCCCTCCAGCATGTCGACCGTGCCACACAGCTCACAGCTTGGTGTCATCAGGGTACTTGCTGAGGGTGCCCTCAATGCCACTGTCCATGTCTCCAACAAAGATGTTGAACAGCACTGGTCCCAGTACTGACCCCTGAGGAACACCACTCATCACTGGTTTCCACTTGGACACTGAGCCGTTGACCACAAAACCTTTGAGTGTGGCCATCCAGCCAGTTCCTCATTGACCAAGTGGTCCATCCATCAAATCCATGTCTCTCCAGTTTAGAGACAAGGATGTCATGTGGGACAGTGTCACACGATTTGCATAAGTCCAGGTAGTTGATGTCAGTTGCTTTCCCCTTATCTACCAACACTGTAACCCCGTCGTAGAAGGCCACCAAATTTGTTAGACATGATTTGCCCTTAGTGAAGCCATGTTGGCCTGTCACTAATCACCTTATTTTCCATGTGCCTTAGCAGAGATTCCAGGAGGATCTGCTCCATGATCTTGCCAGGCACAGAGGTGAGACTGACCAGCCTGTAGTTCCCCCCGGTCTTGCTTTTTCCCTTTTTATAAATGGGGGTTATGTTTCCCCTTTTCCAGTCAGTGGGAACTTCACCAGACTACCACAACTTCTCAAATACTATGCACAGTGGCTTGGCAACGTCATCCACCATTTCCGTCAGGACTCGCAGATGTACCTCATCAGCTCCCATGGATTTGTGCACCTTCAGGTTCCTTAGATGGTCTCGAACCCGATCTTCTCCTACAGTGGGTGATCCCTCGTTCTCCCAGTCCCAGCCTTTGTCTTCTGTGATTTGGCCAGTCTGGTTAGAGCCCATGCTCAGTGGGCTCAGTGAAGACTGAGGCAAAAAAGTTGTTGAGTACCTCAGTCTTGTCCATATCCCAGGTAACCAGGTCTCCTGTTTCTTCCCAGAGAGGGACCACATTTTCCCTAATCTTCCTTTTGTCACTGACATACCTTTAGAAGCTTTTCTTGTTGCCCTTGATGTCCCTGGCCAGATTTAATTCTGTCAGGGCTTTAGCTTTCCTAACCCGAACCCTGGCTTCTTGGAAAATTTCTCCGTATTCCTCGCAGGCTCCTTGCCCTTGCTTCCATCCTCAATAGGCTTCCTTTTTGTGTTAGAATTTGTCCAAGAGCTCATCCTTCATCCATGCAGGCCTCCTGGCATTTTTGCCTGACTTCCTCTTTGTCGGGATGCACCGCTCCTGAGCTTGGGGGAGGTTATCCTTGAATATTACATCTGCAGGATTTTATTAGCTTTGGATCAAACTCTGCACATTTTTTTGTTTGTGGGTAACGTTGACCACAGTGAATGTCTGGTTTAATTTCCTCTGTAACACAAACAGTAGAATTTCATTAATAATTACTGTCCTAAATTAGCAATTAACTGTTCAGTTAGGACACATTGTGTTAGAAACACATTCTTATTGGTCTAAAAACATTTACCAAATGTTAACCTTTGGTAAGGTTTCCAAGGGCTTAGTCACACATGCAGTTGAAAAAATTTAGTTTCTTACTAGTCCAGATTTATCTGCCTTCAGCTTCCAGGTAAATTAGAATCTTCTACTGTCATCCCATAATAATTCTATAAGTACTGTAATTTAAAGATAATTTACTGAAAAGATCACCTCGTTACATGACCAGTATGCCTTGACAAATATTAAATACAGTTTTAAAGAGAAAGAGTATGAAATGCCCATCTTTATAAAATTTTGTCTTCACAGGTCACAACCGTAGACAAAAGGACAGGTTACTTGCACTGAAAGTGGGTCTGAGTCTTTCATTGCTTTTTCGTGCTAAAAATTATGCTGTAAGTGTGGTGCCAGAGACAATATGTAGTGACATCACAAATTAAAAAAACAACAACAAACCCCAAAACTAAGAAAGCCAAATCCTGTTCAACTGGCTTTTATTTGATTTTTCTAAATAAGAATGTCCTACATAATACTAGTGGTACAAAGAGGAGGGTGGAGACCTCCTGCATTTAAGCTTCTTTAACCAAATATTTTTTGTCACATGTGGGCTCATTTTAATATTCCTGGGCTCTGAGGAAATGCGAAAGCGGATTGTAACTGGATGTCTGATCTTATACAATGCAAGCTCATGAAAAAATAGGCATTAAGAAGCTGACTCATGAAGAGATGAGGCAGTCCTGCTGTGGCAATAGTAGAGGAGGCAGGAATGGACATTGTGGCAGCTGTAACTGCTTCTACTGTCAGTTTTGGCATCTTACCTTTACTTTATCAAAAGCCCTTAGAATGATGGGCTAAAATAAATATGTAGTATAGCCTGTTCCTTTTAGTTATCCCATTCTCCTCCACTAACACATTGTTTACAGATTTTTCTATACCTGGATCGATAAAAAGTGTGTGCTAACTTGAGAACTCACTGAATCTCAGAACAAAGTGCCAGTGGAGAGAGTGAGGCGGCATATTTTGTATTTTGTGTAAAATGCTACAGATTAACAACTTGGGCATATAGATTTCATATTCAGGCATATAAATTTCCGTATCCTAATTTGCTTATTTAGACATCAAAAACTTGACATGCGCAGGATGTGGCAGCTCATTTAATTTACTACAAAATACTCTGCAAATCATAACCAAAATCTGGCAGCTTTCAGAAGAATACAAAAAATGTCATATTTTCTTATACAGTTATAAAAATAATACTCGGACTGAAAAACATTGTTAGAGAGCTAATGCATGGTTTTGGATAAGTCAAAAGGGATGTTCTTTATGAACTGTGTATTCAGAACTTTTATTTTCAAAACCTGTGAGACTCCATGATCAAAACAATTCTTTTATATTCTGTTCCATTACAGCCAGTATTTGTAAGGTAACCTAACTCAGTGTCCAGAATACAAAGAAAAAACTAATTTACCAAATTAGCTTCTTGAAAGACTTTATCCATTTGGAAACACTTTCATATACTGAATTTTATGTTGAATTCCTAGGTCTGTTATTTTCTGAGTTGTGCATAGTCCATCACAGCAAGAATCTATCAATAACAAATTTAGACGTTATGCATTATTTTAAGGAATACTAATCCTTCATCAGTTCTCTTTACAATTACAGCTGCATAATCAAAATTTCCATCTGTTAGCTTGGCTCTATATCTCTCAAAACTTTGGTAAAATTAACTGGAAGTGAAATAGAGATTTTTCTTTTAAATCTATCATGCTTTCTCTTTTGGTACTAGAAGATTTCCCTGCAGGGTCTAGGTTTAAATTAATCTTTAGACTGCTCAGGAAAGTTTTCTGTAATCATAAAAGCGGTGATGACAGAACATTGTTTTCCAGGAGTTGTCTAATAATAGGACTGGCTCATTTCCAACTTACTAGAGATACTGTATTAACTATTGCTTCCAGGGAATTCAAATTATTCAAGATTCTTTATTATGTTATTGAAATGCAACAAAATAGTAGGGGTGCTGAAAAATTAATAATATCCTTAACTTCAAATAAAGTGATTCTGGTGTATGCTTTCTCCTTCCTAATTTTGTGATGAAATGTTGTGCTTTCTGCTGTCACTTAGACTTTCTTTTCTTTATGACAAGGCTACCTAGACCCAGTCCTAAATTCACCTATGAATCTTGGGTCATTGGTCTTTAATACTCATTTATCTGTGCTATATATTCCTCCACCCTTCGCTGGCTTCCCTGAAGTAACTTTAGCATAGTGGAAATGTCGGTTGGAAAGGGCGGCTGGAGGTCATCTAGTCCGACCTCCTACTCGAAGTAGGACCATCACCAAGAGCCGTCGGACATGACTGTGTTAACAGACCCATGCGAACCTCCAGGAACTGAGATCACAGAATCACAGAATCACAGAATCACCTAGGTTGGAAGGGACCCTTTAAGATCATCTAGTCCAACCAATGAAAAAAAAAAAACCAACACCACCAACACAAAAAAAAAAAAAAAAACCAAAACAAAAAAACCACCACACACACACACCACACCACACACAACCCACACACACACCACCACACCACCCAACACTAATCCATATCCCCGAGCACCATGTCAACTCCTCTCTTGAATACCTCCAGGGATGGTGCCTCAACCACCTCCCTGGGCAGCCCATTCCAATGCCTGACAACCCTTTCAGTAAAGAAATATTTCCTAATATCTAACCTGAATTTCCCCTGGCGTAACTTGAGGCCATTACTCCTTGTCCTATCATCTGTAACTTGGGAGAAGAGACCGACCCCCGCCTCTCTACAGCCTCCTTTCAGGGAGTTGTAGAGAGCGAGGTCTCCCCTCAGTCTCCTCTTCCCCAGACTGAACAACCCCAGCTCCCTCAGCCGCTCCTCGTAAGACTTGTGCTCCAGACCCCTCACCAGCTTCGTTGCCCTTCTCTGGACCTGCTTCAGCACCTCAATGTCTTTCCTGTGGTAGGGGGCCCAAAACTGGACACAGTACTCGAGGTGGGGTCTCACCAGTGCCGAGTACAGGGGGACGATCACCTCTCGGGTCCTACTCACCACACTGTTCTTGATACAGTCCAGGATGCCGTTGGCCTTCTTGGCCACCTGGGCACACTGCTGGCTCACGTTCAGCCCACAGTCGACCAACACCCCCAGGTCCTTTTCTGCCGGGCAGCTCCAGCCACTCTGCCCCCAGCCTGTAGCGCTGCAGGGGGTTGTTGTGACCCAAGTGCAGGACCCAGCACTTGGCCTTATTGAACCTCATCCCGTTGGTCTCAGCCAATCCAGCCAGCCTGTCTAGATCCCTCTGCAAAGCCTCTCTACCCTTCAGCAGATCAACTGCTGAGAGATTTCGCAACCTCTCCAGGAAACCTGTTCCATGACTGCACTACCTTGGTGCAAAGCATTGCTTAATGTCTAGAGTGAGCCTTCAAAGCTGCTGACCTTGCCTTGCTGTGTCACACCAGCCCCCACTGAGAAAAGCTTGTTAGTGTTGTCTTTGTCATGACTCTTTCGGTGGGTTTTGCCATTAGGGAATCCAACCCTTTAGCCACCTCTTCACCAGAGTAAAAGACCCTAGATCCCTCAAACCTCATCACAGATGATGCTGTCTAGTCCATTCCAGTTTCCTAACATCCTCCTTGAGTTGTAGGCCCAACACCTGGACAAAACATTCTAGGTAAGACTGGACTGTTGCCAAGCAGATGAAGCGAGTCACTCTCTTCAGTTTGCTTGCCAGGCTCCTCCTAATGCAGCCCAGTGTGTGGTTTGGTGGTTTCTAGTGAGAATACACCGTTGCCTCATATTCAACACCCTTCTGGCTATAAAACCGCAGGCTTGGGGCTTGGGTCAGGCTGGTACTCAGACCATCAGCTCCCGGCCTAGGTTAGTATAATTCTGTCACTGGAGCAAAAAGTTGCACTTAACCTCAGTGGACTTTGTGAGTTTCCATTGGCCCAGTCATCCATGGCATGGCACTCTGCTGTATGTTGTGTTAACTCCTGCACCAGCTTCCCCCATTTAGTGTCACCTGCGAGTGTCCTAAATGTGTGTTCTGTCTGCCCGCTTTTGTCCAGGTTGTTGAGGAAGCTGTTGAACAACAGCAGTCTCCAGAATGTGCTCCCCAGAACTACCAGGCCTTGCTGTTTTCTTGCTGATGACCCAAACCTCTGAAAAAAAAAAAAGAGGGTTTTGATCCCTCACAATTTTCAGTCATCACAGTCAATGTTGTTGTCAGTTACTCATGTGAAGTAGCTGGGGTTTGTATGGTGGATCTGACAGTTTTAGTGCTGCTTGTGGGTTTCCTAGGAAAATCCAGTGATGTCCTTCATTCACTATTTTTTAAAAGAATTAAATTATCCAGGAGAAGCAGGCTGGCAATGTGCAGTACAACAGACCCAATTATGACTTCAAAGGAGAGACTGTCTTCTGCACCAGGATGAGGGTTTCTCGAGTTAGGGCAGATCCATTCTTTCCTTTTTCTACATTCTTTAGTATTTTGTACTGAATAGGAGACGACAATCTTTCTGTCAGGGAAGATCCTAAAGAGAAAGAAATCCTTTTTATGATTTCATACTATGAATTATGTCTTACTCTCTCAATGAGAAATCAGGTGAATGACTTGAGTGCCGAGAGAAGAGTTTAGAGATTCTGTTGGTAAAATTGCTGTCTATTGGATATAAATATCTGTAATTCACAGAATCACAGAATCACAGAATCACAGAATCTTCTTGGTTGGAAGAGACCTTTGAGATCATTGAGTCCAACCACAAAAAAAAAAAAAAAAAAAAAGAAACCAAAAAAAACCCCAAAAAAGCCAACAAACCAACCAACCAAACAACAAAAAAACAAACACCAAAACCAAAACAAAACCAAAAACCACACGAAACAAATACCCACACCCACCCACAAACAGACACAAACCAACAGTCTCGGGCACTAGAGCATGCCCTGAAGTGCCATGTCTACACGTTTCTTAAATACCTCCAGGGATGGCGACTCCACCACCTCCCTGGGCAGGCTGTTCCGGTGCCTGACCACCCTCTCAGTAAAGTAATTCTTCCTAATATCTAATCTAAACCTCCCCTGCCCCAACTTCAGACCGTTTCCTCTGGTCCTGTCATTATTCCCTTGGGAGAAGAGGCCAACACCCGCCTCTCTACAGTTTCCTTTCAGGTAGTTGTAGAGGGCAATGAGGTCTCCCCTCAGCCTCCTCTTCTCCAAACTAAACATGCCCAGTTCCCTCAGCCTCTCCTCATATGACATGTTCTCTAGACCAATTCAATAGATTCAATTTTAAAGATTGGAAATATTTCTCTTAATTTTAATATATAAGAGTTACAGTTCATGAAGTTGCTTTTTAGTCATGTTTATTCCTTACGCAGAGCTAAATCCTTTGAAGTCTACAAGGAAATACCATTAGGATGCGTCTTCTTGGCATCTCATTTTTTCACACCTGCACCGAGGCTTACAAGATCAATTCTCACCTTGTCATACTCCACTAAAGAACAAAACTACTGTAACTTGGAATCTTGCTGTGGTATTAAATACTTCCACAGATGCTATCCACTGCTTTGAGACTATAGGCAGCCGCTTTAACATAACTTTTCGTCAAAACAAATTTCCTACTAGCTATTTATTATACTTCTGTCAGAAGAGTAGTTGAATTAAACTGTCTGGCACAGAGTTGGGTTTTCCTGGCAGGAATTACATAGCCAGCAGTGGACAGTCAGAAGTGCTGGCACCAGAATTTTCATATTATCATTACACACTTGATTTTTTTTATAGTATTTGAAGTTATTCTAATATTTAAACAATCTTTAAAGCCCTCAGGCTACCCCCATCTCAGTTTAAAAACTTCTGTAGATATTTTGTTGTAAGCCTCAGAGTCCAAAAGTCTGCACTGTTCTTGTCCTTAGGAGACAGGTAAGAAACCACATTTAACAAGCTACTTTAGTCCAGAACTCCCTCAAATAGTTCATGCACTATCAGTAGACAGGATGTGGTCTTTTTTTATTAGGTTACTACACAAACTGTATCTACGATGCTTTGCTGTATGAAGAAAAATATTTCAGAGTATGAGACAGATTTTTTTCTTTATTTTTCTCACAGTTTTGAAATTACTATCTTGAAAATAATTATTTTATAGTTTAAATTCTCCCTGTATCTATATTACAATCTCAGCTTTATTTTTAATCTTCCGGTTTTCATGAATTCATAAAAAGCACAAATTCACAATGTGCTTGTTCTTTCTGCTCAGATATTGCTTACTTAAGATCATGTCAAAGTCTGTAGTAAATCCTTCCTGCTAATTTCATTTGATCAGTAGAATTAATTTCCAGAAAAACCCACCGTACCTTTTGGAGAAGTTCAGAAGCTGTACACCTGTCTACCTTTTTGAACAAGTGTCATTCTCTTTCTCTTTCAGCTGGGGTCTTACTGGCAGACAGTGACCTTATAGACAAGTAGATACACTTATTATTATTACTTAATTACTTACTCTAAATTACTTATATGCAGATGTGAAAAAGAGTTAAAAATTAATTTTAAATAATCGAATGACAAAACACAAATACTATTTATATCGTAAGTAACAAAGCACCCTAGAAGAAAGGAGATTTTACCTTTTAGGTTAGGAGTTCCTGAAGTCTGTATTCCAATGGGTTTCTGTTCCATCTCCAGTTTCAAGTGTCTATATCCACTCTCGCTGTTTCCATGTCGTGGCAGCAGCTTCTCTTATGTCTTGTAAAAAAATTATCTTGTCCTGAGAACGTTGTCATGTCTTTTCTGGATGTATTTTTAAATGTCCTTCTACTCTTACTGCAATAGAAAGAGTACTGACTCAGAAGTGGTGATGACACTGAATCACCCCAGAAAGGAAAGCAAATATGCCATAAATGAGTTCTGTAGAAGTGGTGTTTTTAAAAGGTAGTTACCTTCTTTATACAGCTTAGAAAATCCCAGCCATGATACATAAAGAAAGAAGCTTCAGACAGGGAAAGTTAAGATGAAAAATTCACAGCCAAGTAAGCTGAAAAGTAAGGTGCAAAAGAAGTGATAATTGATGATGGTTAGTGGAGGATGGATGTAACAGACAATATCCTATATGTTGGGTTGTGTTCAGTGTAAATGAGAGCAAAAATGGAAGAGACCAAGGGTCATCTATTCCTTACACAGATTTCTGCAGCCTAGTGGTTGCTACAGAATTGTACAAATACTTACACATTTATTGTTATTTATTGTTAAATAATAATTAAAGACAAATATTAAATTATGTAATTCTGTTCTTATATTTTTATAATCATATAATATCAATAATTAATAAAAATAGTTAATTTTTAGTATCAGTGGATTGGACACAACTGATTTTTGCCTCTCACATCCTTTGGGTAAGAGACGTAAAGCAGAAGTGACACAAAAGTAGCTTGCCTAATTTTATATTTGAATATTTAGTCCTTATATTTG
Source organism: Numenius arquata (assembly GCF_964106895.1). Lineage (NCBI taxonomy): Eukaryota > Metazoa > Chordata > Aves > Charadriiformes > Scolopacidae > Numenius > Numenius arquata. Next base: position 83,904,296 of record NC_133616.1, on the reverse strand, counting down.
GAAACAGCGTTTTTTTCCAACCAGTATTCTATTTCTCACAAGCCAGTGAAGGTCCAAAGCCTCTGGGTCAAATTTTTGTCCAGTTTAATCCAAAGTCTACAAGTACTTGCATGTTGTCCAAAAAAGGAACCATCATCATTTCAAAAGATATTTTATTTATGATTATGATAAAAGTATTGTTAATATGATGCATGTATTATGCAGAAAGAAAACAGCTATAGGAATCAATAGCTATAGGAAGAGCAATTTACTTATTCAGTGCATTTTCAAACATACTTTGAAAACATGCTGTATAGGAGTAAAAATAAGAAGAAAACTGCTGTAACAGTACTAACAGTGCTAGTACCAAGTTTCAAAGAATGATAGTAAATAAGATATAGGATGACATTTTTAACAGTATATAAGATTAATAAATTTGCAATTATCTGTATGCGTGCATATATTAGTACTATTTATCTTAAGGGATTTTGTGTCTTCTATTTATATATATTTAGTACTAATGATCCAAAGGGATTTTCAGTCCTCCATTTAATTCAAAAGTATTTGTGTTTTTTCCAGGACATTTCTGAACAATTCTGATGAACATCTTCCTCAAGATTTTTCAAAAGTCTCTTATCATCCATTGCACTGGTTATTTTGCATACCATCACCCCGTTCTTCCTTACAGAAGTGAGTATCAAAAGTTAATTGTTGTACAATAATCACCAGGTAGTCAATATTAATCAAATACTGTTACAACACTTTGAAAAGAGTATATCTGAATAAATGACTAATTAATATTCTCATTGAAAAACAATAGAAACCAGTTTTTTTCAATTCATTGCAGATTTCCCTAATCTTTTCACTTTAAGAGTCTGTAAGAAAGGTCAAGCTGGAAGCAATGCACTGTGTAGCCTTTTGTTAGTATATTCATTATGTTTGATATTTGAATTATCTGTAAGGTTTTCTTGCTTTAATTAAAGAGTATATAGCTCTTGACAACAATGTAGTTCAGCACAGTTGCTCTTTCGAAAGACTGTAATTAAAGGGGAGATAAAGAATGTTTATGATTGCTGGTTAAAAAAAGGTTTTATATATAAATAGATCATTGAAAAATATGCTGCTTGATCATAGTTGATTTTTTTGGGAGATTACTGCATGATTAGAGGCAAAAGCTTAATTTCTTTTTCTGTGTCACTGCATATAATGACAAGTTACATATGAGACATATGCTACCAGCTGTGCTGTCATTCCCTTTCTAATTTTGAACCTGAAGCACTCCCACACCAGTGTAGATCCTCTCCTAACCCCTTCACCTCCTCCTCCTCTTCAAAAGTTATTTCCTGAGAGATTTTCCCTCTCCATCCTCATGAAAAGCTGCTTTTGTGAGTTGCTATTGTGTTTTCTGAGAAAGTATTTTTCTGTTTCGGAGGAATATGTTATCCTACGAGTGGTGACCTACGGCGACCTATTGAAGATCAATGTGCTGTGGGTTTATTACCTCTTGCCTTGTACATGCAGTGTCTTGTACCTTGTACATCACAATATCTTCCGGCTGATTTTGCCCCATTCTACACAAAATATGCTGATTTCTCTCCATAGCCTAACGACGTCAGCAGTTCTGTTACCTACTTCCCTGGTGCCTATGGTACCTGCTGATATTGCAGAGGCCATAGATGCTGTGAGGGAGTAAACGTTGTGTGGTTGGCTCACCCAATGCCAGAGTGAATAACTGTTGAATTCAGGAGGTGTCCTTTTCCCTGCTTGAAATAGTAATTTTAAATTTTTCTAAAGCTTGGGAGATCATGTGTTTTTACCAATTGAGCTGCAATGAAATTTGTGGGTGGCTTTATAAGTTACAGATGGGTGGAGAGAGAGGAGAGGAGAAGGGGGGGACAGAGGAGAGGGAATGACTGCATGAGCACTTAAAAAGGGATCTACTCTATTTCTGGGAAAATTTATGCTTCATTAACGATACATTGTAGAGAAGATGATAAACTTTTTGATGCCGTAAACCAAGGACAGTACTCAAAATACTGTGAATTATGAGTTTTGGAAGATGACTTCACAAGCGAGTACCCTCTGCTGCATAAAAGAACGTAAAGCAAATGGTGGTACTGTTTCAGTCTGACATAATTCTCTTTTTTTGAGGTGGAATTAGGATTTTACAGATTCTATGTAGGACCAATTTGTCTTGAATAAATAGCAGAAAGCTATTCCAGAGTTATCCAGAATTTACTTATTTTTCCTGGGTGAAAGGTGGGAAAATGTACATTTTCTAGACCACCAAATGGGAAAATGAGTAGTCCAAAAGAGAGCACATCTCTCTTTTGAAGATATAGTTTGTGTACCTGAGTACAGTCCATTTATATACAGCCATGTGTGCTGTCCTGGTGATAATGAGTGAAGTATGTTGGTAAAATATTTAATGTTTTCTTTTAGCACCATAATTTTCAGCTGCTCAGAAAAAAAAAAGTGAATGACCCTGTATGTAATGAAATAATTTGAGGGACATATCCTGAAGTGTTATAATGTTGTTACCAGTTTTGCACTGTATATTTATGTCACGGAAGCTTTTCTTTCTTGAAATAACTGCATTTATAGTATTAAGAAGACATATTATGTTTAAGTATTGCCAAAGCCTGTGTTTTAGAGCTTCCTAATTCTTCCTGAATTGTTTTATGGTTTTACTTCTTACATCTAATACAAATGTATATTCACTGCCCATAACAATACTAGAAGCTCAGGCCATTCTGCACCTCCCAGCTGTGCCCACCTAATTTTTAACTGAAGACTCTAATTTGACAGAAATGTACCTATTAAATATTTACTCTTCCCAAGCTTGATGTTTCAAGAGAAAGTTTTGCTTTCTTTTCAATTTACAATTTCACTGTTTAACTAGATTTAGTGCATAATTTTTCATGCCTAAAAATAGCTGCAGTCTGCTTTATCTATTTGACTTCAGCATCTTTATTAATGTTGTTAACATGAATTAGTGTTAATGTTTATTTGCCTTATAAAATCTTGAACTTATCATTTGAGGGTTTTTTTTTTCTATCTTGGATACTAACCAAAATAACATAGTTGGTTATCAAACTAAATAATTACTGATAATTTATATTACAGTTCCTTTAGTGGTAATTGTGATTCACTCTTTGCATCATTTGGGGCTTTGAATCATACGATTTTCAGCTCAGAGTTCTGTTTTTTTTTCTTTTACTGTACAAAACTGAACATTTATATGTGTGATATTTATATGTACTTCACCTTTTGTCACTTTTTATGAGGCTAGTCTTATTTTCACTAGTACTGAGCGACGGGGATGGGAGAACATATGCCTCTCCATATGCACGTTGCAAAACTTCTCAGTGCATTTATTGGTGCTAGCTCCATGGCTGTAGGGAATGTCTGCTATATTTTATTTTTCCTCCAAGTGAGTCACACCATTGTACATTTCAATTTGCAAGAGGCTGAAAGAGCCAAGAACTGGTGTATATTACAACATGATAACTTCCCATCTGGTCAATGACAGACAAGTTTTATTTCAACTCAAATATTCTAAAAATGGCATTTATTTCCAAAGTTACTTAAAATATTATCCTTCATAAATCTAATTGACCAAACTTGTCCCTTTTCTCATAGTTTGAAGGCAATGAGTGACCTTATTAGATATGATAATGTGGCATTCAAGGGAGAAATAAAATGAAACTGGCCTGTGTATTTTAACTGAATTAGTGAAGTGTTGAGTTTGCTTCCAGCCACAGCACTAATTCTAGTGTGCATATAGCAATTGTTTTAATTTAAACTTTAATTAATAACTACTAATTAGTTCTTAACATGTGTTAGAGTTTATATATATATATAACTAATCTTGAACATACAGAAATTAAGATAATATTATTAAGAATGCAAAGCCCTAATGCTGAAAGTTTGAATGCAGTATGTGTTTCAAATATGGAAAAATTATTTTGGTTGCAAGTTCTATCAACATTTAAATGTTTATGTGTATATATTTTTGATAAATATTATTAGAATCCAGTATGTGCTTACATGCAAAAATATAATTGTTGAGCCAGTGCTGCATTATCAATGATTTTATATAATGAACCAGATGAAATGTCACAAAAACTGTACATAAGCTTTCACGGCACCCACATTGCTTATCAACTCATAGGTATTAGCTTTACTGTTAAAACCCCAAAGGCTGAGATGTATAAAATCCTCCTTTACTAAAAGAACTGCTACAGTTTTAACTGAGAAGTTTTGACATAACAGTGTGATGTAAAGGTCCTGCTGGGAAACGGGGTCACGGAAGCTTGGTTTCCTTGGGTTACATAGAGGTTGCCCTGCAAAATACGTGGCACACTGCTTTTCTGGAAATGGAAACATACGTACGTGTGAGGGACTAAGCTAGAGGAGTGTCCCATTTCCTGGCATTGTAGCTGGGTAGTAGGTATATTTTTTTGTGTGTTTTTGTGCAGTCATCTCTGTTTTTTTCATGCTGACATTGTGTGTAACTGGCACATAAATATACGTGCAGAGGCAGATAAATCCTTCTCTAGTCTGACAGGAAAATGTAGCTCCTGATGAAGGCGGCTTTAACTGATGCTGAAGGTGTTGTGTGTGTACTGGCAGATAATGTTTATGCCTGCATAGTTAACACGTCAGTGCATATGTAGTTTTTACACTGGTGCATATGAAATTTATGTGCACAGAAGTTTACATATGCAGTGCATAAACTTTCAGTGTTTGCAGCTATTGTTGTATAAACTCATAGCCAAAATGAATAAATACAATGGCAAAACACTTGTTGAAATTTAATTTTAAATCCTTAAAAATAATGAAAAATTAAGCTTTCAAGGAAAAAAAGTTACCCACAACCCAATTTTGAGAAATTCTTTTAAAAAATGTTTCAAGAAGAAGAAAATAGTAAATACAATGGGTCGAGTTGTTTGGTTTTTTGCTTTTTATTTTAATTTAATTGCTCCAACCTGAGTTCAGAGGTTGGTGTTGGGTCATTGGCTGAGTTCAGAGGAACCCCTGGATTATTTTTGTTTGGAAACCTAAACTTTTGCAGAACATGGAAACCACAAACAGAAACCCCATTAGAAGCCAATGAATTTGTGCTGGGCTTTCTCACTTTTCCCTGCTGGCGAAGCAGTTACCCAACCAGTCTAATGTTCCATGTGGATTTTTCAAAATGTGTAAGAATTGGTCAACTTAATATGGAATCTTGCAGCCCCTTTGAGCTTTCTCTCTGTTTTTTAATTAAGAGCTTCATATACTTTATCCAGCATACTTCAGAGCTCTTACTAAACAATTAATGTAATAGTGAACTAAAGAATAATAGCCTTAAATTTATTCAAGCACCAAAAAAAAAAAGAAATCCTTTTTGCCTGGTAGAACAAGGCAAACATGGTTCCATGAAAGAGATAAGTGAGGTTGCTTTGTATCAGTTATAACTTTGGCAGACTACCAAATGTTAATTTGCTTTTAGCTAGTTGAGATTAAATGTAATTCCTTCCCTGAGCTGCCTTAAAGTAAGCAAGCATGAAAGCGTTTTCAGAGTAATCTGGGAGGAATTGACATTTAAGGGAGTTAGCATTACATCTGCACTTTAAGGATATTAATTTCATAGATAAATTAACTACGTTTTTTTATCTTACATTTTGAAAGGACTCCGTCAGCCAGAGAAATGGCAGCCCAGGGTCAGCTGAAACTGCTCTTATCCCAGCCGTGCTGCAATTTGAACTTGCTTTTGGAAACATTGCTACATCATGATTGTCTCTTAGTGAAAATTTTACTGAGGAGTTCAAGTAAGTATTTATACTGTCAATCCTTATAAGACCATCAGTGAGAAACACAAATTCATTTTTAACTAGTTAAATACTGAAGGAAGGCTGACAACTATTTTTGAGGGTATCAGTAGCCATTCAGTCATCAGTAGGACACTTCTTGAATGGGAAAAAAGAAAGAAAAAGTCATCGCTTTTTAATGAGAATGTTTTGCAGTCAATCTGAGTATTCATAGTTTCAAAACAGACTACAATTTGATAAAACAGGTTGCTATTTTAAATGTGAAGGAGTAAAATGAATTTGAACTCAACAGAGCTTTGATACCACAACTGCTTTACACAGATATTTTAAAAGTGTGGATCAGTCATCTGAAAGATCACTTTTAAAATTATGTTTCAACAGTGAAAAGCTTCATAGAGTTTTTGTTTAAGTTATTTTATGTTTGTCACTGTATGCATTTATGTGGACATTTATGTGCTTCCTCATGTTAATTCTCTCATTAATGCCATTACAAAAATATAACAAATAATGGTTCTACGAGGTTTTCTTTTCATTCTGCTAATACTGTGTTTGAAGGAACAAACTTTATCACATCTTTGCTTTTAATAGCTTTCAGATCAAATGACCAGATTGTTGAAAAGCTAATGGTATAATCTCGTTTGACAAAATTTTGCAGTAGTAGCAAATGAGAATCTCAGTTTCTATCTTTCTTCAGCAAAATAATTCTCCCTACTTATGAAAAAAACTATTAGGTTGTCGTGGCTTGGGCTGGATTGGGCCACATAATATTAGATATAACATCGTTTAGTTCTGTCACTTTACAACGGTCTGGCATTTGTCAAGGGTACAACATTGCTTCCATTCCTGTCACGCCTGGCACTGTGAGCTGCACGGCATCCACTTGCTCATCCACAGACCTCTCATCCTTTACAAAGACTGACAAATGTTTGATCAGGGTCGCATTCTTACCCGGGTGTTACCCAGTACTGAATTTCACTAGCTGCTTAAATTATCACAGGTACTGAGTGACAGAATGTATTAATCTATTGACTGACCAACCTCTTGGGCTTCAGGGAAATGTATGCTGCCTTGAATTAGAAAATGTGCTATTTACACAGACTTTGTTAATGTTATTACAATATTGGTACGAATAAACTTTCAGTTTAGATGAAGTTGAAACCTGCGATGATCCATATCTTCTAAATTAATTTCAATAAGGTTAATTATCTAATGATAAAATGATTGTATTCTTTATTCCGTCTCCTACGCAGTGGCTTTCTGATTTAAAAAATCTAAATTTTTTTAATGCGAGCAGTTATGTATTAGTACAAGGAAAGCTGGACTAATAAGATATACCTTAGTACTAGAAATGACAGGTTTGGATTCTTCTGTTTAGTAGGATAAAAGGCTTACAGAATTATGTACTCATCAATAGTAAAATTTTGCAGTGTGTAATATTATGCATGAAAACGATAAAAAGCTAAGTATACCATAGCTTTTGAGTGATTTGCCCTAATGATCATGAAACCCCCTGGTATTTACTAGATCATAAGAATGTTTTGAATAGGAAAAGCCTTCTCAGATTTTACTTTATTTTACACTCAGTCTTTCCCTTTCCCTGCAAAAACCAGGCCAGAAGGCAAAGATTCTGTGTAAAGAGGTGCTCATATGTAGGAGGTTTTAGGTAACGGTAACACGTTTTTGTATAGTAGCAATACTTGGGGGTACTTACAGTAGGCATCACACAATTTAATTTAATTGCTCTCACATGGTTGCACCACGGTGAGGGTCAGAAATAATTAATATCTCCCATCATAGTAGGCAGTGCTGTTGGGATTGGCAAAGTTGCCTCAGCAGAGAGTATTTTGGGGGAAAACATGTAGGATGGTTCAGCATTGCTAAATATTATAAGAAGGTTATCGTATTTGTTGAAACTCCATGTATGAGCAGGGACAGAGAGGTGACAAGATTTGGACTTCTATCATTTTTTTATGCAATATGATATGATATAAAATGTACACAAAAAGTAAAATGCTCCTCAAATATAAGTTGGCACATCAAAAATACTGAAGACAATAAATCAGGATACCCAAAACTGAACAACTTATTTGTCTCCAATGAGTATGGCCACTGGGTAAAAGGTACTTTTGAAAAAATAGTTGAAAAATTGCATTTGCATATTGGACCTCTGTAACTGAAACTACAAGTCTAAACAAGCTAGGTTTGTTGAATTACAGTTAATTACAGTGTAATATAATCCCAGAGTTGTTTTCTGTAGATCCAGCATTCAGAAAATTTCTTCTAAGACACATTCTTGAATGAGTGGAGGGTCCAGAGCCTTTGCTGTGCCTTTGTGGAGAGAAACAATAAAGGTGACTGGTGCTGTGTTAATTTTCAGAGAAAACAAACTGGTTTGCAATTTTCTTGGTGGAATTTTTTACCAGGATTTCTTTATCACCCATGGATATGAAACAGAAATGGCAGATTTTGACAAGCAACAAATAATAGAGGAATAAAGAAGTGGTGCTTGCATAATATGAGTTATTGGATCCAGCAGATGCTGTTATGAAAATGAGAAGGGTGCAAGTGAATTCTTAAGAATTTCTGCCAGAGTTGCTGTAAATGCACAGGATGCCAGCAGAACAATCCCTGACTTCTTGTTTGAGAGTCTTTATGCCCAGGAACCAGGAGTTATTCCTTGCATAATAAAGCAAAAAGCTTTATTATGTGTTATTGAATTACACTGGCCCAACACAGGATTAATACCAAAGGGAACCTCGTCAGTCAACAGACACCTCACCCCTTACCGGTAGCAGATAATGAAGAGGTCACTCAGAAATCGTCAGCAACGTATCATCAATCGTTCCTTGGGCCTCATGAGGCTTTTCTTTAAGAAGAAGAGATGGTAGCACCAAGTTAAGGATGTACAATAGAAGCAGCAATGTATTTCTTTAAAAAAAAAAAAAAAAAACACCTTATTCATTACAATGAATACATTAGGCTCCAGTTGTTACAGAGATTTAATTTCATTTTCTACGCACAACTTTAAAGTGAATACCGGGATGTGGAGATAAACTGGAAGAAAACTGCTTTCACAGCAGGGCAAGGCCATTGGCAGTTTCGCTTTGTGTTTCTGGCTTGCACAGTGCATATTTGAGAGACTAATGGGAGAGGGTATTGTGTGGCCAGTACAGTTAAACCTAGATGATATCCTGGTCCCCACTAAAACTTTGAAATTTGAACTGATAGTAACAATTGCAAATATTCTGTGATAAGTTTAGGGCTGCAAATCTGAAATTGGACCCAAAGAAATGCGAGTTGCTTCAAAAAGAGATAATTTACCTTGCACACATAAGCGGGGTGGGGAAGGGGGGGCTTCCACTGAGAGAATAAAACTGTGGTGCAGTATCAGCCAACTCCCTAGATGCTAAAAGATATGAAGAGTTTTCTATGACTGTGCTTTTATAAACCTGTTTCTGGCAAGAGAAATGAGTTGAAAATATACTTGTAGAATGGAAAGATTTTTTTCCTCCCCACTCCAATACTTTGCCCCTTGGAAGCAGCTCTTTGACTGCCACTAAGTATAAGATGGCATTTTGAGGTGAATTTTAAGCATTAATTAAATTTTAATGGAATAAAAACAAATTAATTAACTTGTAGGCATTTAAAGGTGAATAGCACTGATTTTTTGTAAGTTACCGTAAAAAAACAGTGAAAGGTTGTAACTTTACCAATGGACCTCACTTAGGAATCAGACTAAACTTTAACTTTGAGTGACTGTAGTGAGTTATTACAAAATAAGATGTACATTCCTTAAATAAATTACCATCTCCATTAAAATCCTGGCATTGGCTAAATCTGTATAACAATTCAAAACTTTTATTTCAAGTACTTGAAGGTCATTATTTTTGTACTTTCTTGGAATGACTCCTTGGATTTAATAATCCTGAGGCAGAGTCTACCTGGAAAAACCAGCAGCGGGGCTAGTCCTGTGGTTCAGCCGCATGCAATTTTGGGGAAATAGAGCTTTGCAGGTTTTTTTGATGAAGCTTGGGGGTTAATGTGCAACACAGGGAGCACAAGGAAGTCTCTTAGAGGAATTTATATAGTTGTGCAGAGATAGCGCTCTCCTCCAGATATTTGTGGGTCATGCAGGATGAGGCTTGTGAGTACAGGCTCCAGAGCACCTGAGAGTTTTCTTAGCTTCTCCAGGATAAAAAAAACCTGTATCGTGGCACCCTAACAACAAAAGATTAGAAAATTATTTTTAAAATGGCATATCCTCAAAATACCCATCTGAGCAGTGAACTTACTGGATACTGTACCTGCTTAACCATGGTAAAATGGTAGAAAGATTTACTGGCGTGATGTACTTCTAGCTGGAAGATCAATAGAAAAGGGACCTTAATCGTTTTGGTGACTTTCCAGTGATAAGCTGAAGAAAACAGTAAACAGATTTTATGGAGTTTCTGAAATATCAAATAGGAATTTGCATTTGGACTGTAGAATCATAGAATCATAGAATGGTTAGAGTTGGAAGGGACCTTAAAGATCATCGAGTTCCAACACCTCCCACCAGACCAGGTTGCTCAAAGCCCCCTCCAGCCTGGTCTTGAACCCCTCCAGTGGTGGGGCAGAGCCCGGCTGAGAATCACGTACCTTCTCTTGACAAAGTGTGAAGATAGTCTCTGTGATGATGTACCTGTTATTGTCTCCATGACTGTGATATATGGTCATATGGACAGCTTTTCAAAGACCTAGTCATTTCTGGTAGGAATTTCTTGCAGAGCTATAGACTGAATACATTTTAAGAGGGTAACCTGTTCAGTATCAACCCCAACACATGCAGTAATACAAAGGAGGTAATGCGGCCATAGGACTAAATTCAATGTTGCCACATCAAAATTTGGCTATCAGAACGCCACAATTTCAGCATACTACCCCATAACATCAGTGCTGGAGGTCTTCTGATAGTACTTTATTTAACACTGGTAAGATAGATTTCACAGAAGCCATTAACCTAGAGATTCATTAATAGAAGCTTCTTCTCAGATAGTTGAAAATAAATTTTTTAGGGAGAAAAAATTCTAAAGGGAGTTGAGTGAGAATAAAATACTATGTGATTGGTGATGTAGAAATATATCGGCACAGAAGAAGTTTGCTGATACATTAATAATTTATGGGCAGGTGATATAAAGTTTGTTAAAATCTTTTTGTCTTGTGTTGAGCTTTTGAGTTGTCACAAATTTAGGATTCATTGGATTCGCAGGCAACAGTTTATACAGGGGATATTATTATTTGGGTTTTACTAAATTGAAATTGGTAGGGTTGAGATCTGCATTTCATTCAGGATAGAAGTAATGTGATATAAAATTTCTCTTTGGAATTAAAGCCTAGAACAATAGAGTTTCTGCCAAAATGAAGTTATATTCAAAGTTACAATAGATTCTAGCTGTCAAGACTGACTGGAGAATTATTTCATTGGAGAGGAGCAACTCCATGAGAGACAAGTAAAATGATCTACCAGAACAGATACAGAAAAAGAATAGAAAAAGAGCCAGTGACAGAAGAAGCACTGACAATATAGTGAGAAGCAAGTAATGTGAGTGCCTGCTGAAAGATTTGGTTCTATAAACAAATAAAATATATCCTTCTTGCGTTCTTTATATCCTCATCAGCTGCTCTGGTTTAAACTATAAAGAAAGCAGAAGTTTTATCTTCTTTGCAAATAAAAGAACTGTATCAGAAATAACTTGCTTCATCTTCAGTTCCTTTTCCTAAATGAAACAGCATGTATAAATTTGAATTTTGACTACCTCTTTTGGTCAAAGAAGACAGCATAACTGTTTATAGCTTGTCTATCTTGGAAGAATTCACATGGGAAGGAGAAGTCTGGAGTCAATAACAGATGATTTTCAAAATTCAGTAAGATTCATTTCATGGCTAAATCAGTAGCAGATAAGAGCTGGATGAGTGTGATAATGTCAGCAAGTTACTGGGAGGTGTTTCTAGCAGTAGGAAAGAAATAAGGATAAATTATGCTTGTGAGTGTGCCTCTTTGAAAATGTTTTTAAAATACATTGTACTAACCCAAGAGGTGAAGTGCATTATTTTGTCACAGGAAGAATGATTCATTGTGACTGGTTAGGGCATAGCTGTTATTCACTAGATACATAATTTTCTTATAAACATATTTATTAATGGTATTAATATTTTTATATATTTTGGTATCCTTGGTGCATATGCAACATTATGCTATATGGAAATAACAAATAGCAGATTTCATTTAACATGTATTTAAGGTAAGTATATAGCCATATTTATGTGTGGATGTATGTCCCGCTAAAATGAAAAACAAGCATCTCCTTTGAGCTACATGTAGGAGCTTTAGATTCCCTTCACAGATTAGCTCTTGATATACAAATGCAGTGAGTGAAAAAAGAAAAATATATAGAGGGAAGCATCAGCGGGCAATAAGTATGATGCCTATCATATAAATACTGTTCTTATGTGATGATTAACAAGAAGCTGGATTGGAGTTCAAACTAAGATGAATATTTAATGTTATGACAGGTGAGCTAATAAACGTTAGAGAAAAATTCTAAGGCAAAAGAAATCTACACATCTTTCTGTAGACTCCTAATTCATAATATTTAACCAGCTATACTGATCAACTAGCTAAATCTATCAACCAACTGACATTATGCTTTAAGGTCCCTTCCAGCAGAAACTATTCCATGATTCTACAATCCGTGACAGTTTATTAGTCAGGAAACTTGCTTCACCTTGAGCTTTGAAGGGTTAGGTATTCTTACAACAAGAGCAACATTTACTTCAGGGTATAACAAGGCAAAGCCAATGAAAACTGACGTATCATGGTTAGCCTCAGAGTGGTTTCCCAGTGGACTCCTGAAGATCTCTGCTAAGAGCAGAAGACTTCTATTATACAGCAGTTATAAGAAGATATATGTATAACCCCTACAGAATTCCTTTATACTTCTTTCCATTTATCTAAATTTATTGGTAGCACTAAGTTGATTGAAAAGTTATTAATAAGTTGTGACTCAAACTTCCCATGTGGCTTGATCATAAAGCAAATTTAGGCTTAATTTCAAGTCATAAACCCCATTAAACAAAGCAATTTCCCATCATGTTCTGCAAAGACAGTTTACGTAGTACTTAAAATCTTAGCAAACCCTCCTCCCTAGAATTTTGATAAATTAATGTAAAAAAAAAAATACTTATAGTAATATAATCAAAGTTCAATTCAAATTTTCATCTCACAGTTCGAATACCTTTGGGTTTTCCTTTTTGAACTGCTTTTTCTGCTTCCTTGATCCTGTCTTTGTCATAGCCGTATCAGACAACACATCTCTGGTCTGAGTGAATTAGTGGAATCCATTTGATTCTTCACTCAGAAATGTCTGGCATTGGAAGGTGTCTCAGCGAAATACGCCATCTCACTCAACTCATAGCAAAAAAGCTGATGAAAAAAAAATACTTATTGCTGATCTGTCTTCTGCCTTGAGGAAAAAACCCCACAGCCTGTTGGTTATGAAACCACTCGGCTTTCTACATCCTATGGGTTGTTTCCATTAAGGTTCCACACTACCCAGACCGAATGGTTTACAATAATGTGTGAATTAGGTTGTAGGAATTCAGAGGAGAGTAAAATGGAACTTTTGAATTTTACAGCATTCTCAAATCATTCAGAGATGAGTGGAAAGCAGCAATTTTCCACTGTGGTAGATTTTGAAGGCTGTTTGAAGCACTAGAAAAACGCAGCCTGGAAATTTAGTCTCTCCCATCTTTCTCCTGCACAGGTTGCTAAGGATATAGGGGCATCCAAACTGGCATAAAACAATGACATTTTCAAGTGTAATTTTATTTAAGTAATTTTTACAGAAGCTTTCAGTTTTGCAAACTAGAAATTTAAATTAAAAGTGTTTGATTGGTTCTGTCTCCAGTCATTTGTTACAATTGTTAACATCAAAAACATATTCCACAAATAAGTGGGAAGTTGAGGTCTTTAACATTAGCACAAGTCAAAGCCACTGAGTGGCATTGGTTCAAAGAGGTTTAAGCACTTCATTATCTTTCAGCTGTGAGAATGTTTTATAATGATTATGAAAAGCTTTTAGAAATACATGTGGTGTAAGCTGTTACCACTCCACTCTATGAAAATCAGTAGTTGTCTTTGAAAGCACACGTATTTGTATCTTAGCAGGGCTGAGATTTTAGTTTGCAGAACCGATTTCTTTGCAATTTTGTCTTATACTGAAAAAGAAAGCCAACCCATTTTGAGGATTATGCAGTTGCTACTTTATTTTATTTTATATAACTAAATAGAGCTGTGTTATTTCATGTGACATATATTGGTAAGGGGAGTTAAGCACTAATAGCTTTTTGACTCTGATTCTACAGAAGTAGTAGAATTTACTTCTGATTAACATATAGTAAATAATCAAATTTTAGTTATATACTGAATGCATTTTGAATTAAGCAGGCATATTCCGTAGTCTGTAAACATGCTTGAGTCTTTTTTTCAATGGCTATATATAATTCAGGAAGACAGTCAAATGTCATTATGCAGAGGAAGATCAGATTTCAGTATCAGTAAGTATTATTATTGTTTGAAATACTATTCAGAGACAGTTTGCAGTTTGTTTTGATTAATGCTATCTATTACTGAGAACTCGAATTACTTGGAAATTATTGTAACCATGTTTATGTTTATTTTGAAGGAAATGAAGTATTGAATCGTGATGAGAAAAGTTCCCTCTTAGAACAGATAAATAACAAACAGCCCACTCTGGTTGAAACAATCTTCACGGTATTGTCTTACTGCACTTTATCACCCAAATCTCTTGGCATTGCTTTTGAGACCTACATGGAAAAAGAGCAGTTGTGGAATTGCTTATACAATATGACAGGTATTTAATTTATTAATAAGTATTTAAAATCCGATGTTAAACCTTGTCAGTTTTCAGACATGTGGTGCATCTTATTTTTACCGTAATAAATCAGATGGAATGATGGTAGTTTACTTCAAAATTGTAGTATAATTGAAGTGTTTTGAGCAATCAGGTCATGGTAGGAGTGGTGAAAACTCTCAAGAAAGCAGAGGTTAGAGAGCAGTGTGGTCAACCAGGAGTCTGTCTGACCAGCAGACTGGCAAGAGATATTTTCTGTGGCTTTCTACCAATACAGGTTCTTTGTCTGTCTCCATTTAATAGCTCCAGACCTTTGCCATGACTTAAAAGTAAGAAACAATTAAAGGAGAGTGGAAAAAGAAAAGGAAGGATTCCTGTTGAGGGAGACATAGCCTGATGGACATATAGACTCTGCTGTCAACAGGCAGAGAGGCTCCTCATCTTCCATGGAGAGGGAAAGCTGCTCTCACAATTGTAGGAAGTAGTGCTGCCCCCAGGGAAAAGCAGTGTTCAACCAGAAAAGAGAGGTGAGGTTTAGGAGGGTGATCTTGCAAATGATGGCTAAAATGCAGGAAAGCTCAAAAGGAAAGAAAGGAAGAAAATGGGAGAATGTAAGAGGGGAAGTGGAATTACGAATATCATGAAATAGAAAACAGCAGTGCTAAAAGTGCTCAGGAATTCCTCAGAGAAAAATGGGATTGCAAAAAGTAGAAGAGGAGGAAAAATACAGAAATGTTGCGTGGAAACTTCCAGAAAGGCCATGCAGAGAAGAAAATAAACTTAGATCAGCAAAAAGTAGAGACAAGCAAAAGCATGAGGAAAGGACCTGAAGACTGCTGCTCCATGGCCAGGGAGGAACTGCAATTCTCCGTGGTACTAAGAATGTGGAGAAGATTGATGCTTGTTGTAATGTCAATAGCTGTATTTAGGATGGTCTATTTTTAACATGCAATCTCTGATAACATGCTGTCTCTATTGATGACTATTATTTGTGTGCATTTTTGTTCCCAAAGTATCTTTTCTTCCTTTGGTGTTCTCTAGGATAACAGCTTGGGTATCTAATAAACACAACTTCATTACTACTATCAAGACAAGAAAGTAGAAAAAAATAGGTATATCCATTTGCTTCATTGATGTCTAACAAGTAATTAAATGTATTCCATGTAAAATGGAAGACATCAGTCAGCTTAAATTAAATTTTTATAAATATATTAAGGGAGAAATGAAGATGAAGGAAATAAATGAAATTGTAAGTTTTGTTAGTACAGTATTAAGATGGTACAAGATGGTGTATTGCTTTGCTTTATACTTGTTCTTTAATTTTTAGCAGACCAATAGGTCTAAGTTGTTCTGAAACGTAATGTTGTTGCTTTTCTTGCCATAAGAATTCTGAAACGCTTCTTTCTGAAACAGATTTACACAAATGACTACACTTACTGAATATTTAATAATTCTTCCTTCTGAAGTTTCCAGTTGTGGTGAGTCGGAGCCAGAGGTTATCAGATGCTTGAAGTTGACTTTGATTAATTCAGTCAAGGGTATCGTGAAGCAGATAATTTCTTTGATGCATTCATGGGAGGCAACAGAAAACTATGGAACGTACCAGCACAAGCAAATAGTTCCTGAAAGTTTACTGAAAACGGTTCCAAAGGAATGGAATTACACTCCTCGGGAAATGAAGAGAAAAGAATCTGGGAAATGTGGGTGAAAGTTATACTGTTTTATAAGTTTGTCATAAGGGCTTGTTACCCCTTTAATGAGTTGGTAAAAAAATTGAACAGTTAAGAGTTTGTGAATGTTGCAGTTTGACAATGAACAAAGCAATTTCCAAACACCCTGTGTTGCTTTTAAAGTACTTAACGTTAAAATTCAGGTATTCTTTCTTGAGGCTTACACCCATGCATACACAAACAAGCTTTCTAAAATAATCAGTATTGTAGTACTGATAAATAGTAGTACTGAAAACATTTTTAGCAGTAGTAAGGTGGGATTCAAAGCAGAGTAAAGCATAGTGTCTACGCTCTGGTCTTAATGACTGTAACCAGTTCTTCTCTTAGTTATTGTCTTTTCAGTCAAGACTCTTAAAGTTTAGATACACGCTGTTGACTGAAGTGGTAACAGCTTATTCATCCCAACTTTACTACATGGCAATTTATATTTGAAGAGCACTGACACTGTTATGGAATATACTACTGCTTGGTTGTTGAAACGGTTACTGAAAAAAAGAGAAATGTTATATGTAGTAGGAGATGTTTTGAAGGTGACTAGATGTAAAGTGATTTCTGGTGTTTATTTTCATAGCCTACTGTGCCTAAAGACTCTGTTATATCAAAAGGCTCTTTTGGGAACGTTTCACCATAACTCTATTGCCACCAAAATAGTACCACCTGCTTATTTTCAATACAGTAGTATCACTGTAATATATTCTTGCATGAAATTTTGAATATGGGTTAGTTATATTTTCTTGGTTTATTTTATTGGTTTTTTAAAAAAAAACTTGACTTAGCTCAATATTGTGGATCACCTTTGGTATATTTTTTCATTTTAGCTACTTTTAATATATGAAATGTTTAAAATGCAGTGCTCTATAGTGTGCATGCTTATATGAAAGCTGATAAAACAAAGTTCTGTAGGTTTGAACATAGAAAGAAATTGATAGAAATCTAAAGATTTTGAATGTATGTAATATCCTGTGACACATAGTGCAATGCTCCACTTGTGAAGTTGAAAAAATATTACATTACAATTTTGAGAACAACTTTTTTACCATTCAGAATACCTGGGTCTTGTCTTTTTCATTTATTCTATAATAACTGTGCACAGCAGGACTAATTGTTAATAGAGTCATTCTGAATTCCAAATTTTCTAGGTTCTCTGTTTTTAATTCACGTTATTGTTTAGATTTTGGGGGATTTATGTAGAGGAAGCACAATAGAAGTCAAGCTACAGTGTTGAGTACTTAAGCTTTTTACCCATTTTCAGTACAAAAGAAAGTTAGAAATTATCATACAACATTCAGAAGCATGCTGTGATAGAACTAGAACGTTAATGTTAATCATATCTTCTTTTCTTTCTTTTTTTAAGGCTTCACAAGGCTTGCAGCTCAGGCGGTATCTATTGTAATCAGCAAGTTACCTACAGTGATTGCATGTTTGCCTCCCCCAATTAAGTACTTCTTTTTTCTGGCTGAGAGAAAAATGTCAAGAAACTTTGCTGAATTGAAGAAAGCTGGTCTGCTTGTCTGGAACTTGATTGTAATTATATGTCGGATATTTGAGGATGGAAATACTGCAGAACTTTTAACAGGTGCAACACTTGACAGATGGAGCAAAGAAAAACTGAGTTTAGTTCGTGTGTGCTTAGAAAGTATTATGGGAAAACTGAAAAGTGGTCCTAAGCAAGTGACCCAGAAGGTTATACAAAGCATTGAACAGCAAAGACCAAACTGGATTGAAAGCCAGTTGCTGAAGGCTAGAAAATTGAGCACAGACTGGTAAGAACATTGTATTTTTCAAATGCTCTTGTTTGTTCTTTATTTTACTGGATTATTGGCACGTTTGTGGCTATTGTTCAGTTTAAAAAAAAATAAATGAGCAATGGTCTTATATGAAATGGATTGCTTCTTAATATTGATGGCTGTGTGGCATGCTTTTGAGGCTTAATTGCATGGTTGAAACAGTAAACCATGGTTGTTTCATCAGAACAGTGCCTTTGTAGTACTTAGGGATTTCGTATTTTTGTGATGATCCAAAAATGTGGACGATTTAGTTGGTGTATCTTTCAGAAAGTGAACAGGTACACTGACTAGAAGGCACCATAATATGCTTATGAATTAATTTTGCTATGGTGATTAAATTAAGAGGGACTATGAAAAGCTTTCGGTGTTCATCTGTGATTAAAAAGTAAGAGTACTTCATTTTAAAACATAACAAACCCTGAGGGTGAGTAGGATATATCAAAACAGGAGGAGGAGAGTCCCCTGCTGTGCCTTTCTGAGGAAATATCAACCTTCCCTGCAGATTTGACATTAAGGTCCCAGTGTTTTAAATCCTTATAACGATTTTTCAAGGAGTTGTGTACATGTCAATGTGTTCCTAGTCCAGTCTGGTCTAATGTACCATTCTGTAAAAATACTATTCATCAGCTTTCCGTTATTAGATTTATTGGAGTTACATGACTTACAGAGTTAAATTGTTGACTACTGAAAGTAAGATTGCTTTTGTCTAATGAATATTCTTGAAGGTTGCAGTCATTGCTGTCCTGACAGTAACTGTCCATGTAAAGGAAGGATATAATGGTTGTAGGTCAGAATCGCTGGTATCAGACTTTAAGGGACAGTACCCTGTGTCTAGGAGTAGTCAGTTAATGTGAGCAGCACTAAGCAGTAATAGTGTCACATGAATGCTCATTGACATTGACCTTTGTAATCCTTACATTTCCATTTAAGACTAATTTACAAGCTCCAATCCAGTGATTAAAAGATTGAAGCCAGATGCCAGTGACTGAAAGCTGAAAGAATAAAAAACCCATAATGATAATGTGTAAATTGATACTTAACAGAATGGTTCCATAATACAATTTCTAATGTCACTGGGAGAATAGGTATTTCTTAAATAATACAAATGCAGGGTAAGGCAATACTGTGGATAACCTCTAAAAACTAAAACTTTAGTATTTGCACTTCTCCTGAAGCTGAGAATTTTAAATTAGTGTACTACTCTGTTTTCTTTTCTAACATACGACAAAAATACTGTATTATCATCGGGTATCAGACTGTGGGAAATACGTGTGGGAAAATGTTTTCTCTATGCGTACAGTGAGAACTAGTTTGTGACTGGGGCTCCAAATTTTATGTTTAAGAAGCTGTAGAATGCATTGCCTGCTCTCCAAGTGAGTTATTGTATGATGCAGTTAAAAAACTACGTCCCCTGACTTCAGTGGGATTTCTGCAATAGAACTCTAGTATAAGTGTTTTTCCATTTTATATTCAAATATCATGATCAATTTGTGGGGAAAAAATAAGCTAGTTAATAAATAGCTGAGATATGCAATGTAGAGATAAAGTATTAGTTTTATAATTTGCATTTATAATAATATATCGAAGCTGAAATTCAAATATCAATTAAACTAAGGATTGTCACATGCTAAACTAAAAGCAGATCTTTCAAGAGAAGACTTGTGATGCGTATGTCATTTGTTTGAAATAGGAATGATTATCTTTGAAAATCTAAGTTGGTGTAAAAGTATGTTCTGTATTACCTTTTCATAATTAAAGGATTTTGCGGGTAACTGTGTGCACATGCATTTATATATATTTATATTTATAAATGGTTTTAGACTTCTTAATAGATACAGTGTGTGGAAGAAAATAGAAAACATAAATTTCTAAAATTTATTTGGGGTTCACTTACTTACACAGTTATGGAAGCGTCTTTGAAGTGCACTGGATTTTTATAAGCAAAACTCTTGCTTGATTTTGTGTTACCTTATTGTTATCAGGACTGCTAGCTACATAAAAAAGTCTCAGTGTTATATAGGTTCTTCCATTATGGCATGCAAATTTAACTTAGTTTTTAGGAAAATTAAAAAAAAAAAATTTAAAAATCTTCAGTGAAAGGTTCCGAAAGTGGCAGTTGTATGCATTGCCTGTCTTGTGTACTGCCTGGACGCATTACTATTCATTAAAATAACCTTCACTTTACGGTAGCACCGGAGCTGTAAACAGTCACGTTAGATTCTGAAGAACACGCGTCCCGAGAAGAAAAGAAATGTCTCTCTTTGCAAAGTGATTTGTCGAGTTGAAGATTATTGTTTTTCATCCCGGTGACCCTGACGTGGCTGGCTGGGTGCATACACAGATGAAGATGAATGCAGTTATTCCTTGGCTGAGGTCTGCCTCTTCCAGGGCACATTCTCCCTAATGACATGATTGATAGGCAGTCCCAAATCCGGAGAGGAACTCATTAATCACAGCGCTGGCTGAATCCAATCATCTGCTTCACCTGCGCAGTGACGGACAGGAAAGGATACAGTTTGGGCGCTGACACCAACACACTCCTTTGTCAGAGGTCCTCAACTTTTTCAATGTCAGCCGCTCAGAAGTTTGACAAGAAATTCAGGCTGTGTCCATACGCGGCACCAAAAGATCAGCCTCGCGCGTGCTTTGATTTTAAAGATCAATTCCTTTGAAGCTTTTCTGTAAAATACACCATAATAACAGAGTATCACTTACTTCCATTCAGCAAAGAACAAAATTATAGTTTATATTTTGAAACTATTTGCTCTGTAGGACGTTCTGAAGCTGCATGTGGAAGCAATATCGGCTTTAATGTCCAGCAGCTGTGGAGCGTTTCAGAGAGCCTGCAGGTCAAACAGCGACTTTCAGCAGAACTAACTTCATAATCATGGCACGCTTTCAGCAGTAAGCTGCGACTTACAGCTGACTGTGCCAAAGCATTTTGGTTTTGGTGTTGTTTTTTTTTTTGTTTTACTTCTAAAAAATTAAAATATTGTTGTGTTTTTTTAAATTCAGAATTCTTCTTTGGTGTATTTTAAATTAGTCCAGTAGTGACTGTAGAAGGGATAATATATTCTGTGGTGTTTCAAGTCCTTGACCCATATGCGTCAAGGTGCCAACATATATCTGTGTTGCAGCTCTAGTATTTGAGGAAAAGAATTAGGTTTAGCACTTTTTTTTTTCTTAATACTTTATTGATGTGTAATACTGAGCAAGTACAGAGCTGGTAACTTATGTTCGTATGCAGAGAGAGCAGTCAAACAGCGGTCAGAATTGTGAATGCACGTTTTTCAAGTCATTTGGGCCCGTAACCTTCAGATTTTCTTGTAGCAGCTTCACAGAAATACTTCTAAGAAGAAAAACAAGGAACAGTACAGAGCAAAAAGTGCAACAAGTGGCAAATCGGTACATGTGAAATGGTTACCACCGTACCGGTGGGAAGAAAAAGACTTCAATTTAAAACTTCTAACCTATACTTAGAGTAATGGCTACCTTTCTGACATGTTAATTAGGCTTTAATGTCTTCAGCGACAGGCAAAGAAAAATGTATAAAAGATCGAATGCAAATGCCATTTCTGGTAGCAAAGATACTTCTCTAGTGGAAAAGAAAATAAAAAAATATTTGCTGCTTGTATGTCCTTGTATGCTTGTAAAGACTGTTTTATGTTTTCATTTTTCAGATTAAGATAATTTAAATTTGTATAATAAAAATGTATTATGTAGCGTTTATTATGTATTTGTATCAAGAGTTACAGGATATATGTATACAGCAGCATTTGTTTTGTGCGAGCCAAATCTATAATAAGTTTTTTTTAAACATGTCACTGTAGCCGAGTTTAATATTTTGATTTTTGGAAATTCAACTTAAGAATATTTGTATCTTTTCTGTATTCTAGTGCCTCCGTCGCAGTAGAAGGTGCAATGTTAGAGGAAGGAGGTATTGCACTTGGATTCACTGAGCAGAAAATAAACATGATGGTCCTGGATATCTGCCACAAACCAGGTGGCGGCGAGTACCTGAGGCAAATTTATCACATCATCCGGCTCAATGAGGTAGGGAAACGGCCTTTTTACCGAGCAATTAGGTGTGTACTGGCCTGAGGCAGCGTCTGCTGGCAGCTAAGGGTTAGTCAAGGAGGTGATAATGCTTCTTAAAGTCAATATGAAATCCTATATTGCATTGTAATAGAATCCATTCAGTTTAGGCTTTTCTGGATTTGTACAGAAGAGATTACTTTATGGGAAACAATGTAGATTTTATTTATGTACTCAAACAGTAGTATGGCTCATAAACTTCCTTCAGATTCATATTGTAGACCATACATACATTTTAGGAGTTTGAACACAGTGGAGGAAAAAAAAAAGAAAAAAACAAACAAACAAACAAAAAAAAAACAACAACAACAACAACAAAAAAAAACAAAAACAGCCAGACTACTGAGAAATTGACTGTCATAGGAAGTAAAATTAAATGTGGTAAATCAATTCTCCTGATTTAAAAAACAAACAAACCAACCCTTTGGCTGTACTGAGGAAGTGAATGCACGCACACATGATAACCTCACCTAATCTAGATAACTGTTCAGTTAAAGTGCTTTCGAAATTACAGTAAACAAATTCAGATTTGTTTGCTGCACGTGAAATTTGGGCAATGTAGAAGAATTATCTCATTATTTCTGAGGCTGTACTAAATTGCCCCAAGTTACCCAAAGCATTCTGATTTTATACACTGAAATAAACACAGGTTTGCTTAAATTGTATGATAACACAGATCTACACAGCTTAATTAAGAAAGTTCCGTTTATTAGCTTTAATTACTAAATTACTATTCCTGCATAAGCAGGTGCTGTTAAGATCATTGCAAGTGTGCAGAAGTATTTATCATAAAATGCAAAATAATGCAAATATAGGCACAGGCCAAGATTTTTCTTTTTAAAAAAAAAAAAAAAAAAAATTTGATAGCAAAAAAAACCACCTGATGAGGCAGCTCTGTCTGAATGAAGGCAACAGGGAGCAGCTCGGTACTGGCACCGCGCTTCTGAAAATCAGAGCCAACTGTTTAGTTCCTAAGTATAGGCTTAAGAGCAACCTTTGTGCCTCTGCGTGTGGAAGCTGTAGAGGCAGCGTAAGCAGGTACGCGGAGATGGCAACCTAATATTAATACGATGCGGAACCTTTTCAAGTTTCATCTCAAACAATTAAACGGTTCAGGAAGTGAAGTGAAAATTATTACTGTAATACAGTTCCAACCAAACCTTTTCACCCGGAGCACATTCAGGATTGCTCTAAGTATAACGGAGTGAGGGGATGGTGATGAGCAAGGACTCCCGAAATAGCACATCATCCTGCAGTCAGGGCAGTCGCCCCGGGGAGGGGGGACGCACAGGCTCGGATCTTTATTCTGCCTGGTTTGGGTCAGGGAATCAAATCTGCATCTCCCACGTCCCAGCTGACTCCCCAAACCGCCAGACCATTATCTACCAGCACGGAACTCTCTCCTTTTCCCCCGGTGGTGTTGTTTCGCCTTGTAGAAATTGCTGTAAAAATCCGTTCTGTAACTTCTAGGGTCAAAAATAGAATCATGCTCTAGCCGAAGGGGTAGAATGCCCATATCAGGTTCTGGAGACCCTGATCCACGATCCGACTCCTGTGGGTATTTGGTTATTTATACAAAGTGGAGCAGCTCCAAAAGGAGGTAAGAGGCTGAGAGAATTAGGTGGAAGAGGGACTTTTGCCTGACTTTCCGCATCCCAGGTGTCTCTCCTTGAATTTCTGCAGCTAGTAAGAGCTTTGTTAAATATAGAACATTTCTCAGTGGAAAAAACTGTCTTGTTTTTAAAAAAAAAAAAAAAAGAATCCTGACCAGCTTGACTCACAGAAGGACTTCAAATTGCCTTTGAAACCATTACAAAACATTTTAATGCTTAGCACAGTATTACGATAATGCACTTTTCAATATTATTTTTCATAACTTAGATTATGTTTAATGTGCCTGACTGCCAAGAAATAGACTTGATTGTCTGATCAAAGGTCCATCCTTTTGTTTGGAGACTCCGTGGACTATCAGGGGATTGTGTTCTTAAAATTAATTTGGAGATCTTTATGCTACACCGCTTAATAATTGTATGTGAATAGAGAAAAAAATGATGAGACAGAAAATTGTTGTTCTCTGTAATTTTCCTTAGAAAAGCAGGGGAAGAGGCATATAGATTCTTGGAGGCTGTATTTGGAAATAGAGCTATGATGTTATAAAGATCTAAAATAAATGCTGTAGGACTTAAAACAGCCTACAGTCCTGCATCCTTCACGTATTTATCAAAAAAAAAAAAGTAATTTTTAAAAGCATTTATGACTAATGGCTACCAAAGAGAAATGAAGTCTCCTGAGCTGTCAGGCTCAATAATGTTCTGTGTTCTTGTTTCCATGCCCAGTCAATGATAGTGAGGATATATCTCACGCGGTTTATGTGTTTAATTTAATTAATGTGGTTTAATTTCTATCTGTTTTCACACATTTGAAACATGACCCTTCCAGGGTCTACAATATGCGCTGTACTAAAGGAGTTCTTCAAGTAGTGCATTTACCATTTGAGTAAGTCCCTTTGTCTAAAGGTAAATCCACAATACTCCAAAGGCAGAAAAGCACCTGTACTGGGAGGTGAGCTGTACGCGGCTCGAAACGTTCAAACCCTGCCAAGCACGAACAGCGATTTCCAATATTTCTACTGAAAAACCAACAGACTCCGCTTCTGCTCGCCCTGTGACACCCAGAGGGCTGGGTTGCTTTAGAGCTGTCTACAGATTCTGTGAAAATGTGCACACGGAAAGCGGTACATTTATGAGAAATTGGTAAATGTATAGAAATAGCTTTTAAATAACACCTGTCACCACGACTAAATGTTTGTAATGGCGTGAAGACATGAATGAAAGGGAAAAAAACCCAGAGACTCTTGTAGGCTGGGAAAATATAGGTAAGGGACCTATACAAAATATAGGTGAGGGACATATAATAAAATACACCTGGGGTGTGTTTTCACAGCTGGGTTACGCTGTTGTCTTAAACCAAAAAAGATCTGCCTTTTTTTTTTTTTGCCTTTTTTTTTTTTAAGTACAGTGAGGTGATTCCGTGTTTGTCCGAGGCAGCCCTGACAATCAGCCGCAGCCGGCGGAGAGAGACAGCCCTGCTCTTTCTCTTGCCCTTGTGCTTTCCCACTCCTAGACCCACCCCCCCTCCTTGTACTAGTTACTAGAAATCGTGCAGCTTGTTTATCTGGCTGAAACCTTCCTTTTTTTTCTGGCTGATTTCACAACATATGCTAGTGCCAACACGAGGGAGAAACAGCGACAGCCTATGTGGGTGGGGAGGGAGCTTGTGCCTTTCGGGCCAGACCAGAGTTGGATCAGTTTGAACCGATGGTGAAGTTCTTCTTTTAGAAAGACCCACTGGGGAGCACAGGGTGCCTTGGCGGGTAGTTCACGTGTTCCCTCACCCGGGTCTGAAAATTTTTATCATCTCAGTAGTACTGCAAAGTAAAGAGGAGCATTTGCATCCACCCATCTTAATGAAGACTCACCTTGAGTACTTGCTCAATGTTATGGCAATCCTATCATGATGGACTTCATTTTAATAACAATAAACTGTTTAATCACAGTAGTCCTTCCAGCAAATAGATCTGTGAGTGTTTCATTATCTAGCTCTTGGTAAAATGGTTCTATTTAATCAAAACACTTTATTGGCATGCAATGATGATTTATTTACATAGTAGTTTAAGAAGTGAAAACAGAAAAGATTGTGGCCAAAATAATCATGCGTCTGTTACAGTATAGTTTCTAAAATTGCCATGTAAATCATAAATGACTTCTAGTCTTTGAATGCTTAAACAATTAAAAATAGCTTTGAAGAGTGGGACAATATTTATTTCCTGTGTTTAAACAATTGGTTTGAATATGTTCATCAAACAATTAATTTGTAATCATGTAGTAACTACTTAAGGCTGTCCAAAAAATAACCTTAGATATTTGTGTATAGTTTATCATGTAAAATAAATCATATAATAGCCATCTTACATTAGAACAGCTCATAGAAAACATTTGGTTTTCTCTTCCACATATACCTGACATATATATATTAAATGAGAACTGACACACATAATTTGATGGTAATTTCAAAACAATAGCTTAGATTTTTCTGATTTTCTTCCATTGGACAGATGTTCATGGAGGCTATTTATTATTCGTTTTAAAATGTTGTTACTCTTAAAAAGGTTTCTACTTGTAAGAGATTACTTATTCCCTCCTTTATTATCAGGAAATTCTCTCAAGTACACTGTAAAGCAATGCTTGAAATTTAGGCAAATTTCACCCATATACTGTTTTGTGGTTGTTTTTTCTTCCAAAAGGAATATTTGAAAGAGCAGCTGTCTTGTGAGAATCCTTCTGAAGAAGGTGTTGCCTCCAGTCGGTGCCTGCCTTTGACGCTGAAGGGCAGAGAAGAGCAGCCTGTCTTCAACCCTTTCCAGGTGTACAGACAGTCTTGTGCAAAAGTGTTCAATCAGGTTTGTGAAAATCTGAAACCTTGGTTGTCGTATAATTTTTACTTGTCGATCCTATTATGATCATGATAATGACAGAGACTGAAATTATGAAAACGGAATTAATTACATGCGATCACATTTGATGAAGTGCAAAGGAATATTATTACTCAGGAATCTAATGAGGGCACCCTCTACAATGGCATGATGTTCAAAAAGCCATTATTGTCCTTTTCTTTTATCAGAATTATTGCATGTAAGAGCAATTTGCATTTACTTAGACTTTCTGTGTTAGTTCAGCGTAGTGAAGGAAAGCCCATTAGTAGCAATGACATTTATTACGTCTGTGTCATGATACTTAGGGCTAGTCTTAGTCCTTTGAAAAATCATGGCAAAACTCCAAGTGCACATTTAGAATCTTCCTGATGAGTCTTTCACAGAAATGTTGAACAGTAAAGTAAAGGAAGCTTTGGAAATGCAGAGCTTTAAGTGACAGTGAGAATAAGCAAGAAAAAAAAAAAAAACAACACAAAAAAATGAAAGCATCTATTTATCTGTTTTTCATTAAACCATATTAATGATATGTAAAGGATTATAATTTACTTATAGAAATTAGTTTCCTGATAATGCAACAGTTAGGGAAAATAGATGTGGTTGCCCAAATCTCTGCCAGCACACCACATGACCAATTCATTGCACAAAAAATGGTATAGAACTTGGACACTTAAAAAAATCTTACACCATTGTTTCTCAAGTCTTCCTAATCCATCCTCTACATTTTTGATTCTACCCCTCAGTTTCAAATATTTAAAAATAAATGGTGTTACAGTGGCATGAAATCCACTTTACAGACTTGTGGTAGAAAGGCATCATCTTTCAGTACAACTCTACTTTTAGTGTAATTTCCCAGTTTTGAGCATTTTGGACCATTTCATCAGCTGTATTGCTGTAAAAGATATCTGTTTTGGTTTTTTCATTTTAATGAGTGCTTAGTCATTGTCGTTGCAATAAGTGTGTTAACATCCTGAAAAAGGAGATTAATACCAATTTCACAAGGCTTCTCACTCCAGAGGAACATGCTTTGAAAGCATCTTTTTTTTTTTCTTCTACTAGTCCCTTTATGTTTTTCTTAAACTTATGGAATTTAAGGGGCTACAGAATCACTTACTCCAATTTGAAATGCAGAAAATAGTTTACCATGCCTCAATTCTCAATTCATTAATAGTGTGGTAGAATAAGACCTTCAAGTACTGACAACTCAGGGCAGAATTCTTCTGCTACATGACAGATTTGCAGTGCTCTATTAATCAACAGATGACAAGGGATAGTTCATACTAAATTGCTTTGGATTTTGTAAACTTTTGGCATAAAGTCTATTACCCGGAATGGAAAAGTATCTTAAAATTAAAAGAAAAAAGGAGTAGATCATGGGTCTTAAAGTACCACGTGTCAACCCTGTTGTTGACATTGACAGACTTATTTCCAGTGGTTAATAATATTATTAAATAATTTAGTTCCTTTTACCATAAAATTGCACATTTATTTAGTGGTTTGGGACTGTCTATTTATAAAATAGTGGTCGGTATAGCCCAGAGTCTGGTTTTCTGTGGCGACTCTTCCCAGTGTCTGTGGAAGATGCCAGAGCACTGGCAGGGAATGATTATTCTTCTCAAAGGATGTATTTCTTCTTAAATTCATTTCTTACTGGTTGACAACTGCCATGAAGCTTAGGAGTTTATAATCCATGATTAATTTCTTGATTTTCTTTAAATCTATTGTAACTAGATGTGTTTTTAATACATCAGTTAACATCTTATCCTTTTATAAATTCTAAGTCCCAACAAGCTACTGGTTTCACAACATATTTTGTCAATGAATTAATTACGTATTGCTTTTTAAAACTTTTCACTCAGAAGGACCAGTTGGAATAGGCAAGGCAATATGCTGCTTTTGAGTCCAGAGAGCTGGTTCAGCTCTAAACAGAAAATGTTTGTGTTACACTATGCTATATAACGTATTATAATATATAATAATATTATATATAACAATATGAGCTTACTCAGTAGAGAATTTCTTAAAATGAATTGTTTCCAGAACTCCCTGAAAGATAATTTATAATAAGCATTCCATGTATTGTTTGTTGGTGTATGTAAAAATTGCAGTACGTTAGGGTGGTTGACTTTTCTGTTCTGAAGTTTTGCTAATTTGTCCCTATAGTGTCGAATTTAGCAAGATACTATTATGATTATAATTTCTATGAATTTTACTGGTCCTGAAACAAAGGCCAGTGAACTGCTATTTTGAGATCAACTCTAACATTTTTATTAATGATATGTAAATTTCTTACCTTCCAGCCCTCTAGTTCAGTAGCTGACTCTAGCTGACTCTAGGAAGTGTGTCATTTCTGTTAACAATTCAGCCCCTTCATTCTTACATTCCTGTAAAAATCTTGAATAATCACCATCTGGTCTTAGTAACTTGTTGCTCTTGATTTTATCAATTTGTCCTGACACCTCAATCTCTGCCAGTGCTGCTGCTCCTCTATTGTCTAATAAGATTAAGTCTAGGCTATGCCACTCCTCAACAGTATCAACGATGAAAAATGCTACAAAGAAATGGTTTTCCTTTCCTATACATGCTTTATTTTTTCACAGAACAGATCAGTCTGGTGGCCTGAATTTTTATCTAGTGTACTTATAAATTTTCCAATTTGTTTTTATGACTGTTGCTATTGGCTGTTTAGCTTCTCCTTTTTATCCCTCTTGATTTTACATGTACTGCCTTCATATTTCTTTATCTATTGTTAATCCAGTGTAGAGTATAGAACAGTTGCCTGTTTTCCTCCCGTGTTCTTCTACTCCCATTGTTGTCTCAGTTGACTCTCTTTTTGCCTTGTTTCTTGTTTATCAGATGTTCACTGTTACTTCTTCATTCACTTCCCACTTTCACACTAAATTATTCTTTCTTTAGCTTATTATTCTTTTCTTACTTTATATTTCAGCTTTATTTTTGTACATTGCTTTTCAGCGCATACCAAAGGTGAGGGTTAGGGAGAAAATTAAATTAAAAGAAGGAAGGTAGTAAAATAAAGATGGAAGGAAGGGGAGGGATTGTACTGATTCTGCTCTCCCAGAAGAACCAAGTGGTATCTCTAAGGAGAAGACGATGCACTGCAAGATGTACTTTACTCTTCTAGTTTATTTCCACTATTTTGACTTGCTTCATTTTTTTTAAACTACTCAGTGCTATTTTAGTGTTACAGCAATAGTTTTTTGAATTATTTCCTCACAATGATGCTGAAATGTAGTCACTACTTGACTGTTACTGACAATGACAATTAATATTATGCAACAGGAGTTACTGTTTTGTAAACCTAAGAATGTTGTGTGTGGTCTTTTGTCTGCTCACCGTTATTGTAGGTTGCTTTTATTTATTAAATAAGCAATATGGAGTTATATTTGTTCACATTGTCTAGACTTACCACTGTTTGTAATAACCATCTGGTGACTGGAGTGCCTCACAAAACAATAGACAAGTAAACCATCACTCTAATTACAGTACAGGTTACATTGTGAATTTCAGTTATACCAAGTTTTTCATGACAAACTTTTTGCTGACAGCAGAAAATGTAAATTGCTGTTACATAAAAAGTTGCCAATTATTTTGCTTTTCAAACAAAGAGTCAAGCTCTCCGACAAAGTGGTTGGGCAGAAAGCCATTAACAGTTGGAAGAATAACGGTTCAAAAAATTGATTTATCTTTTTATAAATAATGGCTACATCCCCAAATGGATTTATAAATTAATTGCTGTCTTATTGGAATAAAAACCTTTTTCTGTGGACATGATTGATATCATCTGTCTAAGTCCTTGTTCTAGACCCCCCTCCTTCTTGGTTAGTATATCACAGCTGGAGCTTTAATTTACTGATCATATTAACACTGATTAATAACTAACAATAGCTTCTTGCCATGTATCAACAGTCAACCATTACTGAATGGAACTGGGATTGGTCAAACTTGCTGCCAAGTTATTTGGGACTGAATCAGATGACCTTCAGGGTGCTGCTGGCACACAGGTAATGGGATTTTGGCAAATAATTGCACTTCCCTGTTGTCTTTTTTACTTTGTAATAGTCAATACACAAAGATTTTACCAGTGAAATTTATAAAATAAATTATACATTTATTTTTAGATATTCAATCCTAAAATGGAGGTACTTACTGTGTATTTTATCCATACAAGGATGGTTTTCAGTTCCTATTTTGAGAAATCCAATATGTTCTTTCTGTCTGAGACCTGAATATATGTTGATATTGCCCTTAAATAGTGCTTTAAGAAGAAATTAGTAACTTTTGCAAACCTGCACTCTTCTGGGAGATTTCAGCTGTGTAGCACAGGGATGTTTACTCAAGTTGCAATGAATCTTGAATTGACAAGTGTAGCTAGAAATAGAAAATGTTTCCTTAATAGGTTTTAACTAATGGAACTTATTTTAATATTTTAACACTTTTTTTACTTGTAAAATTTAACTGCTTAATTAATAAGCAGATATATTTAATGCAGAATTGATACTTGTAGAATTCAGAAATAGCAATGTGTTAAATTCAGAAAATTGTAGGTGGAAAAATGGGCATTTTTGGCATAAAATTTGTCACATATCCTTGTGAAAACTAGAAAACTTACATGTTGCAAAATCAGAGGTTTTACATTCACTTCTTAATTCTGAATCCTCCTGATGATATCTAATATGGTCATATCATTCATCTTTTAAACTGAACTGTTTCTCTATTTAGAAACTGGAGTGACGATTTCAAAAGTGTGTGAATTTGCATGTCAAAAATGTTTTTATGCAATTTTCTCAATTTATCACTAGCAGTTAGTCTTAAGCATTTAATTCTTCCTTCATTTCATATGTTAAGTATTTGTACAGTCTATTTCTTGTCTTCTTTCTTAATTTTGCTATGATTAATTCTTTCCCCACCCAAACTGTTATTTTCCAAAATTTTAGTGCAATTGTGCAAAAATTGATGCTCGCGAAAATGTGCCGTTCAGTTCTCCTCTTGATGTCGTCTGTTACCCACTCGCAGACAGAATGTGCGACTTCCTGGACTTTTTGGTCTATACCAGTAGCGTCATTTTTATGTTAAATAGCTGAGACAATGCAGTACTAATTTTTTTTTTCTTTCATAGTTCTCCTGCTGATTGCTAACACTTGTCCTTCATTAAAAATGAAGTAGTTTGCCCTTTTAAAAGAGATTCTAATAAAAAATCATAGTCTCAAGCTGGTTCTTGAACTTCCCTTCATGTTGATGTCATCAATACGAGGTAAAGGGAGCAGAGAGGACTGCTGTGATTTGCAGAGGGAGCATTTTCTGTGGACATTTCATCTTCTCTGATATCTTGAATTTTCTTCTGATCTCTTTATAGAGTTTAGACAGAAGTCACGTATATGTCTTCTCTGTCCTCTGTTTCACACCTTTGTCATATCATCTATTGTTGCATTTTTTTTTTATTTTTTTTTTATTTAATAAGTGCCCTAATTGTTGTCATCCTTCCTAATTTGAAAATGTCTCCATTCATTGCCCTTCTACATGATATGGAAATTCTCCTCTAGAAGTGACAATATGCAAGCCATTAATGATTAGCTCATGGATTTATTATTTAAACTACTCTTCTCTACTTTACAGACCAACAGATTGTTTAAAACCTTTGTGACCATTAAGCAGAATTGCTAATCCAATATCTGCCATAGCCACCAGCATCTCCAACACGGCTTATCTTTATATGACTTAATTTTTAGCACAGTTAAAGTGTTTCCGCTCATGTTTTCCATTTGGCTCTGCTACCTCTATCTGGTCTCATGGCCACCCAAGTCAGCGTTGCAATGACTCAAGTGAGACCTCTCTGTAAGTGATTCTTCATGCTCCTTCCTAAAATTCCATAAATCTCAGCCGTACTTGTGCTCAGGAGTTAAGGTTCAAGATGAATGGGTGTGTGATTACTTTCACCTGCTGTTTATGATGGGGCCATTCTGTTTCTGTTACTTGCCTCCTGGCATGAGTTAAAACTAACAGCAGTAGTTGGAAAGAGTCAGATCCATCAGTTTGTAAAGTGGAGGGCCATAATACTTTAATTGCTTCTTTTCTTAACGTGTGCTAAAGCTTGCCCTTATAAGTTACTTTTGTGCAGGCAAAAATATTTTTACCTGTTCACAGTGATATTGGGGTCTACATCATAGAATCATTTAGGATGGAAAAGACCTTTAAGATCATTGAGTCCAACCATCAGCCCAACACCTAGTCCACCACGAACCCATGTCCCTCAGCACCACGTCTGCCCGGCTTTTAATTACATCCAGGGATGGTGCCTCCACCACTGCCCTGGACAGCCTCTTCCAACACTTGACAACCCTTTCCAGGAAGAAATTTTTCCTAATATTCATCCCAAACCTCCCCTGGCACAACTTGAGGCTGTTTCCTCTTGTCCCATCACCTGTTCCTTGGGAGAAGAGACTGACCCCCCCTGGCTACACCCTCCTTTCAGGGAGTTGGAGAGAGCGAGAAGGTCTCCCCTCAGCCTCCTTTTCTCCAGGCTGAACACCCCCAGCTCCCTCAGCCTCTCCTCACAAGACTTGTGCTCCAGACCCCTCACCAGCTCCGTTGCCCTTCTCTGGACCCGCTCCAGCACCTCAATGTCCTTCCTGTCATGAGGGACCCAAAAATGGACATGGCACTTGAGGTGGTGCCTCACGAGTGCCCCATACAGGAGGACGGTCACTGCCCCAGTCCTGCTGGCCACACACAGGCCAGGATGCTGGTGGCCTTCTTGGCCACCTGGGCACACTGCTGGCTCATATTCAGCCCCTGTCAACCAACACCCCCAGGTCCTTTTTCCCTGGGGCAGCTCCAGCCACTCTGCCCCCCGCCTGGAGCCTGCCTGGGGTTGGTGTTACCCGAGGGCAGGACCTGGCCTTGGTGACCCTCACACCATTGGCCTGGGCCCATCCATCCAGCCCCCCACAGAGCGGGTCAGACTCCTCTGCAGAGCCTTCCTGCCCACAGGCAGATCAACACTCCCACCCAACTTGATGTCCTCTTCAAAACTGAGGGTGCACTCCATCCCCTCGTCCAGTTCATTGATAAAGATGTTAAAGAGAACCAAGCCCTGGGGGACACCACTTGTCACCAGCCACCAACTGGATTTAACTCCATTCACCACCACTCTCTGGGCCCAGTCTCCAGCCAGTTTTCCACCCAACAAAGCATACACCCATCCAGGCCATGGGCAGCCAGTTTCTCCAGGAGAATGATGTGGGAAATGGTGTGAAAACCTTTACCAAAGTCTAAGTAGACAACATCCACAGCCTTTCCCCCGTCCACTAAGCAGGTCACCTTGTCATAGAAGGAGATCAGGTTAGTCAAGCAGGACCTTTTTTTTTTATATATATTTAAAGAGAAATACTCTCTGTTGCATACGAAGTGAAATAAGTATGCTCTGCTCTATCTTTGGTGGAAAAAAAATAAAAAAGCTTAGGGGACTCATTTACAAGGGAAATGCTCCCCTAACCTAGTTAATGAGTGAGTTAGGTGGGAGGGGGTTGTGGGACCACTGTCCCCGAGCCAGCAAGTGGTAGGCAAATTAATTGGTTGGTGGTTAGGGGAAAGTAAAAAGCTTTTAGGACTGGTTAAAAAGGGAATGAATTGTTGTGTACTACTCATTGTTGGCTCTTCACAAGCGTGTGAATCTCATCCACCCATTCCTGTGGTCTTCAATGAAAAAGTGTTTAGTAAATTTTTCAAATTGAAGACGTGTATGGTTAATGATACTATTTTATTTCAAGGTTATAAAATATAGAAGGCTATCAGCAAAAGCCTAATAAAGTTAAGCAGTAACGTAGGAAACTTAATGTTCATCCCTATTCACAGTTCATACCTTTAGAAACTGTAAAGAAGTCTTCCTTACATGAAGACAAGGGATATAGAGATGGATTCTTTTCCTTTCTAGTTTTACTTCTTATTCTTTTTTTTACATATAGTTTGAGCTGTAAGAATAAAAGTTAAAACATACTTTTCAATAATAATTGAAATAATGTCTTTTAATGGTAAGCCCGTTACTACTCAGCTAATTTGTTATTTACCCAAGTTTTAAAAAATATCCTGAATACTTACACAAATAGATGCTGATTTTTCAAAGCTTGACACTCACTTGTACATCCTTAGATACTTCTGTACCAGTGGGAATTCCTGACCTCTAATATGTATATTAAGACAAGAAGACCATCTGCTTTTAGTTATTGTTTAATTCATGTGTATCTCAAGTTTTAATCACTGTCCTGCTCATAAAGGATAAATTGTTATTGTTTGGCTAAGTGTGTTTCTCCAGTTCATTGTATCAACTATGATCTCTTCTTTTTAACTGTCTGGCCACAACCTCTGAGCAGATTATCGCATTTGAAAATACTCTAGTGACCGTGGTGGGTTGACGCCAGCCAGCAGCTGTCTGTCCATAGAGCTGGTCGCTCACTCCCCCCACAATGGGATGGGGGCGAGAACTGCAAAAGCAAAGGTGAGAAATCTCGTGGCTTCAGGTAAAGGCAGGTTGATGAGTGAAGCACAAAAAAAGCAAAACAAGGATGAGGCACTGAGGCACAAAGCACAGTACTATACGTTAGCTTTCTTGTTTATGTACTCTCCTTTACACTGATTGATGTAGAAGTTAAATATTTTCTGATCACTTATTTTCAGATAAGTGAAACTCAGTGAATCTCAGCAATTTGTACATAGTTATAAGATGCTAATATTTTACTGGGTTTTGAGATGTGACCTTCCTTCTGCAGTTTTATAGGACTTTCAGGTGCATTGAATACATTAGGACAGAGAATGTACATTCCACACACTGTAATTACGAGAAACATCCAAGGCATTTTGGTAACATGTGAAGCCATTGTCCAATACTGCAGTAACTTGCTGTTCTGAGGAGGAGCGGCTGGGTTTCCCTCATCTGCACTTAGGGAGATTTCACGGTGCACTGGTGCCAGTGCAGGGCAATAAACAGTGATTTGGTTGGAAGAACGTGGGGGTGTGTGTGAGCAGGAGCACTCTGGTAGCTACAGGAACAGACAGAGAGGAACTCATGACTGGCAAAGCCAACAACAGTCAAGTACAAGATCTTAAGAATAGGAATGATAACAACTTCATAACTGAGAGAGGAATATTGTCCCCCCAGTACTGGGCACTGGTGAGGCCCCACCTCGAGGGCCGTGTCCATTTTTGGGTCCCTCACTACAGGAGGGACACTGAGGTGCTGGAGCGGGTCCAGGGAAGGGCAACGGAGCTGGTGAGGGGTCTGGAGCACAAGTCTTGTGAGGAGAGGCTGAGGGAGCTGGGGGTGTTCAGCCTGGAGAAAAGGAGGCTGAGGGGAGACCTTCTCGCTCTCTCCAACTCCCTGAAAGGAGGGTGTAGCCAGGGGGGTCGGTCTCTTCTCCCAAGGAACAGGCGATGGGACAAGAGGAAACGGCCTCAAGTTGTGCCAGGGGAGGTTTGGGATGAATATTAGGAAAAATTTCTTCCCGGAAAGGGTTGTCAAGTGTTGGAAGAGGCTGTCCAGGGCAGTGGTGGAGGCACCATCCCTGGATGTAATTAAAAGCCGGGCAGACGTGGTGCTGAGGGACATGGGTTGGTGGTGGGTTTTGTCAATGTTGGGTTGATGGTTGGACTCAATGATCTTAAAGGTACCTTCTAACCTAGATGGTTTTATGATTCTATATTGGTTTGCCATAAATGCATCAGGTGAGAAACAGTACCAAGTTAGAAAAATTATGCAGGGTAATACAATATTTGTTCAAGTGGGTAAGAACTGCCATGAAAAAGGTCTAAACTGGAAATTAGAGGATGATTTCCAACAGATAAACCAGTG
Source organism: Numenius arquata (assembly GCF_964106895.1). Taxonomy (NCBI): domain Eukaryota; kingdom Metazoa; phylum Chordata; class Aves; order Charadriiformes; family Scolopacidae; genus Numenius; species Numenius arquata. Next base: position 83,867,626 of record NC_133616.1, on the reverse strand, counting down.
TAGCTCAGGAAGGCTTTTCCAGAAAGCGTTGGCACGGTGGTATGAGTGTAAGTAGTTTTAAGTTGAAAGAGGATAGACCAGGTGGTTTACTTCCAGCCATGTGTTCCTTTGATAGATACTCTGGACTGCACAGCAGCTTCTCAAAGCAGAGTGGAAAACCTGGAATTGTTTATGTATTGGCTTTAAGGAAACTATAAAAAATTAATAAGTTTGTTTTCTACTAAAAATGGATAGAATATGTACACTTTCTAGTAATGTTTGCTGCAGTGTATGCACAAATTTGACATTCTTAGGACTCCAGAATTTTTCTTAACGTAGTCCAGACTGCATTCTGTCTGACATACTGCTGGGTTGCTCGCAAGTGAAACTGTTTTTTAGGCAGGAGAAGAGTATCCTTGGCTGCAGGGTGCTGCCCTAAGATTAAGAAGATCCCTTTATGCTGTGGAAGCTGACCTTGTACCTAGTGTTCCTCTTTTTTGAAACCCTTTTGACTGTATTGGGTGAGGACTGTCCGCTTGCCTTTTGCGTATAAATTTGTTAACATAGTTGTGGCATTTGTTCCCCGTACTAGAGTTAGGTGATGAAATTATATGTTTTGCCATAGATTAAGCTTAATAAAACCGAAAGTAAGTCAAAAATTCTTGTTTAGAATTTTGAATGATTGCAGGGCAAAATCTGCATAGCTCTTGTATATTCTAGTGGATACACAGACACCATCTGTTGAGAATGGTAGCCATATGGTGAACTATTTATAGAAAATGTTTATATTCATTGTGTTGTTGATTATCTAGATATCCAGAAAATGCTCTTTTAAAAATCCAGTTTATCAACACATGGAAAAATGTATTATGTAGTTTTGAAATTGAAAAGAATGTCAGCAAACTGCATGCGCTTTGTCGTCTGTGAAAGATTATTTTTATGCAACTCCACAAAAGCCCGAGTCTGAGAAATGAGTGAAAATGCCCGGGGTATGAAAAGATAGGAAGTTCTCTTAACAATTTTATTCGTAGAAGAAACAAATGGTGGGAGAGCGGTTACTGGCGTGATGCCATGACAGAGACCGCGTCTGCGTGGCGGAGGATGCCAGCGTTACGTCTAGTGCACTTTTGGATGTGCGAGTCAGTCCTTCTTCTAAGCTGCAGACGCTCCCAGACCTGTTGTATCCAAATTGCTGGATATTGGAAATCCATATTGTTATTACGGCTACAAGTCAACTATTAATGATGTGCGGGTGAAGAGCTGGGATGCCATTAATATTGCAGTAATCACCACCTGCTTGGTGAGATTATAATGGATGCCCCTTTTAATGCATGTGAGAACAGGCTTCCTGCAATGCATGGGAGGCTGTGAAAGAGAGTATCCCATTGTTCCTGTTTCAAAAGGAGCAGGTGAAAGATATTAATTCACATCTCTCAGTTGATCACAGAGTCAGGTTTAGACCCTCGTGCTGGGTGTACCAAAGAAAAAAAGCCACTGGGATTTTGAGGAAAAACTGATTTTTTGACCTTTCTGGATAAGCGAGGACCCTTTTCCACAAATGAGTTGGTCAATAACAAGGTGTATGTCACATCCGTCAGCATAAGGATTATCCTCCATCTGCTTATCCTCTCCTGACACAGCTAATGAAACTGTACTCTGACCTTAAAGGATCTGTCAGAAGTGGGCTCAGCTCCCTGCCTGCCAGTTTGGAAGCGTTGGTGGCAGAATGTAGATGAGGAAGCAAGAGGGAAGAGAGTACCCTGAAGTACGTGGAGGTTCAGTGCCACTCCAGACGCTGTTACATGTACAGTTGTAGCCGGGATTTCACAAGTGAGAGAAGCCGAAGGTGAGACTTCCCATACACAGTCCATTTTAGACTTTTCTGGTTGTTAGCAGTCTCTCCTGCAGACCTGCTGATGAATCCTATGAATAAAACAGTATTCTCCAGCAACGTTCTCCTCTAAAAAGGAAGAGCGTGCCATATCCCAGTTAACCTTAGTTAATGTGAGCTCCTTTTTAATACTTGCAAGTCCTTTATGGTGAGGCCTTTGCCTACACAGGATATGGGAGTGTGTACTTATCACCTCTCCGTGAAGTAACAACTATAAAAATGCTTAGAGTTCAATTCTAATTTGAAGATATTTCTGTTGCTCAAACCTGGCCTCTGGAAAAAGTAAAAAAAAAATTAAAAAATAGTATTGGCGGTACATATTTTGCATTCAAAAGTGTATTAATCACAGCTTATTGGCTAGAGCATAGGCCTGTGAGCTAAACAGAATCACAGAATGTTACAGGGTTGGAAGGGACCTCTGAAGATCATCTACTCCAACCACCGATGTCTCTTGGTTTCCCCATTTAAAATTAGGTAACATTTGTCCACATTTTTATGTCCTTTGATATGTTTTGGTGGGAAAAATGCTGAGTAAATGCAATGTATTAGTATTAATAATACATGTATGCATTTACTGTTAGGATTCACATTTCACTGGTTTCTTTAAAAGTATATATATTTTCTTCATAACTAGATATTTTTGTATACTGCAACCAGAAATCATTATTTGGAAGTGTGACACTTCAACATTTTATGTGACCATCTAATTAACCTGCTGATTGGCATCCCATGACCTGGCTGACTTTCCTTAGAAATAGATACTTCCTTTCATCTGCAAATAATTTGCCTTCCTTTCAATTCTGTCTTGCATCCTGTTGCTCACTAAGGGTTCTTAAGTGGAGATAATCATGTTTGTTTTCTTATCTGTTCTTTTCTTCTTCCTCTATCTGAGCCTTTCTGATCAGGGTTTTCTTTCTTAATGGATATATAGTAATCAGAAGTGTGTACAAAAGCTCTAAATATGTATTAATGCATGCAGAGTACTGAGTGCCTTAAGTTTACATCCTGGCTTAGCCACTCATCTCATCTATAGGCTTTCTTGCTACATCTACAGAGGAAGTGGCTACAAGACATAGCCAACGAGCTAAATGTCTGTTTTGCCCACCAACCTGTTGTTTCTTCCTTCTGCGTCTTTTAGATAAGGGATTTTCACCAAAGTGCTAGTAATGGAGAGTAATTCAATTTCCATACGGGGATCTCAGTTTCTTTGCAAGCTGTAATGAGTTGAGACATGCAAATCCCCTGTAAGGTAGATGGGGAAGTATTAATATCAAAGTTAAACAGATGGAAAATCTGGTCCTGCAAGTCACCTTTAAGGTTTCTTCTACATTGCAAAATTGGCCTGTAGCAAAGCCAGGAGTAGAACCTAGCACTTTTGACTAAATTTTAAGATGCAAAGCTACCATATAGTAGCTGGTCTGTTGGAACTGTTGGTGCGCACGGTCCTACGTGGCAGCAACCGGGAGGTGACTCAGCTTTCGTTATACTTAATTGCTTAGCTAATTTGAGTTACCTCGCAGTCTTCTTCGAAAGTGGTCGGGCCATTAGTTTTTGTCTGAAGGAGACTGTGAACAGCTGTGTGCTTTCTCTTGACCTTGAAACATTTGCTGTTGCTACCACAAGGCAAGTAGTAAGAACTGGTGGCCCTCCTGGATGAACTTCCCCTATTCTGCCCAGCCTACCCAGATTCAACAGCTAATTGTGTGAGGAAGGACAATAAGTCCCAAAGATCTCATTGCCTCTTCCCCAGGCCCAGTTCTGAAAGTCAAACTGGCTTTACAGTTTTGGCGTCACGATACAGTTTTGATGATAGAGCAGAGTTGGGCTCTTAATAGCTTCTGTGATGCGAGTAGTCAGTTTAAAATCTGCATAGACGCTGTGATTTGGGGATTTCCGATGTTGACTGATAACGTGGCCCAGAAAAAATGTTTGTTTGTTGTTGTGGTTTTTTTTTCCCCTGTAAACTTCTTCCTTATATCTATGAACAAAATCCAGTCTTTGTGAAGAGTGGGAAACCATTATGCATCCTGCATCATGTAGCAAAGTGGGAATTCAGAATTGTCATTCTAACAGTTGACACTGGAAAATGTCATTGAAGAAAGCTTTTCTTATGTTAGTCTTTAGATTGACAGATTATGACAAAACTGCATTCATGTTGCTTGAATACATCTTTTGTCTAGTTTTACATGCTTTTTGACTTGTCTAGAAAATGACATATTGAGGTTTTCATTAGCCTTAACCAGGTGTGATTTTCTTTATGGAAGATACCTTGGTAGGACTACAGTTGAAGGCGAATAAACCACTGAAGCTTAGAAAGGCCACGGCCCTTCTTCAGATGGTAGTGATGAATTGAAAGACTCATTAATCAACAACCAAGTCACAGGTGTGATGGCTTTCCTGCAAACTGCCAGCAGACTGTGAAAGTCACATCCAACACACAAAACTGCTAAACTAGACACATCTATAAACATTCCTAAACTTTTGTCTTTCCACTTTAGTTGAAAAACACAACCCTGGCATGTTTTCATTATTGATCTACTTTATTTTTTTTTTAAACAAAAATATTTGTTTGTTTTCCAAGAAATACTATTCAGTTTAGGAAACAAAAGGAAAAAAAAGATACTGTTTTCATCCTTTGTTCATTTTAACAGAAAACCAAGTTTATTTAAATGGACACGCAGCTTTGACTGTGATGATAACTATAAATAGTTTTACTATTATAAATTTTTGTACACATAAAAGGTGCACAAAAGCTTTAACAAAAAAAAAATGAGCACAGGGATTTTCTACATATAAATGAATGCCCATTTTCTTCATGATTTTCCAGTTCTTTCCTGTAGTACAAAAATTTTCTGGAACAAATATTCAATTATGCTTAGTGCTGCAATGTAGACAGAAAGTCATAAAAAGTTTAAGGTGAAATGATTTAGAAGGTTTTATTATTTAATCAACCTGCACTGTCTTTTTCAGCTGCACTGATGGGAAAAAAAACATAATCATAGAACCATAGAATGGTTAGAGTTGGAAGGGACCTTAAAGATCATCAAGTTCCAACGCCCCCTGCCATGGGCAGGGACACCTCCCACCAGACCAGGTTGCTCCAAGCCCCATCCAGCCTGACCTTGAACCCCTCCAGGGATGGGGCAGCCACAGCTTCTCTGGGCAACCTGGGCCAGGCTCTCACCATCCTCACAGTAAAGAATTTCTTTCTGTTATCTAATCTAAATCTCCCCTCTTCCAATTTAAAACCATTACCCCTTGTCCTGTCACTACATCTCCTGACAAAGAGTCCCTCTCCGGCTCTCCTGTAGCTCCCTTCAGATATTGGAAGGCTGCTATGAGGTCTCCCCGGAGCCTTCTCTTCTCCAGGCTGAACAACCCCAGCTCTCTCAGCCTGTCTTCATAGGGGAGGTGCTCCAGCCCTCTGATCATCTTCGTGGCCCTCCGCTGGACCCGTTCCAACAGGTCCATGTCCTTCCTGTGTTGAGGACTCCAAAGCTGGACACAGTGCTCCAGGTGGGGTCTCACAAGTGCAGAGTAGAGGGGGGCAGAATCACCTCCCATGACCTGCTGGCCACGCTTCTCTTGATGCAGCCCAGGATGGGGTTGGCTTTCTGGGCTGCCAGTGCACATTGCCGGCTCATGTTGAGCTTCTCATCCACCAACACCCCGAAGTCCTTCTCCTCAGGGCTGCTCTCCAGCCATTCTCCACCCAACCTGTATTTGTGCCTGGGATTGCCACGTCCCAGGTGCAGGACCCTGCACTTGGCCTGGTTGAACTTCATGTGATTTGCACGAGCCCATCTCTCAAGCCTGTCTAGGTCCCTCTGGATGGCATCCCTTCCCTCCAGCATGTCAACCGCGCCACCGAGCTTGGTGTCGTCGGCAAACTTGCTGAGGGTGCACTCTATCCCACTGTCCATGTCTCCAACAAAGACGTTGAACAGCACTGGTCCCAGTACCTACCCCTGAGGAACCCCACTGGTCACTGGCCGCCACTTCGACATTGAACCATTGACCACAACCCTTTGAGTGCGGCCATTCAGCCAGTTCCTTATCCACTGAGTGGTCCATCCATCAAATCCATAACTTTCCAATTTTGAGACCAGGATGTTGTGCGGGACAGTGTCAAAACGCTTTGCATAAGTCCAGGTAGATGACGTCTGTTGCTCTGCCCTTGTCCACCAAGTCTGTGGCAGTATCGTAAAAGGCCACCAGATTTGTCAGGCACGATTTGCCCTTGGTGAAGCCATGCTGGCTGTCTCCAATCACCTCCTTACCTCCTTATTTTCCATGTGCCTTAGCAGAGATTCCAGAAGGATCTGCTCCATGATCTTGCCAGGCACAGAGGTGAGGCTGACTGGCCTACAGTTCCCTGGGTCTTCCTTTTTTCTGTTTTTGAATATTGGGGTTATGTTCCCTTTTTTCCAGTCAGCGGGAACTTCACCAGATTGCCACGATTTCTTAAATATGATGGAAAGCGGCTTAGCAACTTCATCCGCCAGCTCCCTCAGGACCCAGGGGTGGATTTCGTTAGGTCCCATGGACTTATGCACCTTCAGGTTCCTTAGGTGGTCTCAAACGTGAACTTCTCCTACTGTGGGCAGTTCTTCATTCTCAGAGCCCCTGCTTTTGCCTTCTGTGACTTGGGCAGTGTGGTTAGAGCCCTTGACGGTGAAGACTGAGGCAAAAAAGTCGTTCAGTGGCTCAGCCTTATCCATATCCTGGGTAATAATAAGAATCCAAAGAATGAAATCTCCATACAATTTTTCCACATTATCTTCCTTAAACTCTGTAGATCCCCTGGAATGAAGGAGGATCTAGTCAGAAGTCTTACACCTCCCCATGATTTTTTTTTTCCCCCAGATTATCCTTAAATTGATATACTCCCTGTAGATAAAAATTAATTTTACTCTGTCAAAGAGCAATCAATATGAATTTGCTTGGATTTTTCTATTTGCCAATTCCTTGGTCTCCCTAATTCTCATCTTTTTCAAAATGTGGATGCTCAAGATAATAAAAACTCTTTTTTAAAATGGGAGAACAGTGTCCCACCTTCATCTGGGATGAAGGGATTTCTTTGCAGAAGTAGTCCAGTCTTCTGTTTGCCTCTTTAGCACATCCGTCTTAGTTTTGAACTTCATCTCTAGAATTAATTTTAATTTGCACTCCACATTCTCCACTTTTCTGTGCCTGGATTGGCAGTTGCGATGTTATTCTGGTCTTACTCAACTTAAATTGATGGAACTTTGTGTAAGTGCGATGCCTGCTGGCTCAGCAGCACGGTAACACACACAAGAGGCAAGGAAGCAATGGCACTGCATTTATTGATGAAGTAATAAGGTATTATAATAGTGGTATATCAAAAGTGATATCTGCTTTGCCTTTACAAGGCTCTGCAAGCAGATATTTGAATACACCTGTCTTTAAGATATATCTGTAACAGATTTTATCCGATTACTCAACGTGGTGCTACTGCTTGTTATTGGAGGGCTTGTTAAAGTATATACAGCTGTCATGTCATGTCACCCATTTTAGAAAGAAACTGTTGTAATTTCATTTTAATAGCACCGTATTCTAAAACAGATTTTACTACTGGGATCAGGGAGAATTATATTTTGTTTCAAGTTTGACCGTAGATTATTGCCTATATTTTTGCCCATTAACTTTCTGTTGTTGCTTTAACTCAGTAATTAAACACCCCCGCAAAAAAACCACCCTCTAGAATAATAGAGAAATGATCCCTTTAATTGTACTAATAAAGACTGTTACAGCTGAATTTAAATACAACCAAACTCTTCCCACTAAAGTGTTAATGAAATTAACAATAAAAAAGTATAATGATTTCTCTTGGGATAATTACATGGGTAATTTAACAGCACATTTGGATAAAAACTGGAAGCATTTATGTGATATATAGTTAAACCTCTGTAAATGGTATATAGAAAATCAAAGGCTTTCTTATTGTCTTTCAAGTACAAAAGAAATCTTTAAAAATGTTAAGTAGTAGCTCCTCTTAAAAAGTAAATTTATCTTTCATTTTCCTCATATTTTCAACATCGCATTATTTATTGTTTCATATGGAGTGACTGTCAGATCATGCTATAGAAAGAACATTTAATGACTTACTAGTCTCAAAGTGAATGCGTAGACAATTGGGTGTTCTCCTCCATAGCTCGGTGGAAAAATGGTTGTTTCATAAGCAATTTTGTTACAATATTTTCAGAATTTTAGCAATAAAAAAGAACGGTATTTGAGTAGCATATACATGAATTTTGAGAAGAAATATGTGACGGCATCCTTATGGGCATTCTGTTTCAGAAGAAATAAGCCACAATTTCAAATGTAAGCTGACTTTCCATTAATATAGGAAGATCTTTGGTACCTAGTTGAGTCTTTGCATGCCAGTCATCAGATGCTGTGATTGCCCACGTACAGAAATCTGGTAGATGTTCCTTAATTCCCTTTTTTTTCTTTTCCTTTTTTTTTTTTTTTTTGAGAAAAGATATTTTTCCCCAGCCTGTATCTGCTGCACTGAAGCATCAGCATTTCACAGAGGGAAAGGTGGTTCTCCGGTAGGCCAGGCACAGGTTATTTATGACTTTCATTAGGTCATAGTCAGCACCTCAGACTCATCCGGAGACCAAGGGGCTTTCATGATGATCACAGCACATCTGATAAGCATATACTCCCTTCATTAAGTGAATTGATGCTTGCCGCAGGTATGATTTTTCTAGTTGTTTTATATTATAGCCACAAGCTGAAACGTGTTCGCCAGCTCTCTCCTTCCACCACCCCCGCACATGGTTTCAGAGAAACAAGCAGAAGCTCTCTTCTCAGAATAAATCACACGTATGACTCAGGCTAAGGCCAGGCTCATTTTTTTTAGATCCATCCCCAACTCTACTCAACATTAGTTGAAGCCTCAACCTGTATTAAGCAAAGGCAAGCAAAAGACACACGATCATACATCTTTCAAATATAAATAGCCAGTGCCAACAGCAAATATCTCTCTCTCCTTTTTCTAATAACCTCCTAAAAAATTTCATATGTGCCTTGAAGATTAGCAATAAGGGAATGGCATTCTATGGGATCCCGAACGTGAGACCTCTCCAGGAAAAGGAGTAATTGCAATTACTATCAGACACTGAAAAATTAAATGCACTCTGAAAATGGGATGTATTAGACTTACAGAGATGTTCTCATCGCTTTTGCCAGTGTCTGCAAACAGCACAGCAGTATCTCAAGGAGTGAACATACGTGACAGATACAGCAGCAGTTCCCTGGACACTTGTCCTCTGTGTGTCACACCGAGATCATTGGTCACTGTCTCTCTAAACTTCAACCCAAAATTGTCTTAGGTCAAGGTGGTCTATGACATTCACATATTTTGAAGTTAGGCTTAAAGATCATTCTCCAATATCATGCCCAAACCGGAATGGTTTGGTACTAACCCCTCTGAGTGGACCAGCTTCAGGCTATAACTTTCTGGGCAAGAAAGACCCCGTGACAGTCAGCTGGCAGAGGGTGCTGCCTTTCTATATGACTTTTCCACCAGGAAAGGTAGTGAGCCCAGAACAAGGTTTGCGTGATGAGGCTTTCATAGTTTTCATGCTGTCTTCATTATTGCTAAAGATTTCTGGTAGATTAAGAGCTTCTGAGGTCTTAAGACCATGCTTCAGTTTATTTTGCAGCCACATAAAGGAGTTACTCTAATGCTTTTAGAAATATAAATGTTGTCAATTTGTTGTTTACTTTATTGATACTTAGATCAGTGAGGATTGAGTTTCCTTTGCAGAAACTAGGCTCCTTATACCGTGATCTCTTAATTCTTCCATCAATTTATTTTAATTGTTTTTGCAAGTGGTTTTCCAGCCCTATTAAAAAAACAACCAACAAATACTTCTTATTTCAAAAGAAATCAATCTTATTGCTCTTTGTACCTCTAAGAATTATTTTGTTCTGGCAATTCTCAGAAACTCATGTGTGTTCCCCCTGGCCTTGATAAATTGCTGTTTTTAGTTTTTCAGTTAAAGGTCTTCTGACCTTCAGTCTTGTGATGGTGCCTAATAACATTCATCTGCTGAAATTGAGTGATGTATTTTTTCCTCCTGCAGAATATAGAATTGCATTATAGTACAGTCCCCATTGCTTAGTTCTCAGCTGTTCTAGTTTTTATTTCAGCTTCTTGTCTGTAATTAGATTATATTAATAAGAACTTTATTTATTTATTTGCTGTGCAACCAATTCTTCCACAAAATAATCCCTTAAAGTGTTGAAATTGTATTTCCAAACTATTTACCACTATATTATTGGCTTATTTTATATGAAAATACACAAAATCATTCTAACTAGCATTTTCATTGACTTTGTCTTCTTGGTCTGATTCTTTTGGGTAATCGGTATCCTTCTTGATAAATCTGGATTTGGTATGATAGCTCTAGAAACATATATTCCAGAGGTCTCTCCGTATAGTTTTAACTAGAACGGTTTTCCATTTACGAAGTTTGTTAGATTTATCACTGTATGTTCATCTTTTCAAAATAATCAGTCCATTCTTTGTAGTTCATAGGTGAGTATTCTGTCTCCCAAAAATATGAACCCTTCCATTATGATTCTGTAGTATGTTTTATATCAGGGGAGGGGGTTTCTCACTGAGTTTCTTCTCTGAGTATGTGTAGAAGTTTATTGAATACAGAGAGATGGCTGCTTTGTTTTTCTGTTCTATTTTTATATTAATCCTGAATTTTACATCAATGACTGTACAGCTCCTACCAATCCTAAATGTATTTTTCTTCTTCTTGTGTTAACAATCTCATTTACAGTGATTAGGAGGGAACTCTTTCTTTTCATGATGGCCTTTTCCTGACATTTTCTACTGTGTTTTCTTAACTTTGTCAAATTTAGTTTTCTCATTTTAATCTATCTTTGCTTTCACATGCAGAATTCTCCTACATGGGGATTAGCGAGTTATTAATCTTTTTATTCCATACTAAAACATAATCCTGAAACAGCTTATTCATATCCTTAATCTAATGAGTTGTCTCTGTGAATTCAATACAATAACGGGAATCCAACGTGTTGGACTAGATGGCACGTTTGCAGTCCCGAGGCTGGAGGAGGAGACTCCTTGGAATGAGCGGCGTTTCTTTGGCCGTCGATTTGCCTTGTGGCCGCGTGTCTGTGTCCTGCAAACAACCATGAGCCTGCCCAACGGTACGCGGTCTGTATCTTGTCCGTGTGAGCACACTGAAAATACAGGCTCTAGACATTTTAATTAAAAGTTGAATGATAGCTGTTATGGGAGCCCACTAGGTATTCTGAGAGTGCAGTACTCTTTTGTTCTGTAAAATAAGACAATAGTGAGCTATACCCTTAGACTATCCATTAAATCTAGTCAGTCCCAAGAGCAGTTTTGAGGGATGATTTTTTTCAATTTGATTCAGTTATGATTTATTAGAAACTATTCTTGAATGTCAGTAACGTTCACGCTATGTATCCATTCATATGAGGACAAACCTGTGTCCGTACGAGATGTTGTGTTACTAGTTTCAGAACAGTGAAGTATTTAAGTGAATATTTACCATGGGGCAGCAAAATAGAATTTAAAGAAGCAATGCTTTATATCTCAAGGAATATACCTTGAAGTGCTTTATTTTAATGTGAAGAAAATATTCTGTTGACTTTTTTTCCTTTTTATTTTTTTAAAGAAAAACATTTAGTAATACACATTTAGTCTTTTGGTTATCATATTATCTATTGTTTTGGAATGCTAATTGTTAGAACAAGTGAAAAATAGAGTTTAAACAACATAGTAGTTCCTCCTGCTGGGCTAAGAATTAGCAAAGTCATGGTTTCGCAAAGTTGATGTCAAATATTCCCGTGGTTAATGTAATAAAGAAATTAGAATGAGTGTTTCCTACTGCACTGAAATAGCTCAGGAAGAGAGATGAAGAAAGGAAGATAATTTTTCGGTTGCTTAAAATACTTTTCCCATAGTTTATTGAAATGATAAATAATAAGGCTGAAACATGTAGAACAAGCTTTGGTATAACTGAATTAATTTTAAAAGAGCTGGGGTGTTACAGGGAGTGCGCACCCTGTGAACTGAGTGGGTTTCTTTCTTTAATGGCATTTTCTCAGCATCCGATAATAACATAAAAATAAAGCTTTTATATCTTCTGAAGCAGACTTGTCAAGTTCTCAGTGGCATCTTATAATTGTGAAAACTAAAGGTATGCTTTAACTCTCCTCTGTTAAGCATCTATCTCGAGGTCTTTGCATGCTTATTTTTCTGTATAGTTTTAAATGTGTGGGAGAATTTGATCAGTGTCCTTTTTATATTCAAAACGAGCCGGCTTCTGTCTCAAAAGTGTCTTATTGTCATGATGTCACTGCATCTCAAGATTTGTGACCTTTTGCTCCATATGGATTCATGGTAGACCTCGTTGTGTTTTTTTTGCAGACTCGATTGCTTTTGTCCCCCCGCTAGGGGGTATCAAAGCCTTTTGGACTAAAGTTTTGCATACTGGTGGGTTTGCAAATAAATAAATAAATGGAATAAAAATAATATACTAAAAGTACCCAACAGCAACTGAAAGCACCCAACAAAGAAACAAACCTAAAGTTTATGTATAATAAGGACCGCCAGATGTCGCAAAGGCATCATTGATGAAGTGTTTTTTTATCCAAAATGTGGCACTTATATGAGGAATAGTAGTATTGTGTTTGAGAGTTGCAGAGGCCATAACAGGTCAGTGAAATGTCCTTCAAACATTTGATTTTTACATTTGAGAATAGGCCAAGATGAAAAGATAACCACATATCTGACATTGACGTTACTACCATTTAGACAACCGATGCAATTGCCTTAGTCAGTGGGATCAATCAGACCTTTATTACTTTGAAAACCACATAAAAGATTTAGTTTTGTTTTTCTCTTATAAAAATGAAGGTTCTGAACCTCATCGCATCGCAGACTTCTAAATGTAAAATAATTATTAAAATATATATAGTTTTATTTTCTCCCTGCTCTTTTAAAAGTTGAATACTATAAAAAAACATTAAAAAGAATAACAAGTAGTCTTGAAAGAATTTGAGCTGAGTTGAACAGTGTGCATAAATTGGCAGTTTAACAAGTAGAACTTGGAAACAAGTATTTGATGATTGATTTTTTATTGAGACAGAATGAGAATGATAGTGGATAAAGTGATTTTCCTTATTGAGAGAAAATATAGTGTTTTTCAACATGTCTTCAGTATGAATGGAAGCCCTGTCAAAAAAACTGAGCAACACATAATATCTTTTAAAAGGTAAATTAACATAAGTATATCACTTAGTTTATGGATCAAATTTTACACTTGTCAGTTTTATTCATAATGTCATAAAGTTTATATTGTAAAGATAGTGTTATTACCTTTGTTATGTCCTGGAAAAGCCTAATATTAGCTGAGTTCATTGTAGAATTTAAAGTATATTCAGCTGAAGAAATGCCAGTGCAGAAAATTAAGTCCAAAATATGTATTCATGTGCAGATCTTAGTCAAATCCCTAGTAATTTTAAGTACTTGAAATACATTATTCAACAAGTAACCTGCTGTACGCTTGCGTTTAATGGGCTCTGCCTGAGCATACAGAAGCTGTCAAGATAAAATATGGAACATGCATCATTCTAATTCAATTATGATTATTCTTAAAAAATAAAATAAATGTGTGTCCGTGTGTGCTTGTGTTGTACGTGGAAATGTGCAATCTTTATAGCTAAGATGGGATTTGAATTTGTTTCCTATGATTCTTGCTAATTTCTCTGTTGCTGGGGTATATGCGTATATGCCACATACACACACAACATTTAAATATAGAAATTATGTTTATTCAAACGTTGAAGATGTTCAAGACATTAATTGAATTTATACTGAATGCGTATATGTATACTTAACATACATTTCTGCTTCCTCACGTTATACATAAAAAGATTAAATTAGTTATATGGTTATGCATATGCGTATTTACATAATTGTTATTAAGCAAGTTAAATAGGCCCTGGACTTTCCTCTAACTTCAAGTGAGATGCTTGTTGAGAATTGATGTGTGGAAGCCAGCATGCCTTTATCTCCCATTATGATTTCGATGACATTTGTCTTTTATAATTGTGATGTCAGTGGAGTTCTTAACTTAATAGGCAGTTCCTAACTTAATAGAAGTAGTTGCGTAATATTCCACGGATACCAAATTCTTTAACTCTACCTTTGAAGACTTCGTGTGACAATTGAGGGGTTTTTTTTGGTCATGGGTTTTTAAACGGAGACAGATTTATATATGTGTGTGTTTGTGTACTCTGCTTTTGAGCTACATACATATGGAATGCTTTGTGTTTTGTTCTAAGACTTTATGTATATTTAACCTTTAATTTAACTAGCAGGTTGTAAGATTTCCATAAAAAATAGATGAGCTTTGAACTCACTGAATGTTATTGGTGTAGCACAATCAATCATTTCTAAAGGTTAATGGTGTTAAAAACAATGAGAACATATGTCTTATTTTTAATACTGTTATATTAGTAAAATTATTTAGCATAGATGAGGAATTTGTATCCTGTTCTATGTGTTAAATCAGGATTTACAGATTTTGAGTCACAGATTATAGGTTTTATTATCGAAGTTGAAGGGGGAAAAAGACAAATAAGTATTTATATAAACTTTTTTACTATGGATAAGATAATTGGCGATACGGTAGCTATGGCATCTGTCTAGAGCTAAGTTGATCTGGAATGTATTACAATTTTTTCAAAATGGTTTTACTTTTCTCCATCCCATTCTGCTATCTTTTAATAAAATATGACTTATATAGGTGTTATCCTAATTACATCATACACGCAGTTCCTCAATGAAATAAAAAGTCAATACTTGAATGACAGTGTGGCGGGGAAGGGGGGGCCACAGGATTTCGAATGGCAAAAACCTGCTGTGGTAACAAAGACTGAATCCATCCCTGTGTTGCATAGCTTCCTGATCATATCTTTAAGACCTGATAGTAACAAAGAATATTTATTTGTTGCCAAGCTATTGTAGGATTTATTTCTGAACTCAAATCCCAATTATCAAGAAAATTGCATCCTCTTTATCTCACAGAAGGGTATACTGCATCAGAGCATATTTGGTTATTTGGTACTATAATATTGTTACCTTGCTTGAAACACATGGTCCCTCTTGATATACAAGAAAAAAACTGAATCCATTTCAATAAATTAATAGGGATGAGAATCCCAATCCATCGTTCTTTTCAGAGGTTCACATACATTGTAATGAAATGCATTAGGAGTTTTCTTCACTTGAAATCCAAATGAGACCCATTTTGGCTCACACCCTTGACAGTCTCTTTTATAAGCACTGCTGTCTCCTGTTCATGTGTGGGCTTAGTAAAATGCTTCCTTTGTAAGATGCACAGAGACAATATAATGCCATGAAAGACGAAGGTGTCAAAACACAAAGTTAGAGGCAATCTAATCAATGCCTCCTGATTTAGCCTTTGAAGGCTCTCTTCATTAAAACTCTTTAATTGTGAGGCTTATCTTGAGGTAGAGCTGTTACTTAATATTTTTCAGTGTCATTCTTTGGACAGTCATTTGTACCTTTTAAACGTAATTTCAATATTCATTGTTTAGTAAATTGGATGCCTTGTTAGCAATAGTGGTGGTATGAATGACTTGCATTCAAGTGATTGAAGGTAATAGTGTATAAATGCTTGGTTCTCTCCCCCTGAAGTTTAATGTGTTCTATTTCTATGTATGTCATTATAAAATATATGGTTTTCATTATGGGTCTTTTTATTTTTATGTATAGGAATGCAGGCTAGAATATTTTAAAATTATTAATAGAAAGAATTCTAGCCGAATCTTTTTGAACTTTTTAAGATTTTGAGATTCAGCGTAAACATTGTAAATTCTATGTACGTGGTGAAAAATGTGATCTCAGATTATGTTATTCTAAACAAATTCTGAAAAGATGTGAGGTAAAAAAAGATGGCACATAGGCCATTTCTTCAAAAATGATCATAAAGTTGGTAGTGGTTGCTAGAAAGCAACTTCTTGAAATCAATTCAAAACAAAGTGTGTCTGAAAGCACATAATTTGGAAAATGCTTTTAAAAGAAATACTTACTTTCCATCCGAAAACTGCTAACATAAAAATAAATGAAAGCCTACAGCACAAGTCATCTTTTTTTTTTTTTTGAGCCAGATGACATATTTTGTTTTTTAAAAAAGATGGAGATAGATATTTATATAGTTTCCCTGCGTGGTGACTTGTGCTGTAGTACCACATGTATGTGCATGTAATGCGTGTATGTGCTGTGTCAATAAAGGAATTTTCATATTACAGTATTTGCTCATAGTCCCATTAAAATTTTGAAAAAGGTACTTGAAAACAAACATTGACTGTTTTTATAGTCTCTCATAAAACCTACATCTATGTAATGTCTGGAATATCAGGAAAGCTAAAACTATCTGATATTTCCCTTGTAATAATTAACAGTAAAAATAATTTAAACATGTAAAAGAAAGCAAAGGGATGTAGACTATAGAATTGATTTGCAGAAATCCTTGAAAATGGAAAAAGAATTGGGGCAACTTTGACCTGATTTTTAAATGACTAGTGTGGTGAGTACAGCTGCTCTAGCTTAGTAATTATTTGTGATAGGTTGTTTTTGAGTCCCATATGTATAGGAGCTCCAGGCCCAACTACCTCATTTGCTGGCACACAAACAGATTCTTCCAGGTGCTGAAAATTAAATTTTAATATATTATTTAAATATTAAGAGAATTACAGTTTCAGTAATTTTACTGCTACAGCTGGAGTGCAAAGTGTGCCTATACACTACAGAGGTTGTTGCATAGTCTACCAGAATGAAAATCCCCACTGGCTTTAAATACTTTCAAGGAAGTAAATGATTGATGTAAAGATAAATGCATATATTTGTTATACAGTGTATTTTAAAAATATTGTGTGTATATTTATAGACTAAGATTTTAAAACGTTACATGGCAATTTATACAAATTCACATTATAAAACGGATAAAAGTTTAAGAAACGGTAAGGAAAAACTTACTCCTGAGCTGAGGGCTTGAGCAACACAACAGTTCCAAAAAGCTGTTAAGCAGATGGTTAACCTAAAACATGTATTTAATTACGTTGATACCAAGTTAATATACTTCCTGGATTAAAGTTCAGGCACGTAACTTTAGTGTATTTAATCACATGGAAAAAATGTGTTGCTGAATTGGGGATCTCAACCCTATTTCAGGGTTTAAGAGAGATATTTGGAGCTGACCGGCTTACACCAATTTTCTTACCCTAAGAAAATTGGGAAGGTTATCGTAACAAGGTAAAGTAAGTTTTAGGTAAGGTGTAGGAAAGTATAATTGCACTGAGCTGAAAATACCAAACAATTAAATATATTTTTAATTCCAAGAATTTTCTGTGATGCCCATCCCTTCTGTTTCATCACTTCAGCATACTTTTAACTATTCTTGGAATGAGCAGCAACATCTAAGTTCAAATGTGGGTTAAGCAGACTTGGATGCAGTTCTGAGGGTTTTTTTCTTGTTTTGAAGCATTAAAACTGAATGTAAATGTGCCCTGAAAAAAACACTGCTATTCTGCCTAGATTAGCAGTTAACAGGCTCATCGTCTAAGGGTGGTATGTCCTGTACTTCTCTGGTCTTCTAAGAAATATTTCAACCCAGAATTTTTTTAATATGACATCAAAGAATTTATTAATTAATTTATTGATTTTCACTAGGCACTAGTAGAAATCCATGGCTCATTGGAAGAACTTCAGCTTTGCACAATACTCTGTCTTGCCCAGTGAACTTTTATTTCCACTTTTTAAAACCTGTCCTGTTTGAAAGGGCCTTGAGCAGGGACTGTGTTGTCAGCAATCTGCACTCAGTGTCATTTAATTTCTTTCCTAACTGTGTGAATTCTGAAAGGTTGTTTAGGTGAAATTAATTCAGTTATGGATTTAAGTTCTCCACTGATTACTCTTTGTAAAGGGAAATTCTTTCCATTTGTTTTGATCATAGTACTGAATATTGATTGGGATTCATTTTAATAGTGAATGGATCTTTTATTCCATTGTAACAAGATCATCACCCCAGCTCTTGTCCAAAGTACGTCTCACTAAATCCATTAATCTTTGGATTAGATGATTTTTCCGAAAATAGGAATAGGCTGTGTAGTCTTAGTACAAGGTCGTGCTTAAAGCAAAAGTTATAAAAACTTTTAAAACACATTGTAATCTTCACAAAATCATTTTGGAAAGAAGTAAATTGCAGTGCTTTTATCTTAATTATGTAGTTGTGTTTCACAATGAATAGTTCACAGTTCCTATTACAGTAATATCTTCTACTATTTTTAATAGTTATGGAATTTCTTCAGTTGGAAGGTTCAAGATGGAACTGATTTAATACAAAACACCAATATAAAATTAGAGAAATTAAGTCCAGAAAACAGAATCATCACCACATGTCTTAGAATCTTTTACTATCTATAAATCTAAATTTTTCCATCTATCTGGTGCCTTACATTTTTTTTCAAAGCACCCAACCCTGTGTCGCATACATGCTGGTTTTATTTTGACTTTTACTATGATTTGAATATTTTTATATCTGCTAAATTAAAAAAAAATATTTTTGGTTTATGAATAGCCTTAATTAATTAAGCATCCACATATTTTGTGTAGGTTGCACATTGATTTCATTGATACAGAATCAGTCCCTAATCTTCCATCCTATTTGAAATACCTTTCAAATATAATGAACTATTGCTGTTAATAGTTAGCATAATGTATTTTTGAACAGTTCTTTTGACTGCCGTAAGGTATTTCTTCCCCTACTGAGAGATTCATTTTCCTGTGAAGGAGGAGTATGTGATTCAGACTTACAAAATACATATACAGTCCTATATTCATGAAATAAATTATGATTTCATGTTGCTTTTCAGATCCGGTCTCATGTGCTAATAATGTTACTGTTAGAGTTTGTACTATGACAAAATAAATTTACCTGATTTCACAATTAGATTGTTAGGGACTGTGATGGTATGTTTATAATGAGGCTTGAGGGGATGTGGACCCCTTTTGCATTACCTGTGACATCTCCCCAGTCAACATCAAGGCTGCCTCCAGCCTAGTGATGGCTCTGGTCGTTATCCAATCAGGTGGCTATACCCTGCAATTTGATGAACACTACTAATGAAGATGAAATAAATTACATTTTCTCTTCCATGTCGTTAACTATTATTAATGTTGTATTGACCAGAAATTAGTCATCTTACAGGGTTCTCTCTAAGTGATGCTTGGAAAGATAGCCACATCAGCAGTAGCCTCGTGCTGCATGATGTTGTGCAAAATACATCTTTTCTGAGATAAAGCAGACCCTATTTTATTAAAAATACAGAAACTATAATTCAAAACTATCAACAGACTTGGCATTTCTATGTATAGAAGTAGAAAAGATTAAATTGACCATGATCGAAAGTATAATGCTAGAAATTTCTAAAAGAAGCATCACTTTGTTAAATTGAAACAAAGTGATTTATAATGTCGCTTATGTCTCTTTTTAAGGCAATAAAATAAAAAATAGCTGTGTTAGAAATCTGTTTTAAGAATTGAAAGTGCATTATCTGAAGCAAATCCAGAGGCTAATTTTGTAATCTCACAGTTAGAAGACAACAAACTGGTATAGCAGAATGCTTTGCTCTTAAATGGACTTTCACAATGGCCTGGGACTCTGTTTTCCCTTGATTTAATAGGAGACATTCCCAGACTGAAAGAGTGAGTCTAATGAAGACAATGACAAAATTTCAGTAAGGCCATGATTCCCTCTTGGGTGACAAAGTATTATTCAATTATTTTTTTCTTTTCTTTTAACATTTGAAGTATTGTAAAAAAAATTCTTTGAAACTGTAGTACGCATTTAAAATGCATAAAATTCCTTACATGCAAAATAAGCAGAGTAGGGAAAAATGACAATTCAGAAAATATAAGAAGGGGGGTTTTTTTGCTTGCTTTTTCTTCACATTAAGCAGCATCTTGAGAACATAAATCCATACATAAGACCCAGCTAGTTAATATAGTGAAAGAGTTTTTTTAAGTTTTTCTTCACCATGTTGTGACTCATTCTGTGTGATTATGACCCTGAGACTTCTTAAAACTATCCTCCGCTTACAACAACTGCAGATATACTGTAGATTTCAAGTGAAGTACTTAAAACATAACCTCATTTCTCAGGGAATTGTCAAATTTTAACATTTAACTGAATTTTCCTGAATGCTGAGATATAAGGGATTGACCCCTCAAGATGGAACAAGTCTAATTGGAAGTAGCATAAAAGATGATAATATCAATGGATTTCAATGTAGTATAATTATATGTTGAAGCAGAACCCTGAAACTCTATTACTGCACATTGACAGGCAGTATCTTAAAAGCCAAAGTCAGGAAGCTAATTTCCAGGGAAAATAATAGTAGACAGATTAATACAAAATATGTATTTTAATTACAAACCACCATAGCCTGATCATTAGAAGCCTGTCTGGTGATTTGTCGTTTTTTCTTTCTTACTTTTTTTTTTTTTTTTTTTTTTTAATAAACCTGTTAGTATTTTTGTTGTTTCCTTGTATTTCAAATGTGATTTTAGTAAGAGCTAAAATCCTGGCATTCTCAGATTGTAAGGGCCTACAAAACTTATGTTCAACATCTCTTCTTTTTTCATGCTCAGTAATTAAAAATGGCTGTGGGCATTTTTCATCCTTTGAGATTTACCAACTGCTATAGCATTTGTAGCATGATTTCTTCACCTGCTTTTACATGGCATAACCAAATATCAGAGCAGCTTGAAGTACTTAAAAAAAAAAAAGTTTACCTCTAGGCTTCTCATCTTCAGCACATAGGCGGCTATACCGCTATTCCACCATTCAATTAATTTTGAAAGCCTAAGAACAAAAGTCATTAATAAGTCTTTTGTCACGGATAAAAAAAGAGAGATTCCTTTTTAGTATTTGTATGTCATCATGCCAGGCCTAGAAAATTAGCCTAATTTATTATTTAAAACACTGGTGGGATTCCTAATTGCATTCATCATTAGATATGACACGTTTAGAACTGAGAACCATATCCAGTGAGAATTTTCCAGTTTGAATTTTGAAATAAAAATATTTTTCAAGAGATCCCTAGCTATTGCTTGTTACTATGGCAACAGCCCTATTTGTCTGAGAGCTCTGCCCGCTGCCAATGGGAGCGCGAGCAGCGTCAACTAAACATACGAATACATCAAAGACAAATTCATATGCTCAATCTGATCAGCTCAATTAATGTAAGAACAGAAGCTGAAGGGGGTTAAAAGAGGGCATCCATTCAGGATAGATGAAGCCTCTTTTAGCAGAATATATACGCCGGCCTTTTGGGGGAGGAATTTAGCACACTGTCAAAAACATTATCAGAAAAGGAAAGTACTAGGCCTCCTACACCTAACAGATATGAAGCTGTCAGACAAAGAATAGCACTATTCATTAAATGACACTTATTTTCTCCCACTTTACAAGAATACAGTGAACAAAACAAGCAGGGGAGCAGCTGAGAGAGACACTTTTTTCTTTTCCTGGTGATGACAGACATGCAGCAATTATGGTGATAACTAAGGAATACTAAACAAGAAGCCAGGCTCCATTCTGTTTATCACCTAAAATTTTATGTTACTAAATTTGCATGCGACTCTTGTTTTGTTTTATTATTTATGTCTAGGACAAATTAGTTCCTTTTGTTTTTAACGTGGTGCTTTCAGTTTGGTGAAGAATGCCGCTAAACTCTACGCGTTCTCCCGTTTTTCTTGTTAAATGGCCATATCAAGTTGAAGTGCTTTTGAAGTGAGCGAGTTTCAAAGCACAGCAAAACTGCTGTTACCACTGGTGGGGCTGGGGGGGGGAGCGGGGGGAGAAAAAAAAGAGCATTAGAGTAATGGCAGGTATTGTGTACTGTTTCTGCCCTACGTAGCTTAGAAGCGAAAACCTTGGCTAATTCTCACCAAGACTTGCAGGACGTGGTAGGGCTTTCTTAGATATTTTTAGCACCATTATTTACCCGGTCGTATAAAGTTTGTAGGTGTTTGGTAAGTTAGCTTGTTTTATAGCGGATGGTCAGGCACCGGAACAGGCTGCCCAGGGAGGTGGTGGAGTCACCAACCCTGGAGGTGTTTAAGAGACATGTAGACACGGCACTTCAGGGCATGCTCTAGTGCCCGAGATTGTTGGGTTGGGTGTTGTGTTTTGTGGGTTTTTTTTGGTGGTGGTTTTTTTTTGTTTGTTTGGGGTTTTTTGGGTTGGGTTTTTTTTTTTTGTGTGTGTGTGTGTATGGTTGGACTCGATGATCTCAAAGGTCCCTTCCAACCATGAAGATTCTGTGATTCTGTGAAGCGAGCGGGAAGTCCCACAAGGCTACCAGCTTTTAAGAATCTTGCACTTAAGCCATGATGATCTGATTTAAGGCCTATTATCAATAGTCCGTTACTTTTATCTGCATGATGGTGGCCTGATTGATACTGACTGGGCAGCCGTGTACTCCATAATGCGCTGTCAGGCGATGCTGACAGCCGCAATGAAAGAACAATAAATGTGGGGCAGCGGTAATGTAAAGGTCCGGCCAGGCTGTATGAAAAGTGATAGCTGCGATATTGGCTCCTATGTTACCGCCTGCACCGGCCCCTCGGAGAATTTCCCAGTGAGTGAATTAAAACGGTCTCCTGATACGCAGAAGGAGGGTTGCGGGAGACGGGGCGGGGAGGGGGGAAGGTCTTCACTTAAAAAAACCTGCTAAATCCCTGCATTGAAGTTGATGAGTAGACGTAAACTTCAGGAAAAAAAAAAAATCAAGAAGCGTTCCTTCTCTGAAAAATGGATGTACAAAAATTGCCGTGTGGGCACTTACAAACCAGCGCACACGAGTACAAAATACGACTAAATTTAATGCTACAGTTTGAACTCGTCGATAGGACATCCTTTTCTAGTGTTCTGGCTAAGTTTTTGAGTAACCTTTTGATTGTCATTTATTTATACATGTCTTAATTATAAAGCAGCAAGAAATCTACAGTTTACAAAGTAATTAAATTAAAACTCCCTAATCTTAAACGTATTACTCTAAAACGAGTCATAATGACTTGAACCAGGCCTCAATTTCACCCAAGGCCTGTGACGTGCTGAATTCAAGGCTTTTTTGTTTCACATTGTGAATGAAAGTAGATCTTGTGTCCACTATTAAACTAAAGAAACTAGTAAAATGAAAGTAAAGCAACCAGTATCTAAGTTCGTAATAAAACATTATGTTCCAATGCCTTTGGGTTATAGCATTTTTGTGGTGTCAAACACTTCAAGGAACTGTAGGCCAAACAATATCTAGCTTGTAAAGACACTAGAAAAGTGTGTTTTATTGCGTTCTCTACCCTCCTTACCCAATAAATAAATGACACTGAGGTGTCAAAAACTTCCATTTTGTTGATTATTTTATTGCTTAAGTACATACAGAAACACCGAGGCCTTAAGTAAGTTCAAATCCCAGTTTTGTGGAAGATAAAAAGCAGGTTCCTGTTATAAATAGCTATTATGATGCCTATACTATAAATAGTATACATACCAAGTAGTATATATACTATATACTATACAATATATACTATGAATATACTATATACTCTAAATAATATTATGATAAGAAATGTGTAACAGAACTAGAGTTCTTTAGAGATGTATTTAGCTATTTTAATATCTTTTTGCTCTAGTTGGGCTCAGAAAACATTATTTTAAACAAAATTAAGATCATGAGTCTATAGTTTCATGGTGAAAATGCTAATAGATCTGTCCATCCTTAAAAAAAAAAACAAGCACAGCTTTGTTCATGTGCTGTTGTTTAAACCTTTCCTAATCTTGACACAGTATGTTGAATTGATGTTCCTTTTGCTTTTATTGAGATCAAACCTCTTTCTCCATCCTCCTGTGGAGTAAACTGAGAGAGGACTTTACAGAGCACCAGCCAACCCGCACTAACTGCTCGCGTGAATGCCTCCAGCTTGCTGTTTCTCTAACCACCTTGTGTTCAGCGTGCACGTTTGATATTTGTGGGGGACAGTTTGTGTGCTATTA
Source organism: Numenius arquata (assembly GCF_964106895.1). Lineage (NCBI taxonomy): Eukaryota > Metazoa > Chordata > Aves > Charadriiformes > Scolopacidae > Numenius > Numenius arquata. Next base: position 83,843,575 of record NC_133616.1, on the reverse strand, counting down.
CCGACGTCTCGAGTTTACCACACGCTGCTTTCTGGTGTAGAGGAAGTCAAAGTTTCGACATTATGGAAATCTTCCTTATAAACACTGTAAAGCGTAGGGCTTACAATATAGTGGTATATAGTATTTACATACTCCTGGTGATGTGCAAAGATACTTTACATGAGAGCGTGCAAGAAGTCCAAAGGAAGAATTAGAAAACAGAGTATTTCCAAGACTACGTACAAATATGTAATCTGCTGATCAATGAAACTGTAAAGCCAACTCCCTCTATCCTTAATCATGAAATTGGGTTCTTTGTCTACGGTGTGATTAGTTGAATAAGGAAGGCAAATGAAATGATTTGACTTAAATGCTGCAACGGTGGCCTTTCTTGTACATTTGGATAATCAGTATGCAGCATTCAAGTTTCTAAAACAATAAGCTGCTTTTATATTACTGTCATTTGGAAAAGCATATGCTCCTGCCGGCTCTTTCCTTTTCTGTAGGTATGGGTTAAAATGTCTAAACTTGATAATTTAAAAAAATATTTTAAAAGGGAAAATAAAAAACCCAGTTCTAGCCTGATACCTTGCACAATATGCCAGGAATCAGCCTGAAGCAAATTTTAACATTCACATTATAACCCTCTGAAAGTAAGGATGTATAATGGGAACACTGACAGACCCTGAATGACACTTACGTTGACAGACAGTAGCACCACTAGGCACCCATAATTAGATCTTTTGTGTGCTTGCAGTTAGCTAAAAAATGCTCCCTAGTTTATTAGAAAAACTATTTCAAAATTAATCATCAGAAGGTAAGTTGTGTACTGATGATGGAAATAAAAAGGAGTGTAAAAATAATGTCCTAAGTTTTGAATTCATTATGATGGTGTCTGGTTTTCATTTAAAGACACCCCATTGACTAAAGGTTTCATTCAAAGATATCCGTCTGACACAACTCATCAATATAATGAATTTACCTCACCTTTTGGGGCATGGGCTTTTTACTTTTTTCTTGAATAGATGATACTCAGTGTAGGTTTTTTAACTCAGTGGAGTTTATTAGACACTGTACCAAATGGTTAGCTTACTAAGATGCATGTGTGTATTTTTTACATAAGTTCTTATGATAGTTTTGGCTTCTTTGAATTCCTGAATATTTTCAAGTTTGCACAAGTTTGCAGTGAAATGCATGTGAGCTGAACTGTGAGCTGAACTATTTTGTACACAGTAGTTGCACTATCTGTAATGGTCTCAAATTCTTAAAAATACAAAAGCTTCCATAATACACTTACTAATTTTAATTACTTTTAATCTAGAAGAAAAAGCAAGACTGTGATCATCTGCATTTAGACAGGAGCAATAAACAATTTTTTAAATTTTTCTGTTTAGCCAGTTATTTTTTTAAAGTGTTCCTGGTAGTACAGAGAAACTCAGAACATTATCTGAAAATCACAGTTCAAAGCAGAAGGCAGTGTTTTGAATTTCCATGTTGTGTGCAAGAAATAAATATTTGGTTTTGTGGGATGATCAAAATTAATAGTAGGCCAAGAAAGTGTTTTGTTATATATAAGATGTAATGACATAAACTTATTGCACACTGGAGGTCACCCTTGCTACTCCAAATTTTTTTATGTTTTTATAAAAAAAAAAAAAAAAGAGCCAGCAGCCTGTGTATCTTTTAATATGCACGCTGAGCTTTTTGAAATACTTGAAGCAATAGAACAAGTGTGTGTTTGGGACTGTGTTTATCCTGTGGCTGGTGAAGCGCTCTGCAGCACAGGCATAGACCTTCGGAAAAACTTTTGTGTGTGTGTGTTTAGGTAAAGTCCCATGAGGATTCTGTCCCCTGCACTGAAACCTCTGCTACTGGCAACGGCTTTTGTCACTCTCCAGGAAAACTGGTTGAAAGCTGATTCTAGGACATCTAGCTAAATTGCCATTACTTTGCTAGATTATCAGTGAGGACTCACCCATAGCTGTATAGGAGTATTAAATTACCATCAAAATAACTGTTATGTCCTTAGATAGGTACAATTAAATGTTTTATTCAGTTGATGAGCAAAGTGCAAGTTTTTCTGTTGATTAGCATAAGAACAGAGCTGAAAGGTCTTGAGAAAGCCCGTCCACTGTAGCCAAAGGAGTCTCAAAGGAGAAGTCTGAAATTAAATCAATGTCCTTATATTTTCAGTCTTTTCCAAGTCAGAAATCCTTCTGACAGATCAGGATGCAAATGGCACGTTCTCCAGGTTACAGCCTAGCAAGGTCTTAAACTGAGAACCTGCATTCTACAAGAGTTGAACAAAAAAAAAAAAAAATTAAAGCAAAATACTCTCTTTCTCAGTTGTATGAGATACGGGTTTGTCACTCACTTGATTTTAGAAAAATCTCAAATCATGGAAAGTCCAGCTTACTAATTTCTAACAAATCTAATTCAAATATTTGCTACTAAAACATTCTGTAGTACCTTCCGTTAGAGGAGGTAACAACACTTAATGAATACTCATTGACAAAGCCGGGTAAAACTCTGTGAAATCCTTTGGATCTGTGTGGCAAGTGTTTTTAGTTTAGCGCTAAAGTGAGACACACAAATTCAGAGTAAGGCAAAGGCAGATTCCTTCACGCTCTGACCGTGCGACCCGTTGGCTGAAAGTCCATACCTGGCCTGAATCACACTTCACGTGCTTGGTACCAGTGTCTTGTCTCTAGCAGTATCTCACGCCGGTGACTTCGGAGGAAGCTTTGACAGGTTTTTTTAACAAACTAAATGTGTTTTACCCCTTGTGACTTTCAGGATTGTGACCCAGGTTTTGAAACTTACTTGCCTGTGCTTCTGACCAGGAGTAATTGACTTTCTTCAGGGAGCCATCTGTGGCTCACAAAGTTCTGTGTTTTCATACTTGGAAATTAATTTGTTGGGGAAAAATGTTTGTCATGACAAAAGATATGTTGCAAATGTAATGCTAATATATTGTAAAATGTACTTTACTGGAAAAACCTTGTGATTTTTAAACAGAACCATCCACGTTTTGGGTTCTTTTTTAAGAAGTAGGGTCACAGTTACCTTACATTGCCCTAAATGTCATCCCTGGCTAGATGCACTCAAAGAATTAGCTGCTTCTCCCCTACCCTGGCAGTGTAGCAGCTCCCCCAGTGCCTATAAAGCGATAGCTGCTCCGAGTGCTGTGCAGCACCGTTCCTCTCCAGGGTTTTGAAGCCCCAGAGAGAGCAGATTATAGTCTCTGCTGACTTTTCCCGAGTCTCTGGGAGGGCAAGCCGAGAACAAAATATTCCCTGCTCCCTTCTCACATCCGAACTCTTTTCTCTTGTTTTTCAGAAAGAGCATCTAGCATTCTGCCAGTACCACCAGTTAGTATTCTCTAGACTGCAATCCAAACTTGAAAAAACACTTGCCCGCAAAGAACTTCTAGTGTAAACAAAGCTTGTCTTATAAATTAATCTACAATAAAGGCAGTCATTCGTCTTTCCTAGCACATGTTAGCTCGGGATCCTGCGGACTTTCCAGCTGGAGATATTCAATCACTCAACACCTGTCATCCAGACTTTTCCTGCTGCTCCACATGATGCTCCCACTTTGCAGTAGAGCCCGAGTGAAGGGATGTGTAGGAGCTGAATATCCCCATTCTGTGCTCTCCCACAGTGCTGGGTGAGTCCTAGATGGGCACTTGATAGTCACCTTCACTGGGAAGGCCAAGGAGAGAAAAACAGGCCAAGGGACCAAAGCAGACCCAAGGTACTGATTTGCTCTTTATTTGCAGCAGTTGAAGCCATTAGTTTAAACCATTCTGCCTAAAAATCCACATAGGATTGCAGAACCTCCAGGGTTATTTCCTCATACATTGGATAATTATTTTAGCAGTAGAGGTCTCCCTGGTACCCATTGCCCTCTGCTGTGTATTTCAAACTGTGTTTCTTACATCGCCTGCCAAAATGCATTTCTGATGTATCACCCTACTTTTTATAGTTTCTGAAGTGGTTATTTGAAAGTTTGAATTGTGTTTTCTCATCAAGGTGCTTTTTTCTACCAAATTCGGGTAGTGTTTCACTACTTAAACAGTTAGTGTTGGTACTTATGGGTAGCAGCGCTAAACTCTAGGGAATCTGGCTTGTGTATTAGTAGCAAATCTGAACCCTTCCCGAGAAGTGAGCTTCAAGTCATAGAATAGAATCATAGAGTCATAGAATTGTCCAGGTTGGAAGGGACCTTTAGGATCATCTAGTCCAACCATCAACCTAACTCTGATAAAAAAAAAAACAAAAGAAAACCATACACACACACACCCCCCCATCACTAAACTGTGTCTCTAAGTCCCATGTACATACATGGAATCCTGGAGGCACCAGCATCCAGGGAAAACCTTCACTGCTGGACAGAATGACAAGGAATTTGACTCAGGAAAAATGTGTCACTAGCCCCCCTCAATACACTCAGCCAGGAGCTAGAACCAGGAGAAACCTGGAGCTGTAGCAGGGACCTCAAGCTTACAATAAAATGACTTTATTTGAGACTTGTAATACCGTAACCCATAGCATTCATTCCATCAGCATACAAGCAGTATAAGGAAAATGCTGTCCTTCTTTTTTTTTTTTTTTTGCCTTTGTGCTAACTGACCATAAGTCACAGTTAGTCTTTAGTAAAATATGAATTTCTTTTGGAGGATAAAACTGGTCCTGATTTGTAGCTGATGCACTACTGTAAAATACTGTAAACATGGTTGCGCTAACTAGGTAAAATTTTACCATGAATTTATTCTGTTGGGATGGAACAATAAACTCAGAATTCTGAAAGCGGCCTGTAAATGTTATGTAATATTATCATCATCAATTAGTAAAAGATGCCTTCCCAGTAGCTTCAACTGAGCAGATAATGAAGAGGTGGAAGATGGGAGGAGAATTTGTCATTGACTGAGAAACAGGAATGCACTCTTTCCCACCAGTTCCCCAAACAAGGACTTTTTTTTTTCTTCTCTTTTTTTTTTAATATTCTGGCAGCACGCCAAAATGAGCGAGTCAGTCTTTCCAGCTGCCAATTAAAGCAGTCCAGTCTGTTCCCTTGCCAAAACGAAGTAGTGGCCCAGTAAAAGTATTCACAGGTCAGACTGTTTCTTTGGCAAATTCCTGGGCTGCTGAGAACAATTTTTTTTTTCCTTGACTTGAACTAGCAAACAAACAAGAAATAATCCATAAATGAATGTATTCTGAAGTTGTGATTACGTAAGACCTGTAGAATAGTGATATCTCAATGTGTGAATTTAGATAAAGCAGTAGTAGAATTTTTAATCTTTAATTTCTTTAAAACTGCATATACATTGAAATCACTGTCACACCTAAAATCAGAATGAAATCTGTGAAAAGTAACACAGTTAAATAAACTGTGTTCAAGACATACAGTCAATCTGTATTCTCACTCAGAAGAGACAACAAATATACACAGTTAGTAAAAATTAAATTAGACAAGTGGAAGAATCAGTAGTGTACCCACAATACTGGAAAATAAATAAGTTCCGTTGTTGTAGACTTCTCAAAAAAATGGAAGGGCAACATACAGAATCTTCATGTTCCATGACAATATGATCTCTCATCTTAAGAAAGCTTCTGAGATACTTATCATGTCTTCATAAATAGGACTTACTGCATCACAGCAAGAAATGATCAGAATCTCATAGTTAGATCAATATTGGTTCAGGTGTTTTTATGATAATGGGGAGAAATGAGAACTTAAAGGGATACGTTCTGTTTCTTATGGTACTTGCCATGTTATGATGCACAGCACATTAAAAAGCCATGGATGACATCAAATCCATTTTTTAGGAATTCTGAGTTCTCCCTTCATGCTAAAATGAAAAATCCTTAGCCAATCAATATGCGAATAAAACAATTGTACAGGCAACACTTAGGTTAATCTGGCTCTAAATTTCACTGTACATGCATTTTCGGTACTTGAGCATTGCTTTCATTTTTCACAGTATTTTACTCCTTATCCAGAAAATCATGACTGCAGAACCAAAATATGCAAAGAAAAAGTTAAGGCAGTATGTTTTGGGATACAAAGTTATATATTTTAGGATTTCAGGTCTTCATAGAAACGGGTTTTTTTTTCTCTGAGTGACTCCAGCGTAGGGCAAAACTAGTATTTTAGTGTGCATTTCTGTTCCAGATATGCTATTTCTAAATATCCTCATTATCTGATGCTTCTCATTGGAAATTTGCCTCATTTCTGCCAAGGTTTTTCTAAGTATCAGTTATGAAATCTTTATTTCCTAATAAAAGTGCGCTTTTATGTGGAAGTAAATGAGAGTAAAGTTATATATATATGTGCTGATGATCATGGCTTTGAAACCCAGAGGAGAACATTTTAGTACCGTATCAGTCTATGAAGCTGGTAAGTGTGTTTCTTCTCCCATTCTTTTACAAATGGAAATGTGTGTTCAGTGGAATACCTAAATATTTATAATGTTCTTGGGGTTTTCTCTTTAAAAACATACTAGGCTCTGTACATTTCTGGAGCAAAAATATACGTGCCAATAAATATAGATAGTGTTTGTTACGTATAAAAGTGTAAGTACATATTAATTATGACAATATGGTATTGCTGAAGTGAACTTTATACTTGGAGTGATGGGGATTCTGATGATCTGTGGCTCCTGTGGGAAGGCATTTCGCAGTCTCAGACTAACCCCAAGTAAGCTTTTTTCCCTTTTGTGAGAGCTTCTTTAGGTCAGAGGACTACTGTCTAGCTTTAGTCAGTCTTTTAGGTTAGCTGCTGACATCTTTTTAATATTTGAAGAGGCTTTGAACATCACTTAAACTCTAGGGGAAGCCACTGTGGCAAGTGGAGATGTTCAGAGTTAAGAATACACCAGCGAAGAAACCTAATGCTAAGAATGCACATCTTGTTAAGGGAAAATGCAGTATGCTGGCCAGTTTTTAGAATGAAAATGTTGTGTCCAATTATTGCATATAGCCCAGCCAAGAAGTAGATGTAATGAGGCTAGGACATCACTCATTCAGCCATTTTTGGATAACCCTGGTCTGACCTCAGGGGTGACCCTGCTTTGAGCAGGAGGTTGGACTAAAGACCTCCTGAAGTCCCTTCCAACCTGAATTTTCCTATGATCTTATGATCGTCCACCAGGATTGGAAGAAGTTTCCTAGCAACAAGAAATTGAAGGCATTAGCAATGGGTGAAACTTAGTGTCAGGGAAAAATCCAAGAGTACTTCTAATCTATGGACTGAATTGACCAATATTATGAATGTCTCCCTTAAAGCAGAGGAAGGTCTACATTCATTGTGAATCCTTCGAAATGCTTTTTCTCTGCTCATCTGTCATGCGCTTCATTCCGCTTCGCGCAGCTCTCTCTCTCTTTATTTCTGATCTGATTCCATCCATTGACTGGCTGTTGGATGATATTGATATAGCTGTGGGTGGTGATGGATAGGTAGCACTGTAGCATCATCGATACACTCCTGGTCCTTCCTTCTGTAATATTTCTTCCAGATCATTCAATGGGTGCACGCAGAAATGAAAAGAAACAGAAAGTTCTGGGACTTTGTGTATTGTCTGGTAACAGAGGGAGGCACGTTGAGGAATTACTTTCTTCATTTTAGTAAGTTAACTGGGAATTGATGCGTCTCTCTTAAGAGGGATGGCCATTGTTTACAGTCAATAGTATTGTGAATTATGGCAATAGTATCAATGCTGTGGAGACATCCCAAGATGAAAATGAATGCCTCCTCCTGTCCACCGGTAGAGAAAGTTGCACAGCAGCTCCTCAGCCCATCCCATTTGTACTAAGCCCATAACATTATTCATCAGATCCACTTCTTTTGGGTTTTCAGAAGGCTTTCCAGGATCTTATTGGAGAGGAAGGGAAGGTTAATGGTCAGCAACAGTTAACATGAATTAGTATAATCTCAGTGCATTTTTGCCAAACTTTCATTCTGGCACTCCTTTGTTTTTGAAAGAGAAAGGGAAGGGTTTTTTTCCCTGAAGTAATATTCCGTTCAGTATTGACAACTGGTATTTATTACTCAGATGTAAAGCAGAAAGACACTAGTGAGATTGGCAAATATTGGACTGAAACCCTTTTGTTGCACCATATGACCCGAAGAGTGACTGTAAGGAACTGTGAAAATGTTAGATCGTAGCAAAACAATTTTTTAAGAAGTGTTCCTCAGTACTCTTTTACTGTTCTACTTAGAACAGAGTAATAGTTTCACATAATGGTGGATGTTTGGCTCTGGTGCAAGCTGAAACTTGTCATGATTGATAAAAAAACGTATTATGAACAACTGCTTGATACAGACCTTGCCATATGCAATGGAGGCTGATAAAAAGTAATCTTGGCCTATAATGAGGCTTCAGCACAGCCTTTGAGGAAATGGCTGCATCCTTGCTTTTACGTTCTGCTGTTTGTGCACAAATTTGCCACATTTTCTTTTCAATGTAGAATATAAATAGTAAGTAAAAAATGCCTGCTTCCAAAATGCCGCAAAATAGAAAGTACAAAGTGGTTACTGGTGTGATGGTTGAGGCCAGTGTACAAGAGTTACCTTATTGAGGAGGTTCTTGCTCTTTAGTTTATGGGCTTAGCGCTGTTTATGTCTAGCAAACAAAGGAATGTAAAGGAATGGGGGATTCCTGGTCAAGCCAGAATCACTAATTGATTTTCTTGTCACAGAGGAGGAAAATCTTTGGCCACTATTTTAATATGAGAATAATCTGTCTAAAAGAGTGGCTGGATTTGGAAGTCCTGAGTCTTGATCTCTACAATCAGTGTTTGATCTGGAGTTCGGCGGTCTGCTTGCTTTGGGTCAGAAGTTAATTTATAAAGTCGTAAGATGCCAAACAAGGAAATAAGAATGTGGATGCATAAACTTCTTGAGAAGTACTGTTTGAGTGGTCGACACAAACAGCTCCTTATGATGGGTGTTCTGAGTGATACAGAACTCTCGTGGCTAAAGGCACATGTGATTTGATCAATGATTTAATATTAAGGATTGGAATATGAAGGATGCCTGCTTTCATATAAAGAACAAAGGGTGGAAGTATTTGAACTGTTCAGAAGATGTTCTGCTTTTTCTTCAAAACCTTCATAGGAATAGTTTAGATAAAATATCTGATGGCTCAACCTGATCTTGCTGCAGCAACTTTACCTCGGTTACCTCAGTGTGAAATCAGAGTTATTTCCCAGGTTTATAAGTCTCTCCTAACCATGCAAAGGTACGCAGTAGGTTCTTGAATAACCAGCCCAATTTCTGTTCATGCTTTTCCTATATGGTTATTCTGCTCCTCATAACTAGTGAAGAATCGTCATGGATTCAGCCACTTTTTTTCTCTTTAATTGAAGAAAATTTGAAGTTTTTACTAGCAAAGCAAAGTGCAAAATATTGCATTTTTGTTAGAACATCATAGGGGAAAAATAGAGTAATAGCATCAACTTGCAAATATTTTTATGACAGAAATTTAAAACAGGCCAAGTATTTGGGTTTGGATTGCAAAATGATTAACTCAAACTTTTCATAAAGCCTCAGTTTATGTTTTGGAATTCAAAACATTCCTAACGTAGGCTTCATACTGATTCAGGTTTCTGTTCTGACTTCTGATGTTGCCTGTTCACAACAGGTTTAAGTATGTCAGGTCCAGAAATAATACTCTTTTTCTACCCATGGTGTTACCAGTCAATCTTCTTGTTTTAAGAATCTTTCCCACCTTCCTGCCATTATCCAGTAAAGAAATGGGTAGTGTCCTAATGCCTTATGGACTAGGTTTCAGATCATTCAATTGTTCTTCAGGTTCAATATTGTTAGACAATACCAGTCAAGGTGGAAAAGTCAGAGGAAGAGATGTGTGCAAACTGTAACTATTAATCTGCCTGCAGAGTATGGGAATATTTTGGGATGGATGAGACTGTCTTAAATCATGATAAAAAGTTCAAACAGCCTCTACAGAAATAAGCAGCTTTAAATAACTGTTATTTTAGCATGAGAGAGAAAACTTGCCATGAAGCTGAATTCCACAGAAATGTTTGATTTGTGTATCTTACAAAATAAAATGTATACTATACTGTGGATGAAAAAAGCCATATACATGCCGGCAGCTTTTACTTGAGTGGGATAATCTATATCTTAAATATTTCTGTGCCGACCCTCCCACAAACACTTCTAACAGTTATAGATTCTTTGATTCCAAATGTTCGCCTATAGTGCAAAGTGTTGGAAGGTAAGCAGCAATATCTTTGGCATCAAGGAGAACGAGTTAGAAGAAATTTTAATTATGTGGAATGCCTCAGATCCTCTTTTCCTTGGTGATCTGTGATCTGTGCTGCACATCAGTAGCACATTTTCCCCTTCATTTTGTATCTGCTGAACAGTTCTTGGTTTTTATATTGTGTATTTAATAGCAATATTAGTAAAAATATTAGTTATATTTAGTATATTTATATTTAAATATTACTATATTTAATACAATCTAGATGATTAACATCTCCAGTGCAGGATCTTGTGTGTGCAGCTGGAGTTCTGGTGTGTTTAGATCTCGGGTTCAGAGTTGTTTCTCGTGCAGCGTCCTGTGAGAATGAGTTGTGAGCTGTCTTGTTGATTCCTGGTGTGATCCCTTCTTTCTCCAATGTTTCTACAATGGTAATGATCCAGGGTTCAGGGGTTCTGAAGCAGTCAGAATATGTTTTCTCTGAGCCTGTCTTGATGGATGTTTACTTTTGTTTCTTACCCCAAACCGTATGGTACCCTCTGTAGAACTCTTGGTTGAATATTATGCCCCTTTTACTTCATGACGGGTATGAAAATATGCTACTTCTCATCAGGAAGCAATGACTATATTATACATAGAAAGATGTATACATAGAAGATGTCACAGAAGACAGCTGCAAGCTAAAAGATGTTGCTCCCAGATCAAAAGTTTCTTGATTACATCACCGTAACCAAAAGATCAAAGATAATGTGATTTAATTTGATCACTGAGTCATCCAAATAAGCATGGAGCCCTATTGCCAGCTTTTCTGAGGTAGCAGATTGCAGTTGGTATTTAATCAGGAAAAGTATTTTAAAATAATGCCTGTTTTAAAGTATTAAAATAACCTCTGTAAGTTTCCTAGGTTTTGATGGAGTTTAACCATTGGCACAGTGATGTTTTGCTGCGGCTGTTCCTGAGGTATTTGCGAGCACCTCGGCGAGGGGTGTAGGTGTGGTGAGTCACCCATTCAGCAGCGGTTCCCCTTCGCTCATTCGTTCTCACCTCGGAGCCTCCCCGGTTTTGCATAACCCATGCCGCGTGCTGCTGTCAATCAACCCCGGGTTTCGTACAGCAAGCCCTCTGGCTCTCTTCCGACTGAATGAACGGTGTCATTCATTCACTTCATACTTTCCCGCAGACACCGTTCTGAAGTGAGGATCGAGCGGTTGGCTTTTAACGTGCAAGGATTGCAAGGTGTTGGAGTCAAAGAATTGGGCATGCCTGCAAACCAAGCAAGAGGTGGAGGAGAAGAAGGGAGCAGGCTAGTTAATTTCACCTGTAGTTTCACCTACTACAGTTCCATCAGCTAGAGGCAATGAATTTTTCACTGGGGAGCATGCAACAGAGAAGGCAGAGCAAGCGTAATCATATTAATCTACCACTTTGTCATGCCATGCTCCTGTACAAGGGACAGCAATCTTGACTTTTTTTGTCTTTCAGAAGTTATTAAAACATTGCCAAACATGTTTACATGTTTTATTTTTTGCTTTCTTGTGGAAGAAACCAAGATCTAAGTTTTCACCTCTGGTAATTTTGTAAATTCTCTGATACTGCCATTCTTGCTATAGCTGCCATCACACCTGCCCATGCCCACCGTAGGTCAGGCTCAGTCACAATCTGGAAGTCCTCCAGCAGGTTGAGGTCCTCAGGCAAAGGTGGTAAGAGTGAGAGAAGCAAGAGGCTTCTAGGAAAGGACGGTGGGAACAGAGGAACTGATCACCAGCCGTTAGAGAGGAGCAAGCACAGAGTTCCCACCTGCTGCTGTGGACTGGAAAGGGAAGGGGAGTCGAGCACCAGAAAGGAGAAGGGTGTGAAATGGGGTGATTCCCCCTTCCCACCAAACACAGAAGAGCACTGAGTATTGATCCCACAGGGTTCATTGTTTGAAGTTTAATATTCTCCATAAAATTTACCTGATTTACAAGCAAAAAAATCTCTGCATCATCTGCTCTGGCAATACAAGATATTATCTCCTAGCTGATGGGAAGATCTTTGGGATTTGTGAATGCCTTCTCTGATGCCTTCTTAATGATCAGCATTGTCTTCTAGCTTATCCCTTTAGTGAAAGTTATCATTACTGAAACTCATTGCTTATTGAAACATCAGATAAGGTATAATTTAGTGTACCTCTCTGATTGACTGTAATTTTTAATCCTTGTGATTCTTTAAAACCAGCTAAAGCTGCTCTCTGATTGTAATTGAGTACTTTGACTAAGCAAGATTTAAAATGTTGGGAATGTGTCTTTCTTAATTCCAATATGTTTATTATGCTGTAATTTGGAGGGTCTACCCAAACTGTATTGATACCTACTGATCTAAGAATTAGTTTCTTCCATTTCCTTAGATCTCTAATTGTATAACATGGGTTTTAAAAATTAACCGCATTACATGGTTCTCTTCTGTTTGGAGTTTCTAAGGAACACTCTAAATACAGATATAGATAGATTGGTAGATAGATGCAAGTTGCATAACTAATTAAATGTTACTAATAAAAATATTCATAATTCTGATTATATGATATATCCACAGCTTGTGTTAGTGGTTAAGTACGAGGCTCTCCAGTAAGTCCAACTCTTTTAGCTTCTGTTTCTCTCAACATCACCTCCCAGCTCAGCTGAGTGGTAAAAAGAGGGCGGGAGAATCTCTGGCGCACCAGAGAAAGCTGAGATACCACGAGCAACATCTGTGCAATGGGCTTAATGTGGTGATCTTTAATTGCACTTCACTATATGACAGTGCAAATATACGAGGCAGCTGACACCTACCTGAAAGTGAGGACTGGAAACTCGTTTTTCTGGGTGATGACTGAAAATGATAAATTAAAAGAATTACAGCAAGAAGTAAATTTTCCAAGCGTAATTATATTACCTTATGTTGGTTTACCTATCTCTGCGAATATTTACACTTGAAAGTTCAGATCTCTCAGCTAACTCATAGTTTACATAGTAAGGGTTATAGAGTATAAATTTTCTGGGTAACTAGGTTACACTGACAGGTTTTTTCAGTGATCTTGAACTTCATTTTTTTATTAAATGAAAAATCAGGAACAATTCTCAACATTAAAATAAACTTTCTTGATAAGTGGAATTTAAATTATATGTTTTTTTTTCACCTACGTGTCATTATAAAATTTAATTTTTTCATAATCCTTTCTTTAAAATAATATTTTGATCACACATTATATATACATTACATAAACTCTTTGCATTTTGGTATGTAATGTCTAAACTGTAAACTTTGATACATTGTTAAGCACTTGTCAACAAAACAATGGATGTAATATTCTTTGTTTAAAAATATTCATATCTGTTGTTGAATGAGACAGTCTATTCAATCTTATAAATATCATATTTAATAAAGAACAATCCACAGCAAAGAGAAAAAATGTCTTTATCCATAAGCAACCAGATGAGAAATGGATTTTTATTCAGTCAAATCCTTTTAGTCAATGAAACAGCACTTTCATGCATACTGCACTCAAGTGATAATTAATATAGTCTAATTCCGGACATGATGCCTGAATTGATGTACTGTCATCAATACCCCATGTTAAAATCAAACCTTGACAGGGACTTAACACCCTGGAACAGGTCATCATATGATAATACTCTTTTTTCCTTTCAGTATTTGTCTTCAGCCAAGCAAAGTATTACAAGATGGGGGGAAAAAAAGGGAAATAATTACAAATGAAGAGTGACGCAGGCTGTGAATAGAACATATGTTAGGCTAGGCAGAGGCAGCAGTGAATTATATCATTTCATGATGAAGTGGCAGTGGGGCTGAACGGACCTATTTTAAACCTTGATGTATTTTATCTCTACTGTATTTGGACTGTCATCTTTGGAGAAAGACTTTGTGTAATTGAGAGTCAGCTCCAATCTGCATGACTTGAGCATGAAGTGTAAGCCAGATGAACAGTGTTATGGAAGAAAGGGAAGCATCTAATAAGGTATAAATGAGTAATAACCTTTTTACCTCAGACATTTAAATGTCTTCTATGAAATACGATGTTTAATGGTATTAATTTCACGGTACTATTAATAATATAAACAAGGTTTGAAAATACTTAAAAATTTACTTAATTTTACTTTGTTATTTTAATAAAATCCACATATTTACAGTTGAGCCAGCCTTTGTCACATTGAACATACAATTATAACACAACCAATTTTTCCTGCCATCATTTTTTTGATTCTAGTATATTTCAGTTCTTGAATTCAACCTTCATCTTCACAGGCTGAGATTACAGTTTTATTGTTATTTGTTAATTTTGAGGGGAATTTGTTTTGGTGATGTCTTTATCTGTAATGCCACAAACAATTATGTCTCTGAAAGCGTCCCCAGGGAGTCTGTTTGTGTATATTTTACTTTTAGTGTAGTACAAAATACAATTTTAAGAAAGGTAAGGTTTTTTTTTACTTTTCAGGTATTGCCCAGCAAGAAATTGGCGTATTGATAGTATATGTTTTATAATCAACCCCCATCAGTGATTATTTAGGAAGAATTTGTGGTAGTTTGAATAAGAGCTTAATAAGTCTTCCCGCAAGTCTTGCTTTCTGATGTAGAAGTGCGTGTGAATGCCATGTAGCATATAAGAAGCATATTACAGACTTATTCATTAGTATTTAATTGTATCCAACCTTTTTTTGGACCTGGTTTTGCTAGAAAGAGTGTTCGGACAGTTCATTGCTGGAAACGGAATAATTTTTTATTGTTACAGGTATGGGTAAGGACAAGTGGTGGCTTCTGCAATGCAAGCGACTTGTTCTGCGTAAACTGTTTTCTTCTGAGGTCGCTGTAGTCACACAGAACTTCCACGATCCCTTGTGCTTCCCCTGCATAGTCAGCCAACAGTTTCCAGGATAGAATAACATGTTATTAACACTTTTTCTCTCATGTTAAAAAACAGCTATTCAGAAGAAACAAAAAAAAAATCGGCATAATAATCCAGGATATAAAGCTTTGTACTGGAGAGGAGTCTGGATAACAGATGCTATCCCATTGACCAGTACCTGCACGTAGGGCACCCTCATAACCCAACTCCGCACGGGGATGGGACAGGCCTGCCTGCACCGCTTTGATGGCAGGACTGGGGTCACAGGGGTTTTGGAAGAAGTTCTTTGTCCTCGGAACCCATGCATAAAAACCAGGTTATTCCATAAATTCTTTTACATTGCCTTCATAGCAAAAATCTTTGGATCTACAATTGGACTGGAAGTCTTAATATGGCAGCTTTTTTGTATAGGCCACAGCTCTAACACATTAAAGGAAATATTTTACTTAAAAAGTCTGCAATATCAGACCGAAATGCTAGTGTGACCAGACTATCTTTTCTTTATTCCATGCTTTTAAATTGTTTTATGAACTCCACCTCGTGTTTCCCCTCACAGTTTGAGCTCTGTACACCTCACTTCTCCTAGCAGTCTGTAGATACCGCATCCCTTCATGCTGTTACTCTGTGTCAGGATTTAATAAGTAATTTCTCATGAATAAAACAATATGGCACAAGAACATTTAATATCTTCACATCACTTATTGGGATAAACTGCGTAATGATCTGCCATCAGTACAAATTGGTAACTCTGATCCAGCACATGTAAGAGATCCAGGCTATAAAATTAAGCACATGTAATGATAATAAGCTTGCTTAAAAACAGAGCAGAAGGCTCAAAGTGAACAGCACAAATGAAAGCTGAGAAATACTGATAGAAGTCATGGAGGCAACTAGAATTTAAAGCCTTTTTTTTTTGCATCAGTTCACTCTGCCCCATGTACTACTTGTGTTTCAATTTCTGTCGTATTGATGATCCTTTTGACTCTTACCGTGTAGCTTTACACTCCCATTTTACTACTATTTTAAGGCATTGTATGTGACTCTTGAATAGCTTTCTATTGAATTCAAACTATGTATATATGCATACATGCATACATATACATACACGTATTTAAAGGACAGCTGTCATTAAAGTTATCTGTTATACAAAGACCAAACTTGTTACCTCTGAACCGCGTCTCTTTATACAATGCTACTGTGAAAATTCCCTTCCACTGTGAAAATTGACTTGAATCCGGTATTCTTCTTGCAAACCAAAAAGCAAGATGATTTCTGGATGAAGAGAAAAGATTAACGTTAGGAGAGTTTGCAAGATAAGGACCTTGGGCAAATAAAGAATGCGGTTCTGCTTTAAGACAGCCATAAACTTTTGTGTCTACAGAGCTGAGAGACTTTTCAAAAATACTGTTTCCTGGTAGACAAGGAAGGAAATAACATCAATAAAGCTATTAAGTAGCTAGTAAGAAAATAAAGCTAGTAAGAAAACCTGTTCACAGATAAACTCAAGGTAAGGTAACATCAATATAATTTGATCATATTGATGGAAAATTTATTTATGGTTTTGAAACTTCTGAATGAAACGTCGATTCCAAATGCTTGCCGGTAAAACCTGCTGCACCTTTGCCATTACATCAATGACTTCTGGTTGAGGTTCCCCTCAGTGTGTTCTGGTTTTTTCATGTTCCGTGTGATGCGAAGCTTAATGTGTCCACCCAGGTTCCCTCTGCCTCATCTACTGTCTTGTCTGGCAAATTCCATACGCTAGGGTTGGGTCTTCTGGGTGGAGATGCCCCTGTGTCTGGCCATCGTGTTCTCAAAGAGATCATCGTTTTGCAGTAAGAGAGCACAATCTTTTGAGGGAAAGGGATTTATAGAATCAGAAGTATTTGGGGGCATTGTGGCCTATTAGGGCTTAAAATACATAACAGAACTTCACAAATTTGACAGCTCCAAAGCAAAGTTGACTGAGTTGCTGGTCAGACTGTGTGGCTTTTGCTGGTCAAACTGGAGCTGTCATCTTCCTGAAAACCTCTTACACAGTTTAGGGTGGTTTGGACAAGTTTTTGTGTGGGTTCAGTTCTAATATGGAGAAGAAAACAGATAGTAAAATATAACTTTATTCTTTTTCCTTTCTGCTTTTTTTGCCTTTTAAAGGTCTTGTAGTAATAAGGCAATATCCTGAGTTAAAAGGTGGTGACTCGTGGAGTCAGAACGAGAGTTATGTATTTTTGACCTATTAGGAATAGCTTAGTTTAGTGTAGTGTATCGTAATATTTCATTTTTTTAAAAACATACATTTAGTATAAAAGGCTAAGAAAATGCATGGTGGTGGCTACATGGTGAGTTTGCAGCTGAAAATTAGGTGTTCATTTTAGCAGTTTGTGGTTTTTCCTGTGAATTTCACCCTGAAGAGTGGCAGAAGTTTGACAGTCAGTGGCAGGCAGATTAGTGGTAGTGCTGCTGTCTGTCTAGAAATTCGCACAGCTCGTTGATTTAGAACATGACTTACAGAGTGAAATGAAAGTCCCTCCTCTATACCTTAAATTTTTGAGAAAAAAAAAATTAAAAAATAAAAACTCAGAAGAGTGACATTTTCACCAGAGAAAAGTGTACAAATGAGCTGTGCTTCTAAATGTTCTTTAGATTACTTTCATGGCTTGAGATTTATGTACTCTGTAAAGACTTGTATACTTCCTACTAAACTTTAGATGCTACTATTGTATTATTAATATTACTGCTTCATCAAACTAGAAATTGGACAAGAGACAAATCACAGCTTTTTAGTATGTACTTTTTAGATTCTAGGTATGGTGACTTTTAACCAGTCCACAGGTGTCAGTAATTGAGAAATATATTTCTTTTGCTTTTACAGATCAGTTTGTCTTTACATGAAAAAATTTGGAGGAGTCTAGTATTTTATAAGACCTTTCTTTTAATATTTACTTTCTAACATTATAAAATTAGTAACAGTAAAGTTCTGAAAAGATCTTTGCATTTGCATTATTTTAATTTATAAATCTTGACTTCATTAGTATATAACACAGTCTTTCTGAAGTTTTTTAAGTGATGCAGTAGTTTTGAAATATTTATTGAATTCTAGGAGCTAGAAGCAAAGTTGTCCATCCTAGCAATAAAAATGACCTTGTGGTACATATATAAATAGTAGCACACTGTAGCTGTCCCAGAAACGTTTGTCACAAAGTTTGATAATTTAAAATAACGTTAGAGAACTTTTTTTTTGTTGAAAATGTAGAATAAGAATATAAAGCATGAAGGAAAAATATTTGCAAAGGAAAAATAAGAGCCCAGACCCACGGTCTCTATCTTTCTCTCAAAAAAAAAAGCAAGTTGACAGAAGACAAAGGATAGGAATACATTTAATTCAAAAGTTTTAATTGTCCAGTTTTAAGTGTGCTCCATTGTCCACACATGTCAGTTAATGAATAAACAAAAAGAACGAGGAAACAGTATTTATTCATAAATTAAATCTTGTCTGGTTAGCTATGAACTAGGAAGTAGAAATGTACTGGGGATTGACCTCAATAGCACAGTATATCATGATGATGATGCTTAACCCCTAACACACTTCTTTCCAGAAACATTTTTATTTCACCTTTTTTTTTCCCCACCCCCTGTGCAATTGTATTTGTGGCAGCTATCACAGAAAAAGATCTTACTTTCATTTATATTTAATTTTTCATATACCCCTCATTGTCCCATACCCCATGCCCCTGTTGCCCTAATGGAATATAAGAGGCTATTCTGTACTCATGTTTGTAACAGCATTCAGCTTCCAAATTCCAGTACCGTAGAGCAGCTGGAAGTGTTTAGTTCCTGTCTGTACCAGTACTCCCATCTTTTTAGCACTGAAATTAATTTTCCTCATCTTGGCATATAAAGAACCCAAGTGTGCCCCTTACCTCATTACCTGGAATTTTACAGTGACACCAGCAGCGGGGGATGTGGTGGAGCAGCTTTTTTGGGTATCAGAAGTAGAAGCTGTGGGAGCATTGGCTTGAACAGACACTGCAGCTCTGGTAGCTTGTGATAGGTTCTTCCTTCATGAGTGCTGATGGCTGGAGCAACGTGGATGGATATCATCCAGATTTTTCATTTTTTTCTATTTCTGTATGAAATACCTTGCGATTTTTGTACCTGGGTAAGAGAAAAACTAGGCACATATCTGAAGTGTCTACTTGGTACGTAGTACTAATCAGCAGTCTTGTTGACTGTCATAGAGGAGGCTGAATAACTGAACATGTTTATTTATGTACAGTGCGGTGTAGTGACACAAGGTAAAAACGAAAGTATTTTGTTGACTATCTTAGCTGCTGTTCCAGTAATGCACCTTTTTTTTTTTTTTTTTTTTTTTTTTAAGAATATTGATTTTCAGCTTGGGAAACATTCTGAGCTCCGTAAAGTCAGCAATCCTGAGCATTATGTTTTTATAGAAGGCAGTGTTTAGGTATGGGTAGACATAATTAGATATATAGATGGAGGAAGGGGATGGATTCCCAGTTGGACGGAAGCACAGAGTGACACTAATGTGCTCAAGCTGGGGAATCTCTGGATATTCAGGGAAATGAGCAGTAGGCAACTGGTTTTCCTTGAGAAGAAAATGGGAGACAGGTATTTTTATTACACTTGTTTTCTTCTGTTTTCACTAATCTTTCTTAGTTCTGATTTATGAAGAGAACCTCTAGAAGATTTCAGATCTTTTAAATTTATAGATCAAATTTTTCTTGAATGCCTAACAATTGAATAAATTTTTTTGATAGCACTAACAAAAAACTTCTAAAGTGACTAAGTCGATTTTGAAGTAGGACTTTGAAAAGAGATAGTTGTGGATATTATTAGAAGCAAGAAGTCAAAAGAGTAAAATAAAGCCCTAAAGAGAGAAACAGAGGAAGATGATACTGTAAGAAATTAAAAAGGGGTGTAGAAAAAAAATTAATACTAAGGATAAAATTAACTGGAGTATGACTGGAAAGCCACAGTGGAAAGAAAATTACAGAATAAACAATAGTGTAACAAACTATATTTTCACTTGCCAAATCAGTGAAAAACTTTCTTAGGCTCTTCTGCCATGTTCTGCCAAAAAGCTGGTACTTTCTGAGGCTCAGAGGTGCGTCACATGATAGTTACATGAAATCAGATTAAATTTCCTTCTCCACAAAATCAGCATGATTAGTTCAATAACCAAAGCACTGTTTTCCATCGTATTGTCAGGAGATGAGGGGGTAGATTTACAGGCAGTAGAATTACACTGATACAAAAAGTTAAATTTGGGGGATCTGGGGTCGAATCTTAACATCGTTGATGTGAGCTGCTATTTTGACGTCAGTGGTGTTGGGGTTCATGTCTTTTGAATACCAGAGAGGAAACTGAACCGATAATTATGTCTTTAGATAACCTTAAGGGTAAAATACTTGTAGTTAAATATTTTAGACTTATTTATAGTTTTAAGACTACATTGTTTATATTTAATATATGTTAATAATATATTTTTAAGATATTTCTTTACGATGTTTGGAGATACTACCTTTGCACATAGTCATAAAAATACAATCTTTTATTGTTGAGATATATATATATAAAAAATACTGTGAAGCCATTGTTGAGACAACAGTAGGCCATACTGAGCTATTCTGTTAGACAGAGATCCTAAATTTGTTGCTGAAAAATTGAACACTATCAATAGATACAGCTGCCTCTAAAGCAGGTTCACATTTTAGCAAAATGTTTTCTTTAAACATGAGAGCAGTCTTTGAGAAAGCAATGTTAAAGGAAAGAAAAAAATAAATTAAGGAACTTTAGAGAGTACTTTAGTTAATTATATAATTGCAATCATCATAATTTAGTATAATCATATTTAGATTTGTTTAGTGATTAAAATTGAAGTTTCTTTTGAATGTATTTGGCATAAAATAAGCTCAAAATTTATGAGGGAAAAAAGGAACAGTAATAATTGGGTTCTTTGATAGGAATATAGTCCTGGAAACTGTCTATATATTCTATTTTTAATTTTTATTCTTATTATAGGTAAGCGCTTTAATTAAAGTAATTTAATCTACTCACCTGATTAAAAACAGCTGTTTAAAGCATGAAGTTCAATTTTCAGTACAGGTTTTTCTATATTCCTTACCTCAGTTGATAATTTTACAACCATCCAAAATATGCAAGAGCTGTGCAAAACACAGTTAATAGTGCTGGAAGGACTTGTAATGATTTTGTTGTGGTTTTTTTTTAAGAAAAACATAGGAACTTCTATTTTGCTTTTAGCACATTCAATGACTTGGTTATCAATTGGGGTAGGAAATAATTATAGAGATCATTAAATTGAAAAATAAGTGGTCCTGTAAACACAGTATTTGACTGAATCAAGTATTTGGAGAACCAAGGTCTTATGGCAGAGCAGCCGTTCTCATGGAGTTCAGCATTATTTTACAGTTTTGAATGAAGCTACAGACAGTATTTGGAAAATTGAGACATCTAAATACATTTTTATGCATAAAGTACTGTGAAATGCATACAGGCTTTCCCCTTCCTTTTTTTTTTTTTTTTTCGCTTTTTGCCTTGGTTGTGTATTTTAAATCCAGTCCATTATTAAAAACTGTTTGTTTGACTCACAACCATTATTGCAGAAACCTCTCCCTGCTCCCGGACGCACAGGCCTTATCCCCAGCTCTATCAGCCGTACCTGCTCGGTCTGTCATTTGTAATAAAAGTCAATCAAAAACAATGGCTAAGATGGGGCTGTTCTTTTAAAATAGAAAAGAACAATAAAAAGAAATGAGAGAGTATCGGTGTGGTGACGTGGCTCAGATACTCCGTGAAGTTCCTTTCACTCTTGGTGCCGTCTTTTTCCCTTCCTCAAATTCCTCCACTCCCCTTGCAATCAGCCTGTCATGTGGCTGGCATTGTAAGCGTATTTAGATGTCAGATTACCATTGAAATACCTTAATGCCCTTAAAAGCGTGCATCGGTTTCTCTGTGACATAAATAACGTCTTCCTGCAGCTCTCAAGCATGAGCAGAAGCTTCTGGGTAAGACTTCTATGCAGATACACAGGAGGAGGAGGAGTAATAATAATAGTAGTAATAAAATTATTAATAATAACAACAACAATAATATGAAGTGTTTATGGTATAACTTTTTTGGTCACACAGTATGCTACAATATGTTTTCTTAGTGAATCACTTTAAAATGACACAATTCCGTTATAAATAAATCATTATCCATGTGCACCACTGTACACAGTTCCAGATAGATTGTATTATTAGCCAGAGTTGTGAAATAAACAAACTTTCCCAAATTTTCCTTCAAGTGTCTCTCCTGTGTTCTTTTGAAATTAGACTTCTATACATTGATATGTATTTAATAAGAGCATTGCTTTTTTTTTTTTTTTTTTTTCTTTCCTGGTACATTTCCAGAGCTCTAGCATGCAGTGAAGGTTTTATAGTCAGTGTGCAGTGCAGCAGATGTCATTCCATTTGCCTAAGTCCTGCTGACATTTGGAGTTGTGGATTAATTGAGCTACAGAATGAAATTTAATTAAAATTAAATACAGACTTGGCCATTGTATCTGTTCATTTTTTACACTCTAGTGTGTACATTTGCAGTCAGCGCCATAGTTAATTTGTTTAATCAGGATGCTATGTGGGAGAAGCTGCACTTTGTTTTAAGTTAAAATTGTGGCAGATGCCAAGTGGAGCATCGTTTCTATAATTTCGTGTGATACATGTCATGTAAATGATGCTATTGATGTGCCTCAGAACAACCTGAAGGGTGCAGATTAGTCTATTTGTGAAGTTACTGAAAAAGAAAAGAATCTATAAAAGGTGGGGTTTGGATCGTGGTCTTTGAGGCAAAGATTTTGTTTGAACTGATGTTTTAAGTACTCTGCTAATTTAGTTAGCTTATGAGGAAATATATTGGAAGTGAAAGAATTACAAAAGTGCAATTTATTTCTCTCATAAAATGCTGTTGTCAGAATCGGTTTAGCCTTGAGATAGATCTGTAATGGAAATGTCAACAGAAGGCATTAAAAAAAGCCAATACTTGATTGTAAGAAATTTTATTTGTAATAATCAAGTAGGTATATATGTGGCAAGCATTCGGATTTCTTTTTCTTCTCTCTGACGATATTAATAGGTAGCAAATAATAGGTAAAGTAGAAGTAACACTGGAGGGAATATTTATGGATTCTGTCTTTATGCATTTAATTTAGGTCCATCTGGAAACACTTACTTCTGCTCCTTTATATGTAGGTAGCACTAATTTTAGGTATTCTGACTCAATCTAAATTAGATGCCTAAAGCAGCCAAAGTAGATAGTACAAATACCTCTCCGTGTATTAAAATAAAAAAGACATTAGTAGACGCCACCCTGCATATTGCACAATAAACTTAGTGCCACGTTTCTACTGTGAAACTTGAGGACATAAAGTTTCTCATTTATAGTTTACCGAATGAACAGACTTTTTAAAAGCTGGGTCTGTGTTTTTCAACTTTGTCCTTCATTGCTACAGTGAAAATTGTTCAGGCTTATTACACTTTTCAAAAGCCAATTGAAATACTGATGTATCCCAGGATATTCCCTCAGTTTCCAACAACTTTTGGCTCAAGGTTTCCTTTAAACGGAGGAAGTGTCTTTATGTTTAATATATAAAGAAGGATTTCTCTTCCATGAGCTTGTGTATTCTCCGCTTGACTACACATAAACTTTAAGCATCCACTGCACGTTGCTTGAAGAAGGCCTCTTGATGTTTGTTTTTGACCTGCTGCTATCTCTTTTCCAGCCTAAATGAATCCTACCTATCCCACCCATTTTTGTACCTTATTCAGTTCTACTGTTTTGTGTTTGGTTGGTTGGTTGGTTGGTTGGTTTTTTGGTTAAGATAGAGGGATGATGGAACAAGAAATGCATGTGGTATTCAACATGTGAGCAAGCCATGGGTTTATATCCTTGCACAGTATAATACTTTTATTTATTTTCCTGCTAAATGCTTAAAACCCAAGGCAGCTTTTTTTTTTTTTGCCATTTCTACTCATCATTGAACTTACGTTTTCCCAGAACTATTTAAGAGCATTAAGATAGTATGCAAGGTTGCTAATAACCAGCTCAGAGCCCATCATTTTCACAGTACAGTTAGGACTGAGATTCCCTTGTACTTCACTTCACTTTTGTCTTTGCTGAATTTCATCTACCATCCTAACACCTGGTAGTTCTGAGCCATAAGGGCTTTCTTGATGTTTGACCATCAGTTCTTGACTTCACCACCCAAAAGTGTGTTGGGTCATCAGGAAACTTTGTCCCGCTCACTAGCCCTTTTCTCATCATTTTTGGGCAAGTGACACAGCGTGGGGTCCTTGTGGAGTTTCTCTGTCACGCACCACGCGAACTGACCATCCATCCTTATCCGTCCCCTGGGTTTTAACCAGATTTATCCAATTCACAGTCTTTTCCACCATGTCGTGCTTAGTTTCTTTACAAGGCTTTGGTGAGAGACTTTGTTAGAAGCTTTTGAAAACCTGACTATATTGAACAATCCTTTATCAAACGGATTGTTGATGCACATGACTTCCTTTCAGCAGGGGTGGGCTCTTACCTGATATAGCAATTTATCTATCTGTTCTTTATTTCAGTATCCACTAGCTGGCCTGGTGCTCTCTTGGGGCTTACCTGTTTGCAGATACTCCCTGTATCCTGCAGATGCATTTCAGAAATGGGTGGCACATTTATTGCATTCCAGTCCTTAATGAAATAGTTTTAAGTAGCAGGTTCCACACTGCAGTTAGTGGTTCAGCTATTACATTCCTGAGTTCCTTTGAAACTATAACACGAAAACTGTTTGGTCCTGGCAATTTGCTACTTAACCTTTCCCCCCCCCTCCTCTATTTGTCACATAATGTTTTCTACTGGCGTTCAATTTGAGATAGATTTTC
The DNA here is from genome assembly GCF_964106895.1 of Numenius arquata. NCBI lineage: Eukaryota > Metazoa > Chordata > Aves > Charadriiformes > Scolopacidae > Numenius > Numenius arquata. Next base: position 83,818,539 of record NC_133616.1, on the reverse strand, counting down.
TGCTGAGACCTTTATTAAGAAAGCTTCAAGTGTAGGAACCTTCTCAAGTTTTCCACAGCTTATTCAAAAGAAAAAACAAACAAAACCAGCAAAAAACCCGTGACACTTGCATACTGATGGTCTTCTAGCTGTGCAGACATTCAAGCAGAATTCCTGCTCCTGATGTGTTTGAAATCACATTATTGTATTGTAAGCTTTCAATGCCTTGTGTGGGTTGTTACTCAAACTCTCTTCTGACAGTGTTTTTATGGTTAACCTACCACAGTTTATGATACTCTCTGTTTGCAGCTTTCAGAATGATACCTTCTTGCTTTAATAACTCTGTCTCCCCTCCTGTCTAATTGTTTTAAGTTGTCCTTGCCATATCTCTTCTCTGGAGTGGCCCTTTGCTTTCTGCCTCCAACAAGATGCCCCTTGTCATAGAATCATAGAAGTTCATAGAATGGTTTGGGTTGGAAGGGACCTTAAAAGCCACCCAGTGCCACCCCCTGCCCTGGGCAGGGACACCTCCCACCAGACCAGCTTGCTCCAAGCCCCCTCCAACCTGGCCTTGAACCCCTCCAGGGATGGGGCAGCCACAGCTTCTCGGGGCAACCTGGGCCAGGCTCTCACCACCCTCAGTGTCTGTGCACTGCCTACAAGGGTCTGACTCTCTTCACTGCCTCTCTTGGGGATATAAAGTCTTTACACAGAGCAGAGCTACAGCGTTGCCGGAGTTGAGCATAGCTTTTTGAGGTGAGGCACAGTTGCGTGGCATTCGGGGGTTTTGTCTCCAAGAAGGTTGAGTTCCCATGCATTGTGGCTGCTGGTACAGAGTGGATTTTTGACGGTAACATTTCAAATCAAGTCTGTTGTTCTGCTCAAAACCAAGTCAAAGGTTGCTTCTTCTCTCATGGGCCGCTAAACAGACTGCTTCATCAATCAGCTGCTGACCATGTCTACAAATTTATTCATATCGTCGGGTCACAATGTGATATTTTTCCAATCCACAGCCTGAGAGTGCAGCCCAAGTCTCCGTCACCGCCGCATCCTCACTGTCTGCTCCCCCTCGGCGTATCACAGGTGGTGTCCCGGTTCTGGTCAGGCAATCAGCGACACCGTTCCAATGCTAAGTTTTCCCCATTTAGGTCTTGAATTTCAATCGTTGGAGGATCTGTCTTCCTTCAGACAGCAGCTGTCAGGACCAAGTGTGTTTGGTTTCTGTAGGCAGGCTGAGCCAATACCCCAGCTCGCCTGGATTCTCAGCATCCCTCCAGCAATCTCTAACTTTAATCTCTAACAGCGTCCATAAAATAGATGTATTCTGGAGCTTTATCCCATACGACGTTGCTTTCCTCTTCTTAGCTGACTTCTTTCGCTGTTCTTATTTGTGTCTTACTGCTCATTTATAGAGTAACAAACAGGAACGTGGCACTTCACAGACAGGAACAGACAAAGCTTCTGAAAGACTGTCCCGGTCTGGGCACTTACAGTCAAATTCAGAAAATTCTGTACAAATCATTGAGTTTTAAAAAGCATTAAAGGGGCTTACAGGTGGCTTTCTTACTCGCATGGTAAGAAAGGGATTAGCTCAGGGGTTAACGTACTAGTGATGCTATTAAATGTTGATATGAATCTTAATAGCACATGAATTCCCATTAAAGAAGGGGAGCTGGGTGGAAGGAGGCGCCGTTTTGTGGACGCAAACCTGGGAGACAGTGGAGAAGTAGAAAGGCTTTACCCTGAGGATTAGGAGAACCAGTAACACGGTAATTTGGAAGGAGCCATTGGAGTTAAAAAGGTTCATCCGTGTCTGTGCAAGAAAGTGGCACCAGCGGGCACATCACTGCATGAGAGAGTCCTCTTGCAGTGAGATGTGTACTAAAATTTGTGCTTTTTTCAGTCATGGACATGGAAAAGAAAGACTTGGTGATGATATTAAATGGCATGTGTCAGGAACAGGTATCGGTCTGGGTGAAAAACAGTGAAATAACAATAATTATTTAAGAGATGTCAAGGTAATAAAGCTGGGTAGTCACCCAGCTGGTGGAATGGTGAAAATGGAGAGAGGGTTCTTAGAGGGAACAGAAAGATTTTGAACACAAATTCCAATATAACAACATGATATTCAGGATGAGGTAGTAAAGGAAAAATTGGAGAGAAGACAAAAGGAAATAGGCAAGGGTTGGGTTATTTTGAGGCAGTGGTCAAAACTGAGTACTAGGGCTGAGAGGAGGAACAGAGGAATGATATTAAGTGTAATGAAGTTTTAAATTAGAGGTACAAGTGTGAAAGAAAGGAGGGGAAGACATGAAGAGTCAAGATGTTACAGATACCGGAGACCATGGCCCAGGTTGCCCAGAGAAGCTGTGGCTGCCCCATCCCTGGAGGGGTTCAAGGCCAGGTTGGAGGGGGCTTGGAGCAACCTGGTCTGGTGGGAGGTGTCCCTGCCCAGGGCAGGGGGTGGCACTGGATGGACTTTGAGGTCCCTTCCAACCCAAACCATTCTGTGATTCTAGGATGCTATGAGAAGAGCATTCAGTAGTAGGAGGGGCACTTGAGGAGCTAGTCATGGCAGGAGAGGTGGGAAAGATGCTGAAGAAGAGTAAACTGGTGACCATGCTGAAGGTGAGAGCAGGCGGAATACAGTGGATGTATTTAGGGGTGGTGCTATGTACAAGTTATACAGCTTAGGAGATGTAAGAACACGTAACAGGAATAATATTTCTGAAATTTTTTCAACTGTCATAAGGGAAAGGCTCATGATCTGCCATGGCAAAGAGCCTGAGCTCAGCAAGAGCCAGTATGATGTGGTTTTTTACCTCGTTGAAGGGAGATGTTGAAGGACAATCTGATTTTATGAGAAACATCTTTCTGGGTATAAATACAGTGGTTCATTTAAACCCACAGCACAATAGTCCTGTGTAGAATATTTACTTTTCATAATTTTTTTTCAGTTATAGATATTTTATTCATACAATATCTAGTGTTTTAATATTTTTACTGATCTTTTAGTGTTGGTTATGATCTTGAGCTTCATGGTAACTACTCACTGGTTTTCCTTTTAAAGTTTCAAACTGATTGCCAGCTGGAGTCACTGTGTGCCTTTCCGTTCGTCCATTCAGGATGGTAAAACAACCTCCATTTACAGCTGTAACTGCACCACAGGCCTGCAAAGTTTTGGGTGACTTATTTTGCAATCTGCTTCTTTTTTAACTTTGGAAATGAAGTCTTCTGCTAATATGTAATAGATCCAGTAATTCTCCATGGATCCATTCTTCACTCTTGTTCGTTTAGGGGGCGAAACGAATCTCTCGTCTTTCCTCATTGCAAGCTTGCAAATATGGAACTTGTTTAAACAAGCTTTACGCTGTTTCACCCAAAAGCCAAACTAATTTTAGTGTCTGTTTTTGATGCTTACAACTTTTGTATATACGTAGGAGAATTGCTCAGTGTGACAGAGCCTCCTCCTCCTGTCTTACACCCCGGTTCATGGTGCTGCGGGAAACACACAGGTGTGCTTTTACATTAAGAACTGGAAACTGTGATAATGTGAGATAAAAAATGTCCTGCTCTTAGTGCAATTAGAAATTAATAATCTGCATGTATTATACCCCTTTGTCTAAGTGATATAGAGTCTAATACCTCTGACATTTGCTGCTGAAATTCCTCTGTGGGGTTCTCTGCTTCACATAATTTGGACTCACCCCAAGATTATTTAATTATGGAAAAGAAATTTGTGCTGTCATTGAACCTGTGTTGGAGATTTCAAGTGGAACCAACATATGCTAAGCTTACATAAATTATTAAACCAGATTTAACTTAAACTTTTTCCTTTCAAACATTGTGGATGGCCACATGTCTAATCTAGAAGATATAGTCAGAGCAACGACTCCTATCCTGGAGCTGCTATTGTATAAATAGAAATATTTCTGATTTGCTTGTTTTGAAAACAATACAGTGTCAAAGGACAAAAGATGGAATTTCAGGGCAGCCTCCTAAAAGTACATGATTGCACTCATAGTCTTGAATTTGTGTCTTAGATGGTCTTCTAAGGACCATCTCTTGCTTTAATCGGTTTTGTCAGGTGAACACTATGGGAACATTTTTCTGCTGTATTATTCAAGATTGTGCTGTTGAGCTTTAAAGTTGCATACTATCAGAATTGTCTTCATCGGTCTTGAGAACAGCAACTGCAACATATTTTATTTTCTGTTTTTCTGGTTCCTTAGCATAACATTATGTAATTTATAAATTATCCTGAGAAACTGATGGGCTTTTGTTTTCTCTCTAATAAGTATTTTAGTTTGGTGACCCCTGATCATTAGGCAGAATATTTCAGAGGAGAAGAGAATGAAAGTCTGTGAGAAATGCCATTCTTTGATGCCTTTGATGAGGAGATGCCTCATGGAGCCAGTGTGACACACAGCATGGGTGTAATCCTTGACTATGGGCTGACTTTAAAACACCGTGTGCCAGCTGTGGTCAACTCTGCATTTTTTAAGGGTGCTTTGGGGCTGGACTTTTTAATCATGTAAAGACTCTTGCAGGTCTGCAGGCCTTCTTACAGTCTGTCTAGTAGCCATAAGGCATGGCTTTATAATTACACAGATGCTTTATCATTGCTTGCACTATAAACTGTACTAAAGACTGTGTATCGACCAGGTAAAGACAATAAATAGGGTTATAACGGTATTCTCATTGGAATCCCTGAGAATCGAAGCACGGAACGGTTTTTACTGACTCACACCGTGCTATGAGTCCTTTTGAACAAGTTGTGTCAGGTATATGTTATCTCACCGTCACAAGGAATTAGTTTGTGTAGTTCTGGCCATTTGTGAAGTTTTAGGAAATTTTCAGTTGTTGTTTTTTAGGAATGCTAAATGGATATTTATATGAAATGTTGTTTGGTTTTGTTAAGAAAATGATCATTTGACATTGACATGCTGGCATAAAAAAGGAAAAGATAGCAAAGAGATAACTTTTGGAATTTCTAACAAAAATAATTTTGTGTGTGTAGTTTGTTTTAAACTAAATTGGGCCCTGAAAAGGCATAAGGACAATAAAAAACATTCACAGTTTGAATCAAACCCCACAAAGTGATGAATTTGTCTAAGGATAATGTTAATCCTTTTTTTATCTCCTTTTATTTGTGTGTTTGCTTTTAAGTCTGTGTATGTGCATGAGTCATGTTTTCCTGTTAATTTAAAATTTCACTTTCAGTAAAAATGAAAATTGTTTTTCTTCACTTTGGTAGAATGAACTGAGACTTGACAAATAATTTTTGAAGCAAGTAATGCTCTACCACCTCTTGTAGGTGATGAGTAAAGATCAGGTAGTTCCATCTGTCCCCTATTTCCTTTAAGCGATGTCATCTTCTGCAGATGGAAGTAGAAAAAAAAAATAGAATTGCTTGTCTTCAGCTCTTCTCCTTCAGAAAGCCGTTTTGACTAATTGAACCTTTGGTTCGTAGTGTTACAGCATGTAATATTCTGCAGGCCATATTATGATTATCTGGTTCAATAAATGTGCAGCGTCCCCGGGAAAATGACGGGAGAAGTGTGGGGTAATGTGTGTTCACTCACGTTAAGGCATTGACACGGAACCATTTCTTGATTTTTTGTCTCATAGACCTACTGAGTGTCTTTCTCCAGCCGTGTCTACGCTACAGACTGCAAGATAGCAAAAATAGTATAGGGATATTATAAATGAGGTACCGTAGGAACCAGAAACTTAAGCAGTCTGGAGCTCCCCACAGGCTAATTTTCCTTGCTGAAGCAGATTAAATTAGCCCACATCAAGCTTGTACTGCTGAGAGTAGAGTGCTTCTGGTATCCAAGTTAGTTAATCTAAAAATAGCTTTGGAAAGTCTCTATTCTTTGCAAGCTGCTGTGTGGGCACGCATTTATTGTCTGGCAATGGCCGGGACATGCATGGGGCTGAAATAGTTAAAGATCAGAAGATACTCTGCCTATCAGTAATTTTAGACACAGTTTAAATGGTCCAGGTGAAATGTAGGTGAATATAAACCTCGTCTCTGTCCCAAAGTTGATAGATATAAATTTATTAAACATAAAAAGTGTTTGTTTTTAAATGTTTATTTATTAACCATAAAATAAATGCCGAGTTAACTCTAAATATATTGCTTAAAAGAAACACTTACAATGACTATTTGCTTTCATATGCTGGTGTTTTGGTAGATGTCTGTATCCCATTGCTTTATGCTGGAATTATTAGCTTTATTTTCATTGGAGCTGTCTATGCCAGACTTGTCTTTATTGAAAGGATCAGTGATAGAAAGGAAAAAAAACCCTGCATCTGCTGGTCTAATATATTTATATATCAATTTTTATTAAAAATGTGATTCATGAAATAAAGAAGAGACCGAATGTATGTCTTATTTTTAAGTTAGATGTAAAACTACAGTGTAGGCTATAAAAACTAGTTTTTCACAGTGATGGAGCACAAAATGTTATCATTTTCCACTGCTGTATGGTAACTTCCTAAAATCCATATTGTGTTGCTTCCCGTTGTTTTCTTTGAAATATCTTTTCGAGAGCATCCAGTGCTCTGTAAACCATGAACCCGTCTGTAGATCCTCAAATGTGTATACTTTGCTTTGCTATAACTGCGACATAATTAAAGCAAGGATAGTACAAATATCTCCCTCCATTTAAGAGGATTGATTAGGGTGAGGGAGCGTGAATATCAAATTTGTCTCACCTTTCTTCTTGGGTATTTTGTTTCTAGAACCGAAAGTGGTTTTGATGATGTAGAGTACACCGCCTTGAGCAACTTCTAATCTGAAATGAAGACACGCAAAACTATTTTAGAAGGAATTTGAACCTCTCTAACTCTCTGCAGTTATGAAGAGTTGCTGTATTTCTGAGCTATAACAAGGAGATTTTTGTAAAATGTTCTTCATAGTAGAACTTGTTTTATATAAGAAACATACTTAAAAAGCTAATTTCTTTTCTCCTTTCTGCACTGCAATCCACAAAGTGTGATTAATAATAGATTTAAATTTGCTAAGTGCATTTACTCCTTTGTGCCATCATAAAGAGAATCTATTACTGTAAAATTGAGGCTTAGTTCCAAATTGCGCCATTATGAAGTTTTCTTCCAGCAATGTTTTGTCTCTAATACACTTCCCTCATTGTAATTCTATTGCAAACCTGATGTCTAGCATCAAGTCTCACAATAATTATTTTAAATTGCTACTAGGAACAGTAGTCCTGGTGGGATATATTACTACCATTCTAACAAGATGAATTTCAATGCACTTGTAACCATATTATAGTGTATTATGAAAGAAAGAAAATCTTTGAGTTGTAGGTAGGCAAGCAGAATCGGAACACTGAAAAATTATTTTTATCAACTTCTTAGCACTTCATGTTGCACTTTTATATTATCAGTTTAAATTAGTATTAATTATGTATTAAAGTGTATGATAAACTATCACTATGTAGTGGTTTTAAGTAAAACTTAGCAATGAGATGGGCTGGAGCTTGAGAAATGGAATTGTTTTGCTGAAATTTATTACCAGACTCAAAGCTTGGAAGTCTCCTGAACCAGGGCTACGAATAAGTGAAAGCTGAAAACCAATGTCGAGTGAAGGAGTGCACCGTAAGCATTCGTTTCAGAACGACAGAAGCCGCGGAGCTCTGCGGCTCCGCTTCATAATGAGATCACAGATTAGCTCCTAAATTCATCCCACTTAGCCTATAAACTTCAAGGCAGATCTTCACCAGTTGTTTTAACAGGAGTGCTCAGCTGATGTAATATGCATACGGATACAGTAAAGCGCCGTCTGTAGATTTATTGTATTGCGGGGTTCTAGAATTAAGTGCTGATGCTGTAATTAAATGATAATGTGTAATAATCTGCATGCTGGTATTCAGTATCATTCTGGAGTTATAAACAGATAAATCTGTAATATCTTACTCTAAACCCTTACACAGCAGTGCTCAGAAGATGGCTAAGATTTCCAACTGCCCCAATTTCACATTTAGAAAATTCAGAACTGAATGTTGTTCAAGCAACATTAAAATAACCTCCCTGGGCAAACAAGAGAATAAGCCAAACTTTTACACCACTCTGTTTTATAAAAGGAGCTGGGTCCCCAGATTTGGTTTGCGCGTGTGAGGTGTAAGTAGCACCTTAAAGCAATGTGAAAGGTGCATGGTAGTGGTCATCACGGGAAGACGTGCCACTGTCTTGTTTTCTCAACATCCTTTGCAAGGGAAGAGGAACCGCACACAGCGCATGGTGGAAAATCACCGATAGCTCATCGCCTTTTGTCTTAAACGGGGTGGGTTCCGTATTCTGGACGCGGTGTTGAGAGCTGCATGTGGTCAAGGAGAACATTGTGTATAGTCAGTTTGAGGGTGGTGGCATCACGTACAGGACTGCCCATAGCAACTTCAGCCACAGATAGAGCTATCAAAGCCACACCGCACTGCCTTGTTTGGGGAAAAAAAATGTCTGGGTGATGGAAAAATTATTAGAAACAGAAAATGCCTTGAGTCTAGTGGTCTGTTTTCTTCGACTGCTCGCATCCCTCTCCATAAATGTTTTACAACACGTTCCTCTTCCCCTCCCATTTCTGAATTCCAATCTTTCCTGTGAATTTCGGAAAGAACATACTGTCCGAAAGTATATGTTTCTCTAAGGATGTGGCATGGAAAAAAGTGTTACCTTCTAACTGCCAATTAATTTTCAAACCACTATTGATTTAAAAGAGTGGTGCAAAGAGCTAGAGATGCGTTTAGATATTCTTTACAGGATAGATTCTCGTATTTCCTTATATTTGTTTCCACTGTTATTTTAATTCCTTTAATGCCACATTCCTAGGGGTGTTTAAAGTACAACAGTACTGTGTTTGCATTTTTGTATTTCTGTTTATATACATATAAATATATATATATATATAAGCTCAGAGTTACCATGCCCAGGTTACCCATACACTTTGACAGAGTTATAAAATGCGATTTTAACACAACCGCGCATCTTGTCGTCTTCACAAATTAAATTGAAAAAGGCACAAGGTATGGAACTCTCCAAATTCGAATGGCTATGCCGGTGAACACATTTTCAGATTTGTCCATCACCTGCTGACTCGTGTGGTGAGGTCACTGCAGGCTATAATTTGTTAAATTTGATTAAAAGAGAGCTCAGATCCCCAAAAGTGATGGCGTCTCATCCAGTGTGAAGTAAAGCTGAGGAACAAAAGTAAAGGTCTCTGCTGGATCACGGCTAAAGTACTTAGCACCTTGCAGAGCTAATGCCCGAAACCGAGGAGGGAATTGCCAGTAACTACATTGCTGCCATTGGTGTGGCTCCATTAACAATAAATAGGTAATTTTGCTTTTGTGCCTTGCCAGCTTGAAATGCTGGAAGTAATTTTGTTTGTTTAGAGGAAGGACAGAATGCGTGCCATGAACACTGCTGTTGTGCAGCTCCACCAGGATGCCACAGTCCATTACAAATGTACAACTTCTCAATGGATGGGAAAATAATTCAATATCCATATTCTACCTTTTTTTATCTGCCTGAAGTTTTAGTAGAAGCATTAGAAATGGTTTTATGACAACGTACTATAGGCAGTCCTTCCCGAAGTTCTTAATAGTGGTGATTTGCACCAGCTTTGCTACAAGTCAAAGAAACATTTAGTAAAATGCTTTATTCCCCCCTACCGCCACCTGGCAGTCATAAATCACGTCAATCCAGCTACCGTCCATTAAGTGTACCTTTCTGATGGAAAGTGCTCACCCCAGTCTGAAAAGGCCAGAAGTTTCAGTGCAAAGCACTACCAACCACTGGTTGAAGTTATTTTCCGAAGTTATTTTCCAAAGTTATAATATTAAAATTAAGTGTTTATGGTGTCATTTTTTTTGTTAAATTAACTTCAGTGTATGGAGATTAGTATACAGATGTAGATTTTCAGAAATGGTGCAAAAGTAAAAAATATTTATACTTTTGTAAAAGTAAAAAAATATTTTTACTTTTGACTGGAGTAAATATATGGCGAACCTGAGAGTTTGCTGCTAGGTAAAAGGCACAAACTATGAATCTCAAATATTTTCTGATAAATAAAAGTCTACCATTAATGCTGAAACAGGTGTATTCCGCAGCACATTTCTTTATCCAGCAGAGGCTGTTGGAGCGGGGTAAACAGAATTTCATCAAGGCCCTCTGAGTGTTAATAAAGTAAAACCAAAGATACATAGTGCTACTAAAAACACTCTTAAGTGCTAAATAAAAAATTCTGTCAGAGTGAGCCCATAACTTCACCTCTTGGGATTGATCACATCCTTTGGCTTAAAATATGAAGTGAGCCTTAATGAGGAATTGAAATTAGCTTGGAAATTTTCAGTAATTCTTACTTCTTTGAACTTAGGAGAAGAGTAATTCATTTGCTGGTTCAAGAATTAAGGCAAGAATATGTGCTGTTGAAATATTTTAATAGTACTTAACTTGCCAACACTAGATGGCAAGAGACATATTCTATTTAATGTTACGAAAGTACTATGTGAATTTACCAATATGTGTATCAACTCTAGATTTCAAGAGTGTTGAATGGATTATTGTCCAGAGCTAGATAAATTTGAATTCCACAGAGCTGAAATGTTGGAAATTAGCTGCATGATGTATGAACCCAAATAATAGTGTTCCTGACGTAGGAAAAAGTGATGGAAATTAAACATCTAGTTATGCACAGTGTGTCTGCACAATGTGCTGCATGCACCGCATGTGTTAGAATTTCTTCTCAGTTCTTTTTTTAATCTTTTATTCATAGCATTGCAGGTGATGAAAAATTTATGCCTTGAGTCTGGCATTGAAATTAAATGCAAAATGAAAACAGAAGCAGTTTATACTGACAGCTTAAATATCTTTATCTAGCATACGGTTGCACTATAAAAATCACTGGGTGACTTTTAAAATCTCCCACGTGCAAAAATGCAAACATTGCACAATAAAGGATAAAGTTAGGACTCTCTGTATATTAACAGAAAAGTTTCCATTCATTATTATTCACTATTAATTTTTGAGAATTATTTCAGAACGTCAGGTGAGAGTGAACACAAGAGATTCCTGCGCAGTCCAGCTACTGCTGACACCGTGACGTGACGTAGAGAAAACAATTGGGGTTCGCATTGCATTTTACAAAGACGGTTTCTCTACTTGCCTTATTTCAAATTGAACGAAAGGTGCACATCTTGTACTTGCATACTGCTTGAGTAAAAGGTTAATTATTCAGGTGAATCAGTTCCTGAATTGTGACAGTCATAGTGCATGTACTCTGTATGAGAGCAGGATTACTAAAAAACATACATGTGTTTTTAAAGTGACAGTCCATATAACAAATACTTAGAAAAGTATAAAATATTTTTTTTTTAGAAAGCAATTTTTATTGTAGTAACTTTTAGCCATAAATGACTGTATTTAAAATGCTGGTTTATTTCGAGTCATTCAATCACTTTTTCAGATGTATACCTGCAGTGGGATTTTTGTTGTGTTTTTTCTTCTTGTTGCTTTTACATTTTATGCAATGCCAGGTCACTAATTATAATTTTAAAATTAAAATTAATTAATATCAAGAAAATAATTTCCATGAACTTTTGGGAGTACTGCATTATTGTGCATCGTGAGATTGATGTGCTAACACTAAGGAAAAGAATCTATTTTTTAAAGATTTTAATAACTGAGATGTGAAATGTGCAGGTCTATTTGCAGTCACGTAGAGCACTAACAGTAAACTACCAATTACATTTTCGTATGTAGAAGCCTGTTCTCCAGTGCCTACCAGTTTTACATCCAGTTTCTGATTTGTGGCTTTTGTCAATGCCTTATATAAACGTTAGTGTGTATAATTATGCAGATAATTTTATACAATATTAATTGTGCTAAGAGTGTACTGAAAGTCTGTTTAATTCAGTAATTCATTTGCATTTTAATGATTCTAACAGCATAAGGTTACAGAGTAAAATTGAAACATCTCGGTGACTGTTACTGCAGTGTGAAAAGAGTTGAAGCTCTTATTTTGTGCTCTTAGATCTATTAAATATATCATTAGCAAAATTCACATCTGAAAACATTGGAGAACACACATTCAATGAGTTACCAAAATCGGCTGCAACATACCTTACAGTCCATTGTATGACAAAGGGTATTTAAAACATTTTTGGAATTTTCTATCTGTGGCATTTGATTGCTGATTTTAATGTGTTCGCTACAAGCGATCAGCACTGGAGCAGATAATTCTGGTGGTGATGGTAGACTGAATATATCAAATGCACTTGAGGAAAGACGCTGAGATACCTTTTAGTGGGAGGAAGGAATGTGAGAAACAAATACTTTTTTATTTTTTAATCAGATCTTTTAAAGACATAAGATACAGTCTAGGGTTTGTGGGGTTTTTTTTTTTTGGAGTGTGCTACCTTTCATAAATACAGGGAATAATGTATTCTGTTGATCTGTATCAATAGATTTTAAGTTAGCGATGTAACATTTCTCTCATTTCCTTTATCATATACAGATTTAATATCAGCATGAATAAATCTAAATTGTTTGCTTCTTTCTTCCTAATTCCTGAAGCAATGTAAAAGCCTGGAGAGGTTTGAAGTGACAGGATTACAAGCAGTCTTTTGCATACATGGCCTTTAGGGATGAGCGGCTACCTTGCATCTAATAAACAAGAAAGTGAATTCGTTGAATAATGAATTAAGTGGCATAAGTTGTGATAACAAGGAGCAAATGTAACTTCAGACGAATGGTATTTGCTTTGTGTGGGGTTATCTGAGAGGGCTGATGCTTCGCCAAGGGATATCGAAAAAAGGCTCATTATATTAAGATGTTCTTTCACAGAACGCAGCCTAAAATGATCTTGCAATTTTTTCGTTTGCTGAGCTCCTTTGTGTGTCTCTTTCAAACCAACTGTCTCCACCAGGGGGATAACTGGGATTCTTTTAGGCCACTGAGTTTTGTTTATAATGAAAATTCCTAGTGAGTTTTAGATGGGTCACCCAACAATTAAATAGAGATGTCTAATTGGTTGATCCATATTAGGGTCAGCAGCTGGTTACAGAATAAAAGCTCACAGTGCCCCACTTGCAGAGTTCTGAACCAAATTAAATTATTAATCTACTCTTTGCTTCAATGTAGCTTCACAGGGATCCCTAACCTGCCATACCGAATAAAGCAGAACTACTACTTTACATTTTCATTATGATGAATTATATTTTAAATTGCAAATACATTCCCATTTAGTTCGCACAGAATATCCCGTTTGATATCTTGAATATATTCAGGCACTTAGTGTTTATGTTTATTTTGTTAATTTTAGTTATTAAATGGACCTGGGAACTCATGGGCATACAGTTAGTATAAATAAAGTGTTGAAACAGTCAGAATATGAGAGTCTGAAAGACGTGAAAGGAAGATGTTTGTTTTCTTCAATTAATATTTTTTTAAATTGAGAAGGATTTTATGAGTTGAAATGGTCAATAAGTTAATTCACAATTAAACAGAATTATCTTTGTAGTGGCAATGAGGAAGCAGGTCCCTTTCCTTTTCTGTCATTATATGCTTATTTCAGTTTTGTGTCATTTAATTAGCTAAAGCTGATGCGCATAATGTGTTGGAGTACACTTTCAGCAAGTTATTACTGTATGAATAGAACTGTATGTTCTCAAATAAAACTTGCAGTTTTTTCTTTGAACAGTTACACTTCATAATTCGTAAAGAGCAACAGCTGAGATGAATCAGACTCTGCGTTATTGTTCATTCTAGTCCAGTGAGGAAGATTGTAACTTGAATTATACTTTGTGAAATAATGGCAGGAAATATCCAGCTATGTGCTTTTTCATTATTTTTTAATTAAGTTTTTAAAGATGCCTAGCGCCGGTACCCAGCTGATTAAGTGGTCTTGGCTCTAGATCCTGTTGCTTTTAAAAATACTTGTATTGATATGTACTGCCTTTAGGAATAAAGATGAGAGTCTTGTTTTTAATTCCAACGGAAGGAGGTTTCAGGCTTTAATGTCACATTAAATAGAGCACGCTACTTGTTGGGAAAGAGATAATCCAAAGGGATCGTTGTTTAAATTGTGCTCTGAAATTTGGTCAGCTTTTCCAGTGTTTCTGATGGTGGCTGACATTGGTGGTGGGCCTGGCCCAGCTCCAGGGATGGAGCAGAAGTTCCACAGGTGCAGGATCAGTCCTGTTGTGCCCATGCGTGAGTTCAGTACCTCTGAAGTCATCACAAAAGCAATACAGTATTGCAGTTTACACCTAAACCGGGTATTATCAGCTGTTTCTTACACCGTAGGTCTCCAAATTTAGAAGATCCTTTGATGACAAAGTGGTTTTGCTGATATTTTCAAGTAAAGTTGTTACTGAGCTCTTAGATGACACGTTTTAAACTTACTTAATTTTGATGAGCTTGGCTTTGGTCTTGTTTTGTTCAGGGGAATCTACTCTTTTTTTTTTTCTTTTTTTCTTTCTTCTTTTTTTTTAAAGTTAGTCAAGTCCAGAGAAGAGCCATGACCATGTTAAATGAACAGTAGGTACACTGTCAGATGAAATGCAAAGTAAAGGAAGAGAAAAATGTGAAGCATTCATATACTTTCCTCAATTCTTACTGTATTAGCAATATTAATTTAGAAGAAGAATGGAAATTTCTGTTAAAAGTGAGGTTGCTGTCAAAAAGAAATTAGGGTATGTAAAAAGAATAGGCTGGAGAATAATGCAGAGATATCATTAGAGGAGCTCTGTCTCATTTCGCATGTTATTTCCCGTGGTGGGTACCCCTCTCACGATGGATGTGGCAGACTGGGGAGAGCTCAGGAGCGGTGCAAGGTGAGAGAGTTTGTGTTTCAGTATTTCATCAGGCTTCAAATACGTGTGTAACCGATGTAGAAAGGTTGTACCCAGCGCTTCTGCTTTCACTATTAGAAAAGAATGCAAGGGAAATGGAAAGATGGCAAATAAAATATTTTAAAAATGGTGTAAAATACGTTTTCGTACAACACAAACCTAGCCTGAAGGTAACTGCCACTGGTTTCAGTTAGCAAGTTAGGTCTTGGAAGGAGAGAAGGCTTTTTTCTTCAGAATTGTGCATTTTAATAGGTAGTGATAAGGAAAGCACAAACTGGATAGATAGAAAGTAACCTTGCTCTGTCAGTAGTTATGAGTGGAAGAACTATTTTGTGGAAAAGGATGTGAACATCCTACTTTTGGGTTCATGTGCCTCCCTTCTAGATTTTCCTTTCTAAAATGTTTCTGGAAAAAAAATCTCACAAAAGAATCTTCTCTTTCTTGAGTCTTCTAAAACGCGTTCTTGCACAGAGTAGAGCCTTGCACCATGCCTGTCTTCTGCAGCTGGTCAGCCCAGTGCCCCCTCCGTACCCCTTCCTATCTGTCTTCTCTCCAAATCTGCAAACCATCTGCAGTTTATGCAAATTATTGTATATCTTTTTTTACATATAATTTTCTAAATTTATCTTTCTCAAAGTTAGAATATTTTTGCATGCCATTCACATCCTAAGCCATTTTAAAGTGCTTTAGGTAGTCACTGACAGTGGCACTGCCACAGCAGCAGGCAGATGGGGATCGCTCTCCTTGTTGAGGTTCTCCAGTAGGTTTTGTATTTCTTGGCAAGGTCCTGTATGATATAACTGTGGTTTTGCTGACACTTACGTTATCTATTTGAAATCTAGTTCCCCTATGACTATCTAATCTGTCATCATACCTCTCCAGCATAAACCTACCCTAGCTTTTGGATAAAGAAAAATGGGTTTTAGCTCTGGTCTGCCAGCCTCTCCTTGATAAGGACAAATTTAAGATATGAAAAAAATTGATCAATGCTAGGTAGATAGATCAAATAATCAGCTATCTGTATTTTCATATATATCAACTATTTCAATATTATTATCAGTATTTTAATATTAATTAGCTATCTGCAGTTTAATATATAAATAGTTATAAATGTAGTATTACTAAATTCAAAGTGACTGCTTTTTATCAGCCTTTGAACCATTGAGAAAAGTTCAGCTCACATAGGGTAAAAGATTTAGAGTTTTTATATATTTGTTTAAGTGCCTGCTTCCTAAGGGCTATGTGGTGGCAATGGTGAGGAAACATGACACTGTTAGATTTCAGCGATGTATTCAGAACCTTTCTCAGCTATGACTACCATAATATATAAAACTTAGCATAGCCTGTATGAATCCCAAAGAACAGCAGAAGTCTGTGATGTTTGTATGGACTGGTTTTTGTTCCCAGCAAAATACCGTGCTTTCCAAGGATAAGGTTTTCGATTGGTTTTGAACAAGAATAAATAAAAGGGTCCAGTCAGAATCAGAGCTGCCAAACAGTAAATTTATCAAAATCAGGGGTGCTGAGAATTGGAATGTATTTCTTTTCTCATAAATAAAAATACTACAACTCGTAGTCTTTCTGATCTGTGATAATCTTTATTTAGAAAGTTTTTCTCAACACTGAGAAATAAAACTGTTGTTTTCCAAACCAGAGGATTTTGAGGCCTTTTCAAGCAGAGTTCGGTATAGAGCCTCTCTGAGCTGATCTTTGGATGGCTCCTGTTCCATTTTGACTTAAATGGAAATGTTTCACTTGGTTCATTTTAGCCATGTTGCACTTCAGTCTCCTGTTCACTAACCCAAAGAATTCATGTTCAGCATAAAAATCTTCCCCATAAGAAATAATGAGAGAGATGAGGCATTCAATCCACGGCCCATCTACGGTGTAGGAGCAGCTCAAATAAGCTTATGTTATCGCTGAACTGATGTAAGATGAAACAGTTGGATTTAATCAAAATAATGGATAGAAATGTGGGGTTTTTTCCTAGTTCTGTTCTTCACTTTAAAAGTAA
The DNA here is from genome assembly GCF_964106895.1 of Numenius arquata. Classification (NCBI taxonomy): domain Eukaryota; kingdom Metazoa; phylum Chordata; class Aves; order Charadriiformes; family Scolopacidae; genus Numenius; species Numenius arquata. The sequence continues at coordinate 83,801,670 of NC_133616.1, read as the reverse complement.
GAAATTTCAGTGAAAAAAATAAATTCCTGTGAAGGACTGAACTTTTGCTTGAACAACATTTTCCATCAAGGTATGTTTTCAACAGAAACGATAAAGTTCCATGTCAGCTCTACTCATTAATGGTGGTTAATGTTATCGGTGTTTTTCATTTTGATCAACGATTGTAATTTTTAACTTGCTGTTCATTTCAGTGATATTTTTCTAAGTAGCTCTTTGTGACATTTTGAGAGGAATTTGGAATGTTTCCATGATTATAAGTGTAACAGTGTTATCAAAAGTAGACAGATCTTGTACTACTGAATACCCGTAGGTGTGTTCTGAAAGCAAGTTACTCATAACGATGATGTTATCTCAGACACTTCATTCTCAAAAAGTTAGTGCTAATTAGAAAGACTGGTATTTGTTTCCCCTCTTGGCCAAGAAAACAGCTCAAAATAAAACATTTAAAGTCAAAAGCATGAGTAGGAGAAAGCAGACCTTCCTATTGAGTTTGATGGAGATGTGGTTCCAGAGACTTGTGACTCTGACTCAATGCAACCCGCAGTATTAATAGCCATGTAGGCTCCTGATGAAAAGAACCCAAAAGTTCCTATACCCCGCAGGAAATTTTTGTCTTCTTTCCTTAAGTAGACTTTCTTCTGATTTGAAGGAGAAATTTTGCTACCACCATTTCCCTAAAGCCTACCCTGACTTGTGATAAAAGTGCTGTGACCAGTTGATCGGTTTGATTTTTAAAAAGTAATTTTCAGTTCATGTATCTGATTATTACTGCAATTGTGAATGCCAATTTCTTAGCCAGGGTCTTGGTTTTGTCCTTTATAACACGGTGAAGGTCTGAGAAAGGGTTCTTTAGGCCACCCTTCTTGGGACTTTCTTTCCATACAAGCTCTGAAGAGTGAGAGATGAGTATTTTTAGGATGAAAATTGGCATAAACCCTGATCATTGAGGGAGATCCCACCCTTGTCCTCTCATTAGGGGTGATTCAGAAAGGAAATTGCCTGTCTGAAGACTTGGCAGGAGTGTATTGACTAAATCACGATAAAGCACCATTCAAATGTACCAACTCATGATAGTTTATTTTCTATTTTCTTGAACTTGCTGATTTTTTTCCCCAGAAATTGCCTGGCATTAACTTGACGTAACACATCAGACCACTGTAAAATACCAAAAATGATAATAATCTAAATGTCTTATGGCCTTGTGAGCCCACAAATGTTTTCAGATACCAACTAGTTGATACTAACTGTGCTTGTTAATAACAAGCAGGTTATTAACAGAACCCGGTATTCGCAGCTGAGTAAATCCAACACTTTCTTAATCTAGTAGGTTTCTAATAAAAAATAGTAATATTATCAAGCAATAGTATTATGTCTATACACTGTAGCATCTCTCAGTTTGGGAACTGTCAGCATTTTAGATTCTTTTTTAACTTCATACCACTACTTTATGCATAATTAATTTTATTCTTTGGAGAGCCTAACTCTTAACTAAAACTTAAAGCTAAGGGAAGATAATATAATTTGCCACAATTGAATTTTCCTTAGTTTTTGAAAATGGGATAATGAAAGGTACTAAGAATTCTGAAATTGTTCTTTACCAGCATCCCAGCCTTCTTAGTTCTGAGGGTAGGTTTGGGATTACCTCAACTTTCTGTTTTGTTTTGTCTTTCAGGCTCAGAAAATTCCCCTGAAGCCTCATGATAAACAGCACAAATGCTTTATTTTTGCATAATCTTACTTAAAATGCCAAAATACCATTTTGCAGTATCTAAATAGAAAGTTTTATGATCTCCAATGCTAGATTTTAGGTAGTTTTTCAGCCTGTATGAAGTGTGCTTTAACGTACCTTACATTTTGACAATCGGTGGAGGAAAACCATCAAGTGAGATGCGCTTATTGCATGTTAATCTACTGCCAACTGCTCAGATACGTATTTACCTCCTGCCTGTTTTCATGAAGGTATTGAGGCTTGGTCAGATCATAGAATTCTGCAGCTTTGTTAGGTATCCTCATCCCAACCTTGAATGCTAAGGCCAGGTTATTGACTACCACAAAGGAAACTCCAGGACATCCAGGAGTCCCTGCCACTGAAGGGACCTCTCGATTCTGCCTTTTCTGCTTCCATAGCAGACCTATGTTCATCCCCTAATTCAATTTTAACTATTTTTTTTCTGCATTGCAGAATAAAATCTAATCAGATGTAGCTATTTTGTTGCTTGATACTCATATGTAGACACTGCTTCCTGAGAAGCAATCTTTATTATGATTCGGTATTACAAGAAAAAATGAACCCTTTTAGCCAAGTTCTGTATGTGCCTTTCTTTGGGGAAAAACACAGTGAGGTTAGAACTGAAAGAAATTTATACCACAGGAAACCATCTTAGGAAGTTATAGAAGTGATGTTGACTAGTGCAATTTTACCTTAAAAGAATATTAAAACTTGGCTGGTGTTTCGATAGATTGATAATGCCAGCATTACTGTTCCCCTAATTTTCTCGTACGACAGACGGTAACCAAACATTTGCTTTCTTTTTGCTGGAAATCCAGTGGATGTTGAGTGAAAAAAATTAGGCACTTTTCAAGCATTTGGATACATCTAGTAGTCATAATGAATAACATTTTAGGCAAACAAATAAATACACTGGATCTTAAAATCAAGACAGAGGAACAACTCATATTAAAACGAAAATTATTCTCTGACATATCCAAAGTGGAGAAGAAGTGTTTCTGCTGCAATTTTCTTTCCATTGTAATGATTGATTTCTGTCACTAGTTTTTAAAACCTTTGACATGAAGCAACCAATTTCTTCTGTTTAAATTATTTTGTATCTTTTATAATAATAATAGTTGCTCTCACCAATCACAGGGAAAAAATGATTCCTTAATTTGCTAGAGAACAGAATGGTTTTGTCAAGAATTGAGTAACGGGAAGGTTTATATTGTTTCCTGGTTGGAACTGGTAAGGTCTTTCTGAAAGATGTCTGAGACCTCTTTACACTGTTTCACTTAGAACTGATCAAGAGAGTTAAATCAGACATGGACCTGACACTAATTTCACAAAAAAATTCAGAGATCACAATGAGCATATCTCCGAAAGAAGAACAAGAAATATTAGAATATATATATTCTTTATCAATTCTGACAGTACAGTCTTAGAGTTATTAAAAGTCAAAGAACTGAGCAGATGTCTAGCAATGCTGAATTATACAGTCTGAATAACTTTTATAACTACCAGATCCAGTGCAATCTTTTTTTGACTGTTAAATGTCTGTCAATAAATCCTGATGCTTAATATCAAGTGGTTAACAGAGCCAGCTGTGTACTGCTCATGCTTAATAGAAATGAAAAAAATTTGAAGATTAACATATAACAGGTAAATTTCACTGCTTTACTGAAATTATATGACATATAATGGGTTTCATTGTATTTTTAGTGAATATTCAGAGAGATCAGCAGTGGGTCAAGTATGTTGGGGAAATGATGGCAAAATACCCTTGCTAATTTCTGTCTCTTTTTTGCAAATGGAGACTTAACAAGAGAAAGAACAGAAATTATTTTATTAACCTTTTAGTACTCTTGACCATATTTTGACTTTTTGGGAATTACAATATTTGATGTAGAAATGCACGGATATAATTCTTTTGGTCTGATGAACTCTTTAACAAATAGTGCAAGTTTTGCCCAAGATTTTGTGAATAATCGGCTTTCTTGCTATTTTTTTTGGACATATTGGGAAATACTGGCAACTTTTAACCTGCATTTTAAAGTCCAGAATGTGTACTTAAAGATACATGTGTATGTAGGAATTTAGATAGGATAGTAGATGAGTTTCCAAAATAAGTGTTAAATATGTAAAATGTAAGTGTTTTTACTGCAATACATAATAGAAAAGTTTGGCTCACATTAAGCACTTGATGTCTGCTGCTGTGATTGCAAGGCTGTGGCATGAGTGATGATTAGCTAAAATAGTTTAGAAGAGTCATTTCTGATAGTATTACCACAGAGGGAAAAAAACAAACAAACAAACAAACAAACAAAAAAACCAAAACAAAAACAAACAAACAAACAAAAAAACCACACCACCAAAAAAAGGCAAACAAACCAGAAACCTCTGATAGGAATCCAAGACTTGACTCAACGGGTGCCAAACCTTTGTCCCAGATTGGGTGCCGTATTACTAATGTTTTATCTTAAAAGTCAAATGAAATCACATGCATCTCTCAGCTTTTTCAAGAGCAATAGACGGACCTGAAGAGTTTGCCAAGCAAGATTTCAAAGCTCGGGAGGAAAATGAAAGGTTAGACTTTACAGAAGTTGGGTGTATTCCACAAACCCACTGTTCCAAGATTTACTTGATCTCTTATCAACAGGCATGCACAATGGATCACACTAGCACAAGTAAAGCACACTGAGAAGTTCATGTATTCAAGTAATTATCTTTTAATTTGTAAAATGAAACAATATTTTCTGTATATTTGTGCTTAAGAATCAACTTACAGACAAAGCATTGGGCCATGAGCAGCAAGTACAAAATTGCTGTGACTATCACTGTTGATAGTGCATCAGTAGGCAAAGTAGGCAGATTAATTTACTTACGGTAAGCTAAGTGCATTCTTGGCTCGTAAAGGGAAATCATTTGCTCACTTAAGCCAGATATCTGACTTTTGACGGCAAATGTCACTGCCTGGATTTCCCTTTGACAGTTTGGCAACCCTGCACCCCTGTTATAGTATCCACTTATTTGTCTTGTTTTCAGCCAGATTAATCCATTCTGTTTTGACAAGAAGACTGATGGGTAATTGATAACTGTGATAGACACAAACAGAAGACTTGGATGCTGAATAATTCAGCACTTTTCAGTATCAATAAGAGAACAGGTTGAAGAATTTGTGTCTCTATTTACACTTAAACTAAACTAAGTCAGCCCAGACATTTATGCTGCCAGTCTATCAGAAAACCAAACAGTGTACATTCGGTTTCCACCCGACAAAATGTTTTATAAGCTTGTAACAATATGTGTGAAGCTGCCAGAATAATAAATAGGTACAGCAGCCCATGCATGCTAATGTTATGTTGTAAGCAGTTTTGTTGACAAGTGCTAATACTTCTTTCATACTATCATCAAAAGCAGCTAATACAACAGCCATTATTTGCTGGCTTTCCAAGCAAGACATGATGGATTGTGACCTTAATATGGGTTAGCCGAGTTTTGAAAGTTAAACAACTTGCAATAAATCATGGAATTATTACAATGCGGTTTAATTGGTTAAGGACTGTTTATTTCCTAAACAGGGTGAAAAATTTCTGTTTCGGTACTTTTAATTTGCAAAGTGCATTTTCATTATGAATGGCAGTTTAATATTCTGCTCTTTTGTCATGCAAAATATGCAACACAGAGGCAATCTATTAATTGGACAAAAATGCATTGCAAGCGTAAATTATCCTTTATATCATCACTTGTGAGCTTTTACATCTATTAAATGCGTTAAATGGAACATAGTTAAAGGTTTTACAACTTGCAGGTTAGTTCTGAAATCTAAGTCAAGCTTCAAGATGATTTTAATGACCTTTATTTTTAGCAAAGTAAAGTAATTAAGTAGTAGTAAATATAAAGATGAATTTGAGTGATATTATTCTTAAGAAATAGGTATGTTGATCCCATTGATTAAAAAGTCACATAAATTGTAATAGTTGTCTATATTATTACACTTCTTTTGTAAAAATAGGGGTGTTTTTTCTGCCTCCTTTGTTTTCTTTCTCTAAACCAAAATGCCAAAGATTGTAAAATTAATTTATACAGAGTGATTCAATAAGAAACAGAAATCGCAGTAGCTTTCTAAAATTTTGCAGCATTTGGAACTGTATTTGATACACTAACAGTAATTTTGGTCACAATGGTCAAAATGCATGTTAAAATAGCATACCCTTACAAACTTGAGAACCTTCCTCTAGTATTGCTGAAACAGCTAGAATGGCATGCTGTTTTAAAAGTCACTCATAATACAGCTTTGGTGATGCTTTAATTTTGTTTAAATATAATATTTAAATTACTGTAGAAGCCAAATAGGCACCTTACTGGTACACATTATTTTTAAGAGAGGAACTAAAGAGGTAAATTGACTGACTAGCTATTTTAGCAGAGAAGTTAAAAAGGTGCCTAGCATATGAATTCAGCAAAATAAGCTGAAATATTGTCTGAAATAATCTATTTCCAGTAAGCAATAATTGGACACGGTTCATGACATGAAAAAGCAAGAAATTTTTTGACACTGCGGTCTACTGAATACAGCTTTCTTCAATAATTTATGGCTAGCCTGAAGTTCAAATTGGAGAGTACATTATTTATTTCTTATTTATATGTCTTACAAACCACTAACAATTTTTAGTTGGGCAGTAACTTTCTCTTAAAAGGAGCAAACCACGTTCTCTCAGAATGCAGTCTTAACCTTTGATAAATGATGGCAATTCCCTTCTCTCCCACACCCACCACTCTGAATGAGGATCTGGAATATGTGGGCTAATTAGCACAGGAGAAATGTAAAGATCATTTCAAGTGCTTGAGAATGAATGTCACTAACATAGAAAGATGTGCCTTCTGTTTGGCACAGTGCTTACTAAGGCAAGAACGAGTTAAATAAGAGACTTGTGGAAAAATAAGTAATATCAAGTAACAAACTATATATATAGTATAACCCACCAATAATAGGTGAAGCACTTGGAGCGCTTGCAGACTCATAGGATAATTCAGGTTGGGAGGGACCTATGAAGGTCAGGTATGAGTTATTTGGGTTATTTAGGGCTTTATCTAGTCCGATGTTGAAAACCCCAATGGCTGGAAACAGCACAGCCTCTCTGCTTATAACTTCCACTGTAGGGCATCACCAGTTGCTGTGAAAGCTGAACGGCATCCTGGTTTTGATGCAAATTTTTCTTTCATCCAGACTGGTTATATACCATCTAAATTTGCTATAGTAGAAAATACAATGCAGTAATACAAGGATTTACTAAAAGTCATAGTCCATCCATTTCGTTGAATAGCCAGAGAAAATATGGTATGCAGATTTCATTGATTCCTATTGGTCTTTCAGAACCACGTAAAGCTTTGTCTCAGGATTATTATGGGACAAAGTCTCAAAAACATGAGAGACCACTATTCACCTACCCACATGGAACTGAGCTCATCTGTTCATCTGTTGGTGGTTGTTTGTTGGGGTTTTTTTTTGCTTTAAATGCAGCATTTTAATGATATGAAAGAGAATTGTTTCCATTCCACTTTATTGTGCTAACAAAACTGATCATTGGATCAGTTAATCATTGGATCCATCAGGTGAGAACTTGCATTGTCATAGAATCATAGAATCATCTAAATTGGAAGGGGTCTTTAAGACCATCGAGTCCAACCGTTAAGCCAGCACTGCTAAGTCCACCACTAACCCATGTCCCTCAGCACCACATCTGCCCAGCTTTTAAATACTTCCAGGGATGGTGACTCCACCACTGCCCTGGGCAGCCTGTTCCAGTGCTTGGTAACCCTTTTGGTGAAGAAATTTTTCCTTATATCCCATCTAAACCATTAGATTATTAACCATTTAGTATTATGAGTAGATAATTTGTGCTGCAACATTCCTTTTCTGAGCAGTATTGTCTGTGATTTTTCCTATGATGTGTTGCAAGGTACTTACCAAAACCTGCAGATGTTATAGGAAGTGTCAATGGTCTCATTGATGGATGCAGCAGCCATGGAAGTTCCTTCGGATGGCAGATTGGTTTGGCTCTGTGTTTCATAGAATCATAGAATGGTTAGAGTTGGAAGGGACCTTAAAGATCATGGAGTTCCAACCCCTGCCCTGGGCAGGGACACCTCCCACCAGACCAGGTTGCTCCAAGCCCCCTCCAACCTGGCCTTGAACCCCTCCAGGGATGGGGCAGCCACAGTGTCTCTGGGCAACCTGGGCCAGGCTCTCACCACCCTCACAGCAAAGAGGGTGAAGCAAAGAAGTTCTTCCTAATGTCTAACCTAAATCTCCCCTCTTTCAGTTTAAAACTATCCTATCACTACACTCCCTGATCAAGAGTTTCCTTTACTTTTATGCCTAAGTGGGAAGGGGAAGCAATGTGGAGTAAATTTACTCAATGAACCACAGCTTCTGTTTTTCTTCAGCTAAGTAAGATGAAGTAATTCAGGACTAGTGGGATTACCAGTGGCAATGGAATACGGGGTTGATGAAGACCATTTAGCTGAAGCGTGTGAAGTTATTTCCCAGGAGCTGCTGTGTCAGGACGTTAGTATGGGATTTCCTTATTGGTCAGTTTTACTGGCTGGAAACTTACTACCCTGACTGCTAACAGCCAATGGATAATTGATTCGGCAAATACAAATATGAACCTTGTGAAGGTGTTTGTTATGGTTGGTCACAAAGTCTGGACACGCCATCCAAGATTGCTGTGGCAAATGCAGAGTGGTGGCCATTTGAACAGGACTGAAATTTTATGTCCAGCAAATTAATCTGAAATTATAATGAAAAGAGGTCCTAGAAACATCGAGTATATTTATATTTAGAAAACATATGTTTTGTTATATACATACATCTGCCTGTGTCAAAATCCATGGTTTTAATCTCTCACTTGTTTTATATTTAAAGTGTTGGAGGTCCAGTTTTAAGCCCCAACTGTCTTTAAAACAATGCTCTTGTAGTCAACAGCCTCTAAGCACAGAGTATGGCTTGTTATATTCTGAAAGGGACAAACCTGTGCCCGCTCTCTTTCCAGTATCCTTGCTTGTTCTTGGGTTGTAACTGAAACCTTTTGCCATGATTTTTTCTATTTCCCTGCCAAGATCATTTGCCACTGGCCAACACCCCGCTCTCCATTTCATCAGTAAGCATTGGCCCTTTGCAAACTGTGAAACAACTAGCCAAGCCTTAAAAAACATCTCTGGATGGGTATTTTCAGGTAGCTAAAAGTTGACAATAGCATTTCTACCTGTGGCTATGAAAGAGTCTATGAGAAGTAATGATTATCTGATAGCAAAGAAGGGCTGGCTGAGGAGTTGTCTCCGTGACCACCATTGACTACTGAACCTGTAAATCAGTGCTCTTGACAATTAGCAGCAGAAAGCAGGGCTGAGAGTGCTCTTGTGAGGCTTATTTTCTGTGGATATCACTAATCACATACAGTGATTTGTTGTGGGTCTGAACATGTGATTCTACGGACATTAATTTCACAAAGGAGACCACCACTGCAGGGTGTGCTCCTTCCCAAATCTGTGCTTCTCACACTGTTCTGTTGGTGCAACTCATGTCAGTGCAGTGAGACTTCCTCAGGAAGCCACCTTGGTGTAATCTCCTTGTATTGTAGATTGAATTCTCAATTGGTGATTTAAAAGCATCCCTTTTATCAAACAGGCAAGGTAGCTAAAAGCTAGCCAAACAGAAAGTGACATAGAAAACCGAATAAACCACGGGAAAATATCAGGATTTTCCTTTATCAGTGGTGGCTTTATATCCCAAATGGTAAGAGACGTTATAATACAGCAGGTGCTGTTGACTACACAATTTCTCCATGAAAAAGATGTCTGTCAGAGCTCCTCCATAAGCTTCTCTCTCCTTGAGTCTGAATTGCTTTATTCTGGAAATTAAGTGTGCTCTCTTTATCGGCTTGGTGATTTTTTTAGCTGCTGGCTGCCTTTGCCAGGGGGTAGAAAGGAACCAATACATAGACTTTCTCTGTTTTATATTCCTTAGGGATTTTCAAGGGATTTTTCTTCTCTCTGCATTGGGAGTTGAATCCGATTTTGAGAGAAACCCTTCTGATCTGGTGACTATCTACAAAAGAAGCCAACAGCTTCTCTTAATTCGAGGGTCTGAGCAATATGAAAGTCAGGAGTAAGGAAGCTGGAGAAGCTGAAGGGTACATCAAATGGAAAGATAAGGCAGAAAACTTTATCAGAGGCCAGTAATGCAACAGATTCCTGGGCATACGTGCTACAGGACAAGAAGATTTCAGGGCTGGAGGAGGATCAATTAGGACAGAACTTTGGATGGACAAGTGGGAGAAAGGGCAAAGGAGGCAATGTGTCAAGGTTTTGGCCAGATTGGCCAATTGAGTGACTGATGGCCCTTCCCCCCCTCTCTCTAAAGAGAGGAGGGGAAGAGATAAGATTTGCAAGTTTAGAATGAACTAATGTTAAACAGAAATGCTACTTCAGCCTGGTGCTGTGGTGAATAGCAGAGGACAAGCAGCTCTTGTATACCTGGGGTTTGTTAACCCACCATTGCTCAGTCTCCAGCAGTACTGACTGTGGCCAGGAGTTTGGTGGCAGAGATTTCTTTCCAGGCAGGATCTAATAAGATCTGACAGCACGAGTTCAGGGAGGTCTTCTCTTGGAGCTTTGTCCTTGGAAACATCTGGCATTGCTTCTTTCTTTTGATTCGCCAGTGACAGAGGCCGTTTTCTTCATTTTCCTGTCACAGTCTGTGATTCTGAAGAGGAACGTAGACATTTCTAGAAACTGGTCAAGTCCAGAGCCTCTCAAGGGGTCCAGCCAGCCAGCTGGGTGGGGGGCTCAGGTGTTACAAAGAGAGGCTAAAGGTGAGGCAATGACACATAGCATAGCATGGAAGAGTTTCAGATGCTAAATAGCTGAAAATCAGCTATGATGTTAAAGCAAACAAACTCCACAAAGTGATGTTTTTTCCTTTTCCTGCAGTAGTTGATCTCTAGAAACAACAGAAGCCAAACAACTTTGTTTAAAATATACTGCTTATATAAGACATCTTGTGGGAAAGCTACTGGGAATCTTTCACTGGAAAAAAGCCTAGGACAAGCATTTGGGGGGCTGGAGGAAAACTATGATGTTCTGCAACTCCTACAGAAAGAAGCAACAGAAAACTAGAAGGTCCTCTTATTTGGGTATCATAAAGACCTACTCTACAAAGCTGTTAAAAATGTACTAGATTTTTTCTAGTGATTTAGGGCCACATTTGAACGCAGGCATATATATTTTTTCTGTGTGCATAACTATAGAGAAATACTTCCAAGATAGGATATGGGACTTACGAGCCCTGTTTTTTTTCCATGCTTCAGAATTGTGAAGAAAATGTTATGCTGATACTACGACAGTGATTTCTGATGGTAGCTTTTTGTATCTTTTGCTGTTGTTATTTTGGGGTAGGTTCTTCTACGGGCCAAGAAATAACTTCTTGGGTATTTGTAACATCAAGGTGAAGTTTAAAATGGGTGTGCTGCAGTGTGCCTGGTCTATCAAAATGAAATGAACTACATTTCTGCCAGAAAAGAGCATAAAAAGTTCTGCTTGCTCCAACAAAAAGATATGGTGATAATTCTGTTGTGCAACATGTTCTTATAGAACTTAGTAATATTTTAATATGCTAGATAACTCAGATACTTGTAGCAACATAGAATAAAACCCAGCACAGGTTTAGTTGAATTTTGGGACGAGAGATTGACTCTTTTTTTCTTAATGTATTACCTATCTTGAAAATGTGTAGGACTGCCTTATCACTGCAATTTATTGTGCAGCCATAAATAAACTCAGTCAGTGCAGGAGCTTTCTGACTAGATAATAATACAGACTGTTTTTCTTGAATATCTTTTGTTAATGCAGTGCTTTGGTTTGTTGTGTATGCTTATGAGTGTCAATTTTTATGTGCTTACATTAGGTTTGGTCAATGAGACTATAAAAACCGTTAACACTTTCAGAAAACCAAGCCATGGCTCCTCGAATTCAGTTGTCATGGCACTGCACTAACAAGTTACTACAAGTAGTTTTCCTATAAAATCATCTTTACAGAGAAAAAATCAGCTGAAAAAATAGAAATCATCTTATAGTCTACTGAAGTAACGGAGTTGCTCTAGAAATTCATCCTTGTAATAATGCTGTTCCATGTGTTACTGAAATTTGGATCTTCATAACTAATTTGATCTCCTTTGAGAGATAGAGGTGAAATGAAATGTAAAACAAGCAGAAATACAATATAAAAAGTGCCTCAGAGCATGCTCCTTCTGGATTTTGAAACTGATGTGATAAAATATTCAATCTGTCAAAAAATCAGTCACAAAAGTCACTAAATGCAACATGATACAGTTTTGCAGTTTATATCTTCTGCTTTATGTATCCATTTTTTAAACTGTTTTCAACAGATTTAGTCTTGGTCATGCAAATTGCACTGTTTTGCAACATACAGTCCAAAAATAACCTGCAGGAATGTAGCATGCAATTGGTTGTCAAAACAAGGTTATTAAATCAGTGCTTAATTTCGTCTCTTGATATAAGTGGTGAGATCCTTGGAAATTTAAAGACAACTATGTGCTGGGGTACAGTAAAAAAATTCAGCAAATCATTTCATTACTAAAACCTGCAGGACAGAGCTCCTGAGACTCTTGACTAGTTTTAAGCAAATTTAGCTGATGGTCATAGCCATGAGAAACAGGAGTTTTGCTTATATTGCACATGAAGTAAGGACCAGCAGCGCTCACCAACTGGGCCAGCCAATTGAAGGAATAATTTCCGTCCATTCACCAGTTCATCCTTAGAGGTGGTCAAAAGAGAATCCTTATGGAGACAGTGAGTGACTGTTCAGGCTTCCCAGTAGCACTTCAAAGTGCAGTGACACACAATGTCATAGAATCACAGAATGGTTCGGGTTGGAAGGGACCTCAAAGTCCCCCCCAGTGCCACCCCCTGCCCTGGGCCAGGACACCTCCCACCAGAGCAGGTTGCTCCAAGCCCCCTCCAACCTGGCCTTGAAGCCCTCCAGGGATGGGGCAGCCACAGCTTCTCTGGGCAACCTGGGCCAGGCTCTCACCACCCTCACAGCAAAGAAGTTCTTCCCCACAGCTCAGCTCAATCTCCCCTGTTTCAGTTTAAAACCGTTGCCCCTCATCTTGTCACTACAGGCCTTGGTAGAAAGTCTCTCTCCATCTTTCTTATGTCTCTTTATGTATTGTAAGGTGGCAATAAGGTCTCTCTGGAGCCTTAATCATGTAGGGTGTGACGGTATTACATCAAATTAATTTTACACCACCTATGAATAAGCAAAGCTATAGTTAAGTGAGATTTTATCGGATCTTTCACAAGATTTTAGGAAAGTCTAGGTTCTTGCAGTGATTTTGAGGTCTCAGGATATTCCTTGCCACTCTCAGAGCCTTCTGATGCACAGAAAAGCACTCCAGCCTGGTCACTGCAGATTAAAGACACTGATCCTATGGAGCACACTGTAAGCATGAAGATATGTGTTCCTATACAGCAGCAAATAATTCTGTCTATGATTTTGGTATTATCAGAGTCCTTACTGCTATGCAAGGATTTTAATGCTATTTTAAGAAAGCAAAATAGACATTCTTTTATTGCAAAAAATTTGCATTGAGGAATATTTTATTTGTATCTTACATTTTTAAAGTGCCATGGCTAGAAACGGGTTTGATTTTGAAGAAGAATCGTTTTGAATAATTAACCATGAATTACTCTAATTAGAAGAAAATAATTATAGGTTGGACATAGCTGCTTCAAATGAGATGTACAGGGTTAGTGACTATTGGAAAAATAATGCCAACTGATAGAAGCTGAAATAAATCTAAAAAAGAACTTTCTCTTACAATCAGGATTTAACTATGGTATTTTAAAATGTCTCCAATTTAAAACATGCAAATTTCTTCTAGACAGAATTATTAGTAGGACTATATTGTTGAATTACAAAATCCTCAGTGTAATAATTAAAGAAGGTAGTTTTATCCTTTAAAAGAGAGTTGTGATTAACTCTTGTCTTCATATCTGAGCTCTTGCTCAGAAGTACTGAGAATACGATAGGTACCTCTTCAACTCATAAAAGGGTTGATATTGCTTAAACCCAAGGTATTTTTTGCAAGTAAATGTTATATAATAACATTATTTAAAATACATGTTTGTGTTACATGTATAGAGATGTATATATCAAGAACATGGTTGTCTTCAGTGTCAGGTGTAAGGGATTTAACATCCATGCGTCATTACATTTCATTACATTGAGAATAATAATTTAATAGTTTCCTTTAAAAATCATACTTGGGAAAACACACATAGGCTGAATAGTCTAAGATTGCACACTGTTCTTCAAGGACTCTTGTTTCTTTGAAAATCATCTGAATATTACTGGAAGAAACCCTTGTAATTTAATTTTTTTAGCTACTTACTCAGGATTATGTTTTTATTGTATAAAGGCATACTTACACCTTTCATAACTTGAAATTTGCAGCAAAAGACTTAAGTGCTACAGTGTAATGATGGTTGTTGGTGGCTCTGTAAATGCCATTCTCAATGTGATTATTGCATGCCTGTAAATAACCTGCTGTACTTTCTTTCTGTTACTTCTCAAAATCTTAAGAAGCAAGATGACCTTTTTGACACAAAGATTAACCAATCCATTTCTGTCGAGCAACAGGGACAGCTCAACCTGAGGTTTTCTACACTGCAGTGCATCCTCTCCAATGAATTTTACCACCCTATATTCATCATACGATATTGCTCATGCACACTATTAGCCTGTTGCGTGTTCCTGAAGTCCAGATATGGAAGCAAAAGTTCTATTGAATATTTAACCTTATTGTAATTATCATGCCACTTCTTCATAACCCTGATGTTTCGTTCTGATGCCAGTACAAGTAATTTAATTTTTTTCCAGTTTCATCTTCTCTTTCACTTCTTGCCCTAAATACTGTGCTTTAGAAACATGAAGTAGTGGCTTGTACCCAAGGGAGGGTGAATGGAACTTGCAACATGAGTAGTCAAACACACAGAAATAGTTAGAGGAGCTAAGATAATGGCCTCTATCTAAGACTGAATGCTAAAAATTTTTTCTTGGTGGGGGCGGATCATGGTTTTTTGTGATAAAAATGTAAAGTATTTTTCATTAACTGAAGCAAGTACAATAAGGCTATCATACGTGCCTCTTCAGTGGTAGCTATTTCATTTTTTCCCTTCTTACCTTTTTATAATATAAAAAGGGCACTAAAAATAAGCCAACCAGAGATTGTTCAAGTGTTTAAACTCTGCATCCTTATGAACACGGTATCTGAGCGTTGGTTGCATTAACTCACTCCAGAGCCAGTCCATGTTTCCTTAATGCAAAATGTGGGTGTTGTCCCAACTTTTGTTTGTGGTGAGACTGCTGTCAAGTTGGCCCATGTGAATTTAAATGTGAATAGTAATTTATGTTGAATGATTTATTTTTTTTTTGGTGTTGCCTTCCAGATGCTTCTCAAAGGCTTGACTTTGGGCCTGTGAGAAAATGATTCAAGCATCTAACTGCCGAATGCAGACCTTCTAGAAGCACATAGAATTTATAAATTCTGTGGTAATTTCTGAACATAATTGTTTTTTTTCAGATTAAATTAATTTAAATATATCCTATTCTACTGCAGCAGCTTCTTACCCAAATATTATTTAGCCATGCTTTACCAATTTTTTTACCCAGATTTTTGTCATAAACCAACTTTCTTTATAATACGTATATTAATGTATTGTCATTTCATCTCAGTGTTTCAGAGTTTTTATTCTTATTTGATCTAGAAGCCTGTGAATTATGAGCAACTTTAAGCAACTCAAAAGTATTGTGAAGGTGTAAAATAAAACTAAGGATGATGTGAAAGAGTCATTCTTGTTATGAATAGTATAATCAGATCACTCTGGGTAAGATCTTCCACCTTTCCAGAGTGAATACATCTGTCTATTCTAATTCTTTAGAAATATAACTTTAAAAAAGAAGGAGGAAAAAAAAATAGTCTCCTTTCAGCATTTAATTGCCAAAATGTGTTTATAAAAAAAAGCAACCAAAAAAATGGGGCATTTAATTATGATTTAAAATGATTGAAATTCCAGTGCACCTGTTTAATCAAAAGAAAATAATGTATGCACAGTGAAATCTTTTTCTATTATGTTTCTGATTACAATAGCAGGGTATTAAGAAAATATAATAGGAAAAGTAATATCTAACATTTTGTTTTGTTATGTCAAAAGATAGAATAACTATTGTTACTGGATAATTTTTACAAAATTCTGCTATATTAAGCTATAAATTTCCAATTCAGCTTCATCTGATTACCATCTAAAGTTAAACGCTCACCCAAATATACAATTAGATATTTGGTATATCTCTGGTATAGTCTTAACAAAAATTTATTATCCTTGAATACATACATCTGTACAGAGTATGGCAAAGCTGTTACCAAGACTCATGAGCATTTTCTGTTTATAATATGTGATGGGTTTAACTAGAGGATTCAGTACTTCTTCCTTTTTATCTTGTAACTACACTTTTACTCTGTGAAGAGCACAGGCTGTGCCGCTGATGGACCGTGGCTGTGCACATCACGGGTTGAACGATGAGCAGAATTTTTCCACTTTTGCCTCTTGTGCAGCGTTTGTTGTAGGTGCAGACCAGGTCACCCGAAGTGGAGAATATGATGCGTTATTTGGAGCAGACATGAACATCCACAGTTGTAGGTGCCCTCGTGGCCAAGAAGGCCAGTGGCATCCTGGGCTGCATGAAGAAAAGCGTGGCCAGTGGGTAGAGGGAGGTCATCCTCCCCCTCTGCTCTGCTCTGGGGAGGCCACATCTGGAGCACTGGGACCAGTTCTGAGCTCCCCAGTTCAAGGACAGGGAACTGCTGGAGAGGGTACAGCAGAGGGCTACAAAGATGATGAGGGCACTAGAACATCTCTCTTATGAGGAAAGGCTGAGGGACTTTGGTCTTTTTAGTCTGGAGAAGAGAAGGCTGAGGGGGGATCTGATTATAGCTTCTAAATACTTAAAGGGTGGGTGTCAGGAGGATGGGGCCACTTTTTTTTCAGTGGTGCCCAGGGACAGGAAAAGAGGTAATGGGCACAAACTGAAATATAAGAAGTTCTATCTAAACATGAGGAGGAACTTCTTTCCTGTGAGGGTGTCAGAGCCCTGGAAGAGGCTCCCCAGAGAGGTGGTGGAATCTCCTTCTCTGGAGACATTCAAACCCACCTGGACACGTTCCTGTGGGACCTGCTCTGGGTGGACCTGCTCTGGCAGGGGAGTTGGACTGGATGATCTCCAGAGGTCCCTTCCAACCCCCTATCATTCTCTGATTCTGTGATTCTGAAGTCATTGGAAGATGTTCTTTCAGAAAGGAGATCGTGGTGTGGTGCCGAGTACCCTGCAGGAGCGCATTAATGGTGTCTCAAACTGGGAACTCAAATTGGGTTTTAATCTCTGTCCCAGTTCAGCAATACATCAAATAGGGTAGCATCTGTTCATCTCAAAGTACATTGTATAAATATTTTCTTCAGTGTTTGTGAAGTGCTCAGGGAGCGATGCCTGCAACAGAAAAGCCCGAGAGGAAATAAATAATAATGATAATAATACATGCTTTGAAGTGTGTGGTAAATTAGATATAAGGTCATCCATTGAATGCTTAGTAGAAAATACAATATTGAATATTACACAGTAAGAGATTTATCTCTGTTCTGTGCCCCGAAAAAGGTAGAAAAATGGTGTATGAATTTAATCATTAAAATTAATAGTTAACCTTAATTCCAGCATTTTCAAACTTTGAAAGTACCTGACTTTAAACCTTTTAAGGTTAAATTTTTTTGTATCTGTGAGAGAATTGGTACATGTCTGATTACACTGTAGCATTATCTAGTAGTAGGTAAGGGGGAAAGCACTTCCGAGTGAGATAGGATGAATCATAGGGTGAACTGAAACCAGGACACTGAGTATTCTGGACGGGCTGCTCAGAAAGTGCTTGTAAAACAGGAGGAGGATTTAGTTTCTCTTTAATATAACTTTTGTCTAGTTGTTTCTTTCTGTTGTATACTTTGCTTTCAACAACTGCAGATTAGTGAAATAAATAACTGTGAGTTGATACGTATATGAAAACATTTATCTGTGGAATCGTTGTCTGGTTCTTTAATATAATTTCTAGCTCAGTTTTTGTCTTCAGTTCTGCAACAGACTACATACTGTATGGTCTTACAGACATGCAACATAAGGACCGCCTGTGCTAGGGTTTTATATGTTGGGTTTGCATCTAAAGCACTTGCAGTCCCAAGCAGCATTTGAGTATATTGAGATTTACAGAAATAACTTTAGTTTCTTTTAAGTTGTCTTCTTTTTGCTGAGTCTTTGCCCTGCACGTGTTTGGCCTTTTTTGCAAAGTGTGGGAGTTCAGTTTTGTTACTAGGTGTTCCTAGGGCCGGGTGCGTGTATCTTCATATGTTGATATCATATGTCATATCACGCTCCTAGCATCCACTCAGTGTGCTACTTCTATGGCATACAATGACTGATGGGTTGTAGGCTGGCAGCACTGTTTTAACAAAAATAGTAAATATTTGGTGATTGCAATGTAAAGACACAACATTCACCTGAGTTGCTGCCCTTAGAAGAAACAAAAAACCCCACATTTTTATCAAATACCCCAAGTAACAATTGATTAACTGCATCATTTGCACGGTGATTTCTGCCTTAACAACTCCAAGTGCTCAAGTAGCAAAACCTGATCCTGTAATTGAGGCTTTGAATATTCGTCTTATTTTAAACTACAGTTTAGGTAGCCACTGTTGAAAATATATATATAATTCTTTAAAGAAAATCTCTAATTTTGCCTAATGCATCTTTATTGAATGCAAGTGGGCGCCTTTTTAATAGTAAGATGAACAGAAGACATTTCTACCTCTTTTCTTAATACTGCTACAGGTCAACCTCTTATAAAAAAATATTTCAAAGGTAAAATCATATTGGGTATGGTCTCAAGCCACATTATTTATATACTGCAGATTGGAACAGATACTTTTGGGCTTCTTTCCACTGTGATCCAGATGTATCCACTATGGAGAACATCCTATCTGTGCTTTTGCCTATGCGGTTACCTTCTGACCTACAGTGTCTTTGAATTTCAAAATCCAAATTAATAACATCTGTTTGAGCTATTTCATTCTCTGCTGTGGCCTAAGGAAAATGAAGTGATTTCGAAAAGCTGATGTATTGTTACAGTTCTCACTCACAGAGGTCAGCTACAACTGCTTGTTAAATTCAGCAGGAAAATTCTAAGAAGTAAGCTGCCACTTCAACATTTTTGCGACCGTATTTATTGAGATATATTTACATGTCTGAGAAAATTACAATTGTGAAAGCAAAATTTAAATTAGCTCTTTCACTTTTACGTATAGTTTCTCTTATCTCTTTGCTGTAAAGATCTTGCCAGGGTCATTCTCCTCACTCACTCACATTTTTGCACTCTAGCATTAGGATATGTTCTTTGCTCATACACAAATGCTGCGACCTTGCACGAACTAGTGGCATTAAAACGAGCGAATAAATGTCAGAACTGAACAAGTCTTGACTGTCAAATATAAGCTGCTCTAGCATTCATGGCTAATGCTCTAATCATCGGTGCAAAACACTGAAATAATTTGCTTTCCCTACATGTTTTTACTGGCCAGGATGCATAGGGGAGTAGTGTGCTCAGTCATAATCATGCTCCACAAAGGCTGGAAATGTTCCCTTTGAGCTTCCAATCATTAGGGCCAGCCAAAGCCAAGACAAGCCCATTGACAAGCGAGAATGGCGATAATTTATTTTCTATTGATGGGTTGTGACAAATCATGTTTGGAGCCGTGGCTGCATACTGTGGGGCTACATGACGAAAGGCTGCGATGGCCCTAGATGAAGCTCTTCACAGCTCATTTAGCCCAAATGCAGCCACCTGGGTGGTGAATCGGTTCAACGTACCAGCCCAGGCGTTCCCCGCGCAAAATTAGATCACTTACAGGCAAGGCATATAGGGGTTCCTTCCAGGCATTAATCAAGGGGGATGGTGAGCTGTCAAAACGTGGGCTTCAAAATTAAGGAACACGAGAAGGATTAAAATGCAGCCACGTCAGAAACTCAGGAATATCATTTCCATTATATAACTCCAGGTACGGAAAAGCGCTTGGAAAAAGAAATAAGTGAAATATTAAAGGTGCTTTCAGTAAGGGTAGATTTTTACAGATGTTAATTAGTAAAAGCAGCATGAGGATTTATTTAAGCTTGGGCACACCCCCTTCAACTTTCGGCTGACAGGTCAAATTAATTTATGTGCTTCCTACCAGTGCATAACACAGTTCATATCTTATTTAAATTTACTTTTGCCAAGGCCCACTGGTGTGCTTAGCATCTGACATCTCATGCTGTTTCAGAATACAAACGGATATTTTATTTTGCAGGATATGAAAAGCCTGCCTCTCTTTATTTTTTCAACTCTATGTATGTTTTATTTCTATAGAAAAAAAAAAAAATATTGAGATCTGACATTAAGGGTTTTGCATACATTTTACTCTATTTTTTTTTTTTTATATATATGATTTTTGTTTCCTAAGAAATTCTGCTGCCTGTATTTAAAGTCAGATATCCTCTTAAGCAGCGATCCTTGAATCCTCTGAATGGAGGCGTCCTGACCTGACCAGCTAAGCATTGCTTCAGATGTTGTGGGGTTTTGCACTTTCTTCTCATATTGTCCCTTGCCCCGGAGAGAGAAAAGAGGGAAGAAACGATCAGGGAGGCAAAGTTCCTTTTATCTTCAGAAAAACTGTAAAGTAGACATCTCTCCTGTCTGGCGTGTGCTGGAATAAAACCTCCCGCCGTAGACCCCTCCTTGGCCTCCTGCGTCTCCCTCCACTTGAGAAAGAAGAGGGAGAGACTTGGAAAAGTAGAGAATCTGGGTTTTCTACTTGAGGGGAAAACCGCTAATATCTCAGAAATGCTTCAGAAATCAGTAAATGAGCAGGAGTAGTCTCAGTGTTATTGCAAATATCATGCTCCTCTGCGTCACCCGCTTGAGCCACTTTTAAGCCCTGCTAAACATAGAAAAAATAAAATGTGCTTATACAAGTGAGGTTTGTCTATGACAGGATATGTAAATGACAGAATTAAGGTTTTCTTGTGTCACACTTCTAAAACATTGTTCTATTTCATCTATTAAGACAATATTTTTTTTTACTCAGAACAAGACTAACGCTCTTATATCGAGTAATATGGTTTAAATCCTCTCAAATTTAATGAGCAAATACATACTTGGCAATCTACATGTCTATGAATTGTATTTGTTAATCTTCTGATCATCTGAAATTGTAACTTACTTAAGAAAAAGCAAAAAAAAGTGGGGCAGAACTCAAGTTATTACGTCTTAGGTAATCTTGAATTTCCTGTTTATATATTACATCAGGATATTTGTGTAAAAGAAGTCAAGTGTGATGATGGTTTATTATCATAACGTGTGCAATACAGAGGCAAATATATAACATTTAATGTGCCAGGTAATGTGTGAGAAGAGTTAATTATGTCAGTGTATTTTATGTACTGTCAAACTTCCTTTAAAGAGACATCTCCATCTCCTCTGCTCCCTTAAGGTAATTGTATCACACTGTGATCCTTAGAAGCACACTGAAAATACAATGGTTTAAAGGTAAAAAAAATGACATTATCTTTCCATATTCAGGCGTGTTATGACATAAAATACGCATGGTTTGTTTATACTAGTTTATAATTTTCGTAGGTGTCCTCTCTGTTTCCGTTTCAGAGTTTTAGTGCAGCCGATCTAAAAATAGTAAGAAAAAAGCAACTTCAGCTCTGTACTTCCTGCATGTGGCATTAATATTGGAAATATTGTGATGAATTTTTCTAAATAATTCATTATACCAGGCACTCTAAAATTTTATTTTTATTTGGTATTATTTTGTCCTCTAAGGTAACATGACAGGATAACTGTCTTGCATAAAAACTGAGATCATCACTCTTTTTCACTGCCTATCAACCAGTTTGTGCTTAACCAAGCATTTATTTATTAGTTCTTAATGGTAAGGTCCACGAGGTTACTACACCTGAGAGAAAAATCTGTTAGACAGGCTTTCTAATTAATCGCTGGGAGGGTTCAAGAAGGTCTTGTTATTTCTGTGTACAGTAGAATTTATGTAGTATGTTACAAGTGTTGATTGCTAAAGCTGCAGCTCCTTTTTGTTTCTTCAGATCTGTAGTTCTTTTTGTGCTAAACTATACCATTCATATCATTCTGTTTGTAAACACACGCGTAAGAAGGTGTGTGTAGAGGGACAGGGGTCTAACTTTTTGCCTCTTTGCCCCTTGAGCATCTGGAAAATTAGGCTGGTGAGAAAGAAAGGGAAAAGGTATAAGAAGAATATCAAAGGCAGCAGTTTCAAACATGGATGGAGGAAGGGATGGAAAATGACAAAATAAACATCCCGTATGAAAGCAACAATCACATGGTTTACAAACAACATAGAGTGGAAATCCTGCAAAATGATTCAGGATATCATTTACTGTGTGTTACCTTATTTTGCCTAAAATGTCAGAAACTGGCAAACATGACCATTTAATGAGATCTGCTAGGTGGTGTCCTTCTGTTCACTCAGGCCTCTGCTGCTGGAATACAGGAGGCTCCTGAGGGCCAAGAAAGCTGGAGAAAACTTCTGACCTCCCACAATATCCATGTGCTGAGATTCCTTATTAAAACCCCTCTTTTTAAAAAATCAAGTTCTGGAAATTAATGTCATCCACACCAGCTTCCCCCCAGCTGAAGTATAGTCGCAGCTGTAGAGATGCTCATTTGGCACCATGACCAGGAGGGATGGGGAAGCCGGAGGAAACATCTCTTCAGTCACCAGTGTCGTAACAGAGTAAAACTGCCCAAACCGATCCTTATGAATGTAACATCTTTTTATTTCTAAGGAAATCAGTTGCAGCAATGAGAATAAGTAGATCATGTGGAAAAAAAACAGGAGTTGAAGGATTATTTCTTCCTTCTACTTCTTCAGTGAA
Source organism: Numenius arquata (assembly GCF_964106895.1). Classification (NCBI taxonomy): domain Eukaryota; kingdom Metazoa; phylum Chordata; class Aves; order Charadriiformes; family Scolopacidae; genus Numenius; species Numenius arquata. The sequence continues at coordinate 83,778,826 of NC_133616.1, read as the reverse complement.
AACCAGAGTGCACATTTTGGAAGACTCTGAACTCTGGGCCACTGTAATCTTTCTGTGCTTTTTTTTTCACTTTCTGTTACATAGAGATACATTTCTCTATGTGGCTCTTTTGAGAGGAATATATAGAAATTCAGCTGTATGGGTTTCTTGTGCCACTGGAAATCTCCATACAGGAAGCTGAAGGACTGTGTTGCCAATGGTCTATTAAGGAAGCAGTTTAAAGTCCCTTGACTGGATCCCCTTCCTCTGAGCTCCTCAAAGATGTATGTTTTTTCTTCCCGTTTTCATAGATCAGTGTAGCTTTGCCCTTACCTATGTGCAAACCTTCTTCCCTTTTCATGTCACTCTTCTTTTGCCATCTTATCTACATGCTTTCCCCCTATGCCTCTGGAGCTCTATGAATTTCAGCCTCTTTTGAGTAGGTTCTTCTTTTTGCAAAGGGGTGTCCTCATCTCTGCTGCAGGCGGTGTTTCCGCAGGGAGAAGTAGCCAGGAAGCTTCTCCTTGTTTCCACTTTGCTCCCTGAGGTTTCCCTTGTTTCATCAGATCTCAGGAGGAAGCCTTTGTACTCCTGAGTATCACCAAATGCCAGTGAGGGCTTCCACACTGGATTTCTACATCCTTAAACAAAGCTACAACTTGAATTGCTGATGTCCATTTGAAATATATGGAGAAAATCCAAACTTTGCCATGTTCTCTCTTTTTTACTTATAGAAAATTCTTCCACAGCTGCATATTGTCTATTTTGCTAGAACTGGATCTAAAAAAAAAAGGATTAGTTAACAAATCATAATATTATAATAAAGGTTGTGAATAGGTAGATAATTGAACGTATTTGTGCTGGATTTGAGGGTGGTCAAACACTGGAGCAGGTTGCCCAAAGACGCTGTGGACTCTCTGTCCTTGGAGGGCTTCAAGACTTCACTGGACATAGACCTGAGCAACCTGGTCTAGTTACACCAGTTTTGGTTGGTGGGATTGGACAAGATGACCTTCAGAGGTCCCTTCCAGTTTTGATGGTGAACAGCAATGAGTGTGTTCAGTCTCTGATGGAGAACATTTGTGCACGGTATTGAGCAGCTTTAACTGCTAGAACCTGGCTGAAGACTGGGGTCTTGTGAAAGTCCACTGCTCTGGTCCTCAACCTAAGAGTATAATAAAGAGTTTTAGCAGGCAATTAATCTCACACCGGAGTGACACCACCTGGAAGAATAAAAGGAGCAATGCTGTGATTAAGATTGAGAAAGAGCAACGGTGTTGACAAAACTGAGAAATGGTAAAGCCATTTGAGATCGAAAGAGGGAGCCTGATGGAAATCCTCAAAGACTGGAGACTCTGTGATCTGAAAGAAGGAGGGTACTTCGAGGCAGTCCCTAGAAGAGTGTTGATGGACCATCCCAAAGCACTGGACAAAAGCACAGCTCCCTAGTGCATTAAGTGGCAAATATGTCAGAAATCGGTAAAATGTAGTGACTAAGAGCGCATATGAGTGGATGTTTGTGCTTTGGACTGGTTTTAACTAATAAGAACACAGGTCCTTTTCCCCTTATAATAGCATCAATTAAATCAGATATAAGGTAATGTTAACCCTAAGAGCCCCTTGCATCAATTCTTAAATTGGAAAGTTACTATTTCCAGAAAAAAGGTAAATATTGAATACCAGAATAATATTTGGCATGTGAAATTTCATGAAGAGTGATTATTTTATGGACAAGTTTGGGCTAAAGATGGATACAGCACAGTAATCTTCAATTTTAACTAAAAGGCAACTGCTGTGCCCCCATCATTGAGCTGTAATTCTTACAAAAACTTCAATTAATTGGATTTTTCACCAGAACTTTTCTGTTTGATTTAAAGTACCATGTAGATTCGTTATAGAAACTTCATTTAAATATGGATTTAATTAGAAATGTTTTATAATTTTAATGAGTCTTAAAAGTCTTTTGATGAGCAGTCAGTGTAATTATGGTATTTAAAATGATTGGATAAATGCATACTTTATAATTTACCTTCCTCGCAACTGTGTTTTCATGCTGGTTATTTTTAACATGAAGAATTGTTTCATTTTGTGTCAGTTTATCCTCCTCTTCCTTCCACAAAATGTTTTATCTCTGAAATAAAATTAAATATGCATGATACTAGTAGTATTGGATAATATTGTAATAGCAGAGTTAAAAAATCAATCTGAGAGGCAAATTATTTTGGTTTTGTTAGAGAAGTGACTAAATTGATAATTTGTTATCCAGAAGTAAATTACGGGCTAGCTCTGTCCTATATGTGTTGTCTCTTTTGTGCTTGAGGAAATTACCTGCAAAATTGCTGCAGAAGACATGTTGCAGTAGGTATTGTGCTATCAGCAATCTGCTTCACTACCACAACATAAAGAAAGAGAGAAGCTCAGCAAATTTAGGAAAAATACGGAGGTTATAGAACTAGCAGTTAAAAGGCGGGGGGGGGGGGGGGGGAATGGGCTTTTTAATGCGTTGTGTACTTTATCACACAACCTACATGGAGACCAGTAACTGTCGCGTGCTGAGCCTTACGGTTCACTCTTCGGAAACACTACACGTTAGCTCCTGCGTATCTAATAAACTGTTGTTTCAGTGCTTTTTTTCCCTCTGTGTGTGTGTTTTTGGATGTATTTTTTTATTAATGAAGACTGGGCTCATAGTAAGTCGCGTCTTCAATACAGAATAGGTAAGCCCATAGTAGCGCAACCAGCCTCGGGAAAGCAGCAGTGAACAAGGATTTTTACATATTGTTTCTGGGTTCTGCTGTACCTCTCTGCAGATCACTCAGATCTCTCCTGCTGGAAGGCTCCAGGAGGGTCGCATTTCCCCACAGTCCCCAGGTCTGTATATTTACTTTTTGAATGAGTATTTTGGGGAAAAATACTTGGCTATAACGCAAGGCACGTCAACAACTCCCAATCCCCTGATTTGATCTCCTTTGGCTTGTGGGTCGCTGGCCATGAAGTAGTCATGCCTGATCCACCCAAACCTTTAGTGTCTTACCCAGAAAAGACTGTAAAATAAGGCTAAACGTGATGATACCTGCTTCAAGTATTCACCCACATCCAGCACATGGAGCCCCTGGTCCTTTGCTTTATACGGATCCGCCTGTGGGTTTGCATCTTGCGGCGTGAGCCGGCAGCTAATACCAACGAGGTTCAGAAATTTTCCTCCTCCTTTCGTGAAACAATATGAAAATGTATCCCATTCTGTTAATTGCCTGTCACCCGTGCAGTGCCTACCTTTTCAGCATAAGGAGAAATTTCACCATGCCTTGCAGGTAGATACTTGTATAATATCATGTATGTATTGTCATCTTCATATCTCATATCTGTGCTGCCATAGGGAAGGCTTAAGATCTTTTAATTTTTGCCATAGTATACGCCTGTTGGACTTTTCTTGTGAGTATTTAAACTTTTTATTTGGAACATAATTTATTACATGGTCAAGTGCTCTGGTTCTCAGATTTCTCACACAGCTTTTCAGCAGCTGTTAATTCCATTTTGCCATGCACTGCTGTGTAATTTAGTGGTACCAAATATAGTTCTGGATAAGTTGCTACAACTTTTTCTTCTTTTTGACACTGAAGTACACTTACAATTTTTTTAATACCATTTTTCCATGAACCCATTTAATTGTGGCTCTCTTGGACTCAAAATAATATTCATTTTGTGAAAAATGGCTATAAGTTTAGATCAAATTGTAGCCCATGACCTGTCATTTCCACAGTTGATGTGTCTCTCTGGCAAACACTGGCTTAAAAGCTTTATGATCTGCAATACCATTTTTTGGATATTGAGAATACTAATCCAGAACCATCACATAATTCTTTTTCTGCCTTACACAAATAAATCTGTGCTTTATAAATAACACACTATATATAACACACTATTTTACACACTCTAAATCTGTGATTTATAGTTTTGATATAAAGCTTCTGTGAACATATTTAAGATTAGAATATCAGAATCACATAGTTACTTCTTTTATTTTTTTCGTATGTTTTAACAAATTTTTTTTTTGTGAAAACAAGCTTTTAAACAGTATTGACCTTCTTAAACTTTTCTGGGAACTCCTTCTCTCTTTTTATGTTTTTGTTTCATTCCACTTTCTATGTACATAGGTCTTGTTCATTTTATCTTCATGCCTTGTTTTTTTGTGATTTCAGCTAGTTCCACGAGGTTGTAAAAAGCTTTCAGTCTTAGAAATATTTTTGTCCTTGAAACAATTGCATAATTGACTTTTTCTATTTACTTATCTTTCCATCTACTTAATATATTCCTCCAAGATAAATACTTTTTAAAATCTCTGTTCTCAGGTTTGCCTATTTTTGATTCTTTTATTTATTAACCCTTTATCTTCAGATTTATCTTCAGACCTTTAAGCCAGTGTCCAACTTTTAAAATTTTTAAATTAATTACTTATCCCAGTAATATCCCAGTTTTGGGGGGGTCTGTCTATTGAATAGATTCCAGAAGGAAATCCCCTCACCCTTCGCAGGTGGTGCTGTATTGCACAGGGAGTAGCTGCACCTTGTTTCTTTGCAGGAGTAAATATTCCTAGTTTATAAGTTTTTCAATATCAGCTTCGCCCAAAAAAAGGGCAACTGCTTAAGTGTGTCTGTTTCTGTGTTTCTGCCTTTTCCTTGTTCCCATTTTGCTGTGTCACTGATGATGTCACTTCCTTTTTAGCTGCCAGTCCACATCACAGAATTTACAGCAGCAGTCGTGGATTCGAGGAGGAAAGGAGCTTGTCTGTGGTTGGCACAAACAGGGGAAAAACTTATACCATGCAATATGCGTAAACCTCACTGCTTCTATTTTGGCATGATGTCAATTTTATGAAACTATTTAAAGGCATTTTGTACAGACTCCATCGCGTTTTTTGCCACAGATACTTGCCCAGTTTAAATCTCTTCCATCATACCCGCACCTCCCAATCTAATAAATTTTCTGTGTGGATTTTAGGGTGTGCAGCTTTACAGTGAAAAGAAACTCCATGGCAGAAAGTGAAATCCTCCCCAAATGCCCTTTGTTCTTATTATTCGTCTTTTAGAAGAGAGAGGTCAGAGTCTTTTTGAGAGGAGAATGGGTTTGTCTGTTTTCTGCAGCGCCGCAGTTGGGTTTTGAACCCCGATGCGCTAGCGTGCGTGCATCTGAGAAGCAGAATATGGGTGTCAGAAGACGGGCAGCGAGCGACTGTGTAAGGCAGGAGAAGTAGGTCTTTATTTAACTACCATTTGTACGAGCGTAGGATAAAAACGAGCCAGGCCTGTGGTCATCTTGCGCTTGACCTACCGAAGGTTCTTACGCTCATAAAAGTCTTAATGTAGCCATTACAAGCACTTCATCTCTTCCTCTGAAGTGACTCCGTCGCTAAAAAACATTGTAAGTAGACAGACAACGCACACTTCTACTCCGTGCCCACTTCTATCTTCGTGCTTTCGGCCATATCTGTGGGGGCTTCAGATAATTCAGAAACAGAAAAACTGATGCTTAGGATGAAATAGATAATTCAAGTGCCAGCTGTAGCAGTCACTGCAGGTTTTATGATCCTAAGGCTCCTTGTAATTTCTAAATCTATCATTCTTATTAAAAATACTGAATAATTAAAACCATTTCAATACATTTTCAACAATTTATTCTTTCAATATTTTATCCTAGAATAAAGTTCACAGGATGCTCCACAAATATGTAGTAAGAAAGCTGTTTGCCTTGAGCAGAAATATAGAGAGTATTAGAATTTCAAAAAAGAGAAACATTGCACTAACTTTGGCTTCATGGTCTCATTTATTGTAATATCCATCATTTCTTTATTTCTTTGGCAGCTCTTTATGCAGGAATTATTCTTTTCCTGAAAGCACTGAACTTTGTGCAGATTTCTGATTTTTAAAAATAAAAAATGCATTACCAGGAGTTCAAATATGGCAATGAGTTATTACCTTTTTTAACTCTTTGCTGCCTCAGATCTATCCTAATCAAGGTAGATAAAACACTGATGCTTAGCATCACTTGCTCTGAAATGTGTAAGCTGCTGCAGAGACGTTAATAGGCTGTGAATTCCTGTTTCAAATGCTGAAAATGGCATTGGTAGGTGTTTTGGCAGATACTGCAGGCTCCACCCGTGGCTGTTTTTTCTGGACATCTTCCGGATTTTCATGTGTGGACCTATGATATCTGGATGGTACACAGATTTTTATTGGCTTGGTTTTTGGTACACCTGTTGGATAAAGAAGGAGAGGAAATTATGCTCCTGTTACGAGAGGACTCCTGAGATGTAGAAGATGTTCCCATCCTGCCTCACGATGAAATACAAACCTTTTAAAGTTCATCATGTGGAGACCCAAAGCCAGGAGCCTGGCGGTTGGGGATTTCACCAGGACAGGGGAGAGCCTTCCTCTGCCACTCTTGGGGTGTCTCCCGTGAGTTGTTTGAATTAGAAAGATACAGAGAGTCTCACAGTCACACTTCCTTTCTCCTGTGCTAAGGAATTAATAACATCCTCACTGAATCTCTGCATTTCAGCCTGATAAGAGTGCTGAACATCTTCCCTCCTTCTCCCCACATCGTTGACCACGGCGGCAGAGTAGGGATGTGGGCCTTGGTCCTGGCTGGCAAAAGCCAATCTGTCAAACTGCCTGAAGGTATTTTCTTGATTTCTAGCTTGCAAATGTGTTTTCCTTTGAAAATGATGTAAAAGCGGAGATGCTTCCACAAAAAATGTTCATCAAATTGGTGTTTTCTGCGTCAGTAAAAGTTGTGAACATATGTCTTCATGAGTCTCTCGGCTGCAGATACATGCACGTAATCCCAAGCAAGTTCCCAGTTCCAACAATCAGTGGGAATAAATATCATTTGCATGATAGCAACAACAAACCTGTGCAATTCAGTTGAATCTCCGCCTCTCACCAAGCGTTTGCAGGGTGCTCCTGTTTTCTTACATGTCTTTTCCTTCATCCGTCCCCTCCCTGCTTTGTGACCTCCACTCCTGACATCGTCTGCGTCGCACACAGCAAGCTGTAAAACTGCCTTTTTGCTTTTTCTGTTGAATAATGCCATCCTTAGCTTCTGTGTCCTATAAAACAATGCCAGCAGACAGTCTGGCAAGTAATTTGCCAAATGTTCTTCTCACTAGCCTGTTAGGAAATTAATTAAATCTTCACTGGAGGACATACAAAATCGATATTAAATATAGTGTGCTCAGATCTTTTAAGTTTTGTCGTATTATAATCCTGTTTGTTTTTTTCTTTTTGTACCACAACGCTTTGGGTATTGCGTATTAATGAGAAATAACGTAGTAGGCCAATTCCTTTAGTATTTATATTAAGTAGAGGAAAAATCCTCAATCACTGCTTGCTTTAGTAAAGCCAATATTATAATTTAAATTATTCTACTGGATTAATTTGAAAACTAGAGCCTCATAATCTTTAAAGATAATTTGAAAACTAGAACCTCATAAGCTTTAAAACAATATTTGCACAGTAGTGTTTACCATCCCAAGGAATGGAGGAGTCGAAAAAAGCTATAGTAAATATGAGGTATATTATGACATTTTCATCATGTAGTATTTCTGTTTAATCGACCCCCAATTTAGCAACTAGTCTAAATATGTATCTTGAAATATAGTAAACGCTAATTACAGTTAAATGATTTCTGTGTGCATGCATGTTGAGTAAATTAATTAATCAACATGATTTTAAAATGTATTTAATACACAGTTTTATGAAGTTCACTTTTCATAGATGCTTTCCTCAAGATGAGTTTTACATACCAGAGCTGTTCTGTAGAGTCACCAGGCTTTGCAGTGGGTCCAAACCAGCTGAAATTTGCCTTTATTTATTCATCTTTTTCCAGTTCAGGACAGTTGAAGGGGTGGACCTCAGCTAAGCAGAGAGTGCAAAGCTCTTTCCCAGTTTATTCAAGAGAGCTACGGGGGAGTTTCCTCTGCCCTGCCTTGGCTGGAAGGTGTTGGTCTGCATGACTGATTTCCAATATTTTCTGTCTTCTTTCCACTTACTTTTCTCTTCCTAGTATTTGTGGCGTTCTCATTTCTGGATGTAGATATTAGTTACACCAATACAGGCAATATTCTCCTGCATGGAATGAACTGGGGAAAATTACTAGTTTTTCAGTTCCAGGCATAAACAAATGCTGTCTTTCTGCATTTATTTATTTATTTATTTTGCATGGACCCTTCTGTTAAGGCTTACAATACAGCACTGAAAGACCAAAACGACTAACAATGATCTCTTTGGACAGAGATCTTGTTTATGTACCTTTATCTCCTCCTCAGTATTTGCTTATTCACCTGTGTGCTCGTCTGAAATTGATTTGTTAGGCTATGTAGATTTTTATCTACAGATTATTTTATTCTTCTTTGAGATGGTATCTCTGCATCAATTGGTTGTTGCATTTTCAGTCTGGCCCCGGTAATCCTCAGGGAGAGCGAGACGGGGTTATACAACTGGTTACTAAGTTTTGAAAATAAAATAAGAAGCAGGTGCTGGGCTTCCAGGCTTGTTGAATTCAATTTTTTTGTATCTAACAATGGAAACCAGCCAATTTATCCCGGCCTTTCCATCTCTTATTGTGTTTCAATTTTTGGCATATTCTTTCCCAATCTCTGCTACTAAAGGATTAATCCTGACTCAGTATTAGCCATTAAGGATCAGTCTGTTTAGTGCACAGTTTCCTTTCAGAAAGGTACTTTGGAGCTGAAAAAAGTGCTCATACATTTTATTATACTAGACATCTGTTTTCTAGGCATACTAGACATGCAGGCACTATTCACATACTGTTCTTTATTGGAGGGACCACACTTACCCTGCGAGTGTCAGAGAGGGAAGTGAAGTACCGATGTGCAGTGCAGATGTCTGATTTGGGCCTCTTTACTTCAGTATTTCAGTCATTACAAAAGTTATGATCACTTTGCTTTTTCTACACAGGGACAAGTTTGCATGGATAGAGCAATGTAAAGGCAACATCCTTCCTTTTCTCAGGGTACGTGTGACTCCCATGATGTGGTTAGAGGTTCCTATGGGCTCATCCAAGCCTTGGGAAGTCAAGGGAACTTTTGTTCAGTAGTATAGAATCATAGAATAATAGAATTTTCTAGGCTGGAAGGGACCTTTCAGACCATCAAGTCCAACCATTAACCCAGCACTGCCAAGCCCACCACTACCCCATGTCCCTCAGCACCACGTCTGCCCATCTTTTAAATACCTCCAGGGATGGTGACTCCACCACTGCCCTGGGCAGCCCATTCCAAGGCTTCATAACCCTTTCCGTGAAGAATTTGTTCCCAATATCCCTTCTAAACCTCCCCTGGGGCAACTTAAGGCCATTTCCTCTTGTCCCATCGCCTGTTCCTTGGGAGAAGAGACCGACCCCCCCCGGCTACACCCTCCTTTCAGGGAGTTGTAGAGAGCGAGAAGGTCTCCCCTCAGCCTCCTTTTCCCCAGGCTGAACACCCCCAGCTCCCTCAGCCGCTCCTCACAAGACTTGTGCTCCAGACCCCTCACCAGCTCCGTTGCCCTTCTCTGGATGTGCTCCAGCCCCTCAACGTCCCTCCTGTCGTGAGGGGAGCATTTGTAGTAGGAGCATTTGACACACGGCAGAAGAACTGTGACCACTGCTGTCTGGGTGAAGGGATTTTCCTGTAGGGAAGCTGTATCTGAGCTGGAGGCCAGGACACCCAGGGAACCCCATCTCCCACAACACTAAGCCTGGGACACTTCCCACATTGACTACACCTTCCCAGGGAACGCAGCCTCAACAGGCAGAACTACTGAAAAGCATATAGTCATGCCAAGAAATACACCTCCCAGGAGTGAAATAGGTACATTCCAGTGGCAGATGATTATATTGAAACATTTGTAGATGTCCTTTTAATACCAACAAAAGATAATTATTTCCCTTGTATATAGCACTGGGATTCTACACCCTGCAACGCGGTTTTGCTTGTGTGCCATCTTGTGATATTCTGTATTGGATGGCTGTCAGCATTTTCCATAAGGCACTCTCTACTTTTAAGACCGTGTATAAATGTGCTGTCTCCAAAGATTATTCAAACTGCAAGCAGAAGGTTTAGAATGTGTAAAAATGCCAAAATGAAGGTCACCTGAGCAGTGTGAAGCCTGACCCCATCAGCGCAGGTATGGCCTCCTTCACTTGAGCCAGGACCACGTGGACATAACCTCTTGCAGATGGGCGCTGTTGCTGGCACTTATCTATAACACTCTGTCGTGCCATGGAAATATCCTAGCGTGCCATCTTCAGTTACAGGAATGCATAGAAGTCGGAGCAAGATGCAGGTGCAGCGTGCAGGAGGAGGGACAACGATGCCATATGGGACCATGCTAATGGCAGGGCTAATGTTTCCTTTGCTAAGGCTTCCTGCTAGGATGTCTATAGGTGTGAAGGAGACATGGGGTTTGTGTGCCATCTGGGGTAGCTCCACATGGTACGGCGAAATACCGTGAAACGTGGAGAGGCTGAGAGAGCTGGGACTGCTCAACCTAGAGAAGAGAAAGCTCAGAGGGGACCTTATCCATGGGTATGGACACCTGATGGAGGGAGTAAAGATGATGGTCTCTTCTCAGTGGTGACCAGTGGAAGGCCCAGAGGCAATAGCGCAAAAGGAATGCAGGAAATTCTGTCTGAATATAAGAAAAACCCCTTTTTTTAGTCCAAGGGTGGTCAGGCTCTGGACCAGGTTGTCCAAGGAAGCAACGGAGTGTCTGTCCTTGGAGATACTCCAATGGGATGTGGCCCTGAGCAACCTGCTCCAGGTGGCCCTGCTCTAGATGAAGACCAACCTTAGGTGCCTACGACACCCCACGATGGGCCATACCTGGCCTGGGCACGACTCGGGGATTCTGGCCACAGGCCAGGCAGAGTGGTTTTTTCTCTAATATGAACATGGAAGGATGTAAGATTTTTCAGCAGCTCCACCATTTTCTCAAATTGGGATAAGACCTTTTGGTACCAGTAAAAGTATTAGCTTCCTGGCTCCCCTAAATTTTCTGCTTAGATTGCAGTCTTTTTTTTTCCTGCGTTTTATGAATTGAGTGGGATTCTTTTAAAAGAAAGTAAATTAATATTTTTTTAAAATACAATGCATTAAGAAAACTAGGGGATTATATTAATCCCATAATAATCTGTGTTTTCAAAATATTCATCTTTCTATGCTAGAAAGATGCATGGTAGCCCCTTCTCAACAACTGGAGGAGGTTTCTTGTTGACAAAATATGAATTTTTTATAGTCCTAAGCCACAAAGCTGTCAAATTATCAAATATAATTTCTCAGCAGATATATCTTGTGTTTGTATTTACGGAACATACATATGCCAGAGTAACCACATTTGAAAGCTTAATCCTTTAAAGTATTTACATTGGATTTTTCAACATTCATTATGAAAAGCCTTTGTAAATTGAAATAAAAAAGGGAGGGGTGAAGAGAGGGAACAAGTAGTGCATGAGCTGAAGAGCAAGATATTTTTAGTAGATGCGTTTTTGTTTCCTAAGCTCTACCACGTATCATATGCAGGTAAAACTTACATTTACTGAATGGAAATGTTGCCAGCTCTGTGATCATAAGGTACTTCCTTTTGTGAATTTGGGCCTCTTGATTTTCTTGAAAAATTATATTAATGCTCAAAATACTTAAATTCATTTCATATGGTGATTAGCAAGTTATTTAAAATTATTGAAAGTATGAAATCATTTGAATAGTCACCTCCAAGCACTTATCTTAGACATAGTATTATTGATCCCATTCTTCCATAAAACCTGCCCTCTTGAATGCCTGCATCATTACTCCGTTACTTGCATGAATATATGTATGCATATATATGTATATGGTATATATAGATATATATAGACACGCTATATGCATATTATATTATATATAGTTGCAATAATATATGCATTTGCACAATCAAGCATACGGTGTTCTCAGTTCAGAGAGCCAGATAAACAACTTCATGCATCACAGGTTTTGGGGATAGTCTAAAGAAGAAATAAAAGACCGGGGACAGGGTACAACCTGCAGACAATTGGCACGTGTCATCTTCGCACTATTATTTCTGTGAATGTTATTATAAGAAATTATTCTTTTGTGAATAAACTTTGCTTAAGATTCTCAGCAGTTAGACTAAGAGGGAATGTGTTTTGGTCCGGATCTGAGTAAAGCACAAGTCCAGCAAAACTGAAGCTGTACAAATTAACTGTAATTAGGGTTTGCATTTTTTGTTTAACTTATTTTAAAAGCAACAGCATAAAATCTAATCTAATTGGGCAGAAACCTAACAAACCAGACTATTTTCGGCATAAGATATAGTGACAGCTTCAACAAAGCTGGGTCAGTATGAGCCTAATTGTCTGAAATGTCCATTATTTCAAGCTATGCAGTTAAGAAAGAGTTGTAAGAATGCTGAAAAATGGACGTTTAAGGTAATGTTTTTTTAAAAAGAGCCAACTGAAATGTTGAGGATATAGATAATTCCTATTTTCTACTGTGTTAGAATTGTGAACGAAAGGGGTTAAATTAAAAAAAAAAGACCTAAGAGAAAGCTTCATCCCCTTGCAGCATGTTCTCGCTGTCTGTAGCTCATGTCTTGGTGTCTGTGAGGCTTGATTCACCGTTTTTCAAGGATGTGGGACAGCAAACAGCAATAACAGGGAGGCTGGGCAAATACTACCTCGCCTTTCTTGTTGCAGCTGGAAAGCTTCTAAAATTTTCGCTGTGTGCCTTCCGCTGCCCTTGACAACATCCTTCGCGGCTGTGTTCTTGCCCTGGAAAAGGGTCTTTCATCATTTTATTCCAACACTTGTGAAGTTTCTATTTCAGTTCAAAACTTCTTAAACATCCTTCTAATGTCTTAACTTCATAGCTGGGACAGGTTAACCTGTGAGTCACGGCTCTATTCTCTTCTCCTCTCTTCTCATGACATACTTTCTAAAATGTTTCCCATGAGCTGATTTCTTCAGTACATCGAGATACGGTCTCTTCTTTTGGTTTGCTCCTTGGAAGCAGGAACATAACTCTGTTGATCACTTGTAGCTTTGTCTTCCTTTCATTATTTTTTTCCCTCGCTCCGATTCTTGTGGTGTACAGATAATTAAAAACATAAATTATAATTCTCAAGATGTCTTCTTCCATATCCTCTAGGAAGTAAAGGAATTTGTTTTATTGACTGGGAAAATTCTGGGAGGGCATTTTTCATGGTGCTTGTGTACATGTGAGAGAGAGGAATTCAGCAAAATTGTACTGGAATTTTCAGGCTTGATTTATTTCTGAACATGATGAAGGACACTGATTTTCACATAGATTGTCCTGAAAGCTTTCCACTGTGGGGGGGATATTGTTTATTTTGGATCAAGAAAGGCAAGTGAAGTGTTTTGCATTAGGTAGACATAGAGATGGTGTGATTTCAAGGTGAGTATCACTACCAGAACGTTTACCTGCATCACGTTGTTCCTCTGGGTGTTGTCAACAGTGCAGTAGTTGTATATTTGAAGGCTTCCCCCCCTCATCTTTTTTTAATGTTCTTCAGGGGGGTATGTGTTTAGTAGGTGGATTAAAGAGAGATTAAAAAATCTTAGATGATCACTACCCAAATGACTGAAACAAAGCAGACATTTTTTGAACGGCTAATATTTAAGGAGTTAAGATGTCAGTCACAGTCTTAAAGAAATTATTTTAACCAAGTGCAATCTGGTAAACTACCAGAGACTTCCCTTTTAATTTGAGACTGCCATTAGCAAAATAAAACGTTGGCCCACACAGAAACAGAAAGGTTTTTCAGAACTTGAGATTATGGACAAATACTGGATTTAGCTGGCTGTCTAACATTGATGTAAAATGCATTTCGTGGTCTATGATTTCTTACGCTACAAAAAGTGTATTTACAGCTGAAATATGAAGTGAAACTTACAGAGATGTATATTCTTCTATTACTTAAAAACGGCAAACAAGATACCAGCTGCTGAGATGTCTTGGCTGGTGGTGAAGTATAACATGCTAGACATTGATAAAACAATTGTTTCACTGCCGGCAAGAGCCTCATCCATCCTGTGTCTCTCATGAACTTCAGGAAGCAAAAAGGTAATTCATTAAAATACTCCTTGAGCTGGTAGCAAGTTACTCTCTTTTATTTATCTGCATGATTTCTCTACCTGTTGCAGCTCAGTGTAGAGAACACTACTGACTTCACTGGCAGTATTCTAATACATTTAAATGTATAAGATTATTTTGGATTAAAATAAACATTTACATGTACATTTAAAATTTAATGTATTTAATGTAATTTAAATGTATTGATTTATCATAAGAAATCTCAAGAACTATCCAAAAATCCAAAGTCCACATATTTTCCATCTCAGGTAGAAATATGCCGGTATAACCCGGTGCAAAGGGATAACGGTTGTTTCAACGAAAATTTGGTTGAATTCCGTCAAGGTCCTGCACAAGTATGAGAACAGGATGCCTGATGATGGCTTGTAACTACAGTGGAGGTTCCAAAAAAAAAAAAAAAACCCACCAAAACACCAAACCACCTGCTTCTGCTTTACTCTTTGTCACGTTCTTCTTTCTCTGTCAACGGCTGGCAAAAAAATGGTCAGTCTCATCTTCATCAATCCGCTAATAATATTTACCATAATTATTCTACAAGGAGCAAGTGTAAGCACAATGAAGTACATGTGTAAGCACATGAAGACCTCTTTGGGAGAAAATACGATTAATCATTTCGCGTCTGCTCAAGTTTAAAAGGTGACGGGGAAGCACTTGGAGAAGAAAAACACTCTTTAAACAGAAAGGGACCCCAGGACCAACCGATGCGGGGAGGCCCCACAGCTGGGAGCGCACGACGAGCGAGAAGAGGCCACAGCTGGTGGCACGTTTTAGGGTTAAATCCCCTGCAGAAAATCTGCAGCCACTAAACAATGGGGATGAATTTCATCTCCATTTCGCAAAATGGCATCAATTAGTTGTTTATGCACAAACTATCACTTTCTTTTGCCTTCGTTGGTTTATGGCATTATTTGCAAATAAGTGCATTTAGAGAGAAGTTTGAAAATTACAGCAAAACAGTTTCTGGAAGAAACTGAGGATGATTATGTGGAAAATATTTTCATGTAAATTACATGAAACGATTCTTAAATCACATAAAGATAATAGGGAATGTAAGTTAAGTTTAAGCACCTTTTTTTTTGTGTTCTTTTCCTACTCCTTCCTTCTTGCATAATACTTGGCAGAAAAAAGACCTTCTCTACTTGTGCTCACTGGTTTTATCAAAACTGCACTTGAAAATAGTGTGTCTGCAAAGCTTTCCAGTGGTAATTCACCACATTAAAAATAGATAAGCTTAAGAGCTTGCGGTGCTTGAAGTGTGAATGTTTACCCACATTAGGAGGTTTGAATGGCACTGTCTGCATCTGATTTAGATTAGATGTGAATTATGTCGTCTTCTTCGCTCAGCATTGAATACATTCCCATTTTTTGATACATAGCAACTATTAAGTATATCTGTTATGCAATATGGAAATGCATATTTTCAGCTGTCCAGTTAATGTTTCATTATTTGGCTTTCCAGAGGAAATAACAATGCTGTCATTGGTTTCTTTTTTTACTTCCATAGTTATGTGTGATGTAACATTTTTCAAGACACTAAGAAATGCAATAGATATCAAAATACTGAATGAGCATGATTAGCAATACATAAAATACCACTATAAAATTATATTAGGGTGGCTCTTTCTGTAAACTGCTCACTTTTTAGACATTGTTTTGTATAAGCTTTAGAAAAGAGCAGGGTTAGTCTCTCAAATAATGCAAATAGGGAGATTTTTCAAAGTCCAAAATACATCTGAGGTGAAAAGTATTCTTACATTTTATTTACATGTTTATTCTTGCTTATAACTTTTAACATATTTTTTCCCTCTAATCTTTACACACTTGTTATAACTGATAAACAAACTTAGTAGCTAATCAAAGAGTATCTATTAAAATAAACTTCTTAATGAAATTTCTTAAAATCTGGCAGTCTGGTACAGGTAAAATCTGTGTCACTTTTGGTAATCATAGAATCACAGGACAGTTTGGGTTGGAAGGGACCTTAAAGACCATCCTTAAAGACCATGCTCTGGGCAGCGTTGGTGTTGAAGTGTTACGATTCTTGAAAAGTGCCTTCACAGGAATATATCTGCAATTTATAAAATATATGCAATATTGCAACACAAAATCAAAGCAGGAAATATATCACCACATTTTAAATCCAGCCCTGCTAAAGTGTCCGGTATCCTTTTTAACTGATGCATAGAAGAAGATTTTTCTCTGCATCTTTGCAAGCACATTTGCTGTTTCTTTACCTTTTATACTTCAGTATAGTGGAAAGAGAAAAGTACCACAAAACATAGTCCCGTATACCCATTTATATAAATGGATGTATTGAAGCTAATTATAAGTAAGGATACCACGTGGATGCATTGCTAGCCCTGAGCTGGAATCACTGGATCTTACTGGGGCACCGAATCCTTCTCCCCTTGAACTTTGTTATCTTGTGGAAGCGCATGCCAAGACTTCTTCCTCTCTTGCCTTGTATTTATGAGGAGAAACAGAAGCCCTCCCAGTGATAGTCATCCTCTTTGACCTCATGATCCAAGGTCTAGGCTGACCAGCAGAAAACTTCACCAATTCCTGTATTTATCTGTGCGGACGTGTTTTGCTGTATCTATCTGGAAAATATACTTCTAGTTGGTTGGGGTTTTTGTCCCCTGATCTTCCACACACAACACAGAAATGAAGGGCGTACAGAGAAAAGTTTCTAGCCAATTCACTTCAGGTGCACCCAGTATGTCATCCGCATTATTCGATACCTCAGTGTGTTTTGAAAACATATTTCAAATGTTTAGTTCTGTAAGTACATAAGTAGTATTGGCCGATGGGCCTGAAAACTTGCAACACTACCCTAGAGATTACAAGGTGATGGGGTTTTATTCTAAACACATGCGTTCTTTTAAACATGAAGAATATACCGAAAGTTGATCTTTCTGGACACTCGGACTCATCTTCTTACGGCTATATGAGCTCTAAGCAAAATGTAGATGGTGATACAATGGGTTGGTTCAATTAATTCCAGTGCCGTTTTGAAATGCTGATTTTATTTAATCTTCCAAGATATAACCAGACTAAAATAAAATATATGCCACCTATCTATTTGGACATTTTCTCTAAGAGCTACGTTACTGGTGATTTGAAACAACAGAGGTGTGCGGGTTGGCTGTTGAGCTGGCGGGGTTTGCACTTGGAAAGTAATTCGTGACGGTAATTTCATTCACATTCACATTACTTGAACTGGCTAGTTGGATTTGTACCAATTACTGTTGCCATAACAATCATCACACGTTTTAGACATGCCAGTGAAAACATGTTCCATTTGGGACAAATTTTTGAATAGCAAATGTTGACTCTTTTTCCACTTGAATGCAAACACCTGATTTCTCCTCCCATATAGAACTGCACAGATACGTTGCGGCCTTCTTGCCTACTGCCCAGTAGTCTTTTAAAAAAAAATAACAATATCACCCCAACTTTAAGCATAAGAGTGGAAAAATTTCTAAATTGGATGAGGGACCGGGTGTTTGTCAAGCTCATTTCATAGATCTTTAATTGATGGATACTGTTAAGCGAATGCATAGGAGACATTCTTATCCTCATTGGACCTGCTTAAATGCTTTAAAAATAGACTACTTTTTGATAAAATGATAATGTAATGTATTAGTAATAACTTGTTATAAAGTGAACACTAAAGAATGTCCAAACTGGATGACATTGAAGATTTTTACCAATACTAACATTAAAGATTCAATGAAATGTGCTGACAAGTATGAAGTCACTATCTTTAAAAGGAATCTGCTGATTTATTGGTAAGCTTCCATTAGCCAAGACTGCTGGATTTCTGTGTTATACCTCCAGCAGTAACTGTTTTGAACATATTCCATTTAGCATTTTCAGTTGTCATCCTCCTAAGCAAATGGCTCCTCTACTTAAAAATATGCACCAAATCAAATTAATTAAAATGAATCAATTTGACTGGTAAAATGGTGTTTTGGAATGAATCTGAGGACCATAAATTCAAATTAAGGCTTGCACAACTTCTTCCTGGGTTTGGAGAGGCTCCTTGGTATGTTAACAGAAGGAAAAAGGGAAACCAGTCACCCTCTTTATCATCCTCCACCCAGGATGTTTGCAAAAGTAACTGCACTGAGGGCTTATACAGCCAGATGTTATATCCTAAACCAGAGAATGAAGCAGACAGACATAATAGCTATTAATTGTACCTAATGTTAATATTCAAATAAGAGTAAGTATGCTAACCATGCTAGTAGTCAAGTATGAGTGGAGTAATAGGAAGTTAACTATTGCAAAACTTTGATCGTGGACACCAGGTGTTTATCATTTTATTCAGTGTGCTTTGCTTGTTCCGATACTTCTCCACTCCAGGCAGTGATGTGGGTTGTCAGATTCAGTTTTTAAGGTAGAGGTATGATGGATATATGCTAATTTATACGTGTTCATTGAAAATATTTTTCCTAGCTGTATTTTAACAATCAGATTGTACTACGGAGCACTTGTTCTTTTTCTGGTGTTGGTAAGCTTTTAAATACAGTTCCAAAAAGTGCATGCCATGCTGTATTGCCAATGATTGTCCTCTTTTTGCAAATATGATGAATGCAATATGCTCTTCCCACCATTCTGTGGTAATTTGATTTATTCACCATTCCAAACTTGTATATGGCTTCTGCTTTTTGCAGTCAGAATGAGGACCAAAGAAGTGTGGGAACAGAATTAAAGTATTGCTCCTATATGGGTTTCCTAAAAGCAGTCTTTGTTCTGCTGCTCCTCTACATGTCTCCTGCTTTACAGGATCATCCCATGGCTCATTTATAATCTACTGGATTTAATACTTGATAATATGACTTCTGTATTCAGTATTCATACTTTACCTTTGGTCTTCAGCTGGTCTGAACTGTGAGCCTACGCTTTGTTATCTACTTAGAACAGAAAGAGATTAATGTTAAAGGGATATCAAACTCTTAAATATCCTCAAAATTTGTAAAAGAGATAGAGTCACATTACTGAGCATCATGTAGGCATAATTAGTGATACAAAGTTTAGCTGACTACATATCAGCACTATTTCTGCATTTATTATCCTGATTTTCTGCAAGGGAATACTGTGTGACTCTTAAGGGTTTATATTTAATTAACTGCTAGAGAAAATCAAAATCATCTTCATATTCTTTTTCTTCAGTTTTTCAGTTTTAATGGTATTAGGGCTTTGTCCTAAACTAGAATTGAGTATTCATGTGGAGAAAGGGAAGAACATGACATCTTGTTTATTTCTGGGTGCGATGGGTATACCTGATGGCCAAAGAAACAGCCAGTTTTGTGGTATTTTGTAACACAGTGTTGTCACTGCAAGAGAATGACCACCATTGGCATTAAATAGTTGGTTCAGACATCATGGGGCATCTGCTTAACTTCTAAAACCCTTGTTAGCTCTTTCACTGTTTCTCCACTCGTTCTACAAGGCTTCCACCTCTACCAATGTGCGTGGTATAAAACAGAAAGTACTATCACAATAAAATCAGTGTAAGTAATATTTTGTGGTAGTTTTGACAATTTGTCAATTGCCTCATGGCTGTGCCAGTTGTCTGTGGCAAGATTTTTGAGGGTTGTATTTTGTATGGTCCGGTAATCTCAATTGGTGTACACCCCCTGCTGGGGGGGGACAATGAATTAATAGTAACGAGTTTTGTATTGGCTTGCTTGTTCTCAAGTCTGGTTTAAAACACATGAAAAAAATTAATTAAAAGTTCTTTTTCTTTCAGGTGGGAGATGAAAGAAGGCGCAGATCTTGAAGATGAGGAGAAAGTTATGGTGGAACACTTAAAGAATGTTTATTTGACACAGAGCACTCCTACCTCAGAGGATAAAGAAGAATAATTACTTTGACAGGTTTCGGGTTGCACCTTTTTCTGAATTCAACATGATTAACTTAATGGCTTAGTTATAACTGACAGGACTAGAAAGCTCGGGAATATATATCTTGAGTGGGAGTTTTAAACTAAAGAACGTTCCCCCCGTTATTGTCTAGTCACCCCATCCAGGCAGCGATTGTTCACACATGCGTAAGGCGAGCAACAGTGTATGAAAATGTCAGTGTCACAAAACAAGGAGGGTGTATCTCGGATCTGCGGAGGCATAAACCAGAATGACAAACCAAGAACTGCTCTGAAAGTACAAAACTCATCCTGGAAAAGACGCGACTTCGGGCACGCGCTCAGCAAACACCCCTGCTCTGCTTCCATGGAGTCGTTTTGGAGACAGTCAGCCTGGCCACGTTAGTGCCCCCTTTCTCTCCCTTGGTACATGTGTTCTAGCTAGTTCTGGCATTAAATCACCCAAAATGCCCAAAACAGGGCAGGTACAGGCCATAGGTCTGCAGCCACCTGTGAGTTGCTCCGGGATGAGTATACATCGTTATTTCCAAGCAAAACTGCATCAGGTTTACTGCCCTCACAAATCCTAACTTAATGTCCAGCCTGTGTTACAGCTTAAAAGATGCGTTGTAGAGAAACTTGTTAGCAGCTTTTAAAGTTTTCAGAAGTATATTTTAATTTAAAATAGTTATTCACAGGCAGTGCTCAAAGGACTATCTTAACAGTGAACTGAGAAAATGATAAAGAATGCAATATTTATTTCTGATAAATATAGCAAAATTTCATTTTCAAAGTAAGCCCTGTCCGATATTCAGATTTTTGAAATATTAAAGGTTTTTCTTTCCAGTAGAAGTTCTTCCTCAAAGATTAAAAATAGCTGAGTTAGGCAGGTGGCTATTACGACAATATTTTTTTATACAGAAGGTATGGTTAATATTGCTTTAGTCCTACAAAAATAATCCATCATTTTGCTATTTATTCCTTGCAGTGGAAGTCCAAGGGAACTCTTTCCTCTGCTTGGTGAAGTTCTTGCTCAGGCTGCAATCTGCAATAGCTGTAGCTATTCCTGTTCCCACCACATCTTCTCACAGATGCTCTTATGGACATAACTTGGACCCCCTGAATAGGAGGAAAGCACATTTTTATTTCCTAAAGAGTTCAGCAGCATTGTGGGTAACCATAACACTAATGCTCCTGTAGGGCCTAATCTGAAATGCAGTTTCTCCTCCTCTTAATTGGTCTATTATTTTTTTTTTTAATTGCATGTATAAAATATCAGACCTCTTAAAATGAAAATTGGGACCACCGCATCTTATAAATCTCCAAAGATCTTGTTACAACACTGCACCAACAAAAGGGCTGTGAGGGACTTGGCGCTTCAAAAATGCTAAAAATACTATTTAAAGAATAAAACAGACTTTTCCTTCTGCCGCTGATGCAGCCATTTTGGGTCATAAAGAAGTGATGGAGTGTAAAAACAATTTTTCTTTGCTTTGTATTTCACCTTTGAAGATTCATGGTGGTCACAAGGCTTAAAACATGGCCACAGGGATTGCCTGTGATGGCAGGCGTGGTATTCTGACAAACAAGGCACACATGCTCCAAGCCATACTAATAACGTGAAGCTGGAGCTTAGAATAATTTTTTCTATTTTATCAAAATCTATTGTACATAATTAACTTCATAGAGTCACATAAAGTGAATTTCTGTCTATGTGGTGAAACTGACTGAAATACTTTTTGTGAGAAAGCTCCCCTTCTGGGAAACACTTATTCTGAATAGGATAAACTTTGCAAGTGAAATAAGCTAACCCAGAATAAAAACCCTCACTTAGTCTGAAATGGGGATGTCCATATGGGGAGTTATTCCAAACTGGTTATTATCCTTTAGATTCACAACACACCTGGTTCTGGAATAATCTGTAAACAGTCATGTTAAAAAAAAAAAAAGAAATTCTTTATGCCCCATCCTCCCTTCTCTCCTCACCAAATTAATTCAGCAGAAACCCACTGGTTAGCACTAGGACATTTTGTCTTTCTTAGCAAGAGTATATTCATAATCTTTGCCGATGTGGAGCTGACAAGACAGAATAACTAGCCTGAATAAAAGCTGAACCTTTGCACAGTATTTTACTTGGATGTTTTTCTTACCCAAACCTCTCTCTGAATATGTCTTTCAGAGAATCTGAATGCACGCTAATGTGTGTTTGAAATTGAACTTGTCCCTCAATCCTTACTGAGAAATAGCAGGGCTCGGTTTGTTGGCAATTTAGTGATCCTATTAACTGACCTTAGGGGTGTAAAAGAAACATCACGTTGGCAACACCACTTACGCTGAATAGAGACTTTTGCAACTTCACACTTGTTCAATAAAAATTACAGTAATAATAAGAGCTGTATAACTAAGATTGCTAAATAACATACCATTAATTTATCAAGACTGCTTACTTTAAACCTAAACCCTTAATTGAAGAAAAATGAAAGACACTTGAAAGAGCTGATTATTTTTACATTGTAAGATGTATAAAATTAGGAGTGCTTGTAAAAGGGATTGCTGCTTTCCTTGGCTTTTCTTAATAGAACAATAGTTCTATGTTCTTTAAAAAGTTCTGCTGATTCTAGAACCATCTTAAGATTAATTTCATTCTGGAGAGTGATGGGTCCATAAAGCTGCAGTGTTTCACTTGTGTGTGTTATGCCCTGGCTCTTTGTCACTAGTTGTTGATCCAAGAACGTCTCACATTTACGTTTAGCCCCAATAAAATGAAGGCAACAGGAGCCAGATTTGCTAGCCGCAGTGAGGGCTCTCTGTTGCGTGACTTCTGCAGTCTGACCATGTTAACTGCTCCTGGAAAGGTAGTCAAAAATAGGGATTAAAGTCAGTTGTGGACAACAGACCTTTCCCAATAGGCAAAAGTTGTTCCTCGTTAGCTTAAAAGCAAATTATTATATTTAAATAAATGAATTGGATCAGATATCAGAAACTAGGTAACTATGCAGTATCATTAATGCTTACATCTAATTCCCATTTAACAGTTTATTATGCTTAGCACTTTTTACAACACAGGCTTCAATGGGAAAGTTCATGGCATGGAATATCCCTAATTACATGTGTTTAGTATCCAGTTCAGAGTGCTCCAAACCTTGACATCTTGATGCTTCTGAAAGGCCGTTAATAAAATCAGAAGCAGGGCAGAACTGAGACACCGTTAATAGTAATGAAACTGGAGAAAGACAGGGGAGAGAGAATTTTGGGAAAAGACGGGCATTGAGACATAGCCCTGCCTTTTAGTAACTGCTGCCCTGGCAAACAGTGTCCCGTAGATCGTGCTTTGTTCTAGGAGAGGGCTTTTGTAGACACCGCAGGCAACAAAGCTGTTTGTTCTGGAAATATGCACAGCGGCAAATGGATGTTCTCTAATTCATCTCCGCACCCTCACAGCGGTGCCAGGTAGGCGTGAGGCTGCCTTCTTCCAATTAGCTTCCTCTGACAGAAATATTCCATTTCCCTCTCAGCCGGGAGGTCTTCACAAAATGCTACCAAGTCTTACCTACAGTAAGATACCAATTATATGCTGATACAAGACTATTCTATGGAACTCCTTAAAAACATGTGCGATCATTTTCTAGTGACAATCACTATTCACGCTTCCAAGGCAACAGTCGCAAGACTGAGGAATTAGACCCATTGCCCAATTAGGCATGAAATGAGAAAGAGTAACTTGATGGCAACAGGGAGATTTCTAAGTGATAGTATAGATCTTGAGGAGGTCCTGGCTGGTGGAAAGCAGCTTCTCTGTAGTAACTCTCCGTGTTGTAAACAGTGGTAGGAGTGGAAGGAGAAGTTCTAAAACTATTTGAAGTGTAAGTGCCAGGAAATGGGCAAGGGAGAGCTTGCTTTTTCCTCTGCCTCCACAGAGGAGTCCACGCTCCAACACTTGGGGAAGCAGATTAAACCAACTGACGTTGCCAGGCGGGCAGTACAAGAAAAGCAGGCAAGGTCTGGAGCAGGTTGGGCATCACTGAGGGCTTCCTAGCACCCATCAGTAAAAGGGTGAAGGAACCAGTTTATTCCTCTCCAGCAACAGCATTTGAGAAGAGGCCGTTAGCTGTTATTGCAGCAAGTGAAACAAAAAATAATCTCTTTTCAGCTCTCCCAATAAATAAATACATTGATTAAAATTACTTATGTAAAACAAGCAGTCAGTCATTAGAGAACATCCGATGAGTGATTACGAATGCACCCGTGTGTGTTCCTTAAGACAACGGTTAATGACATGTTTGTATATATTTTGTCCCTAGACAAATTCACTAGAGGACAGAAATATGGTTACACAAGCAACTTCGGTAAATTTGTAATTACCTAATATCCAACTACTTTATCTTTTGTTCCAAAAGCTGTGTTTTCTATGGAAAAAGTCTAATAACTTTTGGATGTTAGGCCTGCATAAAGAAATAGTATCACATAGCTTTTCTTGTGTCATCTTGTTTGTTTTCCACCTCTATGTTGTCTTTCAGGCATCCGTGAAAAACTTACTGGTTAATGTTTGTTGTGATTTAGACTGTTGGTACTGCTGGCACTCAGTCATACATGGGTAAATAACTGGTTTTCTAGACAAACTATCATACGGACTTAAAGCAGCGCAGATCCTCTACGGGTAATTATTTCAGGTTTAGGGTTGTCTGAACACTCCAAATGTTCCACACGTGTTTTGTCATACCTATGTTTTTCCATTGTTCTAAGCAACCTGTGTTACCTGGGATAGTGGGAGCTATTTGTATGCATTGCTGTTTGTGAGTTATTTATGGTTTTTGCTTAAACTAAGCAAAATACTGGGGTATTTTGCCCCAGCTTTTTTTCCTGTAAGTTCTCTGGACTTTTAATTTACAGTTGGAAATCCATAGCGCATCTGTGTTCACAACCTGCACACACCTAGCGACATATCAATAAAGTCTATGCCTTCTCAAACCCGATACGGAGTCCTAGAGAACCAAAAATTTAATAAATGCAAAGTTCAAACCAGCCACCTGCGAGGTCATCATTCAATCAGTGCAGCAGTCATTCCCACTTGGAATTTCACCTCTCTGTATATTCCAGAAATAACACCTTTACAGAGTTTTTTGCTTATGTTCTGGACTCTTTATTGGTATCTTCCGTTCTGTATAACAAACAAGTCTTAAATGGTGTTTATTATGTAGATGAGGATTATGCTTTCCCTCTGGAGAAGGGAAGGAACACTGGGGAGGCAGGAGGTTGAAATGGGAGATGTTTTTTGTTGTGGGCTATGGACTAGCAAACAGATTACTCTCTGCAGTAAAGCAGACGCAGCTTTGGGAATGGAATAATCTTGGCAGGAATCCTGCCTGCAGGTATGTATTAACCTCAGGAAACTGATGGCCGAACATGTGCTGTGAAGACCTTCTTCAGAGGCAAAGGGATCAGGTCTCTCCAAACAGCAGCGGATTCTATCCCAGTCGAGGCTCCCAAATTTCACACACACCCATCCACTTTGTGAATGGACAGACTGATGGAGGCTGTTGCATTAATGCAATGCAAATGTGTAATGTTAATTGTTTGGCCTCTTCTTCTCTCCAGACAAGCAATTCACCAGAAGGTGGTAGACGGTTCTTTATTTCTGACAACTACACAGGGTCCTGATCAACGTCAGGAAGCAAGGCTGTACCTCCACCGGACTTTGGCAGACTTTTCCCCACAAAGACTTTTCCCCAATTTTGGCTGAGCTGTCCATTTTATTCCTGCCCTTTCCCGACAAGACGGTGACCACACCTTACGCCGCAGCAGACAAAATACATACAAAGAGATTAACTGTCTCAGAGATCACCCAGAATGTACAGATGACTAGTTCTCCAGGCCCAGCAGTGAGGTACTTTTTGGTTAAAATGCTTGCGTTTTAACACAATGCTCTTCGGCATTTGGGCAGACCTCCAATCTGACAGTCTTCAAGGTGAGACAAACCTACTGGCTTGGTAGGAGCCTATCATAGAACCATAGAATTGTCTAGGTTGGAAGGGACCTTTAAGATATCTAGTCCAACCATCAACCTAACTCTGATAAAAAAACCCCCGTCACTAACCCATGTCTCTAAGCACTGTGTCAACCCGTCTTTTGAATCCCCCCAGGGATGGTGCCTCAACCCCTTCCCTGGGCAGCCCATTCCAAGGCTTTATAACCCTTTCCGTGTAAACATTTTTCCTACTATCCAATCTGAACCTCCCCTGGTGCAACTTGAGGCCGTTTCCTCTTGTCCCATCGCCTGTTCCTTGGGAGAAGAGACCGACCCCCCCTGGCTACCCTCTCCTTTCAGGGAGTTGGAGAGAGCGAGAAGGTCTCCCCTCAGCCTCCTTTTCTCCAGGCTGAACACCCCCAGCTCCCTCAGCCTCTCCTCACAAGACTTCTTCTCCAGACCCCTCACCAGCTCCGTTGCCCTTCTCTGGACCCGCTCCAGCCCCTCAATGTCTTTTTTGTGGTGAGGGGCCCAAGCTTCGTAACTTGGTTTTGGTTTTGTTTAGAGGAGAGGAGAGGAAGGGGGAGGCATTGTTTGGCTTTTATTATGCTTATATTATTAATTCTATTGCTTTCTTTGCTGTTTTGGTTTCTTTCCATTGGGACTGATGATTGGTCAATACATGATGACTACAATCTGCTCAAGTAGTTTGGGCATTGATAAAGTCACTGTAGTCGCAGTAATTTGAGAAATTAGTCTTTGTGAGAGTGTCTATCGTGGCAATGGGCACCACAGGACTTAATTCAATCTAAATCTCTCTACTAAAACGGTCTATCATTAACATGGCTTCTTAGTTCAGCTTTGTCAGTTTTCTCCCTGATAACTACAGTATTCCTTCTATGGTTAGGAGGGGGACGAACAGGAAAAGATGCTGTTATCTCACATGTGGTGCCTTTTTAGGGATCTTGTTTTTCCAACTCAAGATCCAAAAGCTGCACTTAAACTACATAACGGAAGAGGTACATGTATTTGCTTTTCCATTTTATGTGTACACAAATTGTTTAGATGACAGTTGTACAATTTTTTTAAAAAGTTATATAATACCCTGGAGCAGTCATCTGCTCTAACATGCATAATTTATTCAAAAAATCATTTGTTGAGTTGAGGGATTGATAGTTTGGAACAGAAAAATTATAGGTATGCTAAGTACATTCTTGCAAAAATAAATCATGCAATCATATATTGAGATCCAATATTTCAAAATTCAGAGTACAATTAAATTGTTTGCGCATGTAAGAGCAGTGAAATAACTTCGCGAGGTTTACGTCGTAAACCCATATATCTACAGAGTAAATAGTAGAACACTGACCATAAAGTTCTGTCAATAGCGTTGCTTTCAATCTCTGTTTCATTCCACCAAAACTTTTCATACCAGTCTGGCATTTTCTGGAAAAACTATACAGGACCAAAAAGAATTAGGAGTGGTAACTTGAAATATAGATCATATATATTTAATCTTTACAACAAGTGCAAAAGCAGTAAGTGAAAAACAAAGACATAACAGACTGTAAAAACTCTCGAGAACATATAATGAAGCATAAGAGAGAATGTCATGACAGATTTATGTATGTTCTAGTTTCAGCAAAAACTGCTGAAGACAAACTTGAGAATATTTGTGTATCATGCTTCTGGCCCAATAGCAGGAACCAAAATGAATTATCCAGGAATAAGACAGAAGAAAAAGATTTGGGGTGTAAACAAGCCGAATAAGAATTTTGAATTAAAG
This sequence comes from Numenius arquata, assembly GCF_964106895.1. Classification (NCBI taxonomy): domain Eukaryota; kingdom Metazoa; phylum Chordata; class Aves; order Charadriiformes; family Scolopacidae; genus Numenius; species Numenius arquata. The sequence goes on along the minus strand of NC_133616.1, from coordinate 83,751,060 downwards.
AAAACTTTCAAGCCAAAAGAAAGAGAGGTTTTTCAGCCTTGCCGAGCACTCAAGAACAATGTTGGGTTTCCATGAGTTTTCAGTATTTCAAATTTTTTTTTAAAAGTTTCTAATTTAATTCTTGTGAAAAGTCTTTCTCAGAAGGCAACACATCATCTTTGTCAGGAAAGCCAACATATTTTTATTTTTCATGAAATGCATTCTCTTTATTTATGCACCATACACGGTACACAAAAAGCCTCTTCCATCGATGTCAAGCCAAAAGAACAAATGACAAGAAACTACAAACGGAATTCTAAAGACTTTTTTTTTTTTCCTCCCACTATCTTTTCTTTTGGGCTTAGCCTCAGAAGGAATTTTTGTGTCCCAAAAGACATGGGATAACTTTTTCCAAGAATCACAAATCTGAAAGGTTGCTATTCTGAAATGCACCTGCTAGATAATGAGCCTTTGCAGGTTTTTTTGCCTTTTTTTTTTTTTTTAATCTCTGGAAATAGCAGCTGTCATTGACAAAAAAACAATCTTTAATTTTTAAATATAAAAAAAAGGCAATGTTCAATTTTTAAATTTAAAAGAAAATTAGTATGTTTTCCAGATCTGTGTGTGACAAGAGATGGGTTTAAATTGCTCAGTGGTGAGGTCTCAATTGTCCAAACAGATTCTTTGGCATTAAATCATATCTTGTGATTTTTGTAGAGTATGTGGCATGAGATGGTCAGCAGGAAAGTACAGTGCATTTTTTTATGTCATTCTTCTCGACCCTGATACCCTTTGCATACTTTTCTCACAGCAAGGAATCCTAAACTGGATCGTATCCTTCAGTTTCAGGAGCCAGTGCAAAGCTCAGGTGGGACATTCACTGCAAAAATAAAAATACAAATTAAAAGTAAAATACTACTGTAAAATAAAAGGGGTCGGTCTCAGCATATGTGGGTGCCCCCGTTGTGAGACATGTGTGCGAGGTTTAACTGGCAGAAATCTGAAGGAGAACTAAAGATGTCAATGCTTCACGTTGTTGGGTGCCGAGGGCAGAAAGGTAGGTACTTCTGAGGCAAGGGCTGCGGTGTTCCACCAGCGCCGAGCCACAGGAGGGTTTAACAACTGCTGATGAAAGTTGCATTGCAGGATAGCTATTAAAATCAGACATCCTACTTGCTACAATCATCTATCAGCTGCTTCTAAAATCCTGCCCACCTTCTGTGTGTCATCTGGAGGAGATAAAAGTTTTAATTGTGAGCGGGTGGTGTAAAAAAAAGTTACATAAAAAAAATAAATAAAAAAAGACAAGGCGCCTTCTGTCATTCTGAATTTCTTGTCCTATCTTGCTTTCTGTTTCAGTCTCTCTGTGCCAGTTGAAGTTTTGCAGACAGCTTTTTAAAAGATAAGAAATAGAAATAAAATCAATTGAAACAAAATCTAGGATGAGAAAAAGCACACTATAAAGAATGAATAGGAATAAAAAATACTGCATTTTGCAGCATTTTACCCTTTATGCTTTGACTCTTAACTAAGTTTCAAATAATTTCTAGTTTCCTTGGCATCCATTACCAAATTCCTTTTTTGCCTGTTTATGCTGCATATATATTTATTTTCTTAAGAGCTTCTTCCCTGTTTCCACTAAGTCACAGTATCAAACAGCAGAAGCTCACTTTTGGGGTTCAACGTGGTTTCATTCATAACATTTTCATTCAGCTTTTCTGTTCAATTTTTTGAGTTGATGAGACTTGACATTTTTTTCAGCCATTTGAAATAAGCCTTGTTAAAGCAGTATTTATGTTACTGTAATAAGAACTGTCTTCAGACCATGATCACTTGTCATAGACACGACAAATATTTGGTTCCCCTGGTGTGCTCCTCTTTAGATATGATGATGAAGTCTTAAAATAACTTCTCCCATGTTCAATGCAGTTCTTTTATTTTTTGCCTCTAGATTTAAAAAAAAAAAAAAAAATGCAGTATTTTCATACTGACAGCACTGAAAATTTCATGCTCTTGTCATGGTGACTGCAGCCGTCGCTGAGAAGAGCTTTTCTCATCTCCGCGCTGCAGACACTGACCAAGCCCCTCGCCTGGGTTGGTACCTCCTCCATCAGACCCAGGGCATCCCAGGCCCCTTCCTTCCAAGGAATTATTAGTTTAGTGGCTTTCTTGAAAGTCTCCGCATCTTGTTTCCGAGTTGGATTGTTATCTTTTTCCCCCCTCTGTGCTGGTTTCAGTGCAGCGTCGCCGCTGTTTCACATGACTAGCAGTTGACAATTTTTCTCTTTGAAACTCCCTCTCTTTCAAATTCAGTTTCCTAATTGTTTCACGGGAAAGGAACACAGTCTCTGGCCTTTGTTTTATTATTTATATTTGGGGAGGGAAAAAACAAAGGCATGGTAACAGTGAGGACTCCTTTAGGGATCAAGTCCAAGCAAACACATGATGGATGTCTAGATCATACTAGAAAAAAGAGAAATGTCGCTCTTCTGCAGATCCATGACCCTCTGACTGTTGGCTTAACTACTGTGCCAAGACACAGAAAATCAGGTCTCATGAGGTCTTCAAGAAATATTAATGTTCCTAAAAGAGACCTCTTTCCTCCTCATTTAACCTAATACAGTTCAGAGCAAAGGCTTCCTGTTCTTTCAGTGCCTGACTTGGAACTTGATGCCGTTAAATTTCATCCCATTTCTTTCGCTCCACTCCAGAAGGTCATTACTCACACCTTTCAACTTAGTGTCACCAGCAAATTTCATGGATGCCCATCAGACTCTTATCTCTGTCTCATTAATGACTATATTTCACATATGATGTCCAAAACCTAATCACAGTCCCCATATAGTGCTCCTGGTCGTTTATCTCCTACCAGGTAACTGCCTTTCAACTTGGGCTTTTGCTGTCTCCTCCTTAACCGCTCCACATCCACCTTTACCAGGCAATTCTGGTCTGAACTATCATCGCCCCCAACTTCAGCAACATTCCCCATGGGGAATCAGTTCCTTTACTTCAGTTTAGATACATCAGGGTGTTGATTTGCTCTTGTGTGAGACACTGTGATCGTACCGGAATGACATGATCCGCCACCCTGCATCTTACCACACCTTCTCTAAGTATCTATGTTCACAAGTATGTCAAAATCTGGTCTAACTCTGCATGGTATTGAGTAACCGGGCAGTCTAAGGGGAGTCATGCAAGCCAGCTTATTTGAAAAGAATTTACACAAAAAGAATGCTTTTTTTCCTATGCACTTTTAACCTCTTCATGTTCCATACACTTCCTTTATAGTCATGGAGGCTATCGAGATTTGAAGGACAATGCATCAAATGCTGAATCCACCCATCAGTTTTAACGAGGTCGGTAACCTCCTACAGACTCGAGACACATCGGCAGTCATTAACAGCACGTGGCCCAAGACATTTTTAATTACGTGACCATGTACTCTTTTTACAGGGGACTGTTGTCTCATAGGCCACACAGGATGGGTAGAGCTAATGTAATAACCAACAGTTCAGTGCTTTGCCTTCTGTACTTTGAAATGCAGCTCCATTTACCAGATATGGGTAAACCCCTAGGTTTTGAAGATACTTTATGGAACTCATTTCTACTGCACCTGAGTGTTTCAAACTTGAACCTACCTTCACATAATCCACAGAAGTAAATGACGTTTTTGCTAAAATTGGGCACTGAAATTAAGGCAAAGCAGTTTTAATAATCTTGGATGCTCAATTGAAAATAACGCAGGCCTGATCTTTAATGCACCTGATGTCCTACAGCACCTTGTGTAGGCAAAGATGTAACTGGGCACACTTATTATGCCTGAAAACTGAACTCAAGAACCTTACTGGAGATTCAACAAGCGATAAATAAACAGGTCAAAAACACTGGAGTATAGCATCAGGAGGAATAGAAGTATTAGCCTATTACCGGTATTCCGTAGATCACAGAAGTCCATAAAGACAGCAGAACGCCCCAGTGCTACAGGCAAACAGAAGACTGAAGCTCAGCTTCCAGCAAATGACTATTTATCACACACTACTGCTGATTCCTTTTCACTGCTAATACTCAGAATTTTGGGGTCAGTCCTCTTAATGAGACTTGGAGACCTTGCCTTTCAACCCACTACTTTTTTATAACAGGAAGAGCTACAAATTTATGGTCAACGGTTCTTTGCTGGTCAAGCATCTCCGAAACCACTACGCTTCCTGCCCCTTGTTTTGATAAAACTTTTCCTCATTGAATCCTTCCCTGGATCTGTAATTAAAAAGGGCGTATCAAGACCACAGACAGGCACTGTGTTTAGTTGTCCTGCTCAGGCAAGCTGCCCCTGAAACTCATTTTTGATGCCTACATCCTACCGGTTCATTTCTGTTTTTTTGTTTTTTTTTTTTTTTTTTTTTCCATTCAGACTGTGGAAGATGGAGAACGATGGTGAACCAGATGAATAAATGGATCCAAAGTAAAAATAACACAACGAAAAATACCGACTATTGGTCCTAACCAGCTTCACTTTGCAACCCAGCACTCTTGCGAAGAGAGAGGGCATAAACTTTGAGAGGGCAGGGTTGCTTATATCAATGCAGTTACCAAAAAATGTTCATTAAAGAGTTTCTTGATATTGTCCCCCAAACCTGAGTTCTTTGGTTCTGCTACAGGGAATAGCCAAGAGCTGGTGGGCTAGACCTCAATCACTGCGCTGTCGTACATGTCCCTACTGTCTCATCAAAAGACAGGCATCTAAGCACCATTTTTTTCCAACAGGGGGAAACAGACGGGAAAATATGTCTCAGTACAAGTGGATCAACACAAAACACCAAACGTAATTCATAAAATGTAAGTAGACAAGTTCTCCATGACATTGTAAGATCTTCTGCACTGAAGAAGAAAATGACTTCACTTATCCCTTCCTTGGGTGTTGCAGAAAGCCACGGAGAGCAAACCATGCAAGGTTTGCTGCTTTCGATCATAACAGAAAGAGGAGCTGGGAGCAACCTGGATGAGAAACGTTTCATCTTCTCCCTCGCAGACCCGTCCATGGCTGTGGTTCAGTGTTCGTGGCCACAGCGATGACCAGGAGCCAAGAGGTGGTGGAAGGTTTCAGCTGCGTAGCACGGTACGCTGCCCATCTGGGTTGTCCCTGGGGCAGGAACCGCTCACAACCTTCCTGTGCCAGCAGGAAAGGTGGAAGCCTCCACTCACCGTCTGTATCATGCCAGTTTTCAGCTGGGATTTGACTAAATCTGGAAAAGTTTTTCATGGGAACAAGACACAAAACTCAACGCGCTTCCTGCAATGCCATAGCCAGGGAGCTGGGACCGCTCATGGCGGTCGGTGTTTTAGTGTAGGCCCACGCAACACCGTCCTCACCCATTTCTGGAGGGGACCAAAACACCTGGCCTGACCAATTTCACCCCAAAATCTTTTCTTTTTACCAATTCCCCAGCTATCACAATGGAAACTTGAGGAGTGGGCACACCACCTCCCTCGCTCCCAGTGAGGCCTGCCTGCCCGCCGCCCCCGGGCGGCACCCCCCGCTCTGGGTGCCGTTACCGCCGGCCTCCTCTCAGCAGGGCCCGGCGGCCGCATCGTTAACTCCGACGAGCTCCTCAAAAACCCGCTTCCCCGGGGGAAGCCGAGGCCGGAGGGGGCCGGAGGGGACAAGGGAACCGGGCGGGATGAGGGGGACAGGGGACACGACGGGACGGGGGCGGGGGGGGATGAGGGAGGACGACGAGTGGACGAGGCCGCGGCCGCCGCCGTTCCCACTCCACTTCCGGGTCCCCCGCCGCGCCGCCGGGCGCTGACGTCACCGCGCGCGGACCCCGGAAGTGGAGCCGGCGGGCGGGCGAACGGGCGGGCGGCGGCCGGAGCCGGCAGCGGCCCCCGCGCTGACGGCGCCACGCCCCGGCCACGCCCCGGCCACGCCCCACCGGTCCCGGGCGTCAGGTACGTGCTGCGGCCCCGGGACGGGGGGCGAGAGGGGCGGCGGTTGGGCCCGGTGCGGCGGGCGGGGGGCGGCCCGGCGTGGGCCGCGGCGAGCGGGCGGCGACCGCCGTCCCTGTGTGTCCGTCCACCCCCCCATCCCCTCAGAACCCTGCCCCGGGAGAAGGCGCCGGGCCTGTGGGCCGCCTCAGGCCTGCAGCCGGGTGGCGGCGGCTGCCGGCGTCTCCGCGCCGCGGCAGAGGGTTTAAAAGTGGATAAAATCCGTGTTAATTGCTGGGGGGGGACACACACACACACGGGGGAGGCGACCACAGTGTCCCCTTCGCCCCGGGACCGGCCCTGCTCCACGTGTCTGAGCTGCTCTCGGAGTGGAGAGTGGGAAACGGGCCAGAAATAGGGGATAACAGTAATAATTTCTAGTTTTCTGAATAATTTAAAACCTGACTTTTATTTTTCTCTCTTCAACGTGCGTGCTCGCGGTCGTTGCTGCAGCTTTGTGGTGCTGTCACAGAACGAGACGTGTCAGTTTTTCCCTGTTACCTAAGCTGTCTCTGCAGCCGTACGTGACAAAAAGTTACTACCTGAGCATAATTCTCCTGACTTATTAACGTAGCTGGGCCCGAGGGGTAATTTTCCTTCTGAGTTTTGCTTTCCTGCTTGTATGCGACCGAAAACTTCTTTTGGGAGTGAAGTTTCTCATGGTTGGTCTAGCAGCTTAGAAAGCTGCATGAAATATTTTTCATTACCGAATTGTCCAGACATAAATGTAAGAGGAAAATTGTTCAGTTTAAATTGTTACGGTTGGTTGGTTTTGATTTGGCAATGCGATAACTCAAAATGAGTTACTGTAAAATGCCAGATGTTGCGCATCTATAGTTCCTTTCAAAAAGCCACGCAATTTGGTTTTTAACCAAATGTTGGCTTTTTTTTTCTTTCTAAGCTGAATACTGAAGCTTTTGATAGAGCATGTACTGCTTCCCTTCCAGATAGTTGTCTTTTAGCTGTGGTGTTACGTGACCCAAGCTGCTCAGCCTCATGTAGGCTGGCTAAAGAAGTCTTCACAAACTGCAGCATCCCCTTTACACTAATTTCTGCATGAAGTTTTGGCTGAGGTAGTAAGTTTGAATAAGCAGGTGACGGACCTTGGTCAGGACATACCATCATTGGCAAAAAAGGTATTATAAAATTGACAGCTGTCCTGTTTTGAGGTAAAACACAATGGATTTTCTGTTCAGTAATTTTACTTTTTAGCTAGGCCTCTTCTAACTCTCTGAAATCAATGGCATATTGTGCAGAAAACTGTTCGCCCTGAGAGTGATAAGAACCTGTGTTTATAATCAATGCCAAGGAATGGTTTGCACAGGGGCTCTTCCTTACACTTACTGCTATAATGACCAAGGTCAGCTAACTGCGTTATGCACCAACTTGGAGGGTGAGAAGCAGAAAAGCATAGAGGGAGTCGCACCTGCGAGGGGGAGCGGACAGTTCAGGGGACCCAAAACTGACTAACAGGGTATTCCATCCCGTCTACGTCATGCCTGATATTCTTCACTGTCTGAGGAGGACTCTGTCCGTTCTTCTGCCTTTGATCCCTATCCGTGTGTTCCTGAATCCAGTTCCATCCATCACCAAGTCCAGTCTGGGATTGTCCCAGTGTCTGCTGGTGAGGGGATTGTCATCCTGGGAGCTTGATACTAGTTTTGTATAGTATGTATTTCATTATTTTCATACTGGTATTATTCTCTTTCGCTTCATTACTCATATTTCATTAAAGTAGTTTAGTTTCTTTTCAGCTCGTAAGTCACTCTCTCATTCTGTCTGGTCTGAAGGAAGATGCTCTCCCTTTTCTGAAGAGGAGAGAGGTAAAAGACAGCATCTGTCATTCGTGTTAGTGGCCAGGCCAGCCCAAACCATGACAACAGCAATTGCAACTGGGTATCTTTGGTCTTAACTGCACAATGGTTTGGTGACACAGTAAAGAGTAGGGTGGTGACGATATTTGCCCATGAAGAAGTATAAATACCACTAGTACAGGAAGAAGGTGGGGTCCTTTTAGTAATCGCTTATACTGTATTAGAATCGTTAATGAGGCTGTGGGTGAAGGAGGGTGGCAATGCGCTATGCTACCCATGGTAAAGCTGCCTGATGATAGCATACTGGTTAGAGAACGCCCGCGGGGTGTTAAAATTAGGTATTTTGTAATTATGTAGGAAAAGGTAAAAATGCTCTTGTGTAGGGAAAACTGAAATCTTAGCAACAGAAGATACTTAACGGCTTAGAGGGTATTACAGAGTGATACCATTGTAAAATACAGGGAGCATGCCTTTCTGTGCTCCTCTGGGTTTGGAATTGAATGGATCTGGTGTTCTGAATGTTTCATGTTATTTCACTTTCTTTCAAAAAAAAAAGAAAAAAAAATCATTCTTTGCTCGTGAGGGCATTGGTCTTCACAGGACAGCTCTAGAGAGAAGCCCCGGGCGATGGCTGTGTCTCTTGCTGAAGTCTCTGCCAGTAACTTGCTGCCCGTGTCTGCTGGAGATCCGATGTGCCACCCTTGGTGTTAGTCTGGGCCCTCCCCAGCCCACCTCGGTCAAAACAGGGTGGGTTAAGACACGCGTAACATTTATAGTGTTTGAGCTGACCTGACTCTTTTTGTCTGAAATAGGTTAGCAGATGCTGGTAGGTGTTAGGAATGAGATGAAAACTTCCAGCAGGCCAACAGTACCGAGCAGCTGGAGGTGGACAAGGGCATCATCATTTCAGAAGCATAGTGCACGCTCGGAGTGCTGTCTGCCTTTCTGAAATACCTTTAATTATTGGAGTTTTCTCACCAGTGCTTGGATTTTGCCTGTTTTCTTCAGATTGCTTTTTCAGTGATTGTAGGCAATTATGACTATATGTTAATCTGCTACTTGACTCAACCATGTTTTTTACTGAATTGCCTTTTATGTACTAGTTAGCTAACGTTTGGGAGAGCTTCTCCATATAATTACTCGGTGGGGATTTATCTGTTGGTCTCTTTTCTTTTAAGTTCACAACCTTATTTTTTTTTCCCCCCTGAAGACTCAGCGCTGACTTTGGAGGTTTTGTCCATTCCAGGCTCTATAGAAAAAGTTCTGAATGCGACTCTATTGCTGGTACTTTGAATTTGACCCACTATTCCTTTGGGGAACAATGTGCTGTGGTGACTGAGGAGATTTTTAGATTTACAATAGATTCCTGGAATTCTTTGAAGTAAAGCATACATACAAAGAATGAATGGATATCTTTTTTTATTTTTTTCCACTCGCTTACTGAAACAAATTGGTTAACAGTGGGCATGAAAACATCTGCTTATGAAATTTAATACTGCCATATGAAATTTTTTTTGTGCTTGAGAGGAAACATTTTTTTTTCTCTTTATAAGTGTGGTCGTACGTATATGTATGTAGCCTGTAAGTCAGTTTCACAGATTTGCACTGGGTGGAATTCCTGAAGCACAATTTAATGGGTGTACAATGGTTATTTTTCATGCATGTTGTTCAGTGTTTTAAGTGCTGTGGTTAGAATGTGCGTTATATATATATATATATATATATATACACACACACACTTTTTTATTTTTGAGAGGAAGACTGGAGTGAGGACTCTGAGAACTTATTATTTAACTACTCCCGGTATTCCTTACACTGTTCTTTCTCATTCTTTACCTGAGTGAGAGATCAGCCAGGTAAGGCAGCTGATCCAGCTGAGTCAGAACTAGAGATGTGAAATGCTCCTTTCTCGTTGCGTCATAAAAAAGGATGTGGAGAGGCTGGAAGAAGGAGAAGGACTGAAAGTGTTGTATTTTATGGACTTCAGCAGATCGTGGATCCGCAGCCTGAGTAACCTTGTGCTTGAACTGACTGCGGTGAAAGCCCCTCTACCAGTTTCCTGGGCAGTCTGCTCCTGTGAGTTAATTATTGGTGATACTGTTGGTGAGGAGGGTGTCCCACTCCATGGGCTAGCGCAGTCTCCGTGTAATTGCTTTAATTTCTCTTACACTCTCCTGGAGAATATTGACTTCCAGCTTGATAGAACCCCTCTGGTACTGCAGTTTATATTCTGCTGAGCGGGGGTCCAAAGAGGAAAGATGAACCCTGTGGAGTCTATCAGGCTAATTTTAGGTGTTTCTGCTTTACAGTTACTGAAGTTTCTGTATTCTTCCAGCTTCCTGTTGCCCAGCAGAAATTGTAGAGGACTTGTCTGTGCTAAGCCTGCTCCATAGACATTTGAGTCTTGGAAGTATTGATTTTTAACACTTACCTGAAAGAAAGATTGGCTTAGCAACTGTAGTATGAGCTGAATCACTATATTTGGTGTGGTGGTAAAGTTAGGAGACTCTTCTGTCAGCAAATACACTTTTTTCTCAGGCAGGCAAAAGAAAGAAAATGTTCTTTATAGTATGTCCAGAAAGAGAGATGATGGTTAAAATAAAAGTTGTCTGTATATCTGTCAGTTGGACTGCAAATTCAGCCAGTCCTGGCGTTGATTGGAAGCAGGCCCATACCTGAAGCACCAGTGATAGTGAATGTAAGTGTTTATGTTTCTTGATGCTTGTGCATTTGAAGTTAGGCCCATCGTATTACATTGTTCATATTTCTACATATTTTTATAATTTATTATCAGTTGTTAATACAGAAGTTTTCCCATTTACTGCCAATTTCAAGTCAAAGTTTAAGCTAAGTATTTATTTTTTTTGAGAGGGACGTACTGAAAAATGTTTTTGACTGTATTGAAAATATTCTTGATTACTCTTAAGTACCCCCAGGCATCTCCGAGATGTAGGTAAGAAATATGAAATTTAATAGGAAGATAGTTCTGGAAATTGTGAACTGTCTCCCAAGACAGCTAGTCTGGATTTGTCTGAATTACAAGCTTCATAAAGTTGCCATTTTCCATTTGCAATTAAATCCTTTAAGATATTTGTTTTGAATTCTCTGGACACTTCAGCTGTGATGTACATTCTCTGCTGGCCTACTGAGTGTTCCTCACTGTGTCAGCTTTACGCAGCGTGCGTGACCAAAGCTCCTGGTGGGACACAGCAAAATGGGTCCTTCTCTTTCTCCGCATCCCTTAACTGAAGTATGTTTTGGCTTAGGACCAGGCATAGTGGACCTAATTCCTGTGGGTGCGGGGAGGTGCGTTCTGCAACACGCTGGGAATTAGTAGCTGAGTGGTACTTTGCAGCCATTGTATACCTCTGTGCTCAAAGGAAAACCATCTTGGTTTTTAGACTAATAATGGCTTGTCTAAGAAGATGGACAAGGCGATTCAGATTCGTCATGTTTTCAGTGTGCCAGGTACAGTCCAGCTTGCCTGGAAAGTTGCATCAAAGACCAAGACCAGCAGTTAACGTAGTGGTTATGGTTTCTTTTAAAGTTCTGCAAAGCCAGGCTTCACAGAGCCTCAAAATGGCATGTTTCAGTGAATGCCATATTTATGCATAGCACCATTAGTGTATAATACAGGTAAATCTCAGTCTCCTTGTTTAAATAAAGAAGACGCTAAACCATATCCTGTCTTTGCTTTCTTCCTTCCTGTCCTAAGCACTAGAGTATAGCCAAGCAACCTTGAAAACATCTAGCTTTTTTTCTAACAAATGAGCATGTAATTCTTCTTGCAGAACATATGTGTTACAAACCCATCTCAAGAAATAAAGATGCTGTGTAAGTGGACTAGATTTAAATAAAAACAGGAACCACAGTCAAAAACCAAAACTGTAAGTATTTCCAGAGGAGAAATATGTTAACAGGAAGACTTGGTAGTGAAAGAGCCATTATAGAGAGGCATTATGGAAATATGGTGAAATGAGGGATAAATAGGTGTGCTCATGCATACAATCTGTATCTCTCTTGAAGAATAATAGTCCGTGTACTGTAAGAATATCTCCCCACTGAAGCATACGATTAAATCTTGTGAAATAAAATCTGAACGCCTGGGAATTGTGTATCTGTATGCTGATAACTCCCAAGGTAAAAGACTGTGCTAACGTAGCTGCCCACCTCCAAGCCAAGGAGAAATATTTCAGAGCAAGCAGAGCCATCGAAATCAACAAAGCAATTACAAATGCAGACTCACATTTGATATGTGCTAGCCAACAAGTCAAAAATTGGTGGAGGTTTCTTGATACTTTTAAGTGTTTGTATTTTGGAATGCCAGAGTTTGAAATTTGGAAGAATAAACTGTTGCCTATCACAGTGATCACTTACGGAGTCCTTCTTTTGCTTTGTCTGTATTTTTGTCTTGCCCATGTTGGCAAATCAGGCTGAAAAAGTTTTCAGGTGGCAGCTGTATGTTCCTGCCTCATTCTGTCACCTCAGTTGTACCAGGTAACGAACCAAATCTGAGAATCGATAAGTTAAAAGTATACTCTTAAAAAAAAAAAAAAAAAAAAAAAAGGGATGGGGGGGGAGGAAGAAAGGTAGTTTTAACTCAGATCAGATCCCCATTCTAGTTTTACTCAGATGTGATTCCCTGAACCGTTTTGCTGTGCATTGGTACAATCGCTTCTGTCAGCATAGCTGAGGGGGTAGCGTGGGCAGGGGGTGGGACCGCTTAAGTCGTGTTGCAAAGATGTGTTTGGGAATATGTCCTTTGATTCCAAGACCTGGGGGCAGGAACAGTCTTTGTTCCGTATTTGTACTCTGTGACACAGTGGGGTACTTGTTATCTGTCCGGATGAAGTCGAACACAGCTTTCCCTTGGGTTGGATTTAACATTTCTCAGCATAAGAAATTGTCCTCAATTTTTAGAAATTTCAAGCATGTTCTGATAATGGCAGCATGAAAGCTCCAGGTTGTCTCACTTGGTGTTATGTCTGCGGTAATAATGAAACTTTTATTTCCAACAAGATGCGATAGATGCTTAACCACCACGCTATGTGAGATTTCCTATCTGCAGCAAACCCCAGCTAGTATCCTGACTTGTACTTTATTTCTTAAGACATGATTTTCTGTTGTCAGTGACTCAGAAACAGACAATGACTTTTTTGGCACACAGTGCCATTTGTTCTCTGTTGTTGCTCTTTCTAAATAGGTTATATCTCTTGATTTCTAGCATTACATTCGTGTGAATCATCCCACCAACTTCACTAATATCAGATAGGTTGAACGTATGTTCCTGCAGGAGTGCTTTAAGTTCTTGTTCATTATCTTCCCAACATCATTCTGTGGGCAAGTAAAGATATTTTTTTTTAAATTTTGTCTTTTCATTCTTTGTTCTATTAGTTCTATTCCCCTTGTCTTTCTTTCTGGTGAATATTTAAGTAGTCATAAAAAACAGGATAAATCCCTAAGGAGCAATTGTGAGACAACCACACCAAAATAACCAGAAGTTTGAATACCTGCCTGAGGTAGCTGCTCGAAGGAGGAGGGGAAGAATGGAAATATGCTGAGATTCTATGTGAAATCCAGTTCCTTAATGATACGTACCCATACCTGCATTTTTTTGGGATGTGAGAGAAAACTAATACCTGGTTTGTATCAGACAGAAATTGAATTTTTCAAAGCTACTAGCGCATTCCTTTGAGAAGCTCAGATTCTGCCTACCCAGTGATGTCCAGAGGAAACATTTAAAAGAACTTTGTTTAGAAAATTCCCGAGAATTGCGATCTTTAGAGAGTACTACTAAGAGGAATAGAAGAAAGCTTTATACATGTGGTACTATTAAATTAGCTAGCTTTCCAGAAAAGGAGTATGGTGTAGATAACATAGTATTTTAAATTTGTTTACTTGTTCTAAGTTGCATTTACCTGCTGTCCTATAGCAGTATAGGATAGCAGATAAATAATTTTTAGTGTTTTACTTTATGGGAAACACTGGTAGATAGACCCCAAATAATTTAGCGTGAGGGCGGTCAAACATGGGAAGGGGGCCCATAGAAGGTGATCACCATCGTCGAGCATGTTCAGAACTTGACTGGACAAGTGCCCAAGCAGCCTGTTCTGGTAAGACCTGCTATTTCAGGAGGTTGGAAAAGTTGACCTCCCAAGGTCCTTTCCAGTATACATGGTGCTGTGGTGGGGTGGCTCTGTGTTGTGGACAAAAACCGCGATACTTGGCAAGGTCTACTTTTGTGTCAGAAATCAACTTCAGTTTTAGTATGTAAAAGTCTCCAGTGACTCTCTCTGGTCAAGATGTTCTGTGCCCCTTTTGTTGTTTTGACACGTGCACCAGCACCAAAGAACAACAAGCCTGCTTCTTCCACTGCTGGTCTGTCGTGAGGGTGACCAGCGGAAGTGGACAATGGGGACTTTGGTCTGAGGAGAACACTCAATGGCTTTGTTATTACCATGCTCATTCTGTAGTGACAGGATGAATGAAAGCAGGGGACTGGAGTAGAATGGATGAGGGGAAGGTTGGAAGGGGGACTTGAGTTGGCAGTGTCTCTGTGAAAGCACTTGAGAAGATGAGCGAGGACAGCTTGGGGAGGGAGTGGAATGGCACTAGAAGCTCTCGGGGTACACTGAGGCCAAGTGGGACTGGGAGCTTGTGGGAGAAATAGGAGAGGATGATTGAGAGGCACTTAAATATGGGGGAGGAGGAACTGAGGATGGGAGAAACATTAGGGTCATACTTAAAAGCTCAAGAGAGGAAGGTCAGACAAAAAAACTGAATAGCTCCTTATCAAGTGAGCACCTTCACTCTATGCATTGACACAGGCAGAAGTGCAGTGGAAAAAACCAAATGTGATTATGCCTTCTTTTTGTTAATGACTTGGAAGATGATGGCATAGAGAGTACATTTATTAATTTTGCAGAGAGTACCAGGCTGTGAGAGGATTCAAGTTCTGCGAAGAATAAATTTAGACTTTCAAATGGCTTAGAAAAATTAGAGAAACAACGTAAAAGAAATAATGCTGTTTAAAAGGGCAAATGCAAAGTACTGTGCTTAGATTAGATAGTTCCCTACATAAATACAAAATAGCAATAATTCTAGAAAAAAAGAATCCCAGATTTTTAGGTGAATCATAGTCTGAACATGCGTCAGTAGCACTGTGCTGTTGCAATAAGAGTAATCATTCTTCTGGGATGTATAGTTAGAAGGGACATATTTAAACACGTCACGTGATAATTTCACTCTACTCCACGTTGCTTGGGCTTCATCAGTTTTGGGCATCACATTTGGGTTTGAGCGCATGGGAGAGTCTTCAGGGGGAAAGCACTGAGTATCTTTCTGAGTCTAAGAAAAAAAAAGAGTGTGGAAAGGCAGAAAGAGTAGTTTGCTCAGTCTAGAGGAGACTAAGAAAAACAGTGAAACTGTGAAAACTATGAAAGCAGTCTCCAGGTATGGGAAGGGATGCTACAAAGAGAAAGGGCATGAACTTCCTAAGTGTCAGGAAGGCCAGTGGCAAAAGTTAGGAAAAATATTCTCCTGAAAATGTTATTGTGACACTGGAACAGATTTCTGTTTAAAGCCAAAATACTCATTCTATGTCAAACGGGGTAGTTGAGTTCTCAGTACAACTGGGGGTTGTGGTTTCTCTGTAGTAGCTGGAGAGTGTGCACCACCACCCACCTTGTGTGGAAAGGAGAACGTCAGCTTTGACCTTCCATTCCTTAGGTCTGTACCCCAGCTCTGCTGAGGGAAGCAGAGCAAAAGGCAGGAGGTCTGACCATTTGGATGTCTGTTGGGGGGCAAGATGAGTTCCAAGTGTGAACTCAGCTAACAACGTGGACTTATCTTTAAGCAGGTTGTGGAGTATTCATCGTAAGTTTTTTAAAAGAATTTAAGCAAGATCACACTGGACAGAAACTTAGGTATAGATGACGCTAATTTGGAGAAGTAGGAGAGGATAAGGTGACTTCTTTCCTCTTTGTTTTTATTTTCTCCATCTTTTATTTTGTATAAGACTGTATTTCGTGCATGGGTGCTGAACTAAGTTTGTGCAGGTGACCTTAATTTTGATATCTCCTGATACCTGTAGACTTGACAATGTTTTAATAGTGTCTTTGGGTGAGGAAGACACACATATTAAGCGTATGCTATCATCTGTGGAAACAATATAGGCACTTTTTAAGGTTTTATTCATCTCTGGGATGATTTTAACCAGCTTGAAGGTGTTTTAATGCATTTAAAAGAATGGTTGCCAATAGAATGAGTAATATCCAGTGTTGTCAGCTTTCACAAATTTGTCATGGCTGTGGCCCTGATGGTTTTGACAGTTTCATGATGATAAATTTTGGCTGTTTCACAGAAATTGAAGAATCAGAATCAGAAAGAAATTCCTAAGAACACAAAACTGAAACCCCTGAGACCACGAGCAGCCACATGCTGCTCATAATGATTCTCACATCCCTTGTTATAAGCTGTTCGTTGGTATTGTGGGAGGTAACTAACATATGTATAAATATATATACACACACACACTTTTTGCATATTCATTTGTTGTGCGCTCTTAATTTTTCTTTTCTTCACAGAATGACAGAGTGGTTGAGATTGGCAGGGACCGCTGGAGATGGTCTAGTCCAACCCCAGTGCCCAGAGCGGGGTCACCTACAGCAGGTTACTCATGTTCAGTAAGTTTTGAGTATCAGCACAGGCAGAGACTCTGTAACCTCTCTGGGTGCCTGTTCCAGTCTTTGACCACCCTTAGAGTAAGGACAATTTTCCTTACGCTCAAATGTCCAATTTGTGCCCATAGCCTGTTGTCTTCTCACTGGACGCCAAGGGGAAGACTCCAGCTCGGTGGTCTCACCTCTCCTCATCAGGCATTTCACAGGCATTGGTAAGACTCCCCCCACCCCACCCTGAGTATTCTCCTCTCCAGGCTGAATAGTCCCAGCTCTCTCAGCCTCTCCTCAGATGTCAGATGCTTCAAGCCCTTAAATGTCTTTGTGTCCCTTCGCTGGTCTTGGTCCAGTATCGTACTGGGCAGTCTGGAACTAGACATGGCACTCCAGATGTGTCTCAGCAGTGCAGAGTGGAGGAGAAGGATCATGTCTTTCAACCTGCAGGCAATGCTTTTCCTAAAGCAGCCCAGGATGTCTTTGCAGGGATCATCTTCACTAATTTGTTCCTTCAGATCTCATTTTAAACTTTTGAGCAGCATTATATATATAGCCTAGAAAATATTTCCTACTTTTTTCTGCATTTTGAATTTTTCTCTTTCCAAACTCTAGTAGCTTGAATTAGGGGAGATTGGACTAGATGACCTTTAAAGGTCCCTTGCAACCTAAACTATTCCATGATTCTATGAAATAATGTTAAGTTTTGTGAAGTTTCAGAGACAGTAACACAAAATGTGTATCCATTGGAATGGAGAAATTAACTTCAGCTTGATTCTTGCAAGATTGAGAAATATTTTGAAGTTTCGAGTAATTTTTAGGTATACACTTATTTTGGCAATTGCTTTCCACTTAGTTCGAAGCCTATAACTAATGGTCATGGCAGTGAAACACTTTGGTAGTTAAGACACATTTTACTGGGAATATAAAAATACTTCTCTGCTATACTGGGCTTTGTTTTAAAGCATTAGAGTCCTAATTTCAAACAATTTTCAATGTGTGGTTCATGCTCCTTAAGTTTCTGGTGCTTTTAGTTTTGACTGTCTCCAAGGGCAATGCTCTGTCCCTTGTCCATCTCCCCATATTATTTTTGGGGGGTCTTTATCAGATTTTTTTGTGTCATCTTCTAGATTTGTACCAAGTTACTAAACTTCATTTAAGTCAGGAAAGCATATATTTTTTGTAGCATTGCTGATCTTTTATTAACAAGGTTTGGGATTTTTTTGTAAAAGTACTTTCCGTCTGCTTTTCGCCCTTATTTTCTTGGTTTTTTTTCTGTGTTCTTTTTCGTAGTTTACAGTAGGACTTAGTAACAAAGCATGGAGAGTCTGAAAATTTTGGTTTCTCTAAGATTTTCTTTCTCTTCCTTTTTCCTCCTTCTCCAGCACAAGGAATTAGATTTTTGCTTCTTCGGACTATCTTTAAGCTGTTTTAACTGAAATGTTTCTGCTTTCATTTGGGAGTAGGTTAAAAACATAAAGGATTAGAGGGTTGGCTACATTGTCATGGATTCTTGCAACATTTTTTGCTGTGCTGTAATTGTTCTTGGTAGTTGATGTGATATTTTTCTTTGTAGATTCATATTGTCCTGTGTTTATACTGCTAATGTTATCTTATAATGCTCAGTACAGTTTTCATTTAATTACAAAAAAAGAATGCTTGTAAGGATACTTTAAAAGTGATGCTATTTCAGGGCAGATTTTATTGAAAATTGCCAGTTACGTGGGAAAATGTTCATATTGCTTATAATGTGATTTGTGGGGGTCTCCTGTTACACTCAGTGAGGGTGATGCTGATTCGTATTTTTTCCATTGTGTAATGTGTCTCTGCTTTTCTTGTGTTAATTTTCATGTAGTCCTGGGAAGCAGTTTGATCAGCTGTTGTAGAGGTTGAAATAAAAAGAACTTTAACACGGACAGACCTTAGTATACGTGTATTTTCTTTAGATGACTTTTTAGGGTTATGCATTGTCCATCAGATCGTAAAGTGACACAAAGGTAGAATAGCACAAGGGATTGTTTACTTTTGTGCTGTAATTACTGTTCTTTTATGGATAAACTCTGTTGTAGCTGTTATATTTTTCAACAATAAGTTGTGTTTAACAGCAGCGTTCCTTCTAAAAGGCATCTAATCACAGTCTGAAAGTGTTATGAAGAGTCCACTCCTTCCTCTGATTTAATGGTTAGTTATTGCCTTTTCCGAGAGTGATTATTTATTAAAGTTGACCCAAAGAATGATAAAAGAAGTTTTAAGGGAAGTTCTTGGTTACGGATTTGAAATAATACTTGGGATGATAAGGAGGTCCTAGAAGATGAGAAGAGTGCTGATGGTGTGTCAGCGCTTGGTAGAAGAGAGTGGTTCAATCCAGACAATAATAGATTGTTTAGCTGACTGTCACTACATTGGTAAAATAAGAGGATCCTAATGGAAAATTCTATTAATAAATAATTAAATGACAGAACAAACTTGTTCAGAGAGTGAGTTTTCTTGATTACAGTTACTGCTTCAGTATAATAGATTTAAGATTTTGTAAAGGGAGTACTTTAAGACAAGTCTCATTCAAGCTTCAAGATTGTTCAGTATCAGCAAAATACCTATGTCATGAGGCACTTAATGTTTTTCTGAAAAAGTTGTAAGTAATGGTTTTTAGGAGTGGTAGTCTTCTGTAAATACTGTTTAGGAGTGATAATAATGTAAAATTGTTACTAGTAACATTTCTTTTAAACCTGAGAGCTGTAGAATGACAGTAAAGAATTTATTTGGCATTACCGAGTTATTTGGCATGCTAGGTTTACAGTCTGAAAAACTGAATTAAAAAAGCAGGTCAGGTTTTCAGAATTGAAACAAGGAAATCAGGAAAAATGTGGGACTTCCTGAGAAGCTGCTGTGTTTGTCCTATGGAGTTTGGCCTGCATAATGCTGTCAATTGGGGTTTAAAAAATAGAAGGGGACAGAGAAAATGGAGAAAATTACTTTGTGTTAGTCTCAAAATTTCATAGAGGGAGACTCTGCTAAGCTTGTTTAGTTTACCAGAAGAAAGAGATAGGACTTGACTGTAGCATCTAATCAAGTAAGGGAAAAATAGAGAGACAAAACTTAACCTACAAAGGCATAGTAATAACTAGCGAGTGAAGCCTGAAGCCAGAGTAATTCAAACTGGAAATAAAGTATGAAAGACAGTGACTTGCCTTTCAGACTATCACAGCAAGTGACGGACTCTTTAGCTCTTAATAACTTGAATATGGGAGTAGATGCCTCTCTGGAAGAGGTGGTTAAGCACAAGTTACTGATCTCAGAGGTTGGTAGCTGAAGGAAATGAAAGGCCTCTGTTTATCAGCAGGTAATTCTGATTGATTTTGCGGGCCCCTCTGGCCTGAAACTGTGAACCTTCCAAGCAAAATTAATGAATTTATGGTGATGCTTTTTTGTCAAACTAAGTTGCATCTCCAGTCTCTTTCTTCCTACTCATCTGCTGCTTTTATCCGCACCTTTGAGTTTGGCAGTACTTGGCTGAACTCTGCTCTATCACACATTCTGCACCTACGATACTTAAAACAGTTCGCCTCCTTAGTAGGGATTCATTGAAACTGATAGGAAAATCAATGTTTTTCCACAAAAAACCCTCTTACCAAGTTTGCTGATGACACAAAGCTGGGAGGTGTGGCTGACACACCAGAAAGCTGTGCCGCCATACAGCGAGACCTTGACGGGCTGGAGAGTTGGGCAGAGAGGAACCTGATGAAGTTAAACAAGGGCAAGTGTAGGGTGCTGCACCAGGGGAGGAATAAACCCATACACCGGTACAGGTTGGGGGTTGTCCTGCTGGAGAGCAACTCTGTGGAGAAGGACCCGGGAGTTCTGGTGGACAAGAAGTTGCCCGTGATTGGGCAACAATGTGCCCTCGTGGCCAAGAACCCCGATGGTCTCCTGGGGTGCATTGAGAAGAGTGTGGCCAGCAGGTGGAGGGAGGTCATCCTGCCCCTCTACTCTGCCCTGGTGGGGCCACGTCTGGAGGAGTGGGTCCAGTTCTGGGCCCCCAGTTCCAGGAGGGCAGGGAACTGCTGGAGAGAGTCCAGCGGAGGCTATGAGGATGATGAGGGACTGGAGCGTCTCTCTGCTGAGGAAAGGCTGAGAGCCCTGGGGCTGTTCAGCTGGAGAAGAGCAGACTGAGAGGGGATCTCATCAATGCTTATCAATAACTAAAGGGTGGGTGTCAAGAGGATGGGGCCAGACTCTTCTCAGTGGTGCCTAGTGACAGGACAAGGGACAATGAGCACAAACTGGAACACGGGAAGTTCCCTCTGAACATGAGGAAAAACTTCTTTCCTGTGAGGGTGGCAGAGCCCTGGAAGAGGCTGCCCAGAGAGGTGGTGGAGTCTCCTTCTCTGGAGACATTCAAAACCCATCTGGATGCGTTTCTGTCCAGCCTGCTCTGGGTGGACCTGCTTTGGCAGCGGGTTGTACTAGGTGATCTCCAGAGGCCCCTTCCAATCCCTAAAATTCTGTGAAAATGGACAAAGAATTTGGCAAGTTTCATTTATAAAGATTGATGAAGTTTCTTCAGCCCTTGTGTTGGAGTGGCGACTACTAGGAAAGAGTCTTTAGACTTGAGGCTAAATCAAACCATGTGATACCTCTGCTCAACCTCTTTGAAGTGGTTCATGTGACAGGTAGAATTTAATTTTTCCAAGGGCTGTGTTTAATAGTATAAACTTTGCCTAACAGTAAGGCAAATAAAAGCTATCAATATGCATGGCAAAGACTGGAGTAGAATTAGAAATGCCTCGCTGTGTGCAAGGGTCTGGGCTGCAGACCTGGATTCACTTGTGTTTCCAGCCGCTTTGTCTGTCTTCTTTTCGGGGGACTTCAGTTAATGGCTGACAGCCCTTCTGAACATTGCACTATTACTTAGGAGCAAAGGGGGAGAGAAAAAAAAGGTGATTTTAAACTACCAGACACATATGCATATGTCTAGGGTTTTTTAGCAGCTTTTGATGGTAGCCTAAGCAGAAACCATTCCCTAGAGTCTTCCAGTCTCTCTCTTTCTCTCTTCTTCTGTGACTGTCCTGCAAATTACTTTGGTGTCTCTCCTAAGAGAAGGCTCTTTTAATAGTCTTCGAGTTTTCCTGTGTTCAGAGGCCTTTTTCTCTCCCAGCTGACCCATGGGATTGCTTGAGAGAAGATGGCATTAAAAAAAATAAAAATTCTGGCTTTGTCCTGTAACTGCTTAGTATGTACAGGGAAGAGGCTAT
This sequence comes from Numenius arquata, assembly GCF_964106895.1. Classification (NCBI taxonomy): domain Eukaryota; kingdom Metazoa; phylum Chordata; class Aves; order Charadriiformes; family Scolopacidae; genus Numenius; species Numenius arquata. Next base: position 83,729,361 of record NC_133616.1, on the reverse strand, counting down.
TGAGAGTCAATCTTCTCCACCCCATTTTTTAAGCCAGAATCCTGTTAAAACCAACAGTCTAGTACAATCATCTTAAAATATCATCCAAAACAGTTTTATAAACTATCACGGGGCAATTTCAGGTATATTATGAAGCAATATTGTGCCAAATCCTTGTGACTTATCCTCGCGATGTACACTGACAGGATTCTGTAATTAAAGAGCATTTCACACAACTGTTTGCCAAATAATTATATTGCTTCAGCATTTCCTTTGGTCCTCATCAGTTGAGATGTTGCACCAGTGGGACAACACAGTACAAGTCTTGCACTGAATATGGCATTATTGCCTGTTACATGGGGTCTTTGTGAGGCTTCAATGGCAGGGTGTTAGTTCTTCATAAATGTTAATTCCTTGAATTTTACCTAGCATCTGCTGTTCATGGAGGATTCTTAATGGCCTTTTAAATGAAGGTGATGATGAAATTTACTGAAATTAATTTCCTGCTAATCAGTGTCTACTCATCTTGGGTGCTGAGATTGGGAAAGCTGGGGAAGGTTCTTCAAAGTTCTTTAAACAGGAATCCCATGGTCCATAGTTCTGAGCATTCAAGGAAATCGTTCAGGCTGAATGCCCAGAAAATGGGAAGTATACAAAAAATATATACGACAATATGTTGTTTTTCAGGAGTTGAGTAGTATTCCATAAGAACACCTGCAAATTCCTCCTGTGAACAGGGTTCTCCAGGGAGTGTTCTCCTGCAGGATCACGTTTTCTGTCCCCAGAGCTGCTTGCACATAAGGGTGACTCGGGAAGACAAATGCCATAGCTCTGGACCTCCTCCCTTTCTCCTTACCCCGTTTTCAGTTGCTGAGCATGACACCATGTGGTGTGTCCCTATGGTCATTCAGGGTCACTGTCCTTGTTGTGTCCCCTCCCAACCCCTTGTGCCCCCAAAGCCCATTGCTGGTGGGGCTGGTTGAGGAGCAGAAGACATCTTGGTGCTGTATGAGCCCTGCTCATCAGTAATGGAAACACCCCTCTGTTATCCACACTATTCTCAGCCCAAATCCAAACCATGGCCCCATACAGAAGAAAACCGACTCTATCTGTCCCAGACAAAACCAGTACATGTATTCAAAGCTGCACCTCCTATAGAAAAATTCTTGATGATCTTTTTGGACCTGATGTTTGGTTGGTAAGACCAGACCATCACATTGTGAACCTCCCAGAGACCGTGTTGAGGTTGTGCTGCCTCTTTGTATTCTTTTGACACATTTGTTTGATCATGTTTGCATGCGTATGTTTATGAAGGTCATTTTCAGCATTTCAAGAAAGTTAAACTGAAATAATTGAAGCTTCAGCAGGTGGAATTGTGTTGACTCTGCCTTGTGTAAACAACGGAGTAGCTGACACAGTCGGGACGATAATGCATATAGCTTGTAGCTCTCTGCTTTTTGAGCTTACGGGGTAAATAACACTGGGAGGTAGCTGCTGTGCAAATAAATCAACCCTTAGTGTCAGCTGCAGTCATGTTCTTTATCAGCAAGTACCACCACCATTTGGTAGAACGTGAAGATGTACCAAGATTCAGGGACTTTGGGATCCTTGCCAGTTTCTTTGTGGTTAAAGATCCTGCTCTTCCAGCATTTATTACTCCCCTCCTGCGCATCTTCCCTCTGGCTTTTTGCAGCTGTACGGAGCATGCTGTAGGAAAATGGGTAAATTTTCTGGGAATTCTGATAAGTCTTAATAAGTCTACATTAAATGCGCACAAAAAGCAATTTTCACTTGAGCAGATCTGGGCAGGCTTTAAGGGAAGTGGCAAGAGGCACACACTGCTAAGCTGATCCCCCGGCTAAATTTCTGATCTCAGCAACGTGGAGATGCTGTGGCTGCTCATTAACATCAGCAGAAGTGAGGAGAAGATACTGTCTCTCAACCTGTTCTTACACAGGAGGTAGACATTTTAGCTGAACTTTCTCAAAACTGTTTAGTCCAAAGCAGACTGGAAATAATTGGCTTTCAGAGCTGAAGTTTGGCAAATCTATAAGCAGTTGAAAACAGGGTCTTATAAGTGAAGGGAAGTGAAGTACAACCTTAATTGAGGCAGTTGTTACTGATGTCATCTGTAGTGTCCTAAAAGCAGGAATAGATAAAATCTACTTAGACAGAATACACTACTAAGATTAAAGTATGTAGTTTTTGCTTTGTTGAGCCCACACAGAGAAGGGATTTGAGCCAAAATGTCATCCAGCCATCTCTTTGAAGAAAAACTAGGTCTCACTCAGTCATCAGCCACATTGGACAAAGATAACCCATACTGGTCTCCAGCTCAATTGGGATGTCAGTTTACGGAGAGCAAGGCTCTAATTCAGCTGTATTCTAATAAAGCAGTGCAGTACCAAAAAGCATGAACCCGAGCCAGCAGTGTGCCCAGGTGGCCAAGAAGGCCAACAGCATCCTGGCCTGTGTCAGGAACAGCGTGGTGAGTAGGAGTCGGGAGGTGATGGTCCCCCTGTCCTGGGCACTGGTGAGGCCCCACCTCGAGGGCTGTGTCCAGTTTTGGGCCCCTCACCACAAAAAAGACATTGAGGGGCTGGACCATGTCCAGAGAAGGGCAACGGAGCTGGTGAGGGGTCTGGAGCACAAGTCTTGTGAGGAGCAGCTGAGGGAGCTGGGGGTGTTCAGCCTGGAGAAAAGGAGGCTGCGGGGAGACCTTCTCGCTCTCTACAACTCCCTGAAAGGAGGGTGTAGCCAGGGGGGGTCGGTCTCTTCTCCCAAGGAACAGGCGATGGGACAAGAGGAAATGGCCTCAAGTTGTGCCAGGGGAGGTTCAGATTGGATATTAGTAACAACGTTTACACGGAAAGGGTTATGAAGCCTTGGAATGGGCTGCCCAGGGAAGTGGTAGAGGCACCATCCCTGGAGGGATTTAAAAGACGGGTTGATGTAGTGCTTAGAGACATGGTTTAGTGATGGGTTTCATCAGAGTTAGGATGATGGTTGGACTCGATGATCTTAAAGGTCCCTTCCAACCTCAACAATTCCATGATTCTGTGATTCTATGATGACTCTTGTTCAGATTATATCCAGAGAAACTTGATGGACTTACACTATTTGAAAATACTTGTGTGTTTTCTTCTTATGTTGCACTTGCAGTGGGTTAGCACTACAATTCTAGCTGCTGTTGGAACATTTTCAGCATTGACTTCATGTCAGGTATTGCTAATGTAGAGGAAAATCATATACTACATTTTTTTGGTCACATCTATAGCTGTGTTTACGCAATGAAGTCTGTAGAAATCTGTGTAAGTGTGCATTTGTTTCAGAGTCAGAACATATGATAAGGTGTCTAGTTTGCTTTCAAGGCTAGCACTGCAATACAGCCACAAGCTCGGTGGTCACACTTCCAGTACCACTTTACAAACAAGAACATGAAATATGTACGTATGTTCCCTCAAGTGTGCAAAAGTCTGTAGGGTTTTGTTTTGTTTTGTTTTGTTCTGTTTTTTAAATTTAATGACCATTTGCTTGTGAAGCTGTCGCTTCTGTAGTTGCATTAATAGGGTTATGATGAAAATGCAACCTTGTTGTCTCATGTGAAACCCTGAAACCAGAATATTTCTTCTGTCCAATTATTTTAAGTATTGCTGGGCGTGGAGTTCAAGAGGCACCTAATATACATAAGATATTTTGTGATAGAATACTGAAGTTTGCATGGGAAAGCAAGATACATACAAATAAATATACATTCTCTTGGCAATAAACTTATTTACTGTAAATGTTTCTTCAGGTGAAGAGTAACTGTTTTTTTTAGGAAGTATGCTTGCTGTAGCTAGTGCAAAAAATAGTCACAGAGATGTTTTTAAAAGAATCATCTAAGTAATTGTACAGAATAACACATTTAAAATAATCTGTATTTATTAAGAGAAACTTGATGATGGCATTGGTGAATGGTGTGGAGTGGTCAGTGCGTGCAACTGAAGATCACTGGGGCTTGAAGGTGATGCCTGGAATGAGGGCATCCTGCCTATAGCAAATGGAAGTTCCTGCATTTATCTGTAAGCAACCATTCACGGAGCTTTGTAATTTTCCCGCTGTTCATTTCTGCACCATCAGACTGTAGTTGATTCGACATCTGTCTGTCAAAGAAAGGAAATCCAACCCTCTCATCTAATTTCTTCTATTTCTCATTTAAACAAATATCAGTGAGGGATTCAACAAACTGCTGTGTTCACACAAACAATGCATAAAATACTGTGTGCTTCTTTCATCCTCATTCCAATATCAAGTCCTCCCTCCAGTGGCTGCTGTCACAGTTTTTTACTTTGTCAAAAAGAACTGGAAATCCTCTCTCTCAAAGCTAAATTCGGATTTATCTCTTTGTTTATTTACTTTGGTGCTTCTGGCTTGGCACGTGAAGCTGTTACCTGCTTTTTCCTCCGCGGCAGGGTCTTCATCTGTTAAAGGAAGAAGAAGGGTATCCATTGAAGAAGCAAGAATAAGAATGCCAGGGACTCTTGGTCATTGCATTGATTTATCTCATTGGGGGCTGGGGGTTAGTTTATCAAGGTACATCTGTGCAGATAAATTTTATGTTTCTTCCCTTGGGTAATAAGAGGTCTTTGAGCACCTGTATGTATTTTGTAACTGCATGAACTTGCCTATACCCAATGATGAATTTTCAAATGTTGTGTAGGGAGGACTATTCCATTTGTATGACTAGAACAGCTTTCATCTGGGCTCTCACAAAGCACTATCACTGTCATTTTCTAGCACATCTGATAATTTTAATTGCAGTGGGTTAGTTTATTTTCTAAATGATGTTCTAGAATGTACGTGGTTCTGTGCTGCAAATGTACAAACTGATGATGGACAAGATTTTGTATTTCATTTACTTTTGTCACTGGAATACTTGGAAGCGTCTGAGAGAAGTCATTAATACCATCCACATGTGTGAATGGAGATTTGAATAATTTTAATATTTACATTGACTATATGCAAGAAAATACAAAAAAAGTCTCTGTGGTTTTGCTCTTATTTGTGTTGATTACTTTTGTTATGAGTGCTAACATGACTAAAGTGTTATCCCAAAGATGCACATTTTAACTGAATCATGTTGAGTTGTGTCACAATTTAAAAAATATGCAATCTAAGCAGAGCTTTCCTGGTGGAGTTGTGTCTTTAAAGGACGTTTGGCAGTGTACTGTCATTTCCCATCAGCTTAACCTGAGCAGCCTTCTCCAAAGGGAGGTGTCAGAGTCTCCCGTAGGTCCAATTTATGGAATGGGTTATTGGATTTTCTTGAACAATACGCCCCAAATCCTCTCCTTAGTTAATTATAACTATCCCTTCCTTAAATTGTTGTGTTCTTCCTTAATCTACAAGAAAATGTTTCATGTGTTAGGTTTTCTCTAAAGACTATAGAAAAATAGTCTTTATTATGCTTTATTTATTTTATTTTATTTTTTTTCTGCTGCCCTTGCAGTGAGCTGCTGTTACTTAAAATAAAGCATTTTGGGGTTCTTTCTTACAGGTGTTAAGTATTAGGGAGCCAGTAGTAGTTGGTGAATCCTATTACTCTTTGAAAGTTACAAATTGCTACAGGGGTACAGTTCATGCAAACTCATCCACGGTAAAGTATATCGGGGAGAAGAGTGAAGCAAATTGGCAATGACTGACAGATAAAACAAAGAGCAGAAAAAGATGAAGGGGAGAAGAATTCAATGCACAGAAGTCTCTTTTTTTGCTGAGAAGGAGGAAGCGGTGATTGCGATGTGGTAGTTTGCTCCCCTGGTGTCAGATTCGGGATGAAAGGGATTGCAGAGCTGAATGTCTGGGTTGCCTTCTGTGCAACAGGAAAAATTTAGAAATACGCTTTTCATGGAAATTCTCACCTTGAATATATTCAGGTTCGTTCCTTAGCTGGACAGTTGTCTATACATTTCAATGCTGATAATGTATTGCAGAAATCACAGTGGTTTAAAACCATGTGCTCTGTGTAGTTTTACTAGAACAGAACTGTATAGTACTGTGAGAACAATAGAGTTAATTGATGAAGAAAATCCGTAAAGATTGTAGAAGTTCTGTTGGTTATGTTTTTGTTTTTCTTGCATCTTTTACTACCTTGGCCGTAAAAGTGAGGTGGTTCTCCAAAAAGCTTCTCATTTGCTGATGTTACCTTAGAATCCCAAAAAAAGAAGTCTGGTTTAGACAGTTGTCCTTTTAGGATTAGGTAGAAGTTAGTGTTCCTTCTTGTGAACTTGAATCTTTGACCAAACTTGATACTGGAGTGTGTGTCACACTTTGGGGTAAATTGTCATAATCCAGGATAGTGTGATGAGACTTTAGAGTGTCCAGTGTAACTTCTTAAGGAGAGGAAAAAGTTAATTTCAGTTTTACTTTGCACATCTTAGGGGTTTATAACACTAAGGGAAGTTCTGCTTTTGGAACAAGTTCTGGATTTTTGTGATGTAAGCAGTAGCAAATGAGATCTGTTGAAGTAGAGGTCAGTAAATTTGTTAATTTCCAACTCTTGTTGATTTTCAGATTGTCCTTTGAAGATTAATGTACATTTACTTCAGTATTTTAAATCTGTTGACAGTGGCGGTAATGATGGCTCAGCTCCAGCAAGGAGGCCCAGATGAAAAAGAGAAGACTACTGCATTAAAGGGTATGAGTCTTTTTGCCTTCTTTTCACATATATTGACATTTCAGGAACAATTACTAAGGAAAAGAAAATTGTTTGATATAACTATGGGTTAGAGTCTGGGAGTTGCAATAGTGGAAGAGACTATTAGTCCATCTATGCTAATGCTTTTTGTGTGATGGTGTGTCCGTTATCAGTATTTTCATAAGAGGATATAAAAAATAATGATCTGTGGTACGGAGTAACAGAATAAGATATCCATTAATTTTTTTAATTTTCATAATTATCCTTTGAGAAAGTTGACTGGTGCTTTTGTGTTCTTAGTTTCTGGGAGTTATCATTTAATTTTTATGCCACTTATGTTTTATAATTATGCAACCATATTACAGCTTTTAAAAATGTCTTTGACTAGAACGTTAGCAGGAAAACATTTTCAGGACATTGATTACCATGTTGATTTTATAAAGTTTTCTTTGTATTGTATGTTTTAAAAAACTAAATGGACCTAAGTGACTTAGCGGAGTAATTTTCTTGAGAAAAAAATAAATTAAAGAAATGACATCTTTTAAACAGTGTTTTTCAATTTTGAAAGTACATGCAGTTGGTTGCACCTACAAGTAAGCTAACCAAGCATTGCATTTGAAGTGCTTGCATCACACATTTACTCTCTAAATTGTCTTTCAAAAGAGAAAAAATAATACATCTTTTAACTGAATGCAAAAAACTGAATTTCTACCAAAGTAGTATTAGGAATGTATGTTCTATTTTGCTGCGATGGTAGATGACGTTTCTTCAGTTACAACTGTGTTTTTGTGGAACGTTTGGTGAAAGTGTATGTGGTGCTTTTTCAAACCTTGTACTGATTCTCTCAAATTAGTATATTTTGGAAAAGTAAACCTCATTTTATACTTGGCATTAATTTCATCTTCATTAAGGATTAGTGTCTGAGAAACATTCCACATAATGAAAACTTTCTGTGGGGAGGTTGTTTTCTTTATGTGATCTAGTGACCCACCATTGAGCTGTAGAAGGTCTCCTGCAGATCACTCAGTTTTGGGCTGTGTTGAACTACTCTTGATTGAGTTGAAGAGTCCAAGATCTTAGGCGAGAATGGTAGATCAGATCTTGAAAGAATCTCAAAAGTTGTAAGAACACTTTAGCTAGTTTTAACTTGAAAAATTGCGCAGGAAGAAAGTGTTTGTGTCCGTGGTTGGAGGACAGACCAATTGCAGTCTTTTTGAGTGACTCTGGTGGAATCTGTGAATCACGACAAGCTGTACATACTGCGGATAAGCTTAATGTAGTTCATATAGTATTGCCCTTGCTCCTTAGAAGATGGGTATTTTATTATATAGTAACTGACGCTTCTGTGTAAACACGTTTCCAAATAGGTCAGAGTTAGAAGACATGAAAACTGTGGTGAAATTATTGTAGAGATGTGGTGTGACTGGAGTCCCTTCATCAGGAAAGACGTGCTAAAAACTGTTTTGCTACCTTGATGTTGTAAAAGTACAGAGGAAGAAAGGGTGTGGTTTTTATGTCCTGTTGTTGAAAAACTTCTTTGACAAACTTCTTTTCTTTCCCCCATCATTTGGTTGAGGACCAAAGCAGCTCCCCCAGAACTTTCAAAGGACAGTGCACGAGAACAAGCATACAGTTGAATGTCATGGGACTTGGTATTAAACAGATCTGGTGTAAAAGTGGGCAATGGTTGAGGAAAGCCACATCTTCCAGTCAACATCCACTGCTGTATAGCTGTTTAGGTACCACAGTGATGCTCGGATACCATAGCATGGGTTGGAGAGGTGTTGGAGAGATGTTGAATTTCAGCGGCCATACAAGATGGCCTTCGGTCCTCCAGCTTCACCCAGTGAAATCACTTAGAGAAGGAGGAGCTGGAGACAATCGTGGACACTGGAGTGAATGTCGTGTGACCCTGAAGAGCTATAGAAGAGCAGGCCAAGGAACTCTCAAAAATGTTGAAGCTGTTTTTCAGTAGATTTTAAACACTGTAGAAATTTCAAAGGATTATCGTACCAATACTAAGCTTAGGTAACGTGGGTAACCTATGGGCTTGTCACTGGCAACAAGACTAAGCAAAAACAGTGATGAAAAAGCTATTCAAATAATGATTTTAGCTAGTTAAAGGAGGGAAGTGTAGTTAATGTCAAACACAGCAAGTTTAAAGAAAATTAGTCTTTTCAAACTGTTTTCTTTCCTTTGAGCTACAGCTTTGGATGGTAAAGGTAATAAACCAACATACTTAGAAAACTTAATGCATTTCCTTGGTAATACATGATATCTTGATTTATGAAACAATAATAGTGAAAAGTCAGTGTAGCACTCCTGGACTGAATGTTTTTTATGTGGTCTTCAAATTCATCTATGAGGAAATAGGAAAATAAATTTCAGCGGAATCCTGCTGAGCCATTTCTTGATGAATTTTTATTAATAATCAGAAATTATGTTAAAATGGTGGCAGTGGGTTGTGTGAGTGATGAGCAACGAGTATTATCTGAGTATTATCTTGTTTAGCAGTTAGATGTAACCAAAAGGTGTCCCTATATGCTTGCCTCTGGTTAAATACAAATCCTTAAATCTGGGGTGAAGAATGCAGACTATACTTATTTTAGTGTACTTGCATTAGCGAATGCATCCTGGTCTGAAAACTAGGATGTGTGTGTCACTGATGGCAGTTCTCTCTGCTTTGAGAGTTATTAAAGGAGGGTGATTGAGAGATAACTTGGTCTATTTGGGTATCAAAGGGGAGTTAAGGAGTGTTGTGACCACACAACTGGTAAACGCCCATGAGATGATGTACATTTCATAATGAAGGCAAAGAAGAGTGTATCAATGACTTGGTAAATTCATGTTAAAACCATGGTGCATCCCAGAGACATATTTCTAGCATTTAGGGTAATGAATCCTTGAAACAAAGCACTATGTCTTTGGTGGATTCTCTGTCCTTGGGCATTTTTTCGACCAACATTAGAGATAGATAGGTAAATAAATAAATAAATAAAAAAGAAGATGTACTGACAATGAGGCCCAGCTTTTGAATCTGGAATGAGACTTCCCATAACAAAGTCCTATGTTTAGTAATATGTAGGATGGCCTTCTGCCCTTAAGATCTACAAATCTGAGCAAACATGTTTTCTTAGTGATAATAGTGAAATAAAAAAGACGTAGCATGCATTATGTAATTTTTCTTTTCCTTTTTTAGATTTATTGTCTAGAATAGACTTGGATGAACTGATGAAAAAAGATGAGCCACCACTTGAATTTCCTGATACTCTGGAAGGATTTGAGTATGTCTTTAATGAAAGTAAGTCATATGTGCTTTGTAAAGGCTATACTTAGAATAATGTTGAGAGGTTATCAGAACTTTAATTTTGTATTATAAGTCCCTATTAGAATTTCACACTTTTCTGTTAAGAATAACATTTTAAGCCTTAGTGTTAACAGACTTGTAAATCTAGCTAAGTAATATTTTTTTATTTCATAAAATTGTCACAAAAATCCCTGGTTTTATACAATACTGTAGGTTTGTACTGTGCATATGTTATGTCTTCTTGTTCTCTTTGACAGAAGTGTTGACACGAAAATTCTGAAAGTAATTTCTGTAGCATTAGCATGAAAAAAGCAAAATCAAAGAGTGGTCGCTCATTTAAGAAATGTTTTATTTACCGATTCATTTTTATGGATGCAAAAGAAGTTATTTAGATAATATTTTATCCCAGCTATTTCTTGAATACCAGTAGGAAAACACCTGTTTGTATTGATGGAGGGATGAGCAATGACTTACTCTCCTGGTGTGGGTCTTGGCTTTGCATTACAGCGCAGTGTGTGATGAGTACAAGTACTTCCAGCTCGCTGAATCGGTGTGTTAAATGAGTTAGTAGTATTTATAATTTCCATTGCATACATTTTAAAATCCAGCTGAGAAATGAGCCGCTGAGCTAAAGTAATACCAGACTCCAGGAAATGGCTCTTTCAAGATTGTTTGAAACCTGTAGGACAAATGGGGACGTTTACAATTCTACTTCTTTGCAGTGCCTGTTCTGTGAACAGAGGAACTTTAGTTTCTAAATCTGCCTGTCTTACATCTTCCACTTTTAAAGAAAAAAAAAAAAAAAAGAGCTTTCCTTTAAATGATAGTCATTTATGCAACACTTAGCTTTTTAATACCCTGATGGCTTTCACAGGAAAGTACTTAGAGACTAAAAGTGTCATGAAAGTGATGCTCTTTCTTTGATGGGAGGGGTTCAGCTCTGTCACTTTTCAGCTCCTTATTTTTAGATCTGCACAGTGTCTACTGTCTTCCTTACTGACTTCAGAGTTAATGGTTCATATGTGGTTGATAAAAAGGGCTGAAATTTGAATTTTGGGGAATGATGTTTTAGAATGGTATTATTGAATATTCCATCACTTACCTTGCAGCCTGAGTGATTTCTGTAGAATGCAGCAAGCCCTGTTACACGTGCTGCTGGTCAGCAAAGCAAAAAGGTCTCCATTTTGCTGTTGTGCATTTAATTTGGCTGTTCGGTCATGTGTTCTTATGCCATAATCATGCATCTTTTTATGATGGAAAGGTAAGGAAGATTTTTACCAGATTTAAAGAATCTGAGGGAGACAATTCCAGAAAGCCAAAGAAAAAAATATGCCAGATATTTGCTCCACTTTACTTGTGGAGAGAACAACTTTGTGTACTATTGAGTGGCATAATTGAAGAGTAAATAGCTGAAAAGAAACAGCTGAAGGTAGAGTTGTTATGAAAATACGAGAAGAAGGATATTTGGACCTGAGACAGGAATATGGAGTTGGGGAGAAATATTTCCCTGGTGTCTAGTACATGAGGTAAGACAGGTTCTGGAAAAAAAAAAATTCAAATAAGCAGATAAGCATAAATATGAGAGATATCAGGTCTTAAATATTTTATTTAAAGCATCAAGAATCAAAATATAAAGGTCATAAAAAGGTGTGAACTAAGTTAGCAATTTCTTACTATTCAAGAGGAAACATTTTGCTGAGAACCTTGCTTTCATCATGCAGACATTTCAGCTTTCAAAGGAGGTACTTCTACATATTGTTTTTAATGTTTGCCTAATTTCCTGTAGTTTTGTGATTGTCTGAGATCATAACTTGTGTTTTGTCTAATAAGCTGAAATATTACTGGTAAGATACCTGTTTTCTTCAGTTTTCCTTCTATTGCTTGCCATTTTATTACCATTTTATTACTATTGTTGTTTTAACTCAGTACATGTCTTCATCTGTGGTTGGGTATGCTGCGTAACTTTTGCTGTAAACAAGGCAAAATGCAGAAAGTTACACTGGAATCTAAGAATAGTGCGTGATTTTGCTCTGATCAAGCATTCTGCTTTATTCAGCTGTTATAATCTCAGTGTTCCCTGAATCTCAGAGCTCTTTCTTGATTGCACTGTGCCTAGGGGTTAAGATATTTACCTTTAACTGTGGACATGGGTTTTTTCAGATTAATTTAGAATGTTGTTAATCTTGAAAATAAATGTTTCCTTTCCTTCCAGCCTCCAGCCCATTTTCTTCTCACATTTCTTCCTAAATGCAGTTGGTTTTTGAAGTAGGGGATTTGTAGCTACAATTTGATCACCTAATTGACACTGCAGATCAAATATTAACTGCTAATGTTTACGTTTCACTGCTAATCCATAAGCAGTTGAGACACAAACATTTCCTGCAAAGCAGTTTGGCATTTGATAATCTGCGTGTAATTTCACTGTCATCACTTGTGTTTAGCTTTATCTGGCATTCGAGGGGAATGCATTTTGTTGTTATGCTACAATTGTTTTCCTTCAAAAATGAGAGGGAATTCATAATAGGGAACTCAATTTTTAGATGTAGGTTTCTTTTAAAATTTTCAGCAATTAAATGTTTCTTACTTTTAATGAAGAAGTATATTAAAACGTAATTGTTTTGTTTCTTTTGCAGAAGGGCAGTTAAGACACATAAAAACTGGGGAGCCATTTGTTTTTAATTATCGTGAAGATTTGCATAGATGGAACCAAAAGCGCTATGAAGCACTTGGAGAGGTATATAAGTTGTGTGCATTGTATGCAGGCGTGTAAGCATTGGTGTGCTGTGGTTTTTGTTGTGTTTCTCTGCAGAAGTGATACTTTTATGTATGCTAATAATGATTCATACAGTCATATAACAAAAGGTATTTCAGGATTTGTTGTGTGTTAATACTCTAACAGTAATTTCCATTACTTGCTGTACAGCTTAAGGTGCGATTTAAACTATAATTTGACTTAAGCATGTCTTCAAAATAGATTATCATCTAGATTACACAAATCAGAGCGTATTACATAGTGCAGTATTTCCTTTAACTTTCTTCTCCTCAAAGTGAAGCACTGGGTAATAAAGCTTTGGCATTTTACTTTCTAGCTGAAGATAAATACATTGGCTGGCTGTCTCATGTTACCAGGAGATACCAGGAGCCGCCAGATTGATTCAGTAGAGATCTCATGATTAATTGACTAAATATTTGATGGTGTATTAGGTATTTGCTTTCTTTGATACTGGTACTTCCCAGGCTTTTTGTAGGAATATTGTGGATGTAGTAGGTGTAGAAGTGACTGACCATGGCTCCTTTTCTACGTGAAAATGACTTTAATTTCAGTGGTGTGCTTATTGTAGTGCTTTCGGAGTCAGAGCACTGACTTGAAGAAAAGCATCTGAGCTTAGTGGGTGCATCTGACCTCGTGGCTTGTCTGCTTTCATTAGTGTTATTGTTTTAGTAGGGATTAAACACATTTATTCCCCACTTACTCTTTCTGTTGCGTTAATTCATACCACTCAGAGATGTGTTTGACTCTGCATGTTTAGACATTTTGCCTTTTGAACTTTCTGTTTGTCCTGGTTTAACCCCAGCAGGCACTTTGGCCCCCCTCAGCTGCTCGCTCCCTCGCCATGGGATGGGAGAGAGAATCAGGAGGGTAAAAATGAGACAATTCCTGGGCTGAGATAGAGTTTAGCAGGTAAAGCAAAAGCCGTGCACGCAAGCAAAGCAATATAAGGAATTAATTCACTGCTTTCCATGAGCAGGCGGGTGTTTAGCTGTCTCCAGGAAAGCGGGCCTGCTTCGTGCATAAAGGGGACGTGGAAAGATATTGGAAGATAACTCTGAATGTCCCCCCTTCATCCTCCTTTCCACCAGTTTTTATTGCTGAGCATGACACTGCATGGCATGGAATATCCCTTTGGTCAGTTGGGGTCAGCTGTCCTGGCTGTGTCCCCCCCGAGCTGGTATGCTTGTGTACTAAAGAGTAAAAAGAAAACTAAAATGTCTGAAATGACAGCCGTTCCTACACTGTTGCAAAGTAGATAGTGTAAAGCATCTTGATTGAGTTCCTTGGATGGGTAAACAAGCATATACTTAAATTTGTCACCAAATGGTTTCATATAGTTTCTTGTGCTGCCAAGAGCGCGTTTGTTTAAGCTGAAGAAATACCTAATTGCGTGGCCTTTTCTAGGTATAGCGGGATGGGCTCTGGGAGTGGGCACTGAGCGTGCAGGCTCAAGACATGAGTGCGTGGCAAATGTCTCTGCCTGTCTTGATTAATGGGAATAACATTCCATCTGTCCTTAATGGGTGCAACTGAATGAGGTATGGTCTAAGAATTCACACTAGTGTTGGTTTGGATACTGTGGGGCAGACAGAAGTGGAAGTAAGAGGTCCAGTGGAGACACGTACACCAGGAGAGGAAAGAAAGGGAGATTCACGTCTGCAGTGTAACACCACAGGGCTGTATTTTCACACGTACAAACCTCCATTTAAAAACACATAACTCTATTCCGTTACAAAGATTTTATGTTCTTTGAGAATAATTACTCAAATGAACTCGATTCCTAGGTAAACCAGAGTGGATTTTCAGTGATGCAGGTTTTACTTCTTCATTCCAGAAAAATGAAAAGAGCTGCTGCAGGCCAGAGTGCTGTGACTTTAGCATGACAGATAACATAGAACCATAGAATGGTTCAGGTTGGAAGGCACCTTGAAGCCCCCCCCCAGTGCCACCCCCTGCCCTGGGCAGGGACACCTCCCACCAGACCACGTTGCTCCAAGCCCCCTCCAACCTGGCCTTGAACCCCTCCAGGGATGGGGCAGCCACAGCTTCTCGGGGCAACCTGGGCCAGGCTCTCACCACCCTCACAGCAAAGAAGTTCTTCCCCACATCTCATCTCCATCTCCCCTCTTTCAGTGTCAAACCCTTCCCCCTCCTCCTATGGCTCCTCTCCCTGATCCAGAGTCCCTCCCCAGCTTTCCTGGAGCCCCTTGAGGGACTGGAAGGGGCTCCAAGGTCTCCCCGGAGCCTTCTCTTCTCCAGGCTGAAGCCCCCCAACTCTCTCAGCCTGTCCTCACAGCAGAGGGGCTCCAGCCCTCCCAGCATCTCCGTGGCCTCCTCTGGACCCACTCCAACAGGTCCATGTCCTTCCTGTGCTGGACATGTGTTAGCCTGTCTACCAGTTCCTTGCCATGCCTCCGGAAGAGGCTGTGTGATGGAGACAGCCTTTCTGCTTGTGAGACTGTGATGAAAAGCTGCTGCTGACCCTGCCAGGCCTCTGCTGAGAGGTGGTCTGGTGCTCTGTGGCCACCTCAGCCCGTCCGTTTCTTTCTGGAGACAGCCTGGTCTCTGTGCTGGATAAGCTGGAGCTGCTTTGTCCTGCCACAGCTTGTCACCGGGGATTGAAGAACCTTGCTTTTTACCACCTCCTCCTCCTTGTTCCTGCAAGAACTGTGGCAGGGGAGGAGGTGATGGGGGCTTCTGCTGCTGCTTATCACATCCTTTCACCTCAAATGTATGTTTTTCCAAACTAGGGAATGTGCTATTGCCCAATCTGTTGCATTGTCTAAGTTACTTGGTACGCATTTCCAGCTGGAAAGAGATTGGCACCTATTCCATGGTCTGTGTGTGCAGACCTTTGTGTGTGCCTGTGTTCAAATATCCCTATTAAATTAGTTAGATGAGACACAACTGTAAAGATTAGTCTGTCTCCATGTGGGTTCCTGTGCCACCACACCTTCTTCTACATGTTTGGCAATGTCATCAAATTCCTCATTCTGTGCATCTGAATAGTGAGTCCCACAGCTTCAACCCGTAGGAGTATGAATGACTCTCTGTGATTTTTGGTTAACCCGGAGGTGGGGTGTGTTCATGGAGCAGGTGCCTTAAATCTGTGATTTGTCCTGTGTGTTTCGCTTTAGTTATAGTCCTTCTCCGTGTTCAGGTTTGGGTCGTCTATGGCAATGCACTTGGTTCATATTGGTAGGTAAAAGGGAAGGAAGGTTAGAGGTCGGGAATCTGATAGGGTGAATTGTTCTAATTTTTTTATTTGTTTTGCATTTTTAGAGAAAGAAGAAACTCATCTGTGCTTCAGTCTGTTGTCTGCTAGGTGCTTGATACTACACAGCTCTTCCAACAAGCCATAAATTTATAAATGTCAGCAGCAGCTCCTATCGTTCATAAGGCAGTGTAGTGAAACCTGGCTTTAGGCCTTTATTTGAATCATCATCCTTTCGCTTTAGAGTTCTCTAATATGTATTTGTGGCTGAACGTTTACGTAGCTGGACATACAGTGAGGTGATAAAGCAGCTGGACTTGTATCATCGGACAAAAGTGTTGTATATATTCAGTGTTTCCATCATTAGCTCATTGTCCACTGTTTTTCTAATTTTTAAATGATATATTCATCCTGCCCAAGGCAACTTGTTTTTTTTACTGTACATATATATTGTGGGCTGTTTTTATTGCGTTTCACTAATTTTAAGAAGTGGGTGTACTTCCTGGCCTTATGTTACAGCATCATTCTCTCTTTCTTGGAGCATGAGTAAATTTCCATTTGGTAATCCATGATTTTTTGCTGTTAAAAGTCATGAAAACACTCACTGTGATGTTCTGCCTTTACTCTGGCTGTATGGAAATTGATTCTTCAGAAATTACAATGGTTCGTCAACGTCCCCACTTCTTACATCTCTTTATTCTTCATTCATTGATCTGTTATTTCAGGCACACAATTTGTTCTGCAGCCTCTTGATATGTGCTCCTAATAGACAATTTAGTGAACTGTTCATAATTTTGTGATTCTGGTTCAGTCATTGCTACTGCGGCATTGAATTTTGTGGAGAGCCTCTCCATTTGCTTTTTAAAAATTAAAATGGCAACAGAAGTGCACAGAACATGGTGTTGCAGCTGCTTCTAACTGCCGGTTAATCCATGTGGCAAGTTTGAAGTATGATTGAGAACAATTTTGTGACAACAGTTCAGTTGTTGCAGACATGCCCTTCCAGTTCAAGGTTGAATTATTTAAATGTTTTTTCTGGCCAGGAGTTATGGAAAGTTGGATTCTGGGTTAAACTCCAGATTAGACTCACATGAGGTATATCTCCTTGCGTTTTAAGTAGTTATCTGTGTTTATTGTTTGTTCCGCACTTTCAATTGATACTACAGCTATGGAAACTGCCAACAGTCAGCTTCAGCCCCTGCTTCATCGTGACATTGAAATGAGCTGGAATTATAAAAAAATACTACTAAAATCTGTTGCTGGAATTTTACCTTGCATTTTGCCAGGCATACATGTGTTGATAATGAGATTTCTATGAAAAAGATGATGTTGACATTCTCTTTCCATAGTCTTGGAGTAACCAGAGTATGCCTGGTATCAGCAGGCAGTACTGCCCGTCCCTCTGCATGTCTCTTAGATCTCTAGAACTGGGTAATGATAATTTGGTGATTATTTGGAGGCCGTTTAATATTTGCAGATAGTTCTTCGAGTGCCATCACTAATGAAGAGACTTTTACCTGTACAGACAGTTTGCTTGGCTACCCCTGTCTCTATATAAGTCCAATAGGATTTGCAAATACATAGAATATAATGTGGGCTGTGATATAAATGCCTCTGGAGTGGTCCTCTTTGAGGACGAGTGTGTGCTGTCTCTTGTAATTGCAGTCTGTCTGACCTCTTAACAGGTGGCAGAAGTATTGTGGTTATTTTTTACAGTTACCACACCACAGCACAAGAAAATACCTTATATTTATGTAGAAGAGATAAGGAAAGCAGAGAAGTAGAACACATAGGTCAGAAATTCCTTGCGTGTTTCGTGTGTGATAAGATACAGTTAATTTTACATCATCAGAGAAGTCTTGTCCCACTAAATAAACTGCTTTAAAGTATGTGCACAATGTCGGGTCCAGCTCATCATAAAGTAGATTAACCATGAAGGTTAATATTTGTGTGTGGGAAAAAAAAAGTATGTAGAATTATGACAATGACAACCCATAATTAAGATCACTAAGTAGTAAAATGGGAATTCTTTTTTTTTCCCAGATCTCCTTTAAGTTAAAGAACAGCTTGGTCTCAACATAATTTAAAAAATAAGCGTTCACCTGCTACTAATTTCCTCCTTGGTTGCAAAGAGCATTATTTGTTTGGATGACTGAGAGAAAGAAGCTATTTACATAGCACAAATGAAAGCATAGAGCAGCAGAAGAGGACATGTAAGTTAATGAAGAAGGAAGCATTAAGTAGTCTGCATTTGAAAGGGTAGCTTCTTACATGAATAACCCAAAATCTGATGATAGGCTGCACGTGCACCTGATAGTACTTAAGGTCCAATCTTGCAGCCGAAGCTCATGTGAATAAACTCAATAGGTCTGATCTTGTGAATAAGGGCTGCAGGATCAAGTTCCAAATAAAATTTGCAGATGATTAGTAGAAATCCTTACACTCTAGTTTCAGTTTCCTTGCACAGACCGTTTATCATTAAACATTCCAGATTTTCTCTGGCTAGTGAGACTTTAATGGAACAAATTACATGCTGCACGACGTGGATTAAACAAAATTGTGTTTGTGTACCTTGACCTATTATTACGTCTTCACTGTTAGTTATTTAGTGGTTGGAAAAAATTGTCTTACTGAGAGGGCAAAATAAATCGGTAGTGATGTAATATATAGGGGGGTTCACGGTCATTTTCTTTCATGGGATGCTTGCTCGGGTAGGGCTGTTGAAGAGGTTGTTCTGTTCAAAGAGAGGAGATGCCAAATTCTTAACAGGTGTCTGCTGAGCAAACGTGAACGGAATTTTTTCAGTGTCTTGTATTACAGTCGAGGAAGGGTAAACTTTCATGGGGACAGTAAAAATCCTCACTGAGAACCTAACAGGCTCTTCCTAACTTTACGTCCCGTTTGAAAGGTGGAGTGAAAGCATCTAATTGAAATATTTCCCCCATCCTTCTTTTTGAAACTGGTAACATCCTAATTTGGGTTGTAATCGCTTCCTTTGGAATCGGTTTGATAGTACTTTTTCTGTGCATGTCCTGCCCTATCTGCTAATGAATGTCGCAGAGGGTTTTTGCTTTAGCAGAATTTTACAGTGGAGTAAACGTCGCAAAAGTATTTAGAGTTGTACTATTTGGACAAAAATAGTGCAGAAAAATAATACTGAGCAGAAGAGAGAGATTGGGCGAGATCTTTAAAATAAATTAAAGTGTGATCTCATTTCTTATTAGACAGAAGAATCCACATGGAATAGAGACTTTTGAATTTACCAGCTGGAGGAAGAGCTTAAATGACCTTTTTGGGCACCGAGGTCAATTATAAATCCAGTTCTTTAGGAATCCATTACAGGTTACAGGTTTTTTTCATACTAACTTGATGATTTTCAGTTTGTGATAGTTAATTGTGAAACAGAAACATGATGCAGACGACTTTAAGCAAACTAGATAAAGCGCCTAAAAAAGGGGCAAGATATTGAGTTTTTCTCCAGTAGTATTTCCTAGGACATAAACAATACATTTCTGTAAGGTTCCAGTCCTTTTACTTCACTCGTTTTTGAACCAATGCCTTTGATAACAGAAAGAAAATGCCAGTAGGGGAAGCACAAAAAAAAAAAATTGAAATGATGTATGTGTACAGTCTTCAGAATTTTAGAAAGATTTCAGCTTTTAACCATCTCTTTATCTTTGGTGTTTCTTGTTGGTGAGTGAGGTGAGGCGGACAGACAGCAAGGATCGAGGACTACTTAATGGTACCTAAGGAAATTTAAATTTAAATATGAATCTTTGCCGCATGCAGTATATTCATTTGCATATGCTAAATCTGCTTTGAAAATCTGCTGTTTGTGAAGACTTTTTGCTGGAATGATTATGTCAGATGTGCTTCAGTGAACTCTTCTCGTTTGTAGGCAGCAATTGGCAGTAGGTTGGTTCGTCGCAGTAACATGACAGTACTCGAAAGGTTCAGAGATAGTTTCATAATTATTGTTAGCATGATTCTTGAAAGAAATGATGAGCATCTCATAAACCCAGATGGGAATTTGTTACATTGTTGATAAATGTGTTGATAAATGTGTTTTACATTTTTAAATTGATAAACAGTGAAAAGCAGAGAAGATACAATAAGGCAGATGGTTGTTTATAAAGCACTTGCAAGTTGCTGCAATTCAAAGAATGGTACTAATTGTTAAAAAGAAGACAAAAATTGGAGTAGGGGGAGTGTTTCAATGAGTTAATCATGAGCTTTTTAAAAATAAAACCTTCAGCAGCTTTAGTTCAATTAGAACCATTCTTGCCATCCTGGGTTTATATGCAAAAGTTTAGACTCTCAGTTCTTAATAAACTTTTGTACCAACCATTTTCATGTAGCTGAAATTAAAAGTACAGCTAATCTACCTTTTATCTAAATGTATCCATTCCTTTCTTTCTCCTTTTTCTTGTTAGGAAAAAAACAAGATTTATTGAACAGCAGAATAAAACTGATTTATCATTGGTGTTATTAATCATTCCAACTTAATGAATAGAGTAGTGAACTCCAAAATCAGCAGAGTTTGTAGCAAGGAAGTAAAATGGGATATAGTTTGTTTATTTTTTGTTAAAGGAGTGGTGAAAAAAAAGGGGGTTTTCCAACTAGGTGACTAGAGAAAAAGATTAAATAGTACTTAGGCAGAATACAAATCGGTGTATGTGATGAAACGAGTTGGTTCACCTTTGTCTTATGAATGTTCAGTTCTTGTTTCCATCAGTGATATTAAAAGTTTCTGTGAAAGGCAAAGTATTTTCCTACTGTTTCAGCAGAAGTTTTTTGAAAACCAGAGATATGTAGATTACTGCCTTCATCGAGCAGCTCTTTTAAAATATGTTTATTTTACCTCAGTTGCAGAACTCTGGAAGAGTTAGTTCTCTTTCACAGGATTTTCAGATTTTCCAAGATAAACATTTTAACACTATATGTGTTTTCAACAAGAAACCTATATCTTTCAGATTTCTGGGAATATTTTTATTAACATTGAGCAGAATAGTGGTATTTTTTAATAAAGCTGTATCAGCTGTGTCAGTCTTTAATAGGAAAAATTTGAAAGGAAAAAAATTCAATTATAAATCAATAGAGCGTTGTATTTCTGTATGTGCAAACAACCTAAAATTACTTTTAAGATGCTCCAGCTGCTCAATTCATTAACTCAATCGCAACTGAATTTTGGTATCTGTTATCCTTTGTTGATGGCTGCAGCAGAAACACCCAGTTAGCGTGTCTGAAGCTGTTCAATGCAGTTGTGGCTAATAAGGTATATCAGTTCAATAGGTTTGTTACTTAGGATCTTGAGAGGCTTGATACCGTTATATGCAGTTAATACACAGTTATTTATCTTAACTCATACGCTGTCCTGTCTGTAACGATTCAAGAAAGCTTCGTGCTCCTCCAAGATACTGTCAATTTCTTCTCGCATTCAGGGTTTCCAGATTTGCCTCTTGTGCTTTTTTGGGTAGTTGCACCTTTTAACTCTTTCCATTATATCTGCCAAATCCTCCAGTTCCTCTCTTGAGTGATACCCTGAGAATGCTGTTGGTTATAAGACATGAAAGATCTTTGAGAGAAAACCAAAGAATTTTTCTCTTTCCAGGGAATTAACTGGGGGCGGGGTGTGTATGTTTTCCAGCAGTGTAAATTGCGTAGATGTTATGCCAACTTTCTGTTATTTCACTGTAGACCTGACACCCCATCACACAGGATGAGAAGAAGTATCTAAAAACTAAGTAAGCTTATCAAAAGGAATAATAGCATAAAACTCATGGTGGTTAAAATTCTGAAATTAATTTTTTATACGTTGTTTTTAATGTCTAGTTTCAGGAATTCAGCTTCTGTCCTCACTTCCAGTATATACGGCTCTATTCTAAGTGTTTTTTAAAGATAAAACCTGACATCTATCCATTCCAGTCATAATGCAAATGAGAGTTTCACATAAAATTACAAATAAAAATATAAAATTTATTTGAAAGTGGTTTTGTTAAGTTTTATAACCTGAACTTGGGTTTAGACACAATTAATTTCCGTGCATTCGACAAATACTTTTATCATGTGCTGATAAGAATTTTGGTGCAATAGACCTTGAAGCTGATGTTTAAGCAAGAGCGGGGAAAGCTAAATGTAAGAAAAGAGGGTGTTTGTGTTTGTTCACTGTAAGCTGTAGTTCTAGGTGAGACACCTTTTTGGGTGTTGTGTTTACTTTTGATTCCATGCAGTTGGTTAGAAAAACGCAAAAAATACGAACTTAAATGAAAAATGGAGGTTAAGCATTTAATTTTCGTATACTGTTGGTACAACAGGCACAGAGGGGGTGTTACTGTAGTTGGTTGCTCCATCTGAAGGTAATGATATAAATTTACTCATTGTTAATGAAGATTGTAGGAAGGCAGATGGTTCAAGCCAAAGAAAAATATTTAGGACAGGTAGCCAGAAGAAATTGTTAAATGAAAGTGCTAAGCATTCTTACTACCTGATTATCAGGGGGTTGATACTCTGTTTCCTCTATGCCGTTAAATGTATCAAAATTGATTGTTACAGTCAATCCCAGCTTTTCAAAAATATGTTTGTTTTTTATCATTTTTGTTAAAACAACTCTTTAATCTTGCTTTACTTGATACTGTGGAAATGCGCATCAACTTTTTGAAGAGAATATTTCTGTTACTGCTGACTTAAGGAGGCTTTTAACTTTTAAATTTTAAAACAAATGTTCTGTGTGCTAGTTAAAAACCTGTATGAAACTGCGGGTAGCAGTGGAGGTGGGGAATAATGCTAAAATAACTGTCAGCAAAATAGAAACGATGAAACCCGGGGACAGGAATTGTTTTTGTTGAGGCAGAATGAAGTGTCAAAGATGTCAGGACACAGATGCTGGTGGTTGCACAAACTCTTTGTGGTTTTTCTTCAGTTTAAAACTTCATGGATCTTTCACTGAGGGAGAGATCAGGCTTTTTTTTTTTTTTTTTTTTTTTTTCAGAAAGGCTATGGTTTTCACAGGAGTCTGACTTTTCACTGGAAGATAGTGTACCCAGCACATCCAGCGCTCGAGAGATGCAAACTGAGCTCCTTCAGTGTGTCTACATCCGATGCCATTTCTGTGAAAGCAACTACTCTTAAAGTCAACACGTGTAAAAGCGAATGGCCAGAATACAGTTCAAATAAATGGCCAAAATGTAATAGAACTCGTGAATCTTTTTCCCATATTATGGTGGTTTGTCATGATGTCTGATGGTAAGCTGAGGATTACAGCAGCCAGTGAAATCATTGTGATCCATACACACTTGTACTTGTGAAGCTCATGCTGGCATGCACTGTTGTAGTAATGGCTGAGGACCATATTTTTCTGTTCCAGACATCCATGTGGGCACAACAGACTTTTCCAGCAAAGGACTACAAGAATTTACCCATAAATGTGAAAAGGAGACATGTCTTTTTTTATCCACTTACTTCTTGATGTGTCTCATGAGAGAGATCTTTGTGACAATGGAGAAACTTACTTGGTTCATAGAATCATAGAGTGGTTCAGGTTGGAAGGGACCTTAAAGGTCATCGAGTTCCAGACCCAAGTTCACCTTAAGAGGGGAGGCAGACTCCCTCCAAGAAGTAAAAAATTATGCATTCTAGAGTTCAGGACAAGTAAATTTAAGTCTTTTATGCCTTTTTTACCTGCAGGCAGGTGTTCAGCCATCTCCAGGAAGGCAGGGCTCCATCACACTTAACAGTGACTTGGGAAGACAGATGTCTTATTGGAAGATAACTCCAAATGTCCCCCCTTCCTCCTTCTTCTCCCATTTTTAGTTGCTGAGCATGACTCTGTATGGTGTGGAATATCCCCGTGGTCAGTTGGGGTCAGCTGTCCTGGCTGTGTCCCCTCCCAATCCTTTGTGTCCCCTAGCCCATCACTGGTGGAGCTGGATGAGGAGCAGAAGACGCCTTGGTGTTGTGTGGCCACTGCTTAGCAGTAGCGAAACCATCTCTGTGTTATCCACACTGTTTTCAGCACAGATCCAAAACATGGCTCCGTACAAGCTGCTGTGAAGAATATTAACGCTACCCCAGACAAAGCCAGCACAAGGTGGTATTGATACCTTGGCGATGTTTACTGGTGGTACTGATTATTACCTTAGGATCCTAGAATAATTTTGATTGCACCTCTGGGGATTCTGCAGTCAACTCCCCTGCTCAAAACATGGGCAGCTCCAAAATTCAGCCAGGCTTATCAATTAAAAAAATGCAGATGACCTTTAAGCAGGAACAGCCTAACTGTGAATGGTTGCTGCGGAGATCTGTCTGCATAGAATCAGCGAATGGTTTGGGTTGGAAGGGACCTTAAAGCCCACCCAGTTCCACCCCCTGCCCTGGGCAGGGACACCTCCCACCGGACCAGGTTGCTCCAAGCCCCCTCCAACCTGGCCTTGAACCCCTTCAGGGATGGGGCAGCCACAGCTTCTCTGGGCATGCTCCGATGGTGGAGCTTCCTGGCAGAAAAGAGACCCTAGATGAAACTTGCAGCCTGTGAGGTGTGAGAAGTGACCATGGTAGATGGGGCTTGGCTGATAAAGGCTGTGAAGCCAACTTCTAAGGGCGAAAATGTGCTGCTTTACAAGTTTTGTAAGCTGGTCCTATGTAATGATTCATGGAAGTTTTGTTAAGTACAGTGTGAAGACGTTGGAAGGAGCACCACAATTCTTGGGCAACTGTTTGGCCAGTTATTCAGGAAGGGTGTTGGATGTCAGACAGTTACAGTCGGATTGTGACATAGACTCAAAGAAGAGAGAACAGTTGCTTGCCGTATCAAAGCTACACTTGGGTCAAGTGCTGCAGTTAGTGTGGATCCTGCAACCTTCTCCCAAATCCCTCCGTTGTTCAAGGTTTTGGTTTTGAAGTGCATATTGCCTTCCACCAAGCGATTTCTCAAGACCTGTGTCATGATGCACTTGAAAAAGCGATATACCCCTGCCCAACTCTGTGGTGTTTGGCAAGAGTGGACTTTAAGAGAGCGTGTGCTTTGAGATCAATTTATAATAGAAAAGGAAACACCCTGTTTGACAATGTGAGCTCTCGTTTTTCCTGGTTTGCAGTCTAATATTTGTTTTACAGCGTCATACCTCTTCTCTCTTAAGCATTTCAGGGATGTCAGAGAGCATTGGATGCTGCTTTGCTAGGGACCACGTAAGGATTAATCATGAAGTGAGAGGTGGGATCAGTTCTTGCAGATGTCAACATAATTCAGTGCTGTTGGTCACGGTGATGTCTAGTATGCAAAAATATTTCCAGATGCGTATGGTTGTAGGTAGATAAAATTCAAATAATTTTCACAGCAGATACATTGAAATCAACTTGTGGAAATGATCAAGGTGCATATTGAGTTGCTAGTGTATGGCTTCAGGTTTGATCAGTTCTACATCGGTAAGCTAAAGTTGCAAAGGAATAAAATGTATCATTAATATTTCCTTCTGGAAGAAGTTTTTCTTTATACAGATACAGTGTGATTGGATAATTCCAAAGAAAATCTGTAAGATGGGGTTCGTTGATCTTTCTGCAAGACAAATCTGATTTCAGTTCACAGTCTGCCTAAGAATTTAAAAATATCTTTTCTTCCACTGTCTTTGAGAAAGTTAGAATATTTGGTGACATGCTCGCTATGTTCCCGTGTTTTTAAGTTTCTCAGGCTTACCTTTCCACTTCCCCAGGAAACCAATTGGGGATATTGTCACATACATTAGAAAGCAGAATTGATTTGGCTGCAGTATTAAATGACCTACTAATAATTTTTGACATAAAAATAGCCTGTAACCCTAGAGATAATACGGATAAAGTGAACAGAAATTAAGTAAAGCATAAGGTGAATACAAGTGGGAAGTGAAGGTTGATCCACATTTTTAGTACCATTTCATAAAGATATTTTCGGACAGGCTACATTCAGTAACAGAAAGGCTCCTAACTTAGATTGTAGTAACGTAATTTTTGGGCTGAATTCCAATATTCAGGAATGCATATGTTCTTGATCCTTCATTACAACTCATAATTTCAGGAATATTATGTTGGGAAAATAAGGCACATTAGCCAGCAGCACAAATAGCAGGAGAAGCCGCAATATTCATTTCCCCTCAACCCAGCCAAAAACAGATTATTTGGCTGACTATCAAAAGGAGCAGCAGTAATTGTTTCCAGTATCAGTGGAGGCATTTTGCTGTTTAAAAAAAGACCCAAAGCTTCCATTTCATTAACTCAAGAAAAGGCTTGGTCTCTGCCATCAATTAGGGGACAAAAATGGGATTCTCATGGCAAGCTGTAGGTTGCTGTCTGCTGCCCGTGGATGGCTGTGGGTCCTGCCGGGAGCTCCTGTTGCCTCTGCAGTAGCTGTTTGTCCTCTGCAGGCTCCACTTCTCCTGGAAGAGCAGCTTCCCAAGCCTGGGTCACAAACGCAGCAGGACCTGCTCTTGTGTGTGATGAAGTGCCCAGGTGCTTAACCAGATCAGAGCCACCTTGTGAACACTGGCCAAAAGTTGGTCCCGGGTTCACAAATGGGTCTTGGGTTTGTAAAAGAGAGAAGTGGAGAAGGAGAAGCACGGAGAGCAAGGTTATAGGCAAACTGTAGATGGTGATGGGGCGACTCGTCACTTGCCAGCCTGCTTTCTGACAACTCTGCGGTGACTTGCTAGTCTCCTCCTGTCTTTTCTGACTGGACGAGACCTTGAGCAGAACAAGGGGAAGCGCCCATTGCTGTGCCCACTGGCCAGATGAGCCAGCAATCTGAGCTCACAGCCCAGAAAGCCACCCCCACCCTGGGCTGCATCCCCAGCAGCGTGGCCAGCAGGGCAAGGGGGGGGATTCTGCCCCTCTGCTCCGCTCTGGGGAGAACCCCCCAGTGCTGCCTCCAGCTCTGGGGCCACCAACATCAGAAGGACATGGACCTGCTGGAGCGGGGCCAGAGGAGGCCACGGAGATGCTGGGAGGGCTGGAGCCCCTCTGCTGGGAGGACAGGCTGAGAGAGTTGGGGGGGTTCAGCCTGGAGAAGAGAAGGGTCCGGGGAGACCTTGGAGCCCCTTCCAGTCCCTCA
Source organism: Numenius arquata (assembly GCF_964106895.1). Lineage (NCBI taxonomy): Eukaryota > Metazoa > Chordata > Aves > Charadriiformes > Scolopacidae > Numenius > Numenius arquata. The sequence goes on along the minus strand of NC_133616.1, from coordinate 83,702,338 downwards.
AGGGGCTCCAGGAAAGCTGGGGAGGGACTCTGGATCAGGGAGGGGAGCCCTAGGAAGAGGGGGAAGGGTTTGACACTGAAAGAGGGGAGATGGAGATGAGATCTGGGGAAGAACTTCTTTGCTGTGAGGGTGGTGAGAGCCTGGCCCAGGTTGCCCAGAGAAGCTGTGGCTGCCCCATCCCTGGAGGGGTTCAAGGCCAGGTTGGAGGGGGCTTGGAGCAACCTGGTGTGGTGGGAGGTGTCCCTGCCCAGGGCAGGGGGTGGCACTGGGGGGGCTTGAAGGTCCCTTCTAACCCAGACCATCCTGTGATAGTCTGATTATTGGTGGACAATAGCAGTGGTGATGAAGACACTCGGTCAGTGTGTGGTCACAGCACTGCACGTTGTACAGAGTGGTTTTGTGTTTGATGGAGGGCAAGTCATCCTCAATGCAGATTGTCTGCGCTGTTCTCGCAGCATAGAAATAATTGTACCAAATTCTCTTGTCATAGAGCAAGTTGCTTTTAGGCAAAAATCTGTCTGATTCCTAATCGCACCTTTTCATTTTATTCTCTTGACTGTTGTGTTCACTTTATCCGATATATGATGAATTTAAAATGTCTTTCATGTGTCTTTCTGTTTTATAATACCCATTCACCAAGCACAGAACTCTGCACAGAGCTCTCCAGGCTAGCAACTGTGGTATAATTATAAATTGCACACAAGTGTGCTGCTGCTCACTGTTGTTAATGTCCATTTTCTTTATCTATATCTAGGTGATAAAACTGCCTGCTTAATGTTCCTATAAAGTGTACTATAAAAATTACAGAAAGTGGATGTTAGGAAGTCCTAAGTTTCCTTTTCAGACAACATTCTCATCTCATTGTTCAGTAGGAATTGTCATTGCTTCCTGCTTGATATACTTGTTATTGAACCATGAGCCTAATTAAACATGGCTATTCTTCTGCATCCCTCACCCCTCCAAAAGAGCAAAGGGTTCCGTCGGGCAAACTTCCACTGGAAAACTGGCAAACACCAACATGAGCATGAACCAGTCCTGGTCACGTGGTTTATAAATGGACATCGGAACAGGCTTTTTTGCAGTATTTTGTGAGTCAGGCTGTTTCATAGCTTTGCAGACTTTTTAGAAATACCTGCTTAATTAGTGGGATGTGCTTGGTATTATACTATTTTAATGCAAAATTTCCATTACGGCTTGCTAAATGTCCCATTTGACAAAAAAAAAAAAAAAAAGGCATTTCTTCTCACAGTATTTTCATTCAGTAGAAGGTCGAAGACACAAGCTGGTATTTGAAATTTGCATAGAATCATGGATTGCTGTGATCCTTCTTAATCACTGTCATGTTAAGCGATTTTATGTGTAATTGAACTGTATCTTGGTTGGACTGAGAAGGATGTGATTCCTTCCCAAAGAATATAGGTAAAATTCGTTAAAACACAGTCAACTGTAGTGTACAGAGCTTTTAATAGCTTTTTCCTCCTCTTCTCCTGATACTTGTGCCCACATAGCTTAACGGGAAGTACTGCACCGATGTGCTGTCTTTGGACATGTGCTGCTGCACGATTGGCTGCATTGGTCTTTCAGTCATAATTTCATAGGAAGAAAGAATCTGCCATGTTTTTTGGACATCATCAACATAAATATTAATGAGCATCTACAGTATCCTTACATAATGCCCTCTTATTATAAGGCAAGTAGTATGGGCTATGGAGTTTATTTTATAAACCTCAGTTACCAAGAATATTTCTTCATTGTAGAATCACAGAATGGTTAGAGTTGGAAGGGACCTTAAAGATCGTCTAGTTCCAACCCCCCTGCCATGGGCAGGGACACCTCCCACCAGACCAGGTTGCTCCAAGCCCCATCCAGCCTGGCCTTGAACCCCTCCAGGGATGGGGCAGCCACAGCTTCTCTGGGCAACCTGGGCCAGGCTCTCACCACCCTCACAGGAAAGAATTTCCTCCTAATATCTCATCTAAACCTCCCCTCTTCCAATTTAAAACCACTACCCCTTGTCCTGTCACTACATCTCCTGACAAAGAGTCCCTCTCCGGCTCTCCTGTAGCTCCCTTCAGATATTGGAAGGCTGCTATGAGGTCTCCCCGGAGCCTTCTCTTCTCCAGGCTGAACAACCCCAGCTCTCTCAGCCTGTCTTCCTAGGGGAGGTGCTCCATCCCTCTGATCATCTTCGTGGCCCTCCGCTGGACCCGTTCCAACAGGTCCATGTCCTTCCTGTGTTGAGGACTCCAAAGCTGGATACAGTACTCCAGGTGGGGTCTCACGAGCACAGAGTAGAGGGGCAGAATCACCTCCCGTGACCTGCTGGCCACACTTCTCTTGATGCAGCCCAGGATGCGGTTGGCTTTCTGGGCTGCCAGCGCACATTGCCGGCTCATGTTGAGCTTCTCATCCATTGTAGAACTGTTTTAAAAATAAAGTAGAAAACCCACATGAACGAACCTTTCTAAATCTGATTTAGTGAAGACATTTTAAATAGTAATTTATTTCATTGTTAAATTAAATGGTGCTGTATTTTATACAAGAGCGAAAGGAGTTTACTTGTCACGTATGAAGAAATCCTCCCTACCTCTTGGTGGAAAGTTTGCCGTACCTGGATTTTTTTGTATTCTGTTCCCCCTTTGAGTTTGGCTGCCAGCAGAACACAAGGCTGGGTTAGATGGGCTCAGTCACGTGGAATAGAAAAAGGAAACCTTTTCTTGAGAAAACCGCAAGGAAAAAGAAGAGAACAAGGTTCATCAACATCCAAAGTGTTTCCTTAGCCTTCAGCTTGGTACCCCCAGAAGAGACAGTGCCTTCAGGACAGGTTTTTTCTCTCCTTAAGGGGAAGTTTCTTTCAGAGTATTAGGTGTCATAACCATAGGCTAGAAAAGCAGAAAGCAAGCTGTCCATTTCTCTTAGAAGTTAACTGCTGGCTTTTGTCAGTTACTCAAAGCAAGTGTGGGTCCCGGGTTTGCCACTTAATATGCGATGAGTTAATAACCCCTGATGCGATCTATTTGGTTTACTTGAACTAGTAAAACAGAGGTACAGGTATTATTTATTCGAGAAACTAAGTATTTTTTATGTGGTTTATGTTCCTGAGCGTATCAACTACTATTTGTGCCAAGAAAAGAAAAAAAGAGATGCTGCCAATGGTCAGCGCCATGGCCCTTTTCAGCTCAATTTATGTAAATCCAATTTATTTTGACCCACTACTGTTCTGGAGCATGGTGGCAAAATGGTTAAGACATCTTGCTATGGAAAGAAGGTGTTAATTTGGATTCTGCTCTGGATTTACATAAAATTAAGCCTTCAGTCCATCTGTGAATATTTATCTGGTCATTTCTGCTGAGGAATCAAAGGTGGCAAAATGAGATGCTTGACACATCAGTGACTTTTTTGTCTGTGACTACAAAAGCTGGTATGCTTTAACTATGTTAATCTGATATGTCAGTTGGGTTTGGCATGGATTTTTAACCTTTCAAAACTGCATAGCACCACCTCTCCACCTAAACTACATTTTTTTCACTAACAGTTGGAATAATCAAAACTGCTACTGCTCTTTCTTCCAGATCCCTTTTCATAACTCGCCTCTAACATGAGCTTTAGCGATAATAATCCTAAGGTTTACTTCTTGAATTAGAATATTAAACCCTGTTTATAAGCCTCATTTATATTTGCTCCTCTCTTATTCTTTTGGGCTTTTTTAGTTTGCTTCTTTGTTTTGCAGCCTTTTCATCCTTTTGTTTCTTATCTCAGCTTGGGGATAGAGGTCATTCTTTCTGCTGATGTTTAATTGCTTCTAGCCCAAGGTGCTTGATTGAAGCCCCTGCTTAGTATTAATACATATATATGTATATGTATGCATATTTTAAAAGAATTGAGAATTTTCATAAGAAGGACTATGTAATTAAGCCATTTCTGAAACCAAATAATTGTCAAATGATTTCTGAAATTATAGATGCTTTTTCTTAAAAAGGAAAAAAGAAAAACAAAAAGTAAACCAACAGGTGTCAGCAAAGACCATGTAACCAAACAGTGGGTCAAATCACATCAACAGTATGTGCTGCATTCATGACAAATCCCTCTTGTTTTTCATTTAATTCTCTCAAAAGATCTTGAGATCCTATTTGTGATCAGTCAACTCAGAATCCAGAATATCACACCCATGTGTTAAGATTGAATTGAATTGCTTTGAGTAGAAAACGCAAGAAATCCCTTAGAGGTAATGTCAATTCCATCTTAATGAATTGTTCTCCCACACTATAATCCAAGTGAGGTCTTTTGTGGATTTTTATAATGCCATTGATTTTTTTTTCTTTTTTTTTTTTTTTTTTTTTTTTTTTTTCCTGCTTGCAGTGAACAGAGCCTTTAGAAAGTCCATTCAGCTTTTAGGATTTTTTTGTTCTGGCATGGTGATGGTGGGGTGTTTTTTTATGTTTGTCCCAGCTCTTAGGTAGGTCTGTGTCCAAGAGCAGTATGTCAAAAAGTTCCTTTGCATCTCTCATTGTTACTCATTGGCAGGTTTGTAACTTGAGGGTCAAAATAAAGCTCATTCAGCCAGGGCTATGGCAGCCACGGTAGCAAGCCTCGGGTCAGTCCCACCACTTGAGATTTGCCGCAGGGCAGTCAGTTGGAATTCATTTTGCATTCGTTTCACTGAACGTTACTGCTCTAACGCTGCAAAGAGGAAAAAGTTGGGGGTAGACTACTGGATTGCTTCCTTCTTGTGCTCGTTTTCTCTTTTTGTGTTGAAGTGCCTACTGCCGATGAGGAGAAAAATCTTATAAAGCAAGAAAATCCATTACTCGTAATGGCATTGCTTCTAGTGGTTTATACTTGTTTATTTTTAAGATCAGTGATAGAACCTCCAACCTGTGAACGCTGCCTTGAAGTTATTAGAAAATACGCGTAGTGCTGAGGGGCCTAATCTCTTAGGCTGAATGTAAATTATTGGAAAATAGTATCCTTTCTATGCCTGTGAAAGATCCTTTTTTTTTTGAGAAAGTCAGATTCAAGAGCTTGTAACTTATGTCAGGTCTGAATTGATGGTTGAAAGCATTTTAGAGATCTGGGGAGCTGGCGGTGAATCTCCTGCTCTACTGTGCAAAGTCAAGTCGAACATACTACTTTAGGAAAAAAAGGAACACAGGCAAGTGAGGTTGATTTTGGTCTATATGTGGATTTATCAGGTGGACTGGTAATGTTCAACAGTTTCACATTTTAAGTGCATTTCTGTCGCAGGGTGGGAACTGATAAGTGAACCTAAGGTTGAATTGTTTCTGCATTCTCTAAAGAAAAACAGAAACCCTTGCGTTTTTCTTTACTTCAGCTCAAAGCACGACAAACTATACCTGAGCCAGTTACTGTAGAAGGTGAGATGGTCAGACTTCTGAGCAAGTCTTTTTCACTACTATTTTTAATTGTAATTTCTTCCCATCGTTTTTTCCGTGATGTATGTTCATGTAGGAGATTAAACTGAGTTTCAGCTATAGCTAACTCGTAAGGTTAATAGAGGAATAATGATCTACTAATGACACCAGTAATGTGCTAGCCCTTTTTAGGATATGACTCTGAAAAACCAGGAAGTCAGGCAAGAAGGAAAGTGCCATCGCACCCGTGTTTTATTAGCTACAATCTCCTTGATTTTAAATGTAATATCTGTATTATTTTAAAAAATCTGGCCACTAATAAAAACCTACAAACAAAATTATTGCCATTAGATTCTCTTACTCTCTGCACTTCCATGTACATTGAGAACAGTCTTTAAAAATTAATGGAAACAAGTGATCTGATAAGGTGTTTAGGGAGTGTTGTTTCACAAGGTGACATCTTCAGAGGTAGTAGCCTCATATCCACGGAGTAAGTGTATCATTGCCAGCACATCTCACTCCTGATGGGAGGTAGCCTCTGTCAACTTTGAGAGAGTGGCTCTGTCTCCATTCGCATTTAGTCCTTGGAGCAGTGAGAAGTGGTAACAAGATTAGTGATGGATGGTGATGGGGTTCTGTTTGTGTTTGGAATAGCTGTGAATGCGGAACATGATGTGGGAGATCTCAGATCCATCCAGCTGGATCTGGTCCACCAGAAGAATGTATTTAACTGCTAATTTGCTCCACTTCCTTTTTTCCCAGAAATCTGCTGGAAGTGTGTAGGGGCAGGCAGTGGTGTGGTCAACTTGGGTTAACAGCTTCCACTCCCTTATCCTTTCTCCAAGGTCTTGTAACCCATCCTCAGCCACGTGAGTGGTGGTAATGTCGGCCGCTCACATACGCTTTATCCTTTGTCATGTCACGTGTGCTTTGTTCTTCATCATGTGTTAACCATACACCAACTGTTGGCTGGGGATGTTGGTGTGTTGGTCGTGAGGGACACACATATGGGGGGAAAGAAGGGGACATGTGGCGCTTGATGGTCTTCAAAGAGACTTTGTGGTTTGTGCTAACCGAAGGGTTCCTCACATCTGTTGTGAACCCATGAACATGCGTCGCGTGGTAATGACTTCCAGTGGCTACTGATAGGTGCCGGTTCAAAGCGAAAAGGCCACGAAGTGCCATTTCTTTAATGTGTTTTTAGCAAAGAATTCACTCTTGAGAAAACATTTTGCAGGTTTGAGTAGTTGGTCTTTGTTTTCGTTTTTTTTCCCCCTCTGCGGCAGGTTTGCTGTTCTGTTCGTACACGTCGCCTGGCGATGGGTAGAGTTACCCCTGGTTGGTTTTGGGAGTGGGAGCACGCTCAGGGGGAAAAAAAAACAACAGCAGAGGATTCAGAGGAGTTGGGTTGTAAAGCACAGCAGGGGGGTGAGGGCTTGACGATCAAGGCTCAGTGCACTTCACTGCGTCCCAGCATGGCTTTTGATGTGGCATGTACTGAGGCAGCTTCTCCGGATTAGGATGTAGGTGTTATGAAACAAGCCGTTGAGTTGGGATCTGTCGTCTACGTACCTGGCTATCTCTGCTATGAAACAAGTTCACCGGTGGGTCAGCTGCAGCTCTGCTCTCCCTCGTGCGTGCCGGGCTGGTTCTTGACGTTTTTGATATGTGATATAAGGCTTCTTTCAGTTTCTTACAGACTTGCAATGAGGGGTGTAGTGTTTTAAGCCGAGTCGTGTTGGGAGTTGCCTTCTTACTTCATGGGCACGCTTCTGGTTGGCCTCCAGACTTCTGCTGTTTAAAGATCTCCAATACCTAGTGCATTAAAGAGTCTCTATGGTCTTTTTCACCACTTCTAATCATGTTTTGGCTTCACTGCCTTCTTTGTAACTTTTAACGTGTTGGTGTCAGTGGCTCTTAGCCTTCAATATCTCTTTTCATGTAGTTGAATGCGGGTATTGATCTTTTGGTCACGTAGCTTCAGGATGCTGTCTTGCAAAGATTTTACAAATTATGCTGCTAACAGAATTTTTCAATGCATTTTGGTAATTTAAAACAGTCCTGAAGAAAGTCCTCTATATGAACAATATTATCTTAAAAGAACAGAAATCGTATGAAGCCAGGACCTTACCAACTAGGGTGTATTGGAGTTTTGTGCACCAGAACTTCCACCTGGAGTTTCAATTTTGCTCTACAGGCTGCCTGCAGCATTATAGTCTTGGGCACCATTGTGCAGAATATTTAGCAAAGGAAGGGTAAAATCTCAGCTCTGTCATAAGATAATGTGTTTCTCTTTTCTTCCTGTTGTCTTCTGTGCCTCTATCCTTTTTGTGATCCATCCAAGTCATCAAAATTAATTTCTCTGTAATTAAAATAGGTTATATTCTGGATCCATGTGAAGGATCACTGTTCCTTCCATAGGTCTACACCCTGATTATCCATAAGACTATTGAACTTTGCAGATGTCATATTTGGGGCCACTAGCACTTTGAAAGAGTACTTCTGGAGGTATTCATGCTGTTACATCCAACATAAATTGGGAGACTGACTGCTTTAAGCTCCTCAGAAGCCCAGTTGTGAGCACTGAAGTTTGGTTCCTGTCCTGAACCATATGTATTACTGCTCTTAACCTTGTCCACAGGGAATGAAGGAAACCTGTAACAAGGAAATGGTAGCAGAGATTTGGTTAATCCACTGTTTTCACTGTTCAGGACAAGTTCCCCTCATCTGTGGTCCCTGCTCTCATCAGCCTGCCTTTGTTATGGGAATTTTTCTAGACCAACAAGTCAGAAAAGGTGTGACTTCATTTAGGGCAGAAGATCCTCAGGCTTATGAAAAGCAGGATGTTGGCTCCTCAGCTCACTGAGAGCAAATTGAAGTATAAGCCATTTAGTTTCCTTCCACAGGTGACCACTTCGTAGTGGGAAGAAAGTTTCTCCTATCCCACAGTTCGAATACAACCTTTTTTGTGGGTGGTGGAAGTGTTTGGCTAAGTACCCTCTTGTGGTTGGAAAGATTTCTCCCTTGCTATCATAACAGGTGATGAGAGGCATGGAATTTTGGAGTGGGGGGAGAGGGGGGGCTGTGTTTGGGTTTTTTTCCCCATTTCTCAGAGCAGGCGATAAGACTTTGATAGTGCTTAGTGCAGGTATTTACCCTATTGGGGATGTGCTTTCTTGATTGGCTGCACTTGGAAGTGAATGAAGAGCAGAGATAGAAGAAGCTTAAGTATCCCAGGTTAGTACAAATAACACGAGTAGGGTTCTCTAAAAGCTTGCTGTGAGAATGGCTTACACTGGACAGTTTGATGTTTGATAGTTCCAAATGAGTTATTAACACTGGGCTGGATTGACCACCCTCTGTCACTAAATACCTGCTGTCATGAGCGACCGTGCGACCGATGACTAGTCCAGGAGTGTTCACAGAGTGTAACCGTGCTCACCTCCTCATGCAAGAAGTCACAAGACGCTTTTCAGCACCCTACAGCAGTTTTCAGATCGTAAAGATAAAATACCAGCATACTCAAGGAGCTAATACTTCTACTTAAATAAGTCGTGGCTATTTAAATGGTATAGATTTGTAATAGAAAGTCTAATTAGTGCTATATAAATAATATAGCATAGTTCCTTCTCTTCTGAACGCCTATAGAAAAGATATTTTAAAAGTTAAATTTTCAGAATTACAGTTCGGCCATAAAATCACGAGAAGTAATTTAAAGCGTAACATTCCAAAAGAAATGTTGGATTTGTAGCTGTATTCCTGGGTGGGGCAGGATTTTGCTAGATTGTCCAAGTGCAGGAAACCTGGCTGTCATGATGATGTTTTCTAAGTCTGGGAAATTTTGGGCTTCCGTGCTACTTCAAGAAGTGCTGTGTATTGCCTTCCATCCTTTGACAGCGTACCAGCCATTGCTAGGATATCCCCAAACTTGTTGTTCTTCTGCTGCCAAAAACCCACCTTTTGAGGTCTTGTATGTGTACTGGGACAGTTTAAGGCGGTTTTCCCTCAAATCTGTCTGGGCCGTGGTGCTGAGCTGCCCGAGGATCATTATCTCACACTTGGCACCCGTGACTCCAACCTACTCTATCTTTCTTCATGTTTACTCTTATTAAAAGCATTCGTCAGGTGAAGTCTTTGCTATACCAGAGAGCTCCGCTGATTTAACAGTCCCATTTTTAGGGCTGATATCTCTATTTATTATATTAGAGTAGTGCCTAAAGAGCCAGTTAGGATCAGAGCCCGATTGAGCCAGGCTGTGGAAAAAATGAGTAGAGGTTTACTTCTGCCCTGAAGACATCACAGTCTAAATAGATGTGAGAGAATAGGAAAAATAGATGCAAACACATAGCTGCAAAAAAGGGCAGATTTTTGCAAGTGGTGTCTAAAATGTATTTTCTTCATAGCAATTTTTTTCTCTTCCAAGTGTTCTTTTAGTATTTTTGATGGTTAGTAGATGCCTGGATTTAGAGTGAAAAATAAAATTTCTATGTTTGAGGCCATATTATCATTATACTCATTTTAATGTCTGTACAAGATCAGCATCTGAGGCTGCAGGAACTTAACTGCTTTACTTGTTGGCATTACACTGAAGTTGATTTCAGTGAACCATAAGAAGTTTGGCCCTGAAGGTAAAATTACACTGTATGCATGTTCCTAACATACTGCTTTGGGGATAAACATGTCTTAAATCAACTCATCGCTCACAGCTAAATGCCTTCTCCAAATGCAGTTTCCCTGTAGATAGTAATGTTCAGTTAGACTGATTTTCTTTAAAACCGTAAAGTTTTTTTGAACATAATTCTATCAATAAACATATTTGAGCAGGGTAGCAAAGAATTCTCATAATCCTAATAAAGATTTGGGGGTTTTCTGAAAGGAAAGGAGGGGCACGCGCCAACGTTTTTAATTAGCTTTCATCAGTACCTCTAATTTGTTCAGATGTGTTCCAAACATTTGCATATCGTGTTTTGCTCACATGTACGTAATGAAAACTTTTGGACTTCATTGAAACTTTATTTGGTAATTGTGCGTTTGGAAAATTAAAATTGAAGTTTATGATACCCTGGCTCCTACTTGCTCGGTTCATAGTGCGTTGTTAAGATGCCATCGCTTGAGAGCTTTGTTACAGCGACGTTTCTGTTGTGGCTTAATATGCTGTGGGTTCAGATGGCTGTAATTGTGGCCTTGAGGGGTTGAACTAAAGAATACCAGCTGGGTTTGTACCCAGATATTCTTGGATTAATATTTTGGGACTTAGATCTTGTCCTGTCTGGAATTTAAACATAGTTCCCCAAGCTTTAAAGGGAAGGCAGGCACTATTTCAGGCTCTTAATGAGCACTTTTTTTCCCTCTTTAATTTGCCTTTTTTTTTTCTTTTCTTTTCTTTTTTTTTTTTTTTTTTTTAACTCCTGTAGCCAGTGAAATCCAAGCAGTTACTTCCAAACCATTTTTACAGCACCATATGGACAAAGCGCTTTAGTTTGTTCCTCAGCTTAATTCCCAAATTAATAATGGTTAGAAAGTTCTTACATCTGCATCTCCATTTTTTCTTTGAATATATAAGGGTGAAAAAAAAATTTTCCCTAGATATTAGGCAAGCCTTTGAAGTGTGAACTTTGCTACACTCGAGACGGCAAGTCTTTCGTTGCGACTAGGTTGGTTTTTTTGGTGGCTCTTTGAAATAATTCCTTTTGTTTCAGGTCTAAAATTTCAATTTTATTTCTGCGTGGAGACAAGAGACTTAAACTCCCCCATAGAGGGGAATCAGTCAGGGTTTTTCTTCTATTTAGAAACCTTTGACCCATCCCTCCCCTGTTCAGTGAATAGAAATGGCAAGGCAACTTGTGCTGAGGGTGACTAAAGATCTGCTCTCCATGTAGCTCGTGGAGTGAACCTGCAGGGGAGAGGGTTTCAGGAGTCCTGCTTATGGGAAAAAAAATGCTTTTAAAGTATTTCTTTGCAAAAGAGAGCCTTTCTTGTACCCCTGAGTATATATTAATTGGTTATAATCCTTAGTTTTGAGGCACATAATTATTCACACAGCAGCACGTGATGGATTCGCAGGTACAGTTACAATTTCTTTGTACTGGCAAGCAGCCTTTTCCGAGGGACAGAGGAGACCTTTTTGTGTAAAGCTCTGGGTTCTGTAATTAGTAGTATGGCAAAGAATTCAGATAGGTGGCAAAACGTATACAAGTGCTTAGAAGTTCAACCCGCTAGCCTTTAAGTTGTCTGCCTGGATATGTCGTTACTGTAAGTGCTTTAACGTCTGTTTGCATTTCTTTTTATCTTCCTTTTTTTTTTTTTTTCTTTCCAGATCATTACTAAATATGTTTATGAACTACTGCAGAAAGAATGCCACTTGAAAAAAGTGACTCTCCCAGTAAGTATAATTTTTTTTTTTTTTTTTTTTTTCCGAGGATGTTATTTGTTTGGATCTGTAAAAAGCAGAGCCTTCAATCCAGTATTTGGATAAAGACGAGGTGTGCCAGGGCTCCAGGCAGGGCATCGTCTCCGGCGCTGCCTTCCCGTGCAGCTTCCAGCGCACCTCTCGTGTGCTTGATTTCTCCAGCTGAGCCTTCCTCCCCCTACCAGGTACCAGAATTTTCAAAATGTGGTAGTTTTGATAGAGGTACCACATCACCGTGCTTTGAAAAGCATTTGTGAATGTGTTGAGGCCTCTGCAGCTGGATGTAGAGAATAAATGTGCCGTTACGGGCAGAGGGATAAACTCAAGTTGAGTTCCATTAAACTACTTCAAGTCTTTTTTAAAGAACACACTTTTTCAGTACCTTGTAGCATGTATGTAATATAAGGTGCCGCTGTTTAGTGAAAATATTTGATCAACCCTTGGAAGTGATGAAGCATTCCCCAAGGAACACGTATGAGGGCATTTGTAAATACATGTGATACCAGGGTGATGTTTATGCATTTTTACATCCTGTAGTGCAGAGCGTAGGGGAGACTGCCCTGTGACAGCACCGAGTAGGTTTTCCATTGCTATCAGAAAGGATTCCTCAGCTACTTCCATGTTCCAGACCACTGATGTATCAAAAGACTTCTCCAAGCCACGTCACCCTCTCTCTGTCAAACCAGGAAAACAGCATTTGTAAACTTTCCAGTGCTTGAATTTTGAGGCTGTACAACTTTTCTTTGAATGTCCTTTGTAAAAAGCAGGGTGCCTATAAGTAATGCAACGCTAAGGCTGATCTATTGGCCTTAAAAAATGAAGACGAACAAACTTGGAATAAGTATTACAACCCCTCCATCACCTCTGTCACACACATGGGGACTTTTCTGCACAGCTTTAACATTGGGGTGTCTGGTTTGGGAGAAGAATGGCCCTGTCTAACTCCCGCTGTTGAATTAATCTGTGTTTACTCTTATTTATAAATTATGTAGTAATCACTGATGTACTGATGCACTTTGTCAGTAGTACATTTAAGCTATTCTCAGATGACTTACTTCCAGCTTCTGCAAAGTGTCATAATTTAATTGCATTTTAGAGCAAAGTGAGGACTCAGACAATATATGCAGCTGTTTAATTTCAAGCAGTGTGGAAAATTTGGCACAAGGTATGAGCACCATTCTTTACTAATGACTATTATGTGCCTGAAGCCCTCTCTCCAGTCAAAAATAGGTTATGAAGAGGACTAAAAATCTGAAACAATGTATGGAGAAGGTGAAAAATTAAATCTGTCTAAAGGCTATGTTCAAATCGCCGCTGACAGACTCCCAGGTAACAACACAAAGAAACCTGGTTTAAACTAGTAAAGGAGACTAATAGAAGTAATAAGGCAGCTTGCAGGAAGAGTAAGTCCTGTTCAAGTGAGAATAGAGAAGAGTATAAATGCTGGTAAGTTACATATAAAACCACAGTGAGATCACCCAAAACTGAATTTGAGGAGCTTGTTACAGCTGTAAAGGCTAATAATAAAAGAGAGCTGATGAGGCTGATGTATAAGCTGTATGCAAAAGGAACGCTCAGCTCAAATGAGAAAAACTAACATGGTTGTTTCCTATGTAGTTTGTCCAGTTTCCACACTTGAATTTTTTTTTTTTTTAAACAGGATACAACTCTGAGGAACTGTCTGAAATTTGATATATCAGTAGAGGAGATCTTAGAACAAATTGATATATCATACAATAATCAAATTCTAGGATGAGATGGTTTTTAAGCCCAGGGTAATATAAGAAGTCAAATATGAAGCTGCAGAACAACCAACTAGCATGTAACTTACTGCTGAAATCAGCTATTTTCATCAGAGCAATGGAAAAAGAGTAAATGTGATAGTCTTTGAAAGGCCTCCAGGAGTGATTCATAGCGATTCCTGTGTACTGGGAGGAAATAATATATTGAGGGAAAAGTCAGTACAGGTTTCTTTTTTAAAAAACCTACTGGAATTCATTGAAGGAGTCGGGGATGGCATGAAAAAGAAAGATCTTGTCAGTAGGAGTGTACGTGGCTTTCCAACGAGCTGTCAACAAGCTTACCAAATGCTTTAAAAAAGATGCTCTTATGGCATAGGAGGAGGGAGTCCCCTTACGAGTTAATCAAAGGAAAAAATACAGATTAAATAAGTTGTTACTGGTGCAGTGTTATTAATGCCTGCACTGACATAGTCATGAGTAAAAGGAAAAAAGGAATTAATAGAAGCTAACAAACTTTGCTGTTTTTTTCTAACATTATTTAGAGTACTTAAATCTAAAGCTGATCATGATGAGTTGGGGAATTGTTTCATGATGCTGAATGATTGGAGGATAAAATGACATGAGATTCAATTCTAGTAAATGTGAAATTATGGGGAAAATAACTCACTCTGTAAACACAATGGTGGCCTCTAAATGAGCTATTACAACTCAGGAAAGAGCTTGGAGTGATTGTGAATAGTTCTCTGAGAACATCAGTTAGTGCTCAATGGCAGTCAAAAACCCTCAAAGCAAATAGGATGTTAGGAATTAGGAGGTGTTGAGAACAAAACAGAAAAACATCGTCATTCCACTCATTATGTGGGCCCCCATCTTGAACACTGCATGGAGCCTGGACACCATATCAAAAAGGATATGAAGAATTTAAAAAAAAAGTACAGAGGAGGGTTACAAGGATGATCACAGGCATGAAATGCTTTTCAGACAAAGAAAGATTAGACAAAGATTCTTCAGCTTGGAAAATAGATGACTGAGGAAGGAATATGACAAATCTATAAAATCATGAAAGGTGTAGAGAAGATGAATAGGGAATGGTTTTTCGCTTTTTTCATAATAGAGAAGCTAAGGGGCATCAAGTTTAAATTATCAGGCAGGAGACCGCTACTGAAAGAGAGGCACTACTATTTTATATACGTCCCAATTATATTGTGGAACTCATTGCTGCAGAATACTATCTAGGAGACAGGTATAAATGCATTCAAAAAAACCATCTGACAATACTGAGGTGGGAGGGGTGCATTGAACTATTGTCCCTGCTGGTCCAGTCGTAAACGCTGGCTGGAGAGGCTCCAGAGCTACTGGTTGCCAAAACCAGGGAAGAATCACTATAACCACCCCGTTCCCCTAAACAATCTGCTTGTTGTCAGAAACAGGACCCTGGGACCTTGGTCCGACCAGGATGGCTGCTCTTATGATGGGAACATTTTAGGGATGAATACGAAAACATGTTTTATTCTGAACTTTGGCACAAGTGACCAGAAAGTTGGTGTATTGGCCTTTCTTTTTCCATCAGCTGATAAAGAAGTAGGCAGTCTAATGTAATGATGTTTGAATATATGAAATGTGTTTCAGGACTGTGTTAAGTGGAGTGCTTTTTTTTTTTCTTTTTCAGCGTGATTTTAGTAGTGTACAGAAATGCTGTGCTTCAAAGGTTTAGTATGACAGCATTTCATGTTCTCTTTATTTTTCTTAATTTCAACCTTACGTGCAGAGTCCAACTTGCTGTCTTTATTTTGCTTTCTCAGGTGGCAGCTTCAGTTCTGGACACAATTGTTTGTAAACTTCTTTTCAGATACGAGAAGAAGAACAGTTGGGAAATCAGGAAAGCTCTCCTGTTATTTTACTATGTCAGCATCTCTGGCAAAACATAAACCTGAACATTTTTTCCTACACAGGGAGGCTGAGATGCATATTGCATTATTGTTACTGTAAAGTATTGTAGTTCTCTTAATGTTCAACATATACGACTGGACTTGAAAATGAAGAGACTCATATTCAGGGAGAAGGCATTCAATTATTTCTTTTAAATTTCTCATTTTGTGCTCCGTTGAAGGTTTTATTGTAAATATAAAGAGGACTGCAATTTTTTTATCCAGATGAAGTCTTTGTATTTCTCTAGTTTTAATGGCATAATCAGTGATTGATCTTTGCTGTTCTTTAGCTGTTGAGGACAAATAGAGGGTGCTTCTGAATTAAATGCATCTTTAACAGCTTCTGGGAAGGCCTGAGATGGAAGTTTAAATAATTACTAACATATTTTATTGGAGATGGCACTGAGAGGTCTCACTTTGCAGAATCTTCTGACTTATCAATGCTTTGCTCTTCCACTTCAATAGGTAAAACTTCATTCTGTAGTTCTCTTGATCTACTAGACAGCCAAGAATATTTTTCTTTTGGAAAAAATGTTCTGTGATCCCCACTGCATGTTTCTTTTGGCTGTTTTGTTACCTAAGTCCAGTCAATACTTGTTCAGTAAAAATTCCACTAGTTTTAGGTGTCTTAAGTTAGTTCTGGTAATCGCCAAGTGCTAATTAGCTGCCTGTAGTATTGATCAGCAGTTTTCATTTTTTACAAATTTGAGTGAAAAATTTTGAATAGGGATATCCAATGTTGTGAAGACTGTAACGTGAGTTAGTGAGTTTTATGTAGAACCACTTAACAGAAGACTTTTCTTATCTTGCGAAGCAAATGAGCAGTTTTCTCTCTCCACCAGCTGCTCACAGTTCTCACAATCTTTTTGAGTCTTTTCAGTTTCAGTTCCGTTTATTTACCATGTTCTTTCCTCCAGGCACAAGTTACACCTGTTTCACTTGTTTGTAGGCTCTAGGCTCATAATTTTTATTGTGTTTCTTAACCGGAGTAAGAAAAATATTAGTGGATTTTTTTTCCCCTTAAGAATTTAACGTTCAATCTTAAAAACTAAAAACTTCCAATTTAGAAAATAAAAGACCCCTAGAACCTAGTCAGGTCTCCTGCATCTTGGGTTCCGTCTGTAGAATATGTGCATCTATGTTCAATAGACTGGTACTACTGTACTAGGTGATAGCTCATTTGAGACAGAACTCATATGGAAAAGTTAATTCGCTGCTTGAAAACCTTTAGAATGTCATAATGTATGTAGAGTGCATAAGTCGGAGAATTCACCGTAACTGCATGCATTCATAAACCTTCAGGTACAGCTGTGCGTTGGAAAAATAAATCTGAGAAAAGGAAAATTAAGCTTTAAGCAGTGTACTTTTAAACAGTAAATTATCAGCAGAATTTAGATTGGTTTGACATTCCTAGCTACATTTTATTGGAAGGTTATTATTGCATGCGAATAGCAATGTTGAATCAAATTGTAAAATTAAACTAATTGAAGTGTAGCATTTTACTGAATTTATTTAATTTGTGTTTAAATAAATGATCAGAAATAATTGTTCATGAGTAGGTCCAGAAGAGAAAGTGGCTAATAAATATAAAATATTTTATGCAGACTCGGTGTGTCTAGTACTAAATGGTATTCTAGGTTGATTTGTCAATAAAGTAAGGTTGTGCACAGGAGTGACCTTTATGTGCATTCTTTAGGGAAAGCTTGATCTAATGAATTACTCCTGTTTGAAGACAAATTAGCTTGAAGAAAAGTTTCCAAATGTGATTAATTTGAGGAAGAGAATGAAGAGTTATTTTTTATGATCTTGGCAAATATTTTTAACTTTATAAAATTAATGTATTTGCAGAAGCGTGAACTATTTATATCCTCTAGTACACATGATTACTAAGTGCTAGTATTTCCTAAATATTAAATAAAAATTAATTTATAAGTGCTAAAACTTAACAGCTAATGTCTGTCTTTGAGATACAAGTTCACAATGTTTTATCTTAATTCCAATATTTATTTGCAAAAGTCACTACATCTTGCCAAGTACTATCTGAGATTTGGTGTTGTCTGGCTTTTTACCTAAGCCATGTTAAATGTTAAGATATTAGTGCCACTAATTCAGAAGCGTGATCTGACTGTATCCCCCACGCGGCACCTGTTGTACGTACATGCTCCAAACTCTTTTCAACAAAATGTATTTTTTACCATGTTTTCTATTTTCACATAAAGTGTGAGAGGAGGTGAGTGCATCTCCTGGAGTAAAAAGTGCAAGATGAGGCAAGATGAGATGTTAATGTCGTTTTGGAGCAGGAGTAAGCTCTTCAGCAGATGGACGGGGAGATTTGCCTGTCCTTTTTTTTCTTTTCTACACATTTACGGGAAAGAAGGGGAAGAATGAGTAGACAGGGTGTTTCTTTCTGCCCTCACATTATTTACACCAACACAGTTCTTTTGCCTCGAGCCAGGCTGGGAAAACCAAGTGTAGACCTGCTTTGTAGAACCTCTGTTTTTATTGAACAAAAAGTGCTCCTTTACTCTCCAGAGTAAGGGCAAAACTTGGAATTAGATTATGGTTTTCTGACTGTTGAAGCTGGTTGTTGATCTGTTCCTGTAGCAAAGTAGCTGAGCATTGGCCCAGGTGCAGGCCTCTTAATGAAGCCATTATTTAGACCCAAATTGGATTTCTATATTTTATTAGGCCTATCCTATTAAATTTATAACAGAGAAATTTACAATACTGGTTCATACGTAGCTTATTGGGCATTTATGTTGAGGTGACTGAGATGGAACTCTCTAGGATTTTTTTTGTATTATGTAAGAATTTTATTGTTGCTTCAGGCATATCAGAGGTGACAAATTACTTGATTTTCCCCCCTCGCCCCCTGATTGTTCTTTTATGGACTTTCTTTTTTGCCAGTAAATTTCTGTAAACAACTGATGTTTCAAAGTTTTAACATACTTTTTGCCCCTTTTTTTGATTTAAATCTCCCTTGGATTACTGCTCTAAACTGTGGTATATTTTTATGTTTTGAAGTTACATTGCATGGATACGACCTTATGCTTTATTTTTATTTGGTGCTGGGCACACATTAGTCCTTATAATATGCATACAAATAGCTGTTAAACGGTGAAACTTTTTATATCACTTTGGTGGCTAACTTTACAACTACAGGTGTTCTTTTAAAAATTTTTTATTGATGCATAAAAGAGTGTGTTGTCTGCAATTGCAGGTTGATGCAACTGAGAGTGAACCAAAGAGCTTTATATTTATGAGTGAAGACGCGTTAACGAATCCTGATAAGCTGTTGGTCCTAATTCATGGTAATGGCGTTGTCAGAGCAGGTCAGTGGGCGAGGAGACTTATAATTAACGAAGATCTGGACAGTGGCACGCAGATACCGTATATAAAGAGAGCTATTGAGGTAAGAGAAAGTGCACGTTTGTATGGTTTTGTGTCTACGTGTGTACCTGTGTACGAAGAGCTCTAGGTCTGTGATGTTTTAATCTGTTAAATGGCATTCAAACTCTCAATATGATCATTTTATTTACTGTGGGAATACTTGCTTGTTTTTTTTCCTGGACTTTTTTCTAATGGAACCGCGTCTCTCTCTTGCAGTACAAGAAATTTTAGTTGTGTGTCATGTTGTTGTGGCGGCGCTGCCATGCAGTTTAATATGGCAGCTAACGTGACAAGAGCCCTTAGCAGGCGATGAGCTGCAATAGAAGGCACTACAGAAATTTGTTATGATTTGAAGTGTTTTCTTTTACATTTCATTAAATTTGTACGTATTCTCACTCAACGTCTGTTGTAATCTCATGATAACATGAGCTTTCATGATAACAGCAGGCTTTTTTGCTAGGCTTGTACTGAATTTATTAGAGGCACAGTCTTTTCCAGTTTTGCACTGAATACTGATTCATTCTGATTCACCTATCAATACTTGACAGTAAAAAAAATTTACATTTTATGGACACTGTTTTGTTACATTTACATCTACGTGAGAGACAATGCACAATTTGTGTAGTGTTCTTAACATAGGAACTTTGTAGGTGTAATTCAAATCTTGCATCTTGCTACCTAAATGAAAATTCCTGTAATAAACATTAGAAATGCCTATTTAGGAGTCGGTATTTCTATTATATTTACCAAGCTAAGCTAATGTTCTACGCTAAATATCAGTGTTGTCACTGATTATTACACGTTTTGCTAAATGAAGTTGAATTTTTTGCAGTTGGCTTTAAAGTATTCAGTATAGAAAATCATTCTCTTCAGACATGTTTTCTTTTTTTTTTTTTTTTTAATAACTCAAAGAAAGGAATCATATTAAAACATGGGGCCATTAAGTTATTTTTGTCTCGTACAATCTACTAACAAAGCACCAGACTACAGTTTGCGTGAAAAAGAAACTTAGTCTTGTGAACATGATGCTTGCCATCTTCTAACGTAAAATTTTTTCTCATTTTAAATCAAGACTCAGAAGAAGAACTCAGGGTTATTGAGTGTAATATAGGCGTATGGTAGGTCCACTGCAGGAGGTTAATTTCTAGAGTGCAAGTTCCAAAACCTTTCCCAAGAAACTCGAAGAGGTGTAGCTGCTTAAATTTTCGTAGCGATGTTTACTTGCCCACAGTTTCATTCTTTTCTAGAGATGCTCCTGTCTTGGCTAAAATGAGAGGCTGAGAGTTTAAAACTGGGATACTATTCCTAAATTAACAGATAAGCTTCAAGAGAGTATTTCTAGTAGAGGAAACTTATAGTTCTTTTTCATGTTCTCTTATTTTTATTTATTTGATTGTGCCAGTGTGACCAAGAGCAGACCTGCATTCTCTCAAATGGTTATTATCCTTAAAAACAGATTATGTAATTCTGCATTTTGAATGCTTCTTTAAAAAAACACAGGAAAGAACCCAAAGAGTTTGATGAGAAAGTATCTTTAAAAAAATGCAATAATTTGATCACATTAGGACATCAGACTTTGTGCTCTTGTCTTTTGACATCCTTCTTTCTTAGTGTGGTTTTTAATTTGTAGTTCTCCTTAGTTGAGTAGTTCCAGCCACTGTTAAACCTGCTCTCCCTTTTTGTGCATCTTAAAATTCTGGTAAATTTACACTACATGTTTAGAACACATACTATTTGCAATTACTTTTTTCATGCAAAATGAAGATTAAAATGTGTTGTGGTTTTTTTGTATCCTCTAATCACCGTAGTGGGAATTGGATGTATATCTGGTGAGATAAGGCAATGTTTTATGGAAAAAATAACCAGTGAAGGTATTCGGAATCATTATGTTGTGACTAAAAAGAGAATGCAGGTAGTTACATGCTGATATCATGTCTACTTCATGTACAGATTATATAAATTACTCCTCCAAATGAAGGAAATTATGGCAGAGTCGAGTATAAGGACTCCAATTTTAGTTAATAATAATAAAAATTGCATCCTTTTCTGGGTTTTCTGGTGTTCAATCCTCTAGTTGATTTAGGTACTTCTGTCTTTTATGAAATGGAAATGACTGGTCTGGGCAGTAAATGGCCGGAATGAAAATTGTGATAACTCCTCATGCAGTGTTGCCAGTTTGAAGTCAGGAATTATTTTCCTTGATCTTCCAGTGTTTCTTCTATGAAGAGGTGTCATCCTTGAATGAAACCACCAGACCTTATCGAAGCATAAGATTACAGTGCTGATGACAGGAGAACATGGATTATTTTTTTTTTCTTAATAAACTATGTGAATTTGAAGTGGATAATGGTATCTAGGATTTGAAAATTCCGCTGATCTGTTGTGAGTGAGAAGCATATGCACGTAGCTTGAAACGTTTGCTGCAGGCTAAGTTTTCATTTTTAAAAAGAAATTAAAATTTGTAAGAGGTAGTGCTTATCTGTCTTTTGTGCAAAAACCAGTTCAGAAATGTCACCCCTACTTTCCTTAAAACAAAACCAAATGGAAAAACAAGCAAAAAAACCCCACTGTACATAGGTCAAAACCGTATCTTTTTCTCTGCTGCTTTTCTCTGTGGAGAGCGATGAGACCACCACAAGCAAGTTTCAGCTCATTTCTTGGAAAAACTCTTGCACCCCTGAAAACAGGGGTGCAAAAAATGGAGTTATCAGTGAGCAGTGGGTTGAGCAGGATGAGCTGATACTGCTCTCCTAAACAGGTAGCTAAGGGAAGGAAAAAAAATAATTGAGTAGCTACAAATATGTTTTTTCTTTTCATCTGGGTTGTTCTGGTAGGTAAAACTTCCCCTTCCATCTTTTACGTCGAATTCTGTTGTGTAGATTCAATCTTTTGTGTTATAGGTGTGGGGAGTAGTTTACAAGGTTTCATGTGAAGAGGTAAGATTAACACGTTAATTCAGAAATTCAAGCTTGATTGTGTAAAAGATTTTGAAATGGGAAAGAGGAAGGGAACAACAAGTGACAAGATAGAGAACAGATTGTACGAAAAGGAGGAGGGAGAAAAGTGTATACAATGTGAGAGACAGATATGTGTAAATACATTAAAACACGGTAGGAAAAGATCTACTTTCAAAAAACAAGAATAAAAAAGGCAAATGTGATAATATAAAGCAGTAAGGCAGTAAGAAGAATTTAATTAAAATTATAACAAATACATATTATAAAGGTATTTAAAACAAAAAAGATGGCAATTTCTTATGAATATGGTACAAAATAAATATTTCATAGTTTTGTTGTTTTGTTAAAACAGAACTTTTCTACTGAAGCTTTGTGCAGTGGGAAATACTGATTTTTGACAGAAGCTGTCATTGGATGTGTGAGAGACTGAAGTTCAGGTCCCTCCTCTATTCCACTATTCCAATTTTAATGATAATACTGCACTGGAGCTATTTCACTTTTTATAAATAAATAAATAAATAAATATAAAATACATAAGTAAACAAGCATAGATTCGAAGAGGCAGTTTAATCTTTCTCTTCTACATTTTGCGTCAATGTCTGATTCAGTGCCCATAGAGTCAGATCAGTGATTTAGTAATATGTATGATGAGATGAGTTATTAATTAGTCATATATACAATGACTGCAGCAGTGCTAGGAGGAGATGGTGAGAGACAGAGCTAAATTCTTTAATTCAGCGATGAGGGCATTTACTTGGGGTGTCAAAAACGAAGGATTTACATTCCTGGTTTCATTTAGGTAGTTCAGGGGCTCCCATGTTCCCTATGAGAACCTTGGTCACCAGGCTCTTTAGGAGGAGGAGGAGGTTACGTGGAGGGACGCTTCTCTGGTTTGCCATTGAGTGGCAACCCCATGGATGGTAATCTAAATACTTGTCTGGAAGATGAACCAGTGATACTAGTGATAGAGGGGAGCAAGCAAGAAGGGCAGAAAAAGTTGACCACTGCTCCATGCGATAGCGTTCCTTCTGTAGAGGTTGGAGAAGCAGATTCTGTGCTTTAAAATCCACTGAGAGTTGGGCAAGGAGAAGCTGAAGTTGATCTACTGACAGAGGAATTTTTTTCCTTGGGGAAATGGGAGTTCAGCTTACCTAAGTTTGGACACGGTGAAGAGTTTTGGAGTACTCTTATCTTTGATACCTTTCCTCTAGGGAATACAGAGGACATCGGCTTTACTGCATGAGTACAGAGAAACTGTTGGATGCTTCCTGTGCCTTTGGAAATTCAGTATGTTTGTTACCTAAGAGAGCTGTGGTCCCAAGGATGCTAATAGAATTCAACCACAGCAACTGTCAGTTATTTGATTTTTTTAAAAATTATTATTTTTTTAAAAAAAATCCAAGAATTACTGCTTGCTTTCAAATTCAGCACGCTTCGA